>NC_056744.1:882433116-883078116 GCF_019279795.1 Protopterus annectens | reverse complement strand
CAAAAACAAAAAAAAAAACACATTTATACAGGGAGGCAAACCACCCCTGCACCCCCCACTATTAATACATATACCAACTCCAAGATCGCACTACAGCGAGGAATAGGGAATATTCCCATTCCGTGCTGTATAGAGATCGCCGTTTAATTGATCTGAGATCAACAGCGCTCATTTTACAAGGTACATTCGTTTCACAATAAAGCTACGTCAAACCAGAATAAGGGAATCTCCATTTTTATTTCATCCCAAAATGAGTTACTACAGCAACAAATGCAAGACTGAGACTGGAACTTTTACTTGTAGCTGCTTGATGGTACTTTTATCTTGAGTCTCTCCGATTTTTCTTTTTGTATTTGTGTTCTCCCTGTATAGGCTGCTTCCCAGCGCCTGCACAGGCTTCTTTACTGGATAAGACTCCCAGGCTAGCCTTAGTCCAACAGGGCCAGTTCTTCACCGTAGTACAAGTGTTTCTTATGTGACTTTGGATTTAATATTTTCTCAACAATCTGATGTTAGCCTTCCACACTTAGACTTACAAGCATAAACAGATCAGCTATTACCCTACAGACATTGTGAAGGTCACCTCTGAGTAACCTAGATAAAACTAAATGTAAGGGCAATTCTGGAAGCCTTTCTAAATAGAACTTGTATTCAAAGCTTCAGAATACTTTTCAAATATCCCACCAGTTGTGGGGCTCAAAGCTCAGCCCCATAAAATCAGTGGTTAGGGAGTCAAATTTTCAGAGCTTTCTTGCTTCAAGAAAGAAAGCAAGAGCATTGAGAAATAGATAAACTTGGAATAAAGGAAAAAAATAGAAAGAAATAGCACGAGAGAGACATTCACAGCCAAGCAAAATAATAATAATAATGATAATACAAAAAGGGGGATGGAGGGAGAGTCCCCTACTGCAAAAGTGATCTATTCAAACATACTGTTATGGTAAGTTTACTTAAACAACTGTACTGTGTTATTCATCAAATCACTGTTGCAGTAGTCTAAGCTGTATGGTAGATTACCACAGCTTAGAGAGATGGAAGAAGACAGAAAATTCAGGAGTCTCTGGAGAATAGTTCTAGCAAAACCTCTTCTAGACTTGAAGAAAAAAATCCAATTTGTAATATTTTGTAGAAGTATGTACAAAGGACTAAGATGCTGCCTCTAGGATAATTCTGGGGTTCACTCATTTACAAAAAGTCACAAAAGAAGTTAAAGGCCTGGTACAGTGGGTCCTAACCCTGCCAGGATGTGTTTTGTTATGGTGAGAACAACAAAAAAATAGCATGAGACAGCCATATGGAAATTGCCTGTTTTGACTCTGTCCCCTTTTCTAAAAATGCATAGTAAATAACTAGCTGGTTGGCCATCCTAAAGGATTCTGTTCTACCAAGTAGTATCTCACTCCCCTGTGGACATCCCCAGAATTCAAAATCCCCCCCCCCCCCATCTCTCTTGTTTTCAGGTACCAGAAAGAATACAAGAAGATCAACAGTTTGACAAACTCTAAAACCACTTCAGCTATAAAAGTATTTGTTCTCAAAGATACCCTAGTCTTGTGAAAAATGAGATAACTGCACTTCTAGCAGAAGTCAAGAGTAATGAGTAACCGTTTTCCAAGTTAAGAATTTCAAATCACACCAATGAGCTGTTTCAAATGGAATTTTCAATTTTTCTAAAACAAAATTCAGATCCCGAGAATAGCTTTTTGTTTTCTAGGTTCCTGTTTTGCAAGGAATTCTGGAGCAGAATCTCCAACAGCCTGATGTGAGAAGAGGAAAACAAATCTTGAAAAGATCACCACAGACTGCTCAACTCTGGGAAGACCCCATATCTAATTTCCAGTCACAAAGATCCATCTTAGTCCTCCTCAGCCTCTATACAATAATGTTTTGCTCTGATGGAATGTAGGTAGTCTGGTGGGTCAAATTGTGAAAAGTTGTTCCATCCCAAATTAACAAAAAAAAAGTTAGATCTGATCCTGTTTATGCATCACACTGCCATATTGTTTTCTGTCATTACTTGCAGAGGTCTTGGGAACCAAAGATGATTTAACTCTTTCAGAGCATTTAGTACAGCCATCATCTCCTTGGCATTTGTGTGTTTTTGTCTGTAGTGCTTGTTCCACGGACCCTGAACTTTTAAACCCTGGGAAACTGCTCGTCACGCAAGTCTGTGGCATCGGTTGTTTTAAAGAATTAGTTAAAGGAACAATGGAAGACCTGAACTGAGAGGAAAATAGTCCACCCACCTTAAGTAACTCTCTTCTTATATAATCCAGGCAAGACAGGGGTCTGTTGATGTCCAGACAGATTGAGATGAAGCACCACTGAATTCTCCTCAAGTGAAGTCTGACCAAGGAAACCATGAAATACAGAATCTGTAGATCTTCACTGGAAAATGTCAGTGGCTGGCTGGAAAACATCAGGAACTGCTCTTTGTAAAGTTCCACTTTTTCTTGAGGAAGAAAAGTCCTTCCAACAGATTTATCCAGAAAACTTTCCAGAAAAACAGTCCTGTGAGAAGGTATGAAAAAGAAGTCATGTTTTATCACAATATTCCTTCTATGTTGTTGATCTTCTTTCATTCATCACTGATTGGTTCGGTTCCAAGCCCTCGGAACAGAGTCGGCCTAATACCAAGCTGGCACCAGCCAAAAACTCTCGAGCCAAGTGTCTACCCATAATGCCGTTCTCCATTACCTCAGATCACGTTTGCCCATCTACCCATAATGCCCTTCTCCCTGTTACCTCAGATCGAGTTTGCCCATCTGGATACTAGTAGCCACCCTTAAATCCAATAACAAATCTGGTGACTGCCTGTTGACTAACTTTGTTGGAAACACTTGGAACAGACTTCCAAATGATCTAACTTCCCTTACATCTACTCCACTGTTTAAGAACAAGCTAAGAGTCTTCCTTAAATCCCAATGGTTATGTACATGTTCTAAACCAGACTGACACCCTCTCCCCTTGCTAAAATACCTCTAAAACTACCTCAACACTTATATCCATTTCTTATTTCCTTCACTATTTGTTTAGGATGCACTACAATTTTTTTTTCTAGTTTTAATTCAGTATTTTCTGTTTCCTGTCAAACTAGACTTAATAAAAACTAGCCTTTTCAGACATTTTGTTACATGCCATGCCCTGTGTGCATCTATGTATATAAGATGTTTGTTACATGCCATGCCCTGTGTACATCTATGTATATGACATGTTTGATGGATACTAGCTATTTATTTATTTTTGCTTTCCATGTCTAACCCACTGCTCTAAATATGCTATACCTATTCTTCTATAGTTATATCAGCTGCTCTAAATCTCTTTACACCAACTCTAATATAATTATTTTTTTCTCACGCTTTTTCTTAATATTATTGCATTTTCTCTTTTCCCTTTTTTCCTCTCCTCTCTCACCTACTAACTTAAATTAAATCTATGGTAAAGTGTTTTTTTTTTTACATTGATCTATTGTTATAATGTTTTCTTTAAGTAGATGCTTTGTATCTTTATTCACTTTATTTAATACTGTTTTGGAGCTTTTCTCCCCGGGCCTCTACTGAAAATGGACATATATCTAGTTAGACTAGCCTAGTCAACAAATGTAAAATAAATAAAATAAAATAAACCAGAGGCCATTTCTGCACAAATGCCCTAACTCACCACTTGGACCCAAAGTATCCTCGAGGAGCCTTTGGAGGGGGGATGGAGGGTGGGAAGTGATGAATGAAAGATTATTAACAACACAGATGGAACATTATGGTAAGACTTAACTTTTTTATCTGATGTTGTTCATCATCTTTCCATTCATCACTGATGGGACAGAATCCCCAGCTACCTTGTGTTCTTTGGGCGGCCCTTATGGAAGAATGTTCCTAAGCACCATTGAGCCAAAGGCAGCTCTCCGTCTGGAGACCACATCCAATTTGTAATTATTAATAAAAGTGTGGGGATTAGCTCATGTGGCTGCTGCAAAGATATCATCCATAGCGGCTCTGGAATGGAAGGCTACAGACGTGGTCATAGATCTGGTAGAGTGGTCTTTTACATTCTGTGGTATAGGTTGTTTTGCAAGTGAATAGATGTAGCATATGCAGTCCCTTAACCATTTTGATAGTGATCTTGGAGACAGAATTTCCCATTCTAGGCCCAGAGAAGAAAATCCAAAATGCTCGATGCTGACTAGATCCAACCAAAGGAAGACAGTCCAGACATTCAAATAAAAAAAAACCTTCCGGATGGATACTGATGTCGTATAAAAGTTCTTTATTAAAACCAAAGACAAAAAAAAAATCCAAAGACACAAGTGTAGAAGGTGTTAGCGCTTTCGGGTGTTACCCTTCATCAGACACAGCACAATCAATAATGAATAATTATTAAATAATGTCTCATGATGATTGTGCTTTGTCTGATGAAGGGTAACACCCGAAAGCGCTAACACCTTCTACACTTGTGTCTTTGGATTTTATTTTTATATTTTTATTTTTATTTTTGTCTTTGGTTTTAATAAAGAACTTTTATACGACAGCAGGCCCAGAGAAGGTAATGAACAGTTGGTCAGTTTTACGTATTGCTTTGGTTCTACCTAAATAAAACCTCAGTTGTCTGTGTACATCCAAAGAATGTAGACAGTATTCCCCTTTATTAGTAAAATTTGGGAAAAATACTGGCAAATCAATAGTATGGTTAATGGAAAAATCTGAAACAACTTTGGGGAGAAAAGATGGGTTTGTCCGGAGTGATACTCTGTCCTTGCGGAAGATTAAAATAGGGCCTTTTAATGCATAATGCCTGAAGCTCAGAAATTCGTCTGGCTGATGTGATGGCTACCGGGAAAAGAGACTTCCAAGATAAGAATTTGAGGTCACATTTCGCTGCAGGTTCAAAAGGGGGTTGAGTTAAAGACTGAATAACTAAAGTGAGGTTCCATGGCTCTATAGGTTGTCTGTTTGGAGGCCTAATGTGAAAGACCCCTTTAAGAAAGGTTTTGCCTAACCAAAGCGAGATGAGAGGAGAATCATTCAACCCATTATGATAGCTAGAGATAGCCGCTAGATGTACACATATGGTAGAAGCTGCAGCTCCATTTTTGAAGAATTTTGACAGGTATTGTAAAACTGCTGTGACTGAAGCAGAGTACAGGTCTAGCCTCCTTTTCTTAGACCAAATAGAGAACCTCTTCCATTTGTCTAGATATAGTCTTCTGGTGGATGGTTTGTGAGAGGCCAGGATAATGTCACATACAGGTGAGAGAAGGTCATCCTGCCTGCTGATTAATAGAAGTGGAGAAACAAAGCTGTCAGCTTGATACTGGACAGATTCAGGTGACTCAACCCTTGGGGGTGAGAAATCAGGTCTGGAAGGGGGGCCAGAATCCACGTTCGACATAACAGATGAGGCCGAAGAAAGGGGAACCAAACTTGTCGAGGCCAAAAGGGGGCTATGAGGATCACTTCGCATTTCAACCGAATAGCTTTCTTTATGAATTGGGGAATCAGAGGGATGGGGGGATAGGCATATAGCAGTCTCATGGGTCAGTCATTAAAGCGTCCCTCGTGGGGTGAATAGGGCAAAATAGCTGCTGCATTTGTTGTTCGACAGGGAGGCGAATAGGTCGCAGCAAGGCTTACTCCAACGGCTGCTGCTATTTCGGGATTGAGGGACCACTCATGAGGCAAGAGAATACATCTGCTCAACTTGTCTGCAATCACGTTGGAATTCCCAAGGATATGCGTTGCTATCAGAAAGCAGTTGGAAGCTATCGCCCACTGCCGGCTTCTCGACACAGGGGATAGGACTTGGTTCCTCCTTGCTTGTTGATATACCAGACTACTGACATGTTGTCTGACTGATTTGCGATTGTTCCAGAAGGGAGAACATAGTGGAATGCTTGCTTCTTCCCTTTCACTGGGTGGAACGTTGGGTAGTTATGAGGGAAGTTTTGGATAAGTGAGAAGACTGGTGTAGCCTCTGGTTATGATCTTCTGCACCCAACAGTCGGAAGTTATTGAATGCCAGGCAGCCTGGTGCAGAGAGAAACATCCTCTGACTGCTTCCAAAGGAAAACAAAGGGCCGCTCTTCAAGAGTGCTGGTAAGGCTGCCCAGAGAAAGAATCCCCGGGTCCCTGATTACATGGAGCCCCTCTACCATGGTAAGGGTGTCTTCCAGAATTGTTACCGCCACGTGCAGCACGGAAAGGACCCTGAGATTTTTTGTGCCACATCTTTCTGCTCCTCTGGTTCCTGGAAAAGGAATGCCGAGGATTGGAAAAACCTAGACCTACGGCAGACAGGGTCTTACCTTCCTGCTCACACCTGGCCAGGGTGTCTTTCACCTCGGGGCCAAAAAGAGAAGATGCTTCTATAGGAGCATTCAGGAAGGAAGACTTGACAGGGTCCGTGAAATCACAGCTGTGCATCCAGACATGACATCTCATAACTATGCCTGAACCCGCCGCTCTAGCCGCCCCTTCGGTTGCATGTGAGAGCAACCTCTTCGATGAACTGGTGATCAGTTTCAGGGTTGTGAGCTGTGGGGCAACTTTGTCCCTTACCTCATCAAACACCTGTCCTGTGAGTGTTCCAGAGAGTTTAGAAACCAAGTCTCTCTGGAGTCTCGTAAATGTGTCAACTAATTCAGAGACCGTATGGCAAAAGTCAATAAAGCAAAAACACGCTTGCCCAATCTGTCCATGGCCCGGGACTCTCTGTTGGGCAGATGAACAGTATAACTCTCTTTGGCGAGATCCTATTTCGTGGCCGCTGCCACCACCATAGCATCATCTGGGAAAACTCGACCAATATGGGTTCTCCTCAGGGGAGGGGGAAGTATCTTGTCAGGTCTCTGAGGGATCAACTCAACAGAAAGTACAGTTGTGCACACTTAGCATAAATGTAGATGTTTGAGTGTATTCACTGTTGCAGTCATCACATTTGGGTTAACTGATTGCAGTAGCCCTTAGCCAGCCTGATTATCCAAGTCTTGGGTCCTGCGTCGGTTGCTGTCTCATCTTCCATGATGTCAGGTAGTCAGGGGTATAAAGCATGCAGCAGACGCCATTACATTAGTTTTTCACGCCCCAGATGACAGGTGCCCCCATAATGGGAAGCAATTATATACAGTTACACCTCCAACAAAAAAGCAAATACACCAAAAAGCTTTAAGCATAGTAAACACGAATAGAGGTGTAGTCAATAGAAGTCAGGGGGCTGGAGGGAGGGTAACCAGGACTGCAACAGTGAATACACTCGAACATCTACATTTATGTTAAGTGTACACAACTGCACTATGTTCTTCGTGTTTCACTGTTGCAGTCATCACATTTGGGTAGATTCCCAAAGCTAAGGATGGGAGGAGGTAATTAGATAGCATTAGGACCAGCTATAAGGCCCTGCAAGACTGCAGTGACAAAGCCAGCTCTGGATTTAGAAAAAATTGGCAAGTGGTAATACATGGTGAATGTATGTACAGAACTCCAGGTAGCAGCTTCTAGGATGTCCCTGGTAGGGACACCTCTGAGAAAGGCTGTAGAGGTAGATATAGCCCTGGTTGAATGTGGTTTTATCCCCTTTGGGGGTAGGTTTTCCATGGTGCATTATAGCAGAAATTAATGCAATGGCCTATCCACTTAGAAATGGTTTGCTTTGAAATGACCTTCTCATCTGCCCCTGCAGCAAATGCAACCAGCAGCTGTTCAGATTTCCTGAGAGGTTTAGTCCTGTCCAAGTAAATAAGTTGTCTGTGCACGTCCAAGGAGTGCAGCATTCGTTCCCCTTTGTTCTGTGGATTAGAAAAGAAGATTGGCAAATGAATGGACTGATTAAGGGCCACACTTGATACCACCTTGGGCATGAAGGAGGGACTGGTCCTGAGGGACACCCTGTCCGCATGAATGATGATGAAAGGCTCCACAGCCATGAGCGCTTATAATTCAGACACCCTTCTTACAGAAGTGATGGCTAGAAGGAAGGCTATTTTCCAAGAAAGGAATTTCAACTCTGCATTTGCAGCTGGCTCGAAGGGAGGTAGAATGAGCTTTTCCAATACAAAGTTAAGGTCCCAGGCTGGAGTAGGGGCTCTCCTGGGTGGTCTTAAGTTTTTGTCCCCTCTAAGGAATTGCTTCAGCAGTGGATGAGAGAAGAGGGGTGGTTCTGTATTGTAATGAGCTGAAATAGCTGAGGCATGACTTTTGATGGAGGAAAAGGAAAGGCCCTTGTGAATTATCTCAGTGAAGTATTGAAGAATCTGAGGTAAACTGGGCACTGCTATGCCCATCCCCTGAGTTTGGCTCCAAGAACAGAATTTTTTCCATTTTTCCATATAAGATTTTCTAGTACTAGGCCTCCTTGCCTCCAGAATGACATCCATCACTTGCTTACTGAGGGATGGTAACGGAGAGATCAGGTAATTAGCCAGGCTGCCAGGTTGAGGGTTTGAAGCTGTGGGTGCAGAATCTGGCCCTCCTGCTGAGACAGCAGAGCAGGGGTCTGAGGCAGGTGCCATGGTGCCAGCAGTGACACACTGCGCAAGAGGGGGTATCAGTGTTGGTGTAGCCAGTCTGGTGCAATCAGTATTGTCCTTGTTTTGTCCTATTTAATCTTTAGCAGTACCTTGGAGAGGAGATGCAGAGGGGGAAAGGCATAAACTGATCGTTTTTTCCAGGTGAAGGACAGGGCATCCACTTTCCAAGCTTGTTTGTGGAGAGTCCTTGTGAAGAATTTGTCCAACTGGTAGTTCTGGGGGGAGGCAAACAGGTCTATCTCTGGGCTCCCCCATTTGTTTCTCAACATGTTGAATATCTTTGGTTCCAGTTTTCACTCGTGTGGGTCCATGAGATTTCTGCTTAGGTCATCTGCCAGTACATTTAGCATTCCTGGCAGGAACTCAGCCTGTAGGTGCACTTGGTAGCTCAAGGCTGTGTTTCACAGAGCCATGTCTAGTTTGCAGAGAGGGTATGAGTGGGTTCCCCCCCTGCTTGTTTATGTACTACATAACAGTGGTGTTGTCGGTCTTTGCCAATAATTGTCCTGGAAGAATGTGGTCCTAGAAGACTGTCAGAGCATTCTGTACAGCTAACATTTCTTTTTGATCGATAAGGAGGTGCATTTGACTTGGGTCCCATTTGCCCAGAATGCACTGCCCTGCCAAACTGAGCCCCCCATGCATAGTCTGATGAGTCTGTTGTTAGGGTTTGGGCAGCAGGGGGTAGAGTGAATGGTAGTCCCTTGTTTTGGTGGCAGGCCTCTGCCCACCAAAGGAACTATATCTGTAGACAAGGTATGATAGGAATCAATGATTCTTCTAGATCCTGAGAATGTTGACACCACTGTAGTTTCCTCATATGCAGTCTTGCATATGGAATTAGTAGAATACAGGAGACCATGAACCTCAGGACTTCCAGTATTTTCCTTGCAGATAGCTGGGTCTTTGTGGCCAGTAGTTTGAAGCAGGTTGTCAAATGAACTTTCTTCTCTGGCGTGAGGTAGGTCATCTGGGAAGTTGTATTCAAGCTTGCTCCCAGGAATACAATTTGTTGGCAGGGTACAAGATGTGAATATTTTTCGTTTATGGTGTACCCCAGAGAAGTTAGCAATTTCTTTACAAATGCCAGATGATTTAATAGTATGTCCTGGCTTTCGGCCTGAATTAGACAATCGTCCAGGTATGGGTATATTTGAATATTTCTTTGCCTGCAAAATGCAATGACTGGAGCTAGGTACTTTGTGAATACCCTGGGCACAGTAGATAAGCCAAAGGGCAGTGCAGAGAAATGATAATGCACGTAGCCTGCTCTGAAGCGTAGGTATCTTCTGCAAGATTCCCTTATTGGGATGTGCAGGCAGGCTTCCTTTAAATCCAGTGTTGCCAACCAGGCATCTTTGCCTAACATAGGAAGCAGCTGATGAAGAGTTAGCATCTTGAATTTTGGGATTACCAAAAACGTGTTTAGGATAGACAGGTCCAGGATAGGATGCCAGGAATTGTCTTTTTCTGGGTACCAGGAAAGTCTGGAGTAGAAACCTTGCACCTATTCTTCTTCTGGAACCGGTTGAATAGCCCTGATGCTTAAAAGACAGAGAAATTGCTTTTGAGCCTCTGCCCACTGATGTGGGGGGTAGGTCTGGCCAGCCATTTGGGGTTGGTAAGGAGTGGAAGTGGAATCTATATCCTTGGGAAACTATATTTAAAACCCATTTGTCCTGGGTAATGAGTTCCCTATTTTTTGCATGCAGGACAATCTTTCCCCCTAAAGGAACTGTCAGTTGGAGCAGGGTTTGGAAGGTTTAAAGTTAAGTCACTGAGATAGTTTACCATAGGGAGGAGTCTTACTACTCCCTACTTTGGAAGTGGGAGCCTCCCACTGCTTAGGCCTGGGAGTACCTTGGGACTGAAGCCTGGGTGTTCTCTTGGTTCTGGGTTTGGACTGAGAAGGCCTGGAAGAGGCAGGAAAGGACCAATTCTTAGAGGGCAAATGCCTACTAAATCTGGGAGGTTGTACTTGCAGGAAATATTTAACAGTTTGCATAGATTTAGCTTTTTCCTCCATCTTTTTAAGTACTACTTCTGCTTTGTTGCCAAACAGGCGGTCTTGGTTTAAGGGAGCATCCAGTAATTTAAGCTTTAACATGATCTGGCAAAGATTGAATGCCTTCTAAGTACACACCCAGTGACAGTAGCCCTGCAAGATGCCTCTAACGAATCAAAACCACATTGCAAAGTATGTTTTCCAACTTGTTCAGCAGAATGCATTAAATCCTGTAATTATTTACTTTCAGCACAGTCAGGAAGCAACATCATTTTCTGTTTAAGCAATCCAATAATATGCTGCTACTTTAACATATGAAACTGGCAGTTTAAAGCCCTAATGGCCAAAGCTGCAGAAGTGTATACCTTCTTACCCCATCTATCCAGCGCCCTGGAATCTCCATCGGAGGGGGTGGGATTTTTGGCAGTAGTAGCGTTAATGCCCTTGGGTCCCTGTGAAATGGTCTCAGTATCCGTAGTAGGATTTTTAAAGAGGAACTTATGAGAGTCAGGTACCCTGTAATACCCATCAGGTTTTCTGGGAGCAGGAAGTAAAGTGTCAGGGGCCAGGCTAGATTCCGAGAAGGCATCATTTACAATGTCCAGTACAGGAGGGATAGCTAAACGTCTGTGTTGAGGCAGGAGTAAGAATTCCCTAAGCCTCTTTTTGGAGTCAGAGTATTCCTAGCTTTCCCAGCAGAAATGCTCCCTAACAGTATGCAAGGTTTCACCAAAATAGAAAGCCTCTGGAGGGGAAGCAGATGGAATGGAGTCCTCTGCATCAGAATCCTCATAGGTAGATAAGGGAAATCCTGGTCATCAGAGAAAACAGAAATTTCAGAATCCTGATCAGAAGAATCAGAAGGAAAATCAGTCCTAGGTCCCTTAGAGGGGGGAAGGGTGGCTTCTCCTGATTAGAGTAATAAGGTCTTCAGCCATTCGTATCATTTGTTTTTTAGGCATAGGGGCCTGACCATGCGGTCTGGCCATCGGTCTTCTAGGCATAGATTGAGCTTGAGGCCTTGAAGAAGACGATGGCATTGGTTTAATATGCAAGTCAGTAGGCCTGAATACACCCTCAGAAGCCGGTGCCTGCACAGTGGCTCTGGGCCCATCCAAGGTAGACACATCCGCAGGTTCCAAAGTCGAAAAAGCATCTCGCGGCATACCGGACTTCAAATGGGTCTCAGTAGAGGCCTGCGAATCTGAAGTAGCTGGTATCAGGGGCTGTGAAAGCTCCTGAGAACTGGCGACTAGCTTAGTAGAAGTGTCGTCGACAGCTTTGGACCTATGCAGTCTGTCTCTTCTTTATCTTTGTGTTTTTTCAGAATGTCGGTAGACGGGTGGCTTACTGAAGCCATTTCTGGATAACTGAACCAAGTACCAAAATATTTGGATGCGTAAATGAGCAGACGATGATTAGTATGAGGTTTGAATAAGGCACAAAACCGACAGCGAGGTACATCGTGGTCTGGGCCTAAGCAAGGAATGAAGTACGAATGAAAATCTTTATGAGGTATTTGCTTTCCACAAGAAAAAGCATTGTTAACTTTTACTGACATCAGTTTAGAGCAAGAAAAAGGATCCCCAACGGGGTACTTAGCTTAGTTGAAGACTTCGGATCTGAAACTCAAAAATGAAGATTTCAGGAGTCGGACGACCGGCACTTGCAAACTGCTTCTGCTTCGGGCACTGCACGGCAAGAAAGACTGATGTAATGGCATCGGCTGCATGCTTTAGACCCTTGACTACCCGACGTCATGGAATACACAACAGCAACCGACACAGGACCCAAGACTTTGATTATCAGGCAGACTGAGGGCTACTGCAACAGATAACACAAATGTGATGACTGCAACAGTGAAACACGAAGAACATTCAGGGTTCTTCCAAGCGCACTGCACTGCAAGTTGTACCAGCTTGTCTGCAGGCGGGATCACCCAAAAGGTAGATGGCCGGGCATGGTAAGCCTGCAGAAACATTGGTTCCTTGGAAGAAGGGTTAGTATCAAAATTTCAAGGATGTCCCCAAAGGAGACATCATTAGGGGGTGACCGTGGGGATCTTTCACAGTCATCGAAATCTGTATCCTCTGACAGACACACTTTCAGGGGAGTCTACGTGCTTCCTCTTGCACAATTTCTTCCATGGGGGCTCCTCAGCGGGGACTTCTGAGGAGGACTAGAAAGAGGGGGTGCCCTGAAACGGGGTCTCATGTGACTTTCCTGCCCAGTGTCCCAGGGACGTGGCTTGTCTCAACTGTAGCTCAGGGGAAAGGAGGACTGGGATTCCAACATCAGTGAAATGCTTCCAGAAGCAAGTGCCCTCTCCATAGCTCGGAAACCAGGTCTGCCCGAAGAGGGATGAGAGCCGGAAAGTACAGTTGTGTACACCTACCATAAATGTAGATGTTCGAGTGTCTTCACTGTTGCAGTCATGACTGTAGGGTTCTCCCCTGCCGGCAGGCAGCCCCCCAGGTCGGCCAGAATCCCAAAGTCTGGGTCCAGCGTCAGCTGTTCAACCATGCTCCCTGACGTCAGAGCGCCAGGAGTACAAAGCTGACAGCCAACGCCATCTTCTCCAGTTTTTCTTGCCCCAGATGTCAGGAGTCCCAAAATGAAAAAGGTCCCATAACCTTTGCAAATACACCTCAGAAGAATGGTGAAAAAAGGAAATACACACAAGTAAAAGCAAGAGGGGACAGGAGGGAGGGAAACCCAGACTGTAACAGTGAAGACACTTGAACATCTACATTTATGGTAGGTGTACACAACTGTACTATGTTCATCGTGTTTCACTGTTGCAGTCATGACTGTAGGGTAGAATCCCAAAGCTGAAAGAAAGGGAGGTGGTCATAAAGAGGAAAGGGCTAAAGGCCCATAAGACTGCAGAGGCAAAGCCTGCCCTAGACTTAGAGTAGAGATGTAGATTGTAGTGCTTAGAAAAAGTATGCACTAAACTCCAAGTTGCAGCTTCCAAAATGTCCTTGGTAGGAACTCCCCTGAGGAAGGCCGCAGAAGTGGCAGCAGCTCTGGTGGAATGAGTCTGTATACTCCCTGGGATTTGCTTTCCATGGTGAGAATAACAAAATCTGATTCCATGAGCAATCCATTTAGAAATGGTCTGTTTTGAAATGGCTTTACCTTGGGAACTTGAAGCATATGAAACAAACAATTGTTCTGATTTTCTGAAGTCCTTGGTTCTGTTCAGGTAAAAACGTAGTTGTCTGTGTACATCCAAGGAATGTAAGATCCTTTCCCCTTTATTTTGAGGAGTGGGGAAAAAGGTTGGCAAGTGGATAGTTTGATTTAAAGCCACTTTGGAAACCACCTTAGGCATGAAGGTAGGATTAGTCCTCAAAGATACCCTGTCTTGATGAAAAATAATATAAGGTTCCACAGCCATAAGAGCTTGTAACTCTGAAACTCTCCTGGCAGAGGTTAAGGCTAACAGGATAGCTGTCTTCCAAGATAAAAACTTGATGTCAGAAGAGGCAGCAGGCTCAAAAGGAGGCAAGGTTAGTTTTTCCAAAACATAGTTGAGATCCCAAGCAGGAATGGGAGGAGATCTAGGAGGTCTTAAGTTCTTAGCTCCTCTGAGAAACTGTCTCATGAGCTGGTGGGAAAAGATGGGAGGGTCTGTAGTATAATGAGCAGAAATAGCAGAGGCATGTATCTTAATGGAAGAGAAAGGGAGACCCTTATGTAAGAGATTTGTCAAGTAAAGTAAAATTAAAGTAATGTTAGGAAGAAGAGGATCAGAATCCTGAGCCTGCATCCAGAAACAAAATCTTTTCCATTTTCCTGCATAAGATTTTCTAGTGCTAGGATGTCTGGCTTCTAAAATGACATCCATAACCTGCTTTGGCAGTAAAGAAGAAATCAAAGGCCCTGGATTAACCAGGCCGCCAGGCTGAGAGTTCTGACATGAGAGTGTAGAACCTGACCCTGATGTTGGGACAGAAGGTTCGGAGACAGAGGTAAAACCCAAGGGGGCTCCAGGCATAGGTTTTTTAGAGTTGGATACCAAAACTGCCAAGGCCAATTTGGAGCCAGCAAGATTATCATCTTGGGCTTGTCCTGTTTTATCTTCAATAAAACCCGCGGAGGAAGAGGCGGAAAGGCATATCCCGAGAGGTTCCTCCAACTGAATGACAGGGCGTCCACTTTCCAAGCTTCTCTGTGGAAAGTCCTGATGCAAAAATTCTGTAGTTGATGATTGAGATGGGATGCAAAGAGGTCTATGTGAGGACATCCCCAGACTGCTGTTGTCCTGAATATTTTGGTGTCCAGCATCCACTCGTGTGGATCCGAAAGGTTTCTGCTCAGACTGTCTGCCAGGAAGTTTTGTTTCCCTGGTAGAAACTGAGCTTGAAGATCCAGATTGCAAGCTAGAGCTGTGTTCCATAGATCCATGGCTAGTCTGCAAAGGGGGTAGGAATGAGATCCCCCTTGCTTGTTTATGTACCACATAACTGTGGTGTCTGTCCGTATTAGCAGTTGTCCTGGTTGTAAAAGATTCCTGAAGGCCAATAGAGCTTTATGAACGGCTAACATTTCCTTTAAATTGATATACAGGTGCTTCTGATCCTTTGTCCAAAGGCCCTGCAAACAATTGCCCTGAAAATGGGCCCTCCAAGCATAATCCAAGGCGTCCGTGGTTAGAATCTGAGTGGCAGGAGGCAGACGGAAGGGTTTTCCTTTGTTTAGAGCACATGCCCTGGACCACCAAAGAAAATCCTTTTGAAGGCAAAGAAGGACGGAGATCAGTATGTCTAAAGTGTGGCAATGCTGAGACCATACACTTTTTAGGTACCACTGTATGTTCCTCATGTGTAGTCTTGCATATGGTATGAGAAGGATGCAGGAGGCCATGTAACCCAAAGCCTGCAGGAATTTCCTTGCAGATAGTTGAGTTAGAGTTGCCAAGGTCCTGAAAGTTGAAGCCAGCTGTAATTGTTTTTCGGATGTCAGAAATGCCATCTGGGTTGTGGTGTTTAGAAGTGCACCCAGAAAAGTTATCTGTTGTGATGGTGTCAAATTTGACTTTTTTATGTTTACAGAGAATCCCAGGAACTTGAGGAGGTTCTGTACAAATTCTAGAAGCTGGAGTAAGACATCCTTGCTGTCTGCCTGAATTAGACAATCGCCCAGATAAGGGTAAATTTGAATTCCCTTGAGTCTGCAGTGAGCTACTACTGGAGCCAGGCATTTGGTGAAGACCCTGGGTGCAGTAGACAATCCAAAGGGCAGCGCAGAGAATTGAAAGTGCCTCGATCCGGCCTTGAACCGGAGGTATTTTCTGCGTTCCTGCCTGATGGGAATGTGTAAATATGCCTCCTTTAAATCCAAAGTTACCATCCAGGCATCTTTGGACAGCATTGGAAGTAGCTGCTGTAGGGTAAGCATCTTGAATTTTGGAATCTCTAGAAAGGTGTTCAAGACTGACAGATCCAGAATGGGTCTCCATGAGTTTTGCTTCCTGGGGACTAGAAAGAGCCTTGAGTAAAAACCTTGTCCCATCTCTGACAGTGGAACCAGTTCTATGGCTTTCATAGCCAAAACAGCTTCCACCTGGTTTAAGGCCTCCGTCCATTGATGTTTTGGAAGGTCTGGCCATCCGCTTGGCCTTGGCAAGGTATGAAAATAGAATTTGTAACCTCTTAAAACCACATCCAAAACCCATTTGTCTTGGGTTATTTGAGTCCAATTTTGATAAAAAAAGAGAGAGTTTTCCTCCGAGAGGGGCTTCCAGGCAAGAAGTTCCTGTAGCCCAACAGAGGGAGTCATTGAGTTTGTTTCCTTTGAGATTGTGACCTGTCCTCTCCTCCCCTAGGGGTGGAAGCAGTCCACTGTCTTGGTCTATAAGCAGCTTGTGTTTGAGGCCTACCTCTGGAGCGTCTATATCTACCCCTCTGAGGCTTGTCTGAAGTGGGAAAGGACCAATTTTCTGAAGGCCAATTCCTGCTAAATCTAGGTGGCTGTACTTGTAAGAAATCTTTAACTGTTTGCATGGATTTCACCTTATCCTCCATCTTTTTAATCACCTCTTCAGCTTTTGATCCAAACAAAACATTATGCTGAACAGGAGCATCCAATAATTTAGCCTTTACTTGTTCAGGTAAATTTTGTTCCTTTAGCCATGCATGCCTTCTAATGACTGTGCCAGAGGCCGCAGCCCTACAAGAAGCCTCCAAGGCATCAAATCCACAGTGTAAACCATGCTTCCCAACCTGTTCAGTGACATGCAATAAGTCATGTAATTCCTTATCATCTGCACAGGCAGAAATGGAAGTAAGCTTTTGTTTTAAGACAGACAAGAGAAACTGCTGGTACTTAAGCATATGAAACTGACAGTTTAAAGCCCTAATGGACAAAGTAGCAGAAGTGTACACCTTTTGCCCCATCTTTCTAAGGATCGAGAATCCTTTTCAGTAGGAATGGGATTTTTGGCAGAAGTGGCCTTAACTCCCTTAGGACCCTGAGAAATGGTTTCAGGGTCAGCAGCAGGGTTCTTGTATAAAAACTGATGGGAATCAGGAACCCTGTAATATCTATCAGGCTTAACAGGAGCAGGAGGAAAAGAGTCAGGGGTTAAGTTAGCCTCTGAAAAGGCATCATCCACAATATCCAAAACTTTTAGTTATGTACTTACCATAACTTTAGATGTATGGGATCCATCTCGCCTACATTCATAACTGATGGGTTCGGAGTCGATCCGTCGGCTCCGACTCGGCCACTATACACTAGAACGAAGTCTCTCATTGGCTGGCTACCCCTTATCCCAGAATGCACCACGCCTGCTTCCCCAGATCTTATTTGTTCGCTTTCATACATGCATACAGGTACCGAAACACATACCAATAACTGTAACCAACTAGAGCCCTTCCAGAGGAGAGCTTAGCAAGATCAATATTTCCTCCAAATCCAAAAGGTAGGAGAAAGGAGGGTGGGTATGTATGAATTTAGGCGAGATGGATCCCATACATCTAAAGTTATGGTAAGTACATAACTAAAAGATGTAATGGGATCCTATCTCGCCTACATTCATAACTGATGGGACAACGTCCCTAGCACCTAAAAACCCCGGGTGGCTCACTGGAACACACTCCTGAGAACTGCGGAACCAAATGAAGCTCTGCCACGGGAAGCCACATCAACCTTGTAATGAGAAATGAAGGTGTGCTTGAGAAGACCAAGTAGCAGCCGCACAAATATCATCTATTGAAACTTTGGAGTGAAAAGCTACAGAGGTGGCTATAGCCCTGGTAGAATGAGCTTTGAGTGGGAAAGGCAACTCTCTGCCTGACTGGGAATAAATGAAAGAGATGCAATCCTTAATCCATTTGGCAATGGTGGTTTTGGCAACTGGTAGACCTAACCTATTCTCCGCAAAGGACACAAACAGTTGGTTAGATTTTCATGTCTGAGTGGTCCTATCCAAGTAAAAATGCAGTTGCCTGTGAACATCCAACTGGTGGAAGGTATATTCTGCTCTATTAGAAAAATTTGGAAAGAAAACTGGGAGTTCCAATGATTTCTGAAAGCATAAAAGGGATGCTACCTTAGGCAAAAAGGATGGATTCAATCCAAGGGAAACTCTGTCTTTGTGAAAAATCAGATAAGGAGGGGAAGAACAGAGAGCCTGAAGCTCTGAAACCCGCTTAGCAGAAGTTATTGCTACTAGAAAGGCAGTTTTTCACGACAGAAATTTTATATTACAAGAGGCTGCCGACTCAAAGGGACGGGCAGTTAAAGAGGCCAGAACCAAATTTAAGTCCCAAGGGGGCACAGGATGAGCCATAGGAGGCCTGAGGAGCCAGGCTCCCTTAAGAAAGGACTTGCAAAGTCTGTTAGCCATTAATGAAGGCTCTATAGCAACATGAAAATTAGATATAGCCGCCAGTTGAACTTTAATTGTGGAGACTGAAGAGCCTGAATGAAACAATGAAGCCAGAAATTCCAAGACCTGCGGAACTGGGGCTGTAAGAGGATCAATGCCTCGCTGCTGGGCCCAACAAACAAACCTTTTCCATTTGCTGGAATACAGCTTAACGGTGGACGGCTTGTGGGAAGAGGACAAGATGTGCATCACTTCTGAAGAAAGAGAGAGATCTCTAACTAAGGATGGAAGTGGAGTAACCAAGCAGCCAGCCGAAACGACCGGAGGGACGGATGAGAGTGCCCCGACTGATGAGACAACAGGTCCGGCACTGGGTCAAGAATCCAGGGACCCTGTACCGCATACTTCTGAAGGAATGGGAACCAAACCTGACGGGGCCAATGTGGGGCAACCAAAATCATGTGGCACCCGACATGAAGAGCCTTCTGAATCACCCTCGGGAGAAGGGGAATCGGGGGGAAGGCATAAAGCAGACCCGGGGGCCAATTGTGGGCTAGAGCGTCCCTGGGAGACTGCCCCTGAGAGGGAATCAGAGTGAAGAACTCTCTGCACTTCACATTGTTGGGGCTGGCGAACAAGTCGCAACAAGGGAGACCCCATCTGGCGAAGATCTGCGCAGCCACTCTGTTGTTGAGGGACCACTCGTGGGGCAACAGGAGAGTCCTGCTGAGCCCGTCTGCAATCACATTGGCTTTTCCCGGAATGTGCGTGGCTACTAAGAAACGTCGAGAGGCTATGGCCCAGCGCCATACTCTCATGGCCTCCCTGCAAAGGGGGTAGGACCTGGTTCCGCCCTGCTTGTTTATGTGCCAAACTACCGACATGTTGTCGGATAGAATCGCAATAGTGCCTTGGGGGAGAGCAAGATGAAGTGCTTGTAAAACCAGAAGCACTGCTCTCATTTCCAGGATATTGATGTGAAGGTGCGCTTCGCAATCCTGCCAAGTGCCTTGGACAGACCTGTCCAGATAATGACCCCCCCACCCTATCTGGGAGGCGTCCGTGGTCACTGTGGCAAAAGGTGGCTGAAGGGCGAAAGGACGCCCCCGGTCCAGGTTGGACCAACATAGCCACCAACGGAGGTCCCGACGACAACTGTCCGTAATCAGAACCGGGTGGTTCAGGGGAAGTTCTTGGTACGACCACTGAACCGATAATAGCCATTGCAGCACCCGCATGTGCAGCCTGGCTAACGGTACTAAGAGGATAGTTGCAGCCATCGTGCCCAATAACTGAAGAATCTGACTGGCAGGAACTCGAGATTTGGGTAACAAAATTAGAACCTGTGACTGTAGCACCTGAATTCTTTCTGATGGCAAAAATGCCCGCATCCTTTTTGTGTCTAACTCTGCGCCTATAAAGGTGATACACTGAGATGGCCGCAGCACAGATTTTTTCCAATTGAAAGTGATTCCCAGCGAGAGACCCAAAGTTACTGTGGCCATCAGCGCTCGAATCAGTAGATGCTTGGAGGTGGCAGTGAGGAGCCAGTTGTCGAGATAGGGAAACACTTGGAATCCTAGACTTCTCAAGTGAGCTGTCACCACTGCCAGACACTTGGTAAACACCCTGGGGGCTGTGGTGAGACCAAAGGGCAGTGCACGAAACTGGAAATGACTGGTTCCTAGGCGGAAGCGCAAATGACTCCTGGACTCTTGATGTATCAAAATGTGATAGTAAGCGTCCTTGAGGTCTATGGAGCACATCCAGACATCCTTCTTCAATAACGGGAGAATGGACTGAAGGGTGACCATCCGGAACTTGGACTTCTTTACAAAACGATTTAAAGAGCTTAGGTCCAAAATGGGCCTTACGTCCCCTGTCTTTTTTGGCACCAAAAATAATCTTGAGTAAGTTCCTGATCCGATCTGGTCAGCGGGGACGGGCTGGATGACCCCTTTGCTTAGCAGCTTTGAAACTTCTACGGCCGCTAGATCCCGGTGACTGGGTGGCACGTCCAGGATTCTCCTTGTAGGAGGAGGGGGTTTGAAAAAGGGGATGAGGTAGCCTCCGGTTACAATGCGAAGCACCCACTGATCTTTGGTTATAGATTCCCAAGCCTGTGGGTGTTTCGCAAAACGACCCCCGACTGGCTCCGGAGAAGCAAAGCCGGGCCACATCCTAGGGATGTTGAGGGTAGGAGGAACCACGAAAAGAGTCGCGGTCTCCAGAGTTACGGGGGCCTCTGCCACCTCTAGGGCGGCGTCTTCCTGAATCCCCCCCCTGCCTCTGGAGGGGGGATCACTCGGTGGAGTAGAGAAGAACTTTTGGGATTTCCTAAACCACATTTTCCCTCCTCTCTGGGCCTTGGGATAAGGTCTAGAGGGAGCGGAAAAACGGGCCCCAACGGCAGTCAAGGTCTTGCCCTCCTGCTCGCACAGAGTAAGTGTGTCCTTCACCTTGGGTCCAAACAAAGAAGACCCATCGAAGGGGGCGTCGGCGAAGGAAGACTTAAAGGCCTCCGCGAGTGGACACAAGCGTAACCAGGCTTGTCTCCTAAGAGCCACTCCTGTGCCCGCTGCTCTACTCGCCCCTTCGGCTGCTTAGGAAATGAGCCTCATGGATGAGTTAACAATAGAAGATAGGGTAGTCATCTGGGCGCCTACGGTCTGTGCTAACGCCTCAGGAAGGTTACCCGCAAGAGACTCTCCTAACTCCTTGAGGAGGTCCCTCTGGAGCCTTGTAAAATGACAGAGATAGTTCAGCGACCGCAGGGTAAAGGTCGCTGAAGAAAGGGTACGCTTCCCGTACCTATCCATGCTCCTAGAGTCCTTGTTAGGAGGATGAATAGACGTTGAAGCCTCTGCCACGTCCTGCTGAGTGGCAGATGCCACCACCATAGCATCAACTGCAACGCCTTTAGGGAGGAATTCCTTCTGGGGAGGGGCCGAAAGAAACTTATTAGGCCTGGCAGGCACCGGTTCCGCTGTATCAGGATGTTCCCACACCCTCCGAGAGATTAGATCTAATAACTCGTCGAAGGGTGGAGACACCCAGGAGGAGGAGGGCTGGGTCCCGAAGGCCTTGAGGAAGACTGACTCCTCAGCGGTAGGGGCTTTGGATTGCCAATCGCCTCTCTGTCTCAAGATCTCAAGGATATCCGAGAAGGAGACATCATCCGAGGACGATTTAGGGGACCCCTCCGCATCATCGAGGTCAGTATCTGAAGTGACGGATTCATCTTGGGAATCAACGTACTTCCTCTTACACAGTTTCTTCCTTGGGGGTTCATCCAAAGCAGATTCAGAAGGACCCCCCGGTAGAAAACTGCTGAACCGGCAAGGTCATGGCCAGCGCACTCCTCGTGGCCTCAAACGCAGGACCTCCAGACTCTGCAGAGGGCACTTGCTGAGAGACCACGGCGGTACCGGGAATACCTGCGGCCGATGCTCCGAGGGGAAGACTGGGCATCGAAGAGGCGAGCTCTACAGTGTTGCCCTCGGCCCCCGCCGAGGAAGACCCGGTACCAAACCCTGACACCGAGGACAGGGTAGGAATGAAGGTCGGAGCAGAGAAACTCCGAGGGGGTCCCTGCTCCGACTGGACGATTCCGCTGCGTTCTACCTGCACCGACTCCAACGGCTCCAAGGGGGTCGGAGGAGGAATCAAATGTACAGAATCTGGAATCGGCTCCGAAGCAGAGTGGGCTGGAGCCAAGATCATTTTGGTAAAAACTGGGGACTGGAACAGCCTCTGGATAACCCTATCCAAATCCGAATCCGATAACCTAGAGGATTTGGAGGAAACAGACTGGGGCCGAGAAGACTTTTGCCTCGGCTCCGATAAAGCAGGGGATCGGCTCCGAAAGGGTTCCAGTACTATCGGACCCGAAACTGGAACCGTTTGTAACAGTGTCGGCGCCAAAGGAGGCTCCGGGGCCGAGGGGGAAGAGTCTGAGCTGCACACCTCCAACGGCTCCGAGACCAAAGGAGCCGAAGTAAGTGATTGGGCTCTCGATGCACTAACCTGCGACTCCAACACCAATGGAGCAGAGGGAAGAATCACCGAGGCAGACACTTCAGCCATCGGCTCCGAAGCCATTGGAGCCGAGGAAGAAGAAGTCGATCCATGTTTCTTAACTGTCGGGTCCGACGGACTGGTCGAAGCCGACGATCTATGCTTCTTGGATGTCGGGCCCGACGGACTGGTCGGAGCAGACGATCTCTTCTTTTTAGGAGCTGGAGATGAAGCCAACGCTTCCTCAAATGAAGGCTTAATCAGGCCCCTAAGTATCAGCTTGTTTTTTCGTTCCTGGAGAACCCTGGAAGAAAAAGCATGACACACACTGCAAGTATCCTGTAGATGTTTAGGCCCTAAACAGTACACGCAGATAGCATGGCTGTCTAATAGACATTTTATAATTACATTTTGCACACTTTTTGAACCCTGATTTCTGCTCCTTAGACATTTTGAGCACAGTAGAAAAGACAGGTAACAGATAGAAAACACAGGTAAACTAATATATATAGGCTAAAGCCCTCTAACTTAAACGGGCTTAGCCCGATATAACAGGTCAAATACACAGAAGTAAGGTAATACGTGGGCTAAAGCCCTCTAACTTAAACGAGCTTAGCCCAAAAACTATTTCAGTCACACAACAAGAAAAAAATAGATAAACACACAATAAGGGCAAAGGCCCTCTAACTCAAACGGGCCTTGCCCAGTACACTAGAAGCGCGAAAAAAAATAAAATCTGACTTTACACAAAAACTGACCACAAACGCTCACAAAGCTGTTAAAACAGCTGTTTGTTTAAAAGCTGACAGAAACCCTAGCCAAAAAGACCAAAAGGTCAAGAAAATACACTTAGCTCCAGCCAAGTCGAGACCACGTCCGACTTGAAAAGCGGCAAACAAGATCTGGGGAAGCAGGCGTGGTGCATTCTGGGATAAGGGGTAGCCCAGCCAATGAGAGACTTCGTTCTAGTGTATAGTGGCCGAGTCGGAGCCGACGGATCGGCTCCGAACCCATCAGTTATGAATGCAGACGAGATAGGATCCCATTACATCAGGAGGAATAGCCAGGGGTCTATGTTGGTGAAGAAGAAAATCCCTCAGTCTTTTCTTGGATTCCGAATACTCCTGTCCTTCCCAGTGGAAATGTTCCTCATTTCATGCAAAGTTTCGCCAAAAGAGAAATCCTCAGGGGGAGAAGCTGAAGGAATGGATTCTTCAGCATCAGAATCCTCATAAGGAGGGAAAGAATATTCCTGATCAGAAGAAGAAACTGAGGAAACAGAAGCCTGATCAGAGGAATCATAATAAACATCCTGCCTTGGCCTTTTGTCTGGAGGGGGATGTGAACCCCTAATCATAGTAAGTAAATCCTCCGCCATCTTGAGTAACTGTTTCTGTGACTTGGGAGCCGGTTCAGAAGAGGCCTGTGTTGAAGTCTTTGATTTAGAAGGAGTCTTTGCCTTTGCATTTACTAGTAGCTGAGTAGGCCTGAAAACCCCTTCGGAAGCCGGTACCTGCACAGCGGCTCCGGACCCATCCGAAGGAGCATTGTCCGAAGGTCCTGCAACAGAAATATTTAAAGGCCTGGTTGGCTCCTCATGAGAGTCCGTTTCGGCCATCGGTTCTGAAATGGCCGACGACAGGGGCTGCAAAAGCGCCTCACTGACAACGGCCGAACCTGAAGCTGGCTCCGGTTGTGTGCTATCATCAGATTTGGACCTTGGAGGCCTGTCTTTATCCTTGCGACGTTTGTGAACTCCGGTAGCCGGGACCGTATCCGACGACATTTTGTAGTTAAAGCGCCTACCGAAGTAATGAAAAGCAAAATCGTACCTTCGCTTAATTGTACGTTGATTGAATCTAGCACAAAACCGACAACTAGCTACATCGTGGTCAGGGCCTAAGCAAGGAATACAGTAAGAATGAAAATCCTTATGAGGTATTTGCTTCCCACATGAAATACAATTATTAACTTTTTCTGACATCGGAGTGGAGCAAGAAAAAAGTTTCCCCAACGGGGTACTTAGCTTTGAGTGGAGAAGAAAGTCTTCGGACCGAAGTATATAGAAAAATTCGTCAGGAGTCAGCTGACCGGTACTTGCGAACTGCTATCACCGCACGGCAAGAAAGACTGGAGAAGATGGCGTCGGCTGTCAGCTTTGTACTCCTGGTGCTCTGACGTCAGGGAGCATGGCTGAACAGCTGACGCCTGACCCAGACTTTGGGATTCTGGCCAACCTGGGGCTGCCTGCCGGCAGGGGAGAACCCTACAGTCATGACTGCAACTGTGAAACACTATGAACATCAGAGAAGGACAACCTCAGAATCAGGGTCACATCACGCTCCGTCGAACCCGCTCCCAAGGATGGAGCCTCAAGCAAGATCGGTGCAGATAGTACTCCTGGCACCGTGGACGGAACTGTCGACACACTTGGAACCATGCCACGAGCCGAAGAGCCTGCAGCCCAATTACAGGGTTGAGGAAGGCCCGGTTCAGAGGGGATCGAAGGCCAAAGGGACAGTCCTGGAGCCCCAGTGAGGTCCACTACAGGTGCCGGGACTGGGGGTTCCAAAAAGGATGTTGGCGCTGAAGACTTTGGAACCGGTATAGTTAAAGGAGGAGAGTAGGATGGAGTCTGTGGATAAGCCAACCCAAATCCTGCAGGAGGATGGGTCCTAGATGGAGTGATTCCCCTGGCTGTCAACAGCTGGTCCAGTCCACAAGATGCACCACATCAAGTTTGGAAAGGCTCCTGGTGGATCTAGTGGATACTCCTGATGGGAAGTCAGGTTGTTCTAGGAACGGACTGTACACTTCTCCAAGAAATGGGTCTGTGGATAGAGAGTATTGGGTCTGTGGTGTGGAATCTACTGGCACTGATGTCTCAAGTTTGGAGACCGGAGGAAGTGGTGTCAAAACTGTCATTATGGGGACCATGAAAGGACTCAGAGCCGAAGGGGCACTTGGAGCCGACACAGAAAGATCAGTAGCAACCGTAATCGCAGAGATAGGCATTGAAGGTGTGCACTGTGCTGAAGTGGCAAGCAGTGCCAAAGTCATAGTAGTCTTTGTAAAGTCAGTAGTCGGTGCCGGAGACAGTACCTGACCCGAAGTTGGCGCCAATATAGGAACAGTCATAGCCGCAGCAGAAGAGGTCGGTGCCGATGTGGCAGACTTATGCTCCGAAGATAACTTGGGTACCTTAGGCTTTACAGGTTTGCCCAGGTCACCAGATGGTGAAGAGGGGACAGAGTGGGACCTTTTCTTATCCTTGGTTGGAGGGGATGAGACCTCCATCACAGAAAGGACCTCTAAAAAGGGTGACTTAAGGAGGCCCTTCAGAATCAGCTTGTTTTTGTGCTCGTTCAAGGTGCACTGACTAAAACTCTGACAAATCACACAAGGGAGTTGCACCGAAAGATGGGGCACCCCTCAAAAAGTAAACACAATCATTGGAAACACTGTTAGGCAGTTTACCCTTACATGAAGTACAATGCTTAAATCCCGATGTGCCCTTTTTATAGGCCATCATAAAAATCACACAAGTTAGATAGAAAACTAAAGTAAAGAGTTCTTACTCTACTATATCTGTGTGTAATACGTCTATATATTCAAGATATTTATATCTAAATATATATCAAAAGCACAAACAGCTAGCTGAAAAGGGAAGAAGAAGAAATACCAACGATGGTATTCAAGAACTATCACAAGGGTAGTAAGAAAGGGCGCATCAGCAATGGTACTTAAAAGTTACCAAATGGGTAGAAACAGAAGGGTAAAATGTCTAAATATAGCTTCAAGCTTATTGAAATATCAATATGAACAACAAGAAATAAGAAAAATACAAAATATTCTGAAAGATATAAAACGTTTCCACTTACCTGAGAGCTCGGCTGAAATGCGGCTTTATGGCTATGCAGCAAACAAGATCTGAGGTAACAGGGAGAAGGGCATTATGGGTAGAAATTAAATTCAGAGTTTTTGGCTGGCGTGAGCTTGGTATAAGGCCGACTCGGTTCCGAGGGCTCGGAACCCAACCCATCAGTGATGAATGGAAAGATGATTAATAATATCAGATAAAATATTTCTGTAAGTTCATTCAGAACCCCGGATTGAGAAGGAGTTTCTTGACACAAGTCAGAGGATCCAGACTTTTGGAAATGGAAAGATGTGTATGTATTGCAATTTATAATGAGCAATTACTGTAGCCAGGCACTTTGTGAATGTACTTGGTGCAGTAGAAAGATGAAAGGGTTAAGACAGAGAACTGAAAATGTAAGCTATATATAGAAAATTTTAGACATCTGAAATATTTGAAAACTAATAAGTGATGATAAGCATCTTTAAAGTTTAATGTTACCAGAAAAACAAGAGGTATGAAGGATTATAGAGACTGGAAGGACAGCATCTTGAATTTTGGAACTCTGAAATAGGCATTGAGATAAGTTCTAAGACTTGTCTGAAAGTTTCTTCTTTTTTAGTCACGGGAAAGATTATTAAACAAGAACCTTTCCCTGTCTGGGTGGGGAAGGGGTACAGGTTCTAAGACAACTGAGACAAAATCTGTTGCAGGACTGTAGGAAAACAAAAAGTTATATGCTCACCATAACAACAGATCTGAGTTCTTTTCATCCTGTTCAATCTTTAGGGTTATCAGATCTGACCTCAGTGTCTTTAAAAGCTGTGGTTTCAGGGATCTGACTCCCTCCCTTTCCCCTAATCCCTCTCTTCTTCCATGTACCTCAGATCGATTTTGCCTACTTATCTGCTAACAAAAAGTTCTCTATACCTCACAGAGAATAACATGTTTATGCTATACTGGAAAATAACCTGGAGAAAACAACTGAGGCTGTAAACTGACAATGGTCCTGGTTATGTCCATTCAATCAAAGAGGAGCACCAAGGAAAAAAAAAGTGGGAAGGAGGGAGGGATGTTGAACAAGATGAAAGGAAGACAACATGGACTCATCATCATGGTGAGTACATAACTTTTATATCTGATGTTGTCTTTCTTGTACATAACCTTGATTGTTTATCCAGTTTATAATGAGTAATGATTGTGTAGATTGTGGACCAAATTGCTGCAGCACAGATTTCATCTAAAGGTACTCTGTCCATAAATGCAGTAGAAGAACCCACAGCCACTGATGAGTGATCTCTCATTGTCTTAGCGAGACAATTTTTCATATACAAAGGCTATGCAGTCAGGCAACCACATTGATAATGTGACTTCTGAAACATTCTATCTTAGCTTGGCTTTAGAAAAGGCTACAAAAGCAGCCAATTAGATTTTCTGAACACTTCAGTCCCATGGAGATAAAATGCAAGGTGTCTTTGGACATATAACAGGTACAGAATATATTCTCATTGTTAGAAAACTGTGGAAAAACTAGTGGGAAGGTTATGGTTTGTTCATTTCAGATGCCACTTTTGGAATGAAAACAGGATTATAAAAATCAAGTAGAGAGGTTTACAAGAAAGTGCTTGTAATTCAGAAATCCGTTTAGCTAAAGTAATGACCACAAGAAAACACAGTCTTCCAAGAAAGGCTGTAGCTGCTGGTTCAAAACAAGGTATTTTAAAGCTTGAAGCATGAGTTACATTCCATGGAGGAATATGATCTCTTATGGGAGGTCTTAACAATAACATTCCCTTTAGAAAAGCCTTTGAAATCTTAAGAGAGGCTTATACCAGTTTAACTGTATCCAACATGGAAAATGATAATAGCCACTAGTTGCACTTTGATGAAAAACTGGAACCCTTTTGGAAAAGGTTTGACAAGAAATCTAGGACAGAAAGAAGTGGAGATGAAAAGGGCTCCATCCCTTTAGCTTTTGCACAAATAAAGAATCTCTTCCATTTGCTGACAAACTTTCCTGGTACTCAATTTTTGAAAGGCTAACAAAATATGAACCACTTGAGTGGAAAGCCTCGTTTCTCTGATCACAGCTAAAATTGGTGAAACCATACAGCTAGCTCCAGTGTCTCTGGGTTCAGGTGAGGCTGACCAGATGGGTGAGTCAGAAGA
The DNA here is from genome assembly GCF_019279795.1 of Protopterus annectens. Classification (NCBI taxonomy): domain Eukaryota; kingdom Metazoa; phylum Chordata; order Ceratodontiformes; family Protopteridae; genus Protopterus; species Protopterus annectens. Next base: position 883,049,708 of record NC_056744.1, on the reverse strand, counting down.
ATCACTGTCCAGTGTCCAGGGAGGATGCACTAGATGAAGCCAGAGAAAAGGGAACCACATCTGCCGAGGACAGAAAGGAGCAATGAGAATTACTTTGGCCTTGCACCTTCTTGCTCTCAACGTTGTCATCAGAAGAAAGGGGGAAGGAACACAGAAGATCTGCATTCCATGTGGACTACAGCATCCCTCAGTGAATGTCCCTGTGGAAGGATGAGGGCAAAGTAACTGTGCATTTGTGGTTTAGGTACAACGCAAAAAGATCACTGTATGGTTGGTCCTTGTGGCTGAAGATCTGATTCACTACTGTTTGACTGAGTGACCACTTGAAAGGCAGTAGGATGGAGTTACGCACCTTGTCCAGTAATTCACTGGAAGTCCTGGGAACATTTATTGGTATGAGAAAGCAATGGGAAGACATCACCCATTGTCAGACACTGATGGCTACTTGGTATAAGGTATATGAATGGGTGCCACCCTGCTTGTGGATATAACACACTACTGACATGTTGTTCATATGGATGGATATTGCACCCTGAGGAGACCATCCTAGAAAGTCTGCAATGCTAGGTGGATTGTTCTCATCTCCAGGACAGTGAAGTGGAAAGTGGCCTCTATGTTCAATCATGAACCCTGAATGGTCTTTCCTTCAAAATGCTACCTCCCACCCCAGCATGGAAGCATCCATGGTCTCTACGGCCATAGGGGGATGTGAAGAAAAGGGCCGACCTTTGAGGAGAGCTGTGGAGGTCAACAACCAATTGATGTCAGACTTGCACATAGTCGTTATGAGAATGCTAGTGTGAAGAGAATGGAGAAACTGGGACCAATGAACTGAAGAATTCTCCTGTGATATCTGGCTAGGGGCAGCAATGATATTGTGGAAGCCATTAATCCTAGTAATCAAGGGATAAGTTTTGCAGTTAAAGAAGGGTGTTGAACTTATAAGGCTGTCTGTCATAGAGAAATGATCCTGGACTCTGGTAGAAATGCTATCTGACTGTTTGTAGTCGTAAGATCAGATTTCATTTAAATGTATTGTTAGACAAAAATACAGTATTCTCTTTGCATAAGTTTAGAGAAGTAGTCATATTAAAGCAGGCCTTCACATTTTGCACATAACCAGTGAATGCAATTTCAATAAGCGAAAATAAACTTCAGTCAAGAATACTGCTAAGAATAAATAGTGCTAACAGAATGTGCATGTACAAACAGATCTTGTTTGGATGGTACAAGACTTGGGAACCAAGGTTAAAGAGTTGTGTAGAAATTTACAGGGTTTTGGTATTATTAGGAGATATTTCAGCCAAAGTTAGTTAGTTCATTTGGACTGATATGCAGAAAGTCAATGCAGTGCAGTGTGTGTGAAGAAGTCAGGTCAAATATCCAGCATTCCAGAATATTAATTATATTATTCAGGAGGAAAGGAATACGAGTACAGAAGCTATAGACATAATATTCTGAGTACAGAATTTACAGACAGTATGATGAATTGACATCTACCTCCACTGTACATAAAACATTCTTAACTGAAGTACAGTGTATGCAGACTTTTATTCTGAAAGGTACAAGCAGATTTGGCACATAAAGGAGAGGTTGGCATCTGTTCACCACAATTCTGGGTAATTAAAAGATAAAGCCATTCATTCCAGTCCCATTTTCATTTCTTCAAGTTATTTCCAGTTCATTCCAGTAATCTACAGTCCTATCCGGTTATTTCCAGTTCATTCCGGTAAGCTATAGTACTAACACATATATCCAACAACTAAATCCTTCCACCAGGTTACAACATTCTTCATAATGACAGACCCCATAAAAAAGTTGGAGGTGTAGCCTTAATTTATCGAGACTCCTTAATAAATATTCATCCGAAACCTTTCCCCACTTTCAGTAGTATGGGATTCCTAATAAAATCCCTTCATATAAACCCTAATAAACAACTCTGTACTGCTGCTATCTCCATTCCTTCAGGTCAAAATATCCCCCATTTGGAAGACTTCCTATGCTGGATTAACCAAAATATCTCCCCAGAAACTATTACTCTAGGAGACACTAACATTAATTGGCAAAACCTAACCTCCAAAGCACTTGCTCCCAGCATTAACCTCCATAGTTTCATACAACTTATCACAGAGCCTACACATGCTTTAACTACCCGAGCAGAATCTACATTAGATTGGATTCTAGTATCTCACCCCCACTACTACTCCAATACCGGTACCCTCCCAAACACTAAGTGACCACTTACCCCCATAGAACCCAAATACAAATCCCCAAACCTCACACATACAAATCTACCAGGAACTTTGTCCACTGTGAGAAAAACATACATATATATATATATATATATATATATATATATATATATATATATATATATATATATATATATATATATATATATATAGGGGTCCACATGCCTTGGACAGTTCTGCCCATGCAATGTCCCCCCCCACCCGAGGTGAGAAGCGTCCGTGGTCACAGTGGCTTGGAGTTGAGGCATCACAAACGGTCTCCCTTTCCGAAGCTCTCGGGAATGAAGCCACCAGAGAAGGGAGTCCCTGCAAACCCTGCTGAAGGGAATTGGTGAATCCAATGGATGTAGAAGGAGGGACCATTGGACCTGAAAGGTCCATTGAAGAACTCTCATGTGCAAACGGTCAAGAGGTGAAAGGCTGATGGCTGCCGCCATGGATCCTAGGGCTCTCAGGACTAATTCCACGGGTGGGGCTGGGGACAGTAGAAGCACTATTACATGAAGTGATAAGGTGCAGAGCCTGTCTGCTGTCAGAAAGGCCTTGGACTGAAGTGTGTCTATTCTGGCCCCTATGAAATCCAGAACCTGAACAGGATGAAGAGACGACTTCTTGAAATTTATGGTAATGCCTAGGTGATGGGCTACGAGTAAAAAATAATCCCTGGCAGAACACAGTAGATCCCTGGTGGTTGCGGTGAGGAGCCAGTCGTCCAGGTACGGAAAGACCTCAATTCCCTGAAGTCTCAGGTGGGCCGCCACAACTGCCATGACCTTGTTGAACACCCTGGGGGCTGTGGCGAGGCCAAACGGGAGGACCCTAAACTGATAATGACTGGACCCCAGCCGAAAGCGGAGAATCCTCCTGGATCGCCTGTCCATGAGAATGTGGTAGTACACATCCTTGAGGTCTATGGAGCACATTGAGTCGTTCTCCTGCAGAAGGGAGAGAATAGATTGTAGAGTGACCATCCAGAATTTCTCTTTGGCAATGAACAGGTTTCATAGTTGACAGGACGAGAATTGGCCTGAAGTCCCCAGTCTTTTTTGGCACCAAAAAGAACCTGGAATAATTGCCCAACCCGGACTGCTCTGGGGGGACGTGCTGGATGGCCTTTTTTGTCTAGCAATTTCTTTATTTCTGAAGCCGCAGCCTCCCTCTGATTGGGTGCGACATCGGGAAGGTGCTTCCTTAGAGGGGGAAGATTCATGAAGGGGACAGAGTAACCTCTGGATATTATTCGGAGCACCCAGCAATCTGTAGTAATGGACTCCCAACTTGCTAGATGCTCTGAAAAACACCCCCGACTGCCTCCAGAGAGGGGCAGTCGGGCAACCCCTCAGGGTTGCTGCATGGGTCGGTCGGAGAAGGGTTCTCTCGACCCGAAATTCTTTGGCCCCCCCTCTGCCTCCGGGCCGGCGTCCACCTTGTCCTCCCCTGCCTCTGAAGGACAAAGGGTCCGGAGCGTGACAGGACTGCTGAGACTTCCGGAACCACATCTTCTTTTGTCCCCTCTGGTTCCTTGAGAAGGGCCTTTGAGGAGCCGAGAAGCGGATTCCGATGGCAGACAGCATCTTTCCGTCTTTCTCACTCTGGAGCAGCGTACTGCCGACGGTTTTGCCAAACAGCGTAGAACCGTCAAAGGGAGCGTTCATGAAGGATGCCTTGAAGGGTTCCATAAAGTCGGAGCCAGGCGTGGTACTGATATCGTCTTTAGAGTGGCCATGCAAGCCGAGAAGGTTCATTTGTCCTCGGCCGCCATGGACTCCGGGGGAGACCCAGCGTACTTTTTTATCAGATCTCGCTGAAGCCTAATGACGTGTGCCAGGTAATTCAGCACCCTTATCGAAAAGATGGCTGAAGCAAACATCCACTTTCCAATGCAGTCCACTGTCCGAAACTCCTTATTAGGAGGATGGACCGAGGAACTTTCTTGTGCCAGTTCCTTCTTGGTGGCAGCAGCCACCACCATGGCATCTACCGGGGAACCTTTATACCACACCGGCAATCTGCGGGGGGGGACTAAGGATTTTATCTGGTTTCCTAGGGATTGGCTCCAGTGTTCGGCTCCTTCCATGCCCTGGTAATAATCAGGTCTACCAGGGGGTCGGCCGAAGGGGACACCCAAGAGGTAGACGGGCCTGCGCCAAACGCCTCCAGAAACACAGACTCATCCGAGGAAGGTTTCTGGGCTGACCACCCCCCCCCTCTAATGCGCAGCATCTCCATAATGTCTCCAAAGGAGACATCCTCGAGGGGTGACCTGGGGGAACCTTCCCCTTCCTCTAAGTCCGTGTCCTCCGTGAGGGACTCGGGGGAGACCAAATACCTCCTCTTACACTTTCTTTTGTGAGGGACCTCCTCGGCGGGACTGTCCAAGGAGGGCTCACCAACGGGGTCATGTTCCTCTACAGGAACTAACTGGGGTGCAGACGCAGGCTGTCCCTGGGGCCGGACGATGAAAGAGAGGCCCATATGCGAGGGAATGAAGGGTGGATCTGTAGCACAAACCAGGGACTTCAAACTCTTCGACAACACCCTCTCCACCACGTCGAAGGCCGAAGGTGAACCACTCTCCCCCAGCTCGAGAGCAGTCCCCTCGGCTCCTACGTGAGGACCGGTGCCAGAGCCGACGCGATCGGACCCGAAAGGGAAGTGTGCTCCGACTGCAATGGAGTCAAAGACACTCACCCCTGCAGATCTGAAGCTCGGCTCTCGGCCCCAAGAGCTCAGGTCCGAAAGATGACCCGATAAACTCGAGGGTAAGGCCAGCGAAGTAGCAACTATCGGCGCAGACTCCCTGGCTCCGAGACTACTCAGATCTGACGGCTCCGAAACCAGATAGTGGATCGGAGAAGGAGCGATGGGTGCAAAGAAAGGGGCTGAGCTCCCCCCCACGGAGGGGGGGGGAGGGGAGGCAAGAGCACTCCCATCTGCATCTGAGCCTGCAGGAATAGACGCATCATCCGGTCCATATCCGTGTCGGAAAGACTCCTAGTAGACGAGGCAGGCTGGGAAGGCCGCCTAGACAACCTCAAAGGTGACCAGGACTCCTCCTCCAGCTCCGGAGAGAAGTGTGGAGAGCGGAGCCGAGAGGGGGAAGACCTGGATACCCTCACGGGGGAACAGATCAGTTTAGCCGGTGGGGCTGAAGGGGCTGATTCAGCCTGCCGCTTGTGACGTTTATGTCTATCTCTCTCTCTCTCTATGACTCTTCTCTTTCTTAGAAGAGTCCCCCTCTCCCTGGGAAACAGTGGGAAGTCGAGTCGCAGCCAGGGAAGGGGGAGCTGAAGGCTGGGCAGTCGCAGCCGCGACTGGCGCCACTGAGGGAGAGGAGGAAGAAGAATCCACGGGCAAGAGTCCCACCAGGATTAGCTTGTTCCTCCTGTCCCTCAGAGCCAGGGGGTTAAAGGCCGCGCAAATCTGGCAGACCGATGTTAAATGGGCTACCCCCAGGCAAAGAATGCACTGAGTGTGGCCATCTGCTGGGGACAGCTTATGACCACACTCAGCGCATTTCGAAAAAATGGCCTTAGGGCCCTCGGCCATGACACTCACGCACACACCCTAACACATACAGTAAGGGGAAGGGAAAACACTAAATTTCAATTAAAAAGAACCAAAAATGATTTAACTTAACTAAGGGTCTGAAACACACACACACACAAAAAGCGCTACAAATTTGACAGAAATTCTCCCAATTTACTCTCACCTAAACAGCCAAGAGCTCGTCCCTCATGCTTCAAGAAGTCGCGGCAAACGAGATCTGAGGACTGGAGGGAGGTAGCAGGGTATTATGGGTAAGGGGGAGGAGCTGAGAGCTTGGATCTTTAGCTTGGAAAGCTGCCAGCTCAGATCCAGGTCGGATCCGATATACACAGGTTACTGATTAAATGAAGTTAACTACTTCAGATAGTCTATTATAACTCCACTACACAAAGTTGGCAATGCACAAAATTTGTCAAATTACAGGCTAATATCTATTCTCTCCCCGCTATCAAAAATCCTAGAAAACTGCATACAATCCCAACTACTAAATAACCTCATTAACAAGCTCCTAGCTCCCACTAAACATGGATTCCACCCTGGACATAGCACAGCCACAGTTTTACTCTCCTTCACTGATACTGGGAATAAAGTTCTTGACGCTGGCCTCTCGACTTCAGTACTCCTGTTAGACCTATCAAAGTCTTTCGACACAGTATATTACAATATTTAGAAAAACTTGGATACTCTCTAAGAGTATTAACCTTGTTTTCCTCCTACCTAAATGATAAACAACAATTGGTCACATGGTAAAACCAACAATCCGAGTATCTGGTAAATAACATGAGTTCCACAAGGGTCCATTTTAGCACCACTACTCTCTAATATATTCAATAATGATCTTAATAAAGCCTCCCAACAAAGCATATTAATTCAATATGCAGATGATTCAACTATCATCACGTCCTCCAACAATTGCGCTAACCTCCAGAAGATCACCCAAGATGCATTTACATCCATAGAAACCTGTTTAAATGACACTCAATTAATGCTGAACCCCAAAAAAGCTATTTCACCAAAGCCTCCAGCTGCAGAATTCAAGATTTTTTTCACATAATACAGAAATAGAGCAGGTGCTATCTGCAAAACCTTTAGGAATTACTACTGATAAACTCTTGAGCAACACATTCTCAATACAGTAAAGAAAATACATTTCAAACTTGGCAAACTATACTGACAAACTCTACCTAGATAAACTAAGATAAAACTAGCAACACTTTGCTGATCCAATCCCTCTTGTATGGAAGCCCGATTTTCACCAACCTCCCAACATCCGTCAGTAATAAGCTGCAATTGTGCTACTACAAGACAGCAAAATGTGCCTCTAACATGCCCAACCGCTCACACCACTGCAAAGCTATCTCAAACCTGTCTGGCTTGAATTTCACCACTATATTATATTCAGTTAACACTTGCTCATAAGCTAATTTTTAAACCTGATAGCTGTCCTGCACTCCAGTCTATTTTACACACATACATTACTCAACTCCCTAATGGCCTTTAAAGCTGCACTAAAAACCCACTATTTAAATAATCCCAGCTGTACCTGTGAAATACAGTGTAAGCCCCCTTAACTTCATACAAAAAACTACTCAGATTCTACTCTTTAACCCTCTGTTATATTATTTTCTTCCTATTCTATATGACTGTTTCTCCTACCTACTATATGTGCAATTTACTAATGATTATGATCACTTTCCTGTGATTGAAAGTATATTATGTATCTATACAGTCTGATAATTATGTATTAACTATATACCATTACCCCCATGCTAATGTATGTATATCTCTTTCACTTTGCATCTGTTCTGTACAATATTTGATTACCTGTGGAGCTTTTCTCCACAGGCCTCGAGTGAAAATGGGTTTCTGACCCAGTAGACTTTCCCGGTCAACAAATAACAATAAATAAATAAATCAATTCTTACAACAGTAAGCCAGCCAGGATCCTAACCCAGAATCTTCTGCTTCTGATAATTCACAGCATGATTCAGCTTCTAATATCAATAGGGTTTCAGACAAATACAAATTCTAGTTTACAGTCTTCACAAATCAGTGTAAATGCTACTGCATATGTAATTCAAAATACAGAGTTATGTCACAGTATTGCAAATACAGAAATAAACAGTGTATGTAACAGGCAGATTTCCAGACAAAATACAAAGCAAACATTTGCAATGTCTCAAATTCACTTTATTTCAAATACAGACATTCGGAATTTAACAAATTCTAGTCTATTGTTTTCAGAAACCAGTGCAAATATTGCACTCAGGGTGAATAAGAGGGATCAGAGTGCAGATTTTGACCAGTGTGATAAAGTAAACACCAGTATAAATGATTCACAGACTTAAAGGCAAAATAAAAAAGAAATGCATACCATAGCTCGTCAATGTTATTATGTGTTTCAGGGCAAAACAAAGAAGAAACACACACCATAGCTCAAGTCAGTGTTGTTAATGCTATAAAAATGGACTTTCAACTTATCTATAAAGGGTATAGCAGTCCACCAACAAACCAGATTATTTATCTGTCATTGTGTAAGGATGAGAGAAATGGCAATATTTCATTGTTTACAGAAAGAAATTATAGAATAATTTACTGATTAATACGGGCACATCAATTTCAGTTACAAATACACCTCTAATACAGGACACAAGTGCAGCTAAGTCAGGATTCAAAGGGTCAAAGGTTACAGCAGTGAACAGTTCTGTGCGTGACAGTATCATACTAGGTATGGACACGTCTTCACAGTTACATGTTGTTTTAGACTTCAGTAACATGATTTTTTATGGAAAAATGAAAATGCTACAGAATATACAGTAGTGCATACAGATGACACTTGCAAGGATTTGTGTGCATGCAGTATGTGCAAATGACGTACAGAATTTGAAAAAAAAAATAGATACAAGAGGAACACACAGATTCACTGGTTAAAGATAAAATAAATGTCAGTTCAGTTGCCACAGCTGAAGTACAAGTATAACGTTTCCATGTATTCAGAAACAGTATTTTATTCTCAGAAAAGCAAAGACAAACCGGAAAAGACATTTCAATTCACTTTTATGGCCAGTAAGAAAAAAGCTAACAGTTTCAGGCTAGTACTAGATTTAAAATTGGTATACGTATTTACCATTCTGAAAGTACGTGCTATACATGGTATACCAGAAAGGACAGTCAAGTTAATTTGCAGAATAAAGGGTTTACAGTTAAACTGGTAAATCAATTTTTGTGTTGTTTTATTTAGCAAAATTTAGACCTTTGAATTATGATAGCAAAGTGTTACAATACATAAATAATTTTTTGATAGAGAGATAAAAGAGCATTTACAGATATTAAATTATGTTTTGCTAGTTTTGTAGAATGTAACACAAAGTCAATGCTACATTTTAAAAGTGATAGTACAGTCAAAAGTTCAGATCCCATGCAATAAGAGTGTGCAGCATAACTAGTGTGTGTCATTAAAACCAAAGGTTCAAATTTCATGTCGGGAAAAGAATGCAATGTAATTTTACTACATGAGGAGACTTTACATACTTGTAAGAATTTATGTGCAGTAGATCATGCAAATGATGTACAGAAATTGAAAAAAAACTGGAAATGACAGGAACACAAATTCATGGGTTAAAGATAAAATAAATGCCAGTTCAGTTGCCACAGCTGTAGTTCAGGCATCCAAGTTATCACATTTTCAGAAACAGTATGCCTATTTGGATCTACTTGAGACTATCAAGATACATCTGAACACCATGGTTTTGGGTGACTTTAACTACCCATCCACTGACTGGGTAAATTACTCGTGCTCAAACTCACTTGCCCAAAGGTTCCTTAACTTCATTAATTCCAATGCCCTGGACCAGCTGGTTGACACCCCCACAAGGGGTGCCAACATCCTGGATCTGGTGCTTAGCAATAGGGAGCCACTGTAGCACCCCCACTGTGAGGCCTTCCCTGGTGAGACCTGACCAGAAATCAGTCTCATTAAAAGTAACTATCACACCTGACCCCCTCTCAACAGCAACTAAACTAAAAAAAACTTCTCTGAAGCAGATTATAACCTTTTATGGGATGGTATAAATAGCTTCACAGCACCTCCCCCTTCAGACATAAATGGCAACTATGTAGAGTTCTACACCAATGCTTTTTATAAACACCTCTATAATGGCACTGACTCAGCCGTACCTGACAGGACCAAAACAAGCTCCTCAAGGAAGAGCAAACCTGCCTGATGGACAACTGCCATTAAAAGGATTTACAATAAGAGGAAGAAATTGCTATCAAACAGTAAGAGGGAGAAAGCCCTAAACTAGAAACACTTCCTCCTCAGCTTAAACAAGCGAGTACGACTTCTTGTGAAGTCCTTCAAAGCAAACTATGAATCCAAATTAGCTTCCTCAATTAAAGACAACCATGAGGCATTCTTTAGTTACATCCATAACCTAACAGGAAAGGCCCATATTTGTGCCAAACTGGTAGTTAATGATACCACATATACTGAGCCTGTGGACAGGGCTAATCGGTTGGCTGACAGGGTCTGTGAAATCTACACTTCCCTGTCCCTGCCCCACATACCCCATGACATCCCTACCACCTCTCCCCTACCTTGCAGGTCATAAACACCCTCTGTAAAGCCAAAAACACAGCATCTATGGGACCTGATAACATCCCAGGCCTCATCCTACATGGGCTCCAGTAAGGATTAGGAACACCATTGGGTACTATTTTCAAACGTAATCTAAGCACGGGCAAAGGTGGTGCTTCCACTGACCTTGGAAACTAAAGCCCTATTAGCCTGACTAACCTTATCTACAAGGCCATGGAATGAATCATCATGGACCTTATCAACAAGGATATAGATGATCTCCAAACACTTGACACTTCTCTGTCTGGATTTGTCAAAGGAAGATCATGCCTGCTGAACCTGGTGGATTTCTTCGAGCCAGTCAACAAGACCCTGCATGAGGGGAAATCTGTGCATAAAGCCTGCCTAGACTTAACCAAGGTTTTTCACACTATCCCCCACTCAAGCATCATTGACAAATTCAACCATCTAGCTATCAACCCTTATATCATTAGATGGGTTGCTAACTGGCTCACTGATAGAACCCCATGTAGTCAAAATAGGTGAATCCACCTCCAACAGTGGACCTGTAAACAGTGGTGTTACACAGGGATCAGTTCTGGGACCTCTCCTGTTTGGAATCTACTTCTCCGAAGTGCAATCAAAACTAAAGGCCTGTGGCTGACAAAGTTTGCTGATGAATGCAAACTTATTCTCCCTCAACAACTGGTGCCATTTTCAAACAGCTCTTTCATCCTTATGAAGGGAATTTCCTCTGCTCCCCGACAGTGTGCACATCACTTAAGTGTTTTACTGATTGTTGGTTGACATTCCTTACCTGTGGACCTCAGTGCAGTCCCACTACGTTCGCCCTCGCTAACACGCAGGCTCACTCCACTCCCCTACCCTGCCCCCATTTCCCCACCCGCCCTCACTATCTCTAGACTTATAGCTCTTTCTTCCCATCAATACTTCAACCAGTCACAAATTAGAATATCCCTCACCACAAACCCCCCATTAGCCTATCCCACATCTAGCCCCATCCCCATACCCTCACCACAACCCTCCATTAGCTTATCCCACATCAAACCCCATCTCATACCCCCTTGCCTACAAATATGAAACCCTCACAGGATAACAAGTTAACTACTATCCTCACAAGTAACACAGCTATCCTCCTCATCCTAACTTTAACACACTACCACACCTTCTACTTTACCACACTTACTGCCTATGCAGCCCCAACAAAACATGCCTCCACTTATCTTCGCACCCTCACTACAGCTTACATATATCCCCAAGCCTATACCATCACATTACTATAGCACCTAACCCAATCAGACTTCTCTCAAATACTCCTAGGACACCAACTACAAACATATTCCCATCCTAACTAAACTCACAAAACTCTCATACCACATAAATAACCAGCTGATCCTGGTAGGAGACTTACACCCAAATTCACGGCCTAACTCAATACAGACTACCACAGTTAACTCATCCCTCTCCTCCAGCCAACTACCCATTACTAGACCAAAAACCAGCCTATTACTCCTGAGCTTAAATATTCAGAGCATTAACAATAAGGTACATTTAACTGCATGCACTGTTATCCACCTATTCCCCTGACATATTGTGTCTTACTGAAACCTGGTTAAAGCCTACAACAGCTTGGATAGTGAGTTCCTCCCTACTGGATACAATTGTCCTGCACCATGACAGACTATTTAGAAAAGGGGGTGGGTTAGCATTACTTTATAAAAATAACCTAAACACAACCACTATTAATGGTCAAATCCCATCCTTTAATAATACTGAACTCCTCCTAGCTAAACTCAAACTTAGCGACAAAAAATCAATCTATATTATCACCTGCTACATACCACCAAGTAACAATAACCCTACCCTAGAAGCCTTTTACAATGGATAAGTCAAAACTTGCCCCAGGACACCGTCATCCTCGGTGATTTTAATATCGACTGGAACACGTGTTCTGTCAAAACCCCCACTAACCTTTACAGTTTCTCTAAAGTCATCCAATCAAACAATAGATTAGGAAATTAAAGAATCAAAGAGAGCCTCCTAAACTGGATCTTATTAAATACTAACACCTCTTACCAAGCAGGCATCCTTCCTGACACCCTCAGTGACCACCAGCCCACCTTTCTACTAAAATTAAAAACCCAGAACTACTTTACTCCCCTATTACAAACAACCAGGAACACAAAGTTTCAACCCTAACAAATTCAAACATGAGCTAAAACACTAACTGGAACATACTAAAAGTACTACCCCTAGAAAAAGCTATAACCCACTTTAATAATTCTTTCCTAAAAATCCTAAATGCCCACACTCCAGCCTGTACTACAAACCTCAAAGTGAAAACAGCCCCTTGGATTACCAGAGAGACTAAAAATAAAATAGCCATAAGGAACAGAGCCTGGAATCTTTGCAGAGCTACTAAAACCCCAGCAGCTAAGGAACAATTCCAAAAACTTATTAACAATACAAAAAAGCAGTCCTTCGAGATAAAAAGAATTACTTCATACAGCTACAAAACAGGCACCTAAACAATCCCCAAAAAATATGGGCAGGAATAAATAACCTACTCCATCCTGGCAAACCCTCCACACCATCTCCTACCCACAAGTGAAATCACAAATATACCAGATACCTTCAACAAATACTTTATAGAAAATCTCCAGTCATGTTCAAAAACTGTCCACATCCACCACCACTAATAGCTCTATACCTATACATAGACCCAAAAAAAAAAAGTTCCAATTTCAACCCATCCTTACCAACTACATCAAAAGGCTGCTAACCAAACTTAAACCTACTACACTTGCAGCTGATGGCATCCCTGCTGAATACCTTCAGATGGCTGACAACAAAATTGCCTTCCCAGTATCTGCACCTCTAAACATTATTCCACCTATTATTCCACCTATTTGGAAGATCTCCTATTATCATTACCCTCCACAAAGGTGGTACCTCCACCGATCCCAATATTATCCTATTGCCATCCTGTCTCCATTAGCTAACACACTTGAAAAATGTGTACACCACCAACTCACGCCATAACTAGTCAACAACCAACTTCTCTCTCCCATCCAGTATGAATTTCAACCTGCTCACAGCACCATCACTGCCCTACTTTCTTTCACAAACTTCAACCAAAACACACAGGCAACCTAACATCTGCCATATTCTTGGACCTCTCAAAGGCCTTTGATATAGTCAACCATCCTAGACTACTTCAAGCCCTGACTGACCTGGACCTTAGTAACCATGCATTAGCATGGTTTTAGAATTACAAGGAAGACAAAAAGAAGTTTGATGGAACAACAACCTAGCCTCACTATCAGTCACCACAGGAGTCTCACAAGGGTCCATTTTAGGACCCGTCCTATTCTCTATTTTCACCAATAATCTTCAGAGCATCTGTCAAGATGCAACTGTTATTCAATATGCTGATGATTCAACGCTAGTCTGTTCAGCCAGTGATCCTCAGGAACTCCTCTCCATCACCCAAAAGTCTTCCAAACTACTGAACCCTGGTTTCTTAACAAAAACCTAATACTAACCAACCCAAAAAAAACTTCTGCTATTTAGTCCAAACAAATCAACCACAATACCCAGCCTATTTAATACTGTCTCCTGGAATGGGACTATTATCTCCCCAAACATTCATACTAAACTGCTAGGAGTGATCATAGATAATAATCTCAAATGTGATCTACACATAAATCAAACCATTAAAAATATCCACAAAAACTGGGCAGTCTATATATAAAAAAAACATTTCTAACCCAAATTGCCAGGACAACAATTGCTCAAACTCACCTCCTCTCTACTTTATTCTAAGCCTCACCCATTTTGCCAACCTACCCAAAGCAGAAATTGCCAAGCTCAACACCTGCTACAATCAAATTGCCAAATTTGCTACTAGTGCTCCCTACCAATCCCATCACTGCCATTCCCTAAAACAACTTGACTGGCTTGAATTTCCTAATCTCATATCCTTTCTCAACTTTCCTTTGCACACAAACTGCTACTTCCACATAAAACTCCAGCACTGGCCAACCTACTAAAGCTACAAACTTACCCTAGACAACTACACTGTAGTGATAAAAAGCTAATCAAGGTCACCAAGAGCAAAACCACAGCAGGGGGCTCCCTCTTCCCTAATTATATAGGTAAAACTTGTAACTCCCTACCCTCTGCTACTACCTCAACAGACTCAAAGGTTACATTTAAAAGACTGCTCAAAGAACACCTAAAACTCACATGGATGTGTTTATGTTCACCCCCAGGCTAACCTCCCCAAACATATTCACTCTCTTCTCTAATCCTCTGGTCCCTGTTTCAGAACTATACTGCTAAGAGGAACTGCAGCTTTTTTTTTTTTAATTTCCAGCTTCCTCACAGTGTCATCTCTACACATGGCCTCTCCGTTAGTAACTATACATATAGGGGCACTAAAACACTGCTAGGCACAGATTTTTTTATAATTTTCTCTTCTTTCCCCATTCTGACACATCCTTTTATACTTAGTCTATATATATTACCACTCAACTCTGTTCTTTTACCTACTACTTTCAATCTAACTACGTCAAACTTGTACACAATCGAACTGTATAAAATGTAAAAGATGCAGCTTTCAAGATGCAGCTCTCACCTTTGTATCTTTTTCTGTGATTCTTACTTATGTATTGGCTCATTCTAACTGTAAAAATCATAAAACATTTTTTTTATTCTATGTATCTAATTTTAATTTCATGCTTATGTACTTGTCTATGTAAATAAGATTGCTGCTGTTATACTCCTTATAATTGCTTGTAATTGATTTGTGGAGCTTTTCCCCCCGGGCCTCCACTGAAAATGAACATGTATCCAGTCAGACTCTCCCGGTTAGCAAATGTAAACTAAAAATATAAACAAATCTCCAAATTATGTCAACATCCTACAAGAGGGTCTTAAACAAATGATTGGTGCCAAACTCATGGCCTTAAATTCAATGTAAAAAATGTATTATCATCCCTTTAGATAAGGGCGATGTTTCTGTTAACTACCACATCAATAGCAACACCTTAATTATACAGTCAGCGGTGAGAGACCAGAGTACACAGGTTGACAGCACCCTTATCTTTGACCGCCATGTCTCCACAGTGGTAAGAAGGTTAATCTACGTTTCTCATCTCACAAGTAAATGTACTGCCT
This sequence comes from Protopterus annectens, assembly GCF_019279795.1. NCBI lineage: Eukaryota > Metazoa > Chordata > Ceratodontiformes > Protopteridae > Protopterus > Protopterus annectens. Next base: position 883,034,129 of record NC_056744.1, on the reverse strand, counting down.
CCAGAAGAAAATAAATTAGAGCCTCCCTGTACTCCTCCCTTTTCAGGCCAATAACTGAGTACAACACCCCTTTTGGTATGCACCTTTCCAATAACCTGCAGCAACTGGAGAAACCACAAAGTTTCCACAGAAGGAAAATTCAAGGTCTTCAGCATCTGTCCTATGTGGATCATCTGAAATTGCTGTCACTTTATTCTACTTCATACAGACTATTCAGTGGCGATCTTTGCCTTGCATACAAGGCAGTCTCCGACCCTGCTTTATTGGAAATGCTGCATCTCTGTAAGTCAAATGGTACATGGGTTACTCATTCTAAAGACCTTAATCTGGCATGTGACATTAACAGAACCTGCTGGAGGGACAGATTTGTCTCCCAGAGGTTAACACACATTTGGAACAGACTCTCACTTCATGCCAAACAGAGCACCTCATTGGCCCTCTTCAAACACTATCTGGACAATAAGATGGGTAACCATAAACTCAGCTGCGGGGTTCCACCTGTGTCCTTCTTGGAAAGGGACAATAGGTGTTGATTGTGGAAATAATAAGGGTAGAACTTGGGGGTAGGTTTGAAGGTGATTAGCCTAGTAACTTCCTATGAAGGGCAGACAAGTGAAGTTCCACAATCAAATCAGTTCAATTCTAGTAATAAATGTGTGTATGTAAACAGTTCTTGATTTTATATATTTCATTCAAAAATTGCAGTTTACCAAGCACACCCGAGGCACATACTTACGTACCTGAGCTATCAGATTACAGGCCAGCTCAGCAAGTAGAATTAAAGACAGTATTTTATGCCATAAAACAGTTTGGTAAAGATAAGTTAAATATTATTAGTGCCAGTCTTATGCAGTAACAGTTCTTACTATTTATCCAAGAAAAATGTAAACAGTAATGATAAATCCTTGCAGCATTCAGTAGTACTGAAATAGTTAAATGATGTCAGCTAAAAGAACAGATACATGTTAGGTAGCAGGCAGAGACTGGCACACAAGAAATTCTTTTCTAAATTATGCCTGAGGATCACACGCTAAATGTATAAAATTCAACAGTTGAGTTTAATTTTATAAAGGGGCAAAACTGCAAAAAAAAGTTGAAATATGAATGCAATGTCAGATTACTACTTTAGTTTAATTTGAGGTTAATGACAGGGAAAACAATGCCACTGAGGTTTCTATTTGATTTAATAATGAACAAAGTCCAGAAGAACAGTGCAAACCAACCAACAAATAAACGAAGCAAAAGCACTGTTTTGAGGAGAAGCAAAGCACCAGACAGCTGTAGGTTCAAATCCAAGTTATTTATTGAAAACCACACACAAAACGTAAAACACTACACACCACGTGTTTTTCGTCTGTTAAATCAGACTTCATCAGACAAAAGACATATTAAAACCACATGTATATATAATGACAAAAATTTTTAAACAATCCAATGAGAATAAATCTCATGAATATTTAATCCAAATAGTGTAATAGACTAAAATGCTTATATCCTTGAATAACTATTTCAAACACTGAATTCAAATATTAACTAAAATATCTGCACAAGTAATTGATGAATCAAAATCAAATATATTGTATTGTATGTCATATAAAATGTCATATATAAAATGTTGCAACAGATATAATCGAACTTGAAAGGAATTGAGTATTCGACACCACAATAATAAAAACCAAATTTACCCATGACATTGGTTTTCAAAAAATAGACTATTTAGATGCGACACTAGTTAGAGGATAATTATTTTAAGTCTAAGGTATTCAGGAAGAAAACTTTTTAAATTTGTTATTTGCATTTTACTAGTGGACACCCGATTTACCAGAAAAGAAGTATTGTGAAAGGTCAGTTCGTTAGAATTTCGAGAATTACCTCTGATGATTTGGATTTTGTAGAAGAATGTGAGTTTCTGGTCCATATATTTTTAGAAAGGGGCTACCCCTTGGAATTTATTATGAAAATTAAAGATGAAGTTACTAGAGGAAGAGAAAGTAGATTTCAACCTATTTTGGGTAAAGAAGTTATTATTCCAAAGAATAATGACAATATTACTATAGGAGAGGCTGATGTCAGCCCTAAGAATACAGCTAAGCATTACAAGAGGGCTTTCATCACTGATTTCAGTGGGGATGCTGTTATTATTCAAAAAGATTTTGAAAAAGAATGGGATAAATTCATTAGAATAAGTGATCTTGGTTTAAAAGGAAACATTCCCCTCAAGACTATTTTCAGAAGGGGACGTAGTATTAAAGATTGGCTTTTGCCACATCAAAATGAGAAAAAGAAAACAATGAAGCCTAATGGCACCTTTCCATGTAAAATGTGTACCCAATGTCCCTTGATGGCTGATACTCGAAGTGTGTTTATTGAAGCTAGGGGAAAAGAAATTATAAGCAAGACCCACAGTACCTGTGAGTCTGCAGGAGTGGTATATATTGCTATATGTAAGGTGTGTTCTAGTTTTTACATTGGTAAAACTGAGAGGAAGATTAGAAGAAGAATATATGAACACATCAATGATATAAAAAACAGGAAAGCTACCAATACACTATATAAACACAGCAATACCTGCCCCCTAGCAAAATACACTTTTTTCATTATAGAAGAAATTCAGAAAGATGAGAGGGGGGGCTTATGGGAGACCAAGATAGAATATCGAGAACTTTATTGGCAGATTATTCTTGAAGCCAATAAGTCCCCAGGTCTAAATGACAACTTTTCTCTTGTTTTAAAGATGATGGCTGCTAGACTTTAATTAGACAATAACTTTATTAATAGACCATTTCATATTATTATAAGTTGTTTATCGATTCTATATCTATTATATTAAATTTTTATATTACATTTTTATATATTCAATATATATATATATATATATATATTTTATGTTTTACACAGGTACATATATATACATTTTAGGGAGTTTTTATTAGAGTATTTATTATATAATATATATTTCTTGTGATGATATTCATCTATTTATGATAATTTTAAGGTATTATTTTTACTTAATTTATGATTTTATTTTATTTACATATGCTGTATTTGTCTCCCCATCATTTCTACATCCAGATTTTTATGTAATATATGCATCAACATAGATTTACTAGTATGTACATTTAAGTTGTTTTATTATAGGTAGACTTAGTGTTAATTTATGTCATTTTCACATTTGGCCACTTGATGGGAGTGTTGCATTGGTTATTATTGTGGTGTTGAATACTCAATTCCTTTCAAGTTCGATTATATCTGTTGCAACATTTTATACATGACATTTTATATGAAATACAATACAATAGATTTGATTTTGATTCATCAACTACTTGTGCAGATATTTTAATTCATCATATTTGAATTCAGTGCTTGAAATAGTTATTCAAGGATATAAGCATTTTAGTCTATTACACTATTTGGATTAAATATTCATGAGATTTATTCTCATTGGATTGTTGAAAAATTTTTGTCATTATATATACATGTGGTTTTAATATGTCTTTTGTCTGATGAAGTCTGATTTAGCAGACGAAAAACGCGTGGTGTTGTGTAGCGTTTTACATTTTGTGTGTGGTTTTCAATAAATAACTTGGATTTTTACCTACAGCTGTCCGGTGCTTTGCTTCTCCTCAAAACAGTGCTTTTGCTTTGTTGATTTAATAATGAAGTTACAGCTTTTCCATTTCACTAAGTACATTATCAGTTCAGTTACAGAATTGCAACGATTTATTACAAGCATGGGTCGATTTTAGTATAGTAGATTATCAGTTTGCTTACAGACTTACAAGAGTTTATTAGCTGCATAAGTTTATTTCATGCAGAAAAAGTGCAAATAAAGTCAGGCAACAAGCAATGCTATTCGTTTATAACTGTTAAAGCTGCAAATGTTACTTTAAGGACCTGATACTGTTTTTTGTGCTTTGCATATATTGCTACAAAAAGACACACTGTTGGTTTTGGATATTTGAATAATTTCCAGTTTGGTTTTCCAGAATACATGTTTTTCAGTACAGTCAAGGAATAATATTACATCAGCCATCCAGTTTTGCACAGGAGATGGGGATGGAAGGGTTTAGAAGACCTAAGTGTAAAAGGGATACAGGAAAGGACACTGGGACATTAAGGCTGCTCTTCCAACACCCCAGCAGTGACTGGAACAATGCAGAGTAAGGCCTAAACTTGGCAAAGAGCTGTGATGCACAAGTTTGGTATTTACAGAAAGACAAGACCACCAAAGCCAATAGCGAAGAATGCTATTTTTTCTTCAGTTTTCTACAAGTACAGTAAACACGTTTTAGTTACATAAAGAAAGTATTCTTTGTAGTTAAAATATGTATACAACAGATACGTATTTATGCAGATTAGAGTTAAAACAAGTATCCAAATGTTTTTATGTTTTCAGACAACTGCTTGACATCCAATAGAGTTCAGTTGATGCTATCTGTGTTCAGATAACATTGACAGAAAAGGTAGTCCCCTTTAGTATTAGTTTAGTTTCCAGAATATAACATTTATACACACCTATTTTAGATGTTCAGTAAAAATATGCATCACTTTAGTGCAAATTTCAGTCAAGTTTTAGAATATGACATTCATACTCAGTTATGAGTTCAATATAGTACATTTCAATCAGATTTCAGAATATAACAATTATACTGTTATGCATTTCTAACAGCATTACTAGACAGTTTAAAACATGCGATTATATCATATTTCACAATATTCATTAATTAGTTTTAAAGGTAAAATGAACACAGCCACTGTGGGATGCCCAGGCCAGTGTATTTCTTTGTGCCGGTCCCAAGCCCAGATAAATGGGGAGGGTCACGTCAGGAAGGGCATCTGGTGTAAAATTTTTGCCAGGTCAAATACGCAGGCAATACAGATTTCCATTGCAGAACAGTCGAGGCTCGGGTTAACAATAATTGCCTCCAGTACTGTTAGCCAACAGGATGCTGGTGGAAACTGGGCTACTCTTGGTAGAAGGAGAAAGAGAAGAAGGGGAGGCAGGAGGAGAGGAAGAAGGTTAGGAGTGTGGAAGTGAGGGTAGGAACTTTGAATGTTGGCAGTATGACTGGTAAAATGAGAGAGCTATCTGATATGATGGAGAGAAGGAAGGCTGGTATTTTCTGCATGCAAGAGACCAGATGGAAGGTGAGTAAGGTCAGGTGTATCGGAGGCAGGTTCAAAATGTTCTACCGTGGGGAGGATGGGAGGAGAAATGAGGTAGGGGTTATCCTGAAGGAACAGTACATCAACAGTGTTTTGGAGGTGAAAAGTGCGACAGGCAGAGTGATGTTCATGAAGCTGGAAATTTATGGTGATGATGATGAATGTTGTTAATGCATATGCTCCGCAAGTTGGGTGTGAGATGGATGAGAAAGAAAAATTTTGGAGCAAGTTGGATGAAGTGGTGGAGAGTGTACCCAACAGTGACAGAGTGGTGATTGGTGCGGATTTCAATAGGCATGCTGGTGAAGGGAACAGAGGAGATGAGGAGGTGATGGGTAGGTATTGTATTAAGGAGAAAGTTGCAGAAGGTCAGATGGCAGTGGATTTTGTGAAAAGGATGGACACTGCTTTGGTGAATACGTATTTTAAGAAGAGGGAGGAGCATATGGTAACGTACAAGAGAGGAAGATGATGCACGCAGGTGGATTATATCCAATGCAGGAGGGCCAGTCTGAAGGAGATTGGAGACTGCAAAGTGGTGACAGGGGAAAGTGTAGTTAGGCAGCATAGGATGGTGGCTTGTAGGATGAGAATGACAATCAAGAAGAAGAGTGACGGCAGTGCCAAGGATCAAATTTTGGAAGCTGAAAAAGGGAAACTGTAAGGTGGAGTTCAGGGAAGAGTTAAGACAGGCACTGGGTGGCAGGGAAGAGTTATCAGATAGCTGGGCAGCCCCAGCAGATGTGGTAAGGGACACAGCTAGAAAGGTGATTGGTGTGGCATCTAGACAGAGGGAGAAGGACAAGGACACCTGGTGATGGAATGAGGAAGTACAGGAGAGTATATAGAAGAATAGGCTGGCAAAGAAGAAGTGGAATTGTCAGAGAGATGTAGAAAGTATACAAGAGTACAAACAGATGAGGGATATGGTGAAAAGAGAGGTGGTGAAGGCTTAGGATTAGACTTATGGTGAGTTGTAAGAAAGGCTGGACACTAAGGAGGGAAAAAAAGGATCTGTACAGATTAGCTAGACAGAAGGACCAAGCAGGGAAAGATGTGCAGCAGGTTAAGGTGATAAAGGATAATGAGGGAAACGTGCTCAAAGCGAGGAGAGTGTGTTGAGCAGATGGAAAGAGTACTTTGAGGGGCTCACGAATGAAGAGAATGAGAGAGAGAGAAGAATGGACGATGTGGGAATAATGAATCAGTAGTGCAATGGATTAACAAGAAGGAAGTAAGGACAGCTATGAAGAGGATGAAGAATGGAAAGGCGGTTGGTCCAGATGACATACCTGTGGAAGCATGGAGATGTTTAGGAGAGATGGCAGTGGAGTTTTTAACCAGATCCTTTGACAAATTCTTGGAAGGTGAGAGAATACCTGAGGAGTGCGGAAGAAGTATATTGCACTAATTTTTAAGAATAAGGGTAATGTGCAGAACTGTAGTAACTACAGAAGGATACAAATGATCAGCCACAACATGAAGTTATGGGAAAGAGCAGTGGAAGCTAGGTTAAGAAGGTAGGAGATGATTAGTGAGTGGCAGTACAGTGTCGCGTCAGGAAAGAGTACTACAGATGCGGCGTTTGCTCAGAAGGTGTTGATGGCGAAATATTGAGAAGGTCAGAAGGAGTTGCATTGTGTCTTTGTGGACTTAGAGAATGCAAATTATAGGGTGCCTAGAGAGGAGTTGTGGTTTTGTATGAGGAAGTTGGGAGTGGCAGAGAAGTATTTAAGAGTGGTGCAGGATCTGTATGAGGACAGTGCGACAGTGGTGAGGTCTGTGGTAGAAGTGACAGATGTGTTCATGGTAGAGGTGGGATTACATCAAGGATCAGCTCTGATCCCTTTCTTACTTGCAAAGGTGATGGACAGATTGACAGACGAGTTCAGACAGGGGTCTCCATGGACAAGGATGTTTGAGGATGACATTGTGATTTGTAGTAAGAGTAGGGAATAGGTTGAAGAAACCCTGGAGAGAATAAAAAAAAAAAGACATCTATTTGTATCACACAGAAATTAAAAAAGGTTGATATGCTGTGGCGACCCCTAATGGGAGCAGCCAAAAGAAGAAGTAAATCTAGCTGAAGGTTTACATAAACAAGTTAAAACAGTATATGGTAACTGTGCATCAAGATACATATATAACATGTTAAAGAATTGCCAGTTATAATTAAATCATAAAGTTAAGAAACTTCAGTCCAAAAGATTTTCAAGTAATTAACAGACCATTAATGCTCAAGTGACACCTAGTGGTCAAAAGTGTATTTGCCGGATAAAGAAAACTTATTTTATATTAGCTCTACGGATCACTATAGTGTCCTTCACAAACTAAATTAATAGATTTATAAAGAAATTAAAGTAAATTCCATTTCAATGATTTCAGAACCAGTGAAGCGTTCCAACAACAAAATACCAAAAAAGACTGGAAGTGAAGAACGCTAACACCACGAACTCCAGAAACGCTCACTGCCCATAAACAATATCCAAACCACTAGCGATGATGCAAATACTGTGTGAAAACACACCAAACACGAATTGTTAAAAAAATCTTCATTAAATATTCCAAGAGTTAAGTGCTTTCACTCACACAACTGTGAGCTTTCATCAGAACAATGCATATCGAGGAATTTCCACATGCACGACCGAAAAGCGTGCACCCTGTACTACAACTACCGATGACACAAAATTTTATTATAATAAAGATTACACCTCCAATTATAAGCAAATATACCAGAAAGCTTAAATACGGTAAACAAGAAAAGAGGTATAGCAAATAGAAGTCATGCCGGCTGGAGGGAGGGTAACCAGGACTGCAACAGTGAATACACTCAAACATCTACATTTATGGTAAGTGTACACAACTGTACTATGTTTCTTCATGTTTCACTGTTGCAGTCATTACATTTGGGAAGATTCCCAAAGCTAAGGAAGGGAGAAGGCAATCAGAGAGCATTAGGACCAGCTATTAGGCCCTGCAAGACTACAGTGGCAAAACCAGCTCTGGATTTAGAGAAAATAGGCAAGTGGTAATGCTTGGTGAAGGTATGACCAAACTCCAGGCAGCAGCTTCTAGGATGTCCCTGGTAGGAACCCCTCTGAAAAAGGCTGTTGCAGTAGATGCAGCCCTGGTGGAATGTGATCTGTGCAGTAGGTTTTCCATGGTGCTTACAGCAGAAATTAATGCAATGGCCTATCCATTTAGAAATGGTTTGCTTTGAAATGGCTTTCCCCTCTGTCTATGCAGCAAAGGCAACTAGCAGCTGTAAAAAACTTAGTCTTGTCCAAATAAAATCTTAGTTGTCTGTGCACGTCCAAAGAGTGCAGTATTCATTCGCCTTTGTTCTGTGGATTATAAAAAGAAGGTTGGCAAATAAATGGACTGATTAAGGGCCACACTGGATACCACCTTAGGCATAAAGGAAGGATTGGTCCTGAGGGACACCCTGTCTGCATGGAAGATGATGAAGCACTCCAATGCCATGAGGGCCTGTAATTCAGACAATCTTCTTGCTGAAGTGATGGCTAGAAGGAAGGCTATATTCCAAGAAAGGAATTTCAACTCTGCAGTTGCAGCTGGCTCAAAGGGAGGTAGAGGGAGCTTTTCCAATACAAAGTTAAGGCCCCAGGCTGGAGTAGGGGCTCTTAAAGTTTTTGCCCCTCTGAGGAATTGCTTCAGCAGTGGGTGAGAGAAGAGGGGTAGTTCCGTATTACAATGTGCTGAAATGGCAGAGGCATGAATTTTAATAGAAGAGAAGGAAAGGCCCTTGTAAAGCATCTCTGTTAAGTAATGAAGAATATGTGATAAACTGGGCACTGTTGTGCCCATCCCCGGAGTTTGGCTCCAGGAACAGAATCTTTTCCACTTTTCAGCATAAGATTTTCTAGTACTAAGCCTCCTTGCCTCCTAAATGACATCCAGCACTTGCTTACTGAGGGATGGTAATGGAGAGCTCAGGTAATTAGCAAGGCTGTAAGGTTCAGGGTTTGAAGCTGGGGGTGCAGAATCTGGCCATCCTGTTAGGACAGCAGGGAAGGGATTGGAGGCAGGTGCCATGGTTCCAGCAGTGACATACTGTGCAAGAAGGGGCACCAGTGTTGGCATGGCCAGTCTGGTGCAATGCGTATTGTCCTTTGTTTGTCCTGTTTGATTCTTTAGTAGAATTTTGGAGAGGAGAGGCAGAGGGGGAAAGGCATAAATTGAGAGGTTTTCCCAGGTGAAGGACAGGGTATCCACTTTCCAAGCTTGTCTTTGGGGAGACCTTGTGCAGAATTTGTCCAACTGGTAGTTCTGAGGGGAGGCAAACAGGTCCATCTCTGGGCTCCCCCATTTGTTTCTCAACATGTTGAATATCTTTGGTTCCAGTTTCCACTCGTGTGGGTCCATGAGATTTCTGCGTAGGTCGTCTGCCAGTGAGTTTAGCTTGCCTGGCAGGAATTGAGACTGTAGGTGCACTTGGTAGCTCAAGGCTGTGTTCCACAGATCCATGGCTAGTCTGCAGAGGGGGTATAAGTGGGTTCCCCCTGCTTGTTTATGTACCACATAACAGTGGTGGTGTCTTTTTACCAATAATTGTCCTGGAAGAATGTGGTCCTTGAAGGCTGTCAGAGCCATTCTGTACAGCTAACATTTCTTTTTGATTGATATGCAGGTGCATTTGACTCTGGTTCCATTTGCCCTGAATGCACTGCCCTGCCAAGTGAGCCCCCCATGCATAGTCTGATGCATCTGTTGTTAGGGTTTGGGCGGCAGGGGGTAGAGTGAATGGCAGTCCCTTGTTGAAGTAGCAGGCCTCTGCCCACCAAAAAAATTCTGTCTTTATACAAGGGGTGATAGGAATCACTGTTTCCAGGTCCTGAGAACATTGACACCATAGGCTTTTTAGATACCACTGTAGTTTCCTCATATGCAGTCTTGCAAATGGAATTAGTAGGATGCAAGAGGCCATGAACCCCAGAGCCTGCAGTATTTTCCTTGCAGTTAGCTGGGTCTTTGTGGCCAGTAATTTGAAGATAAATTTGTTTCTCTGGCGTGAGGTAGGCCATCTGGGAAGTTGTGTTCAAGCTTGCTCCCTGGAATACAATTTGTTGGCAGGGTACTAAATGAGATTTCTTTTCGTTTATGGTGTACCCCCAGTGAGGTTAGAAGTTTCTTTACAAATGCCAGATGATTTAATAATATGTCCTGGCTTTCTGCCTGAATTAGACAACAGTCCAGGTATAAGTATATTTGAATATTTCTTTGCCTGCAAAACGCAATGACTGGAGCTAAGCATTTTGTGAATACCCTGGGTGCAGTAGATAAGCCAAAGGGCAGTGCAGAGAACTGATAGTGCATGTAGCCTGCTCTAAAGCGTAGGTATTTTCTGCAAGAATCCCTTATTGGGATGTGCAGTTAAGCTTCCTTTAAATCCAATGTTGCCATCCAAGCATTTTTGCCCAGCATGGGAAGCAGCTGAGGAAGAGTTAGCATTTTGAATTTTGGAATTATTTTAGGATAGATAGGTCCAGGATAGGACAGCAGGTGTCGTTCTTTTCTGGGTACCAGGAAGAGTCTGGAGTAAAAACCTTGTCCCCATTCTTCTGCTGGGACAGACTGAATAGCCCTGACACTTAGAAGAGAGAGGACCTGCTGTTGAGCCTCTGCCCACTGATTTGGGGGTACGTCTGGCCAACCTTTTGGGGTTGGTAAGGTGTGGAAGTGGAATCTGCGTCCTTGGGAAACAATATTTAAAACCCATTTGTCTTGGGTAATGAGTTCCCAGTTTTTTGCATGCAGGACGATCTTTTCCCCTAAAAGCATGGTCAGATGAGCAGGGCTTGGAAGGTTTAAGGTTAAGTCATTGTGACAGCTTACCATAGGGGGGTGTCTTACTACTTCTAGCTTTGGAAGTGGGAGCCCCTCACTGCTTAAGCCTGTGAGCACCTTGAGACTGGCCTAGGTGGTCTGCTGTTCCTGGACTTGGACTGAGGAGGGCTGGAAGAGACAGGAAAGGACCAATTCTTAGAAGGCCAATGCCTACTAAATCTGGGAGGCTGTACTTGCAGGAAATCTTTAACAGTTTGCACAGATTTAGCTTTTTCCTCCATCTTTTTAAAAACTTCTGCTCTGTTGCCATACAGGAGGTCTTGGATTAAGGGAGCATCCAGTAATTTGGCTTTAACATGATCTGGCAGAGTTTGCTCCTTAAGCGAAGCATGCCTTCTAAGAACAGACCCAGTAACAGCAGCCTTACAAGATGCCTCTAAGGAGTCAAAGCCGCACTGCAAAGTATGTTTACCAACGTGTTCAGCAGAATGATTTAAATCCTGTAATTCTTTATTTTCAGCACAGTCAAGAATCAACATCAATTTCTGTTTAAGTAATCCAATAAGATGCTGCTGGTAACGTATGAAACTGGCAGTTTAAGGCCCTAATGGCCAAAGTAGCAGAATATACCTTCTTACCCAATCTGTCCAGGGCCCTGGAATCTCGATCAGAGGGGGTAGGATTTTTGGCAGTAGTAGCCTTGATGCCTTTGGGTCCCTATGAAATGGTGTCTGGGTCCGCAGTAGGATTCTTAAAGAGGAACATGTGAGAATAAGGTATTCTGTAATATCGGTCAGGTTTCCTGGGAGCTGGAGTTAAGGTGTCTGACGCCAGGCTAGACTCCAAGAAGGCATCATCTGCAATGTCCAGTACAGAGGGGATAGCTAAAGGCCTGTGTTGAGGCAGGCGTAAGAATTCCCTAAGTCTCTTTTTGGAGTCAGAGTAATCCTGGCTTTCCCAGCGGAAATGCTCCCTAAGAGTGTGCAAAATTTCACCAAAAGAGAAATCTTCCGGAGGGGAAGCAGAGGGAATGCAGTCCTCTGCATCAGAATCCTCATAGGTAGATAAGGGCAAGTCCTGGTCATCAGAAGAAACAGAAATTTCAGAATCCTGATCAGAAGAATCAGAAGGAAAATCGGTTCTAGGTCTCAGAGTAAGAAGGGTGGCTTACGCTAATTAGATTAATAAGGTCTTCAGCCATTCTTATTTATTTTTTAGGCATATGGGCCTGACCTTGTGGTTTGGACGTCGGTTTTCTAGGCGTGGATCTAGTCTTAGGCCTTGAAGAAGAAAAAGGCATCGGTTTGATATGCAAGTCAGTAGGTCTGAATACACCCTCAGAAGCCAGTGTCTGCACAGCAGCTCCAGACCCATCCAAGGTAGAGACATCTGCAGGTTCCAGACTCCGAATGGGTCTCAGTAGAGGCCTGTGAATTTGAAGTAGCGGGTAATCAGGGGCTGTGAAAGCACCCGAGTACCGGTGAACTGGTGACTAGCTTAACGGAAGTGTCGTCGGCAGCTATGGACCAATGCGGTCTGTCTCTGTCTTTATCTTTACATTTTTTCAGAATGTCAATAGTCGGATGGCTTACTGAAGCTATTTCTGGATAATTGAACCAAGTACCGGAATAGTTAGATGCGAAAATGAACAGATGACGAACAGTACGAGGACTGAATAAGGCACAAAACTGAAAGCGAGGGACGTCGTGGTCTGGGCCTAAGCAAGGAATGCACTACGAATGAAAATATTTATGAGGTATTTGCTTTCCACAAGAAATACAATTGTTAACTTTTACTGACATCGGTTTAGAGCAAGAAAAAGGATCCCCAACAGGGTACTTAGCTTTTTAGAAGACTTCGGTTCTGAAACTTGAAAAACAAACATTTCCGGAGTTGGCCGACCGGCACTTGCGAACTGCTTCTACTTCGGTCACCGCACAGCAAGAAAGACTGATGTAATGGTGTCGGCTGCATGCTTTATACCCCTGACTACCTGACGTCATGGAAGAAGAGACAGCAACCGATGCAGGTCCCAAGACTTTGATAATCAGGCTGGCTGAGGGCTACCTGCAAGCAGATAACCCAAATGTAATTACTGCAACAGTGAAACACGAAGAACATTACAGTATTCTCCTTGCATTCTAGAAAAGCAGCCATATTAAAACAGGTCTTCACATTTTGCATGCAGTTTCAGTGAATGCAATTTCAATCAGTGAAAATAACCTTCAGTCGAGGATACTGATAAGAATAAAATGTACTAACAGAATACGCAGTACACGGAGTACAAAGAGATCTTGTTTAGATAGTACAAGGGCTTGGGAACCACTGTTAAAGAGGCGTGTACAAATATACAGGGTTTTGGTATTACTATGAGATACTTCAGACACAGTTAGTTTATTTGGAGTGATATGCAGAAAATCATTGCAGTGCAGTCCTCAGAAGCTTGGTACAGACACTCGAGAGTGAGTGCAGAAGTCAGGTCAAATATCCAGCGTCCCCAAATATCAATTATATTATTCAGGTGGAAAGGAATACGAGTGCAGAAGCTACACACAACATTCTGAGTACAGAATTTATGGACAGACAGTATAATGAGTGCAGATGCTACAGACATTTAAGATTTGATTCGGATACTGTTGATATCTACTTCCAATGTACATAATAAAACATTCTTAAACTACAGTGCAGGCAGACTTTTATTTTGAAAGATACAAGAAGATATGGCACATAAAGGAGAGACTGGCATCTGTTCAGCACAGTTTTGGGTAACTGAAAGAGAAACCCATTCATTCCAGTCTCATTCTCATTTTTCCAGTTCATTACAGTAACCTACAGTCCTATCACTTCTTACAGTGTCCATGTGACATCAGATGAATGCTACCTGTGTGGTATCAATATGCTTTTGGAGTGATCAACTGATTCAAAATCTTGAAACTGGAGAAAAGTCCCGTTGCTGAAGCAGATCATCATTGCTTAGTGCTGTGAGGAGCCAATCATCCAAGTATGGGAACACCCAGAACACTAGTAGTCTGAGATGCGCTACTACCACTGCCATGCATTTGGTAACCCCCCCCCCCCGGGGGGGGGGGTGACACCAAAGGGGCAAGGCCCTGAAATGTAAGTGACTGTCTCCCAGCCAGGAAAAAAAGAAAATCATCTGGACTGCATTGCTATCTTGATATGATAGCAGCCATCCTGAGGATATAGACAGCACAGCCAGTTGTCTTTCCTCAAGACAGGTAGAATAGTCTGAACCATGACCATACAAAGCGTCCATTGTTTTACAAACTGATTTAAGTGGTTCTGGTCCAAAATTGTCCCGAGGTCCCCTGTCTTTTTCACAACTATAAAGAACCGGGAATAGACTCCGGATCACAACTGGTCTGGGGGGACTTATAGGATGACACACTTTTCCAATAGCTTTTTTACTTCTGCTGCTGCAGGTTCCATCTGACTGGGTGGTACATCAGGAATCCTTTTTCTATGAGTAGGGAAAACAAATGGAATAGTACAATCCCTGGAGATTATCCTCAGCACCCATATATTTTGCATGATGCCCTGCCAGGCTTGAGGGTGAAGAAATAAGCTCCACCCCCCCAACTGCCTCCACAGGACTGAACAGTGTCCATCCAGAATTCTATTTTATCAACTATTTCTTATTTTTAAACTCCCTTTTCATTTTATCCCAATCATAAGCTATCCCTTCTGAAGAAACATCCGTCTTACCCAACAACTCTTCAGTAACTTCTACTCCCCATTCCTTAAATTATTCTTTTTAACAGGCATCTCATTTTTATTTCACTACCCTGCATCTTTATCTTCGTTTGTATCAGTGCATGGCTTGAAACAGTTATCAGATGGATGTCAAAGTTTTCAATTAATTACCCATGCTCCTGTGAACTATAATTTCTGCCCAGTCTAGTTCAATTATTGTATCCAGGGGAATAATAAGTAAATTCTGTCTTAGTTCCATTTACTAAATCCACATCTTCAAAGCAGGCATTCTTATATACTTCATCAGAAATCTGCTCTAATTTTGACTTCCAAGATGGTTGCACATTGAGTAACAGCTTCATTCTGGCTCTCCCAGTATGAAAACAGAAAAGTACAGTTTTGTACCTACCATAAATGTAGATGTTCGAGTGCTAATACAGCTGCAGTCATAACAGATGGGTTTTCCTGCCGTCAGGCGGGTCCTCGGTCGGCCGAATTCCAAAGTCTAGGTCCGGCGTCGGATGTCGTCACTTCTTCCCTGACATCAGTGCGACAGGGGTATAAAAGAACCAGCCGACGCCATTTTCTTCAGTTTTTCTTGCCCTAGATGTCAGGTGCCCCCAGAAGGAAGGCAATACATAAATTTATGTAATAATGCAATGCAATATAATCAAAAAACAGTAGTTGCAAGCAAATACACCATAAAAGAATACCCCAATCAGGTTGTATGAGGAGGTGTTAGCCGTTAGGCCTGTCCCAAGAGGGGAAGGAGGGAAGGAAACCTGGACAGCAGCTGTATTAGCAATCGAACATCTACATTTATGGTAGGTACAAAACTGTACTATGTTCATCGTGCATACAGCTGCAGTCATAACAGATGGGTAGAATACCATAGCTAAAAAAGGGGTGGTAGGCACTAGGTGGAACTAGGAGGAGCCAGGATGCCCTGCAGGACTGCAGTGGCAAAGCCTGCTCTAGATTTGGAGTATAATGGTAGGTGATAGTGCTTGGAGAAAGTATGTACAGAACTCCAAGTGGCTGCTTCCAAAATATCCTTGATAGGAACCCCCCTGAGGAAAGCTGCAGAGGTAGCTGTGGCCCTTGTGGAGTGAGATCTGATGCCTGCAGGTACAGTTTTACCATGAAAAGAGTAACAAAAGCATATGCAGTGGGCTATCCATTTTGAGATTGTCTGTTTGGAAATCGGCTTCCCTTGAGCTCCTGTAGCATAGGACACAAAGAGTTGCTCTGATTTTCTGAAAGGCTTTGTTCTGTCCAAATAGTAACGTAGCTGTCTGTGAATGTCCAAGGAATGTAGTAGTCTCTCTCCTTTGTTTTGAGGATTAGGGTAAAAGGTAGCTAAGTGGATAGCCTGATTCAAGGCTACCCTGGATACTACCTTTGGCATAAAGGAAGGATTGGTTCATAAGGAAACTCTGTCCTGATGGAAAATGATGAAAGGCTGCACAGCCATGAGGGCTTGTAGTTCCGAAACCCTGCGAGCTGAGGTGATAGCCAAAAGGAAGGCTGTTTTCCAGGACAAATATTGTAGTTCTGTTGAAGCAGCTGGCTGAAAAGGAGGCAAGGTCAGTTTTTCTAGAATGAAATTGAGGTCCCAAGCAGGTACTGGTTGTTTCCTTGGGGGTTTTATATTCTTAGACCCTCTGAGGAACTGTCTTAAGAGGGGGTGAGAGAATAAAGGAGGATCAGTGTTGTATTCTGCAGAAATGGCTGAGGCATGGATTTTGATGGAGGAGAATGAAAGTCCACTGCTTAGCATTCTCAGCTAAGTACTGTAATATTTGAGGTAAATTCAGTATTCCAGGATTCTGACCCTTTTTCTCATTCCAGGCACAAAACTGTTTCCATTTTGCAGAGTAGGCTTTTCTAGTAGAAGGCCTTCTGGCCTCCAAAATGACATCCTGCACCTCCTTGGAGAGTAGGGTCTGTTGTGAATTTAAGGAATCTTCCATGCCGCTAGATTGAGTGTTTTCAGCTGACTGTGAAGAGTTTTGAAGTTGTGCTGAGTCAGTAGAAGAGGCATTAGAGGCAGGATCCATGGTGGGGAATGCGTCAGGCTCCTCAGGAATGGGTACCAGTGTTGTATTGGCCAGTCTGGAGCAATGAGAATCATCTTTGGTCTGTCTGCTCTGATTTTTAATAGAACTTTGGGCAGCAGAGGAAGAGGTGGAAAGGCATAAACTGTCATTGCTGTCCAACTGAAAGAATGCGTCCACTTTCCAGGCCTGTGGATGAAAGGTCCTTGAGCAGAATTTTGCCAATTGGTGATTTCTGTGGGAGGCAAACAAATCTATTTCTGGCCTTCCCCATGCTTGAATTATCTTTGTAAAAACTTGAGGATGCAACTTCCATTCGTGTGGATCTGTCATATTTCTGCTTAGGTTGTCTGCCAGCGTGTTTTCCTTGCCTGGCAGGTACTGTGCTTGAAGTTCGATTTGTAATTCCAGAGCCCCTGCATAGGGGGTATGAATGGGTTCCTCCCTGTTTATGTACCACATTACTGTGGTGTTGTCTGTCCTTATCAATAGCTGGCCTGGATGCAGTAGGTCTTTGAAAGCTATAATAGCATTTATTACTGCTAGCATTTCCTTTTGATTGATGTGAAGGTGCTTTTCTTTTTGGGACCATTTGCCCTGAATGCACCGATCTGTCATGTGCGCCCCCCAGGCGAAGTCAGAGGCGTCTGCTGTGATGACTTGATTTGCTTGAGGCTTGCAGAATGGGAGACCTGTGTTTCTTTGGCATGCTTGAGCCCACCACAGAAATTCCTTTTGAAGACATGGAATCAGTGGTATTATTGTTTCCAAACTGTGGCAGTGTTGAGACCATAGGTTTTTTAGGTACCAATGAAGTTTCCTCATATGCAGCTTTGCACATGGGATTAGTAGGATGCAAGATGCCATGAATCCCAGAGCCTGCAGGATTTTCCTTGCAGTCAGCCTGGTGAAAGTTGCCAGTTTTCTGAAGTGTTGAGTTAGTTGCCCTTGTTTCTCTGGCATGAGGTAGGCCATCTGGGTATTTGTATTCAAGCTGGCACCCAGGAAAATTATTGTTTGAGAGGGTATTAGCCTTGATTTCTTTTTGTTGACTGTGTATCCCAGAGAATTCAACAACATTATTACATTCGCCAGATGTTTCAGAAGTATGTGCTTGCTGTCCGCTTGGATCAGGCAGTCGTCCAAATATGGGTATATTTGTATCCCTTGAAGTCTGCAGTAGGCAATTACTGATGCCAGGCATTTCGTGAACACTTTGGATGCAGTAAATAAGCCAAAGGGCAATGTAGAGAATTGATAATGGGTTGAACCTGCAAGGAATCTGAGGTATCTTCTGCAATCTTGTCTGATTGGGACATGCAGGTATGCCTCCTTGAGGTCCAATGTTACCAGCCAAGACTCCTTGCCCAGCATGGGAAGAAGCTGCTGTAATGTGAGCATCTTGAATCTTGGCACGAGTAAAAATGTGTTTAGGATGGATAGGTCCAAAATAGGTCTCTAATCTTTGCCCTTCCTTGGTACCAGGAATAGTCTGGAATAAAAACCTTGACCCTGTTCTTGTGCAGGTACCTCTTGAATAGCTTTCATGTCCATGAGATCTGAAATTTGTTTTTGTGCCTCTGCCCTTTGATTGTGTGGCAGGTTTGGCATGCCTCTCATTTTTGGAAGGGTGTGAAAGTGGAATCTGTAGCCTCTGTCTATAATGTCCAGGATCCATTTGTCTTGTGACAATATGCCAATTTTTTGAAAATAATGCCAGTTTTCCGCCTAAAGGTGCTGCCATTTGAGCCTTGTTTGGCATGCAAAGGGAAAAGTCATTGGTTCTGCCTTCTGAATGGCTGTGAACTATCCTCACCACCTTTTTGTGTAGGTGCTTGCCACTGTCTGCCACTAAACGATCCTTGAGATTGCCTTCTATCCCTCGGGCGCCTGTATCTACCTCTTGGGGTCTGTCCGTGGCTGGAAAGGACCAATTATTTGAAGGCCAATTTCTACTGAAACGTGGAGGTTGTACCTGTAGGAAATTTTTCACTGTTTGCATTGATTTTGCCTTTTCCTCCATTTTCTTTAATACTTCCTCAGCTTTAACACCAAACAATACATCTTTTTGAAGAGGTGCATCTAGTAATTTAGCTTTGACATGATCTGGTAAGGTTTGCTCTTTGAGCCAAGCATGTCTACGTATGACTGATCCTGTAACAGCAGCTCTACATGAGGCCTCTAAAGCATCAAAACCACATTGCAAGGTATGTTTACCCACTTGTTCTGCACTGTGTAACAAATCCTGCAACTCCTTCAAGTCTGGTTGTTCAGGTTGTGACATTTTGCTTTTCAACTATGATAACAGAAACTGTTGGTACTTTAACATATGGAACTGACAGTTTAATGCCCTCATGGTTAAGGTGGCCGAGGTGTATACCTTCCCACCCCACCTTTCTAAAGCTCTGGAATCTCTCTCGGAAGGTAATGGATTTTTAGCAGTGGAGGCCTTAATTCCCTTGGGACCCTGTGAAATAGTTTCTGGGTCAGCCGCATGGCTTTTGTATAGGAATTGGTGTGAATCAGGAACCCGGTAATACCTGTCAGGCTTGACTGAAGCTGGAGGTAAAGAATCTGGGTTAAGGCAGGCCTCCGAATACACATCATCTAGTATGTCTAAGACAGGAGGTATAGCCAGAGGCCTGTGCTGAGGGAGCAAGAGGAAATCCCTAAGCCTTTTCTTGGAGTCTGAGTACTCTTGGCCTTCCCAGTGGAAGTGTTCCCTCAAGGTATGTAAGGTTTCCTCAAAAGAGTAATCCTCAGGGAGGGGGTGGAGACAGAGGGAATGGACTCCTCTGCATCAGAATCTTCAAAAGGGGAGTATGAATGTTCCTGGTCTTCAGAATGCTCTGAAATAATGGAGGCCTGGTCCAAGGAAGGGGATTCTTCCTCCACTCTGGGCCTTTTGTCTGGGGGGGGGGGGGTTGAGAACCCCTGATAAGAGTCATCAAATCCTCAGCCATTTTGAGCATCTGCTTTTTAGGCTTGGAGCCTTGAGAGGTGCCCTGTGGAGCTTGTCTTTTAGTATGCATGGCTGCTTTAGACTTAGTGAAAACCTTGATGGAAAAAGAAGGTGGCGGCCTGAAAACACCTTGAGAGGTGGCAGGCCTGTCTAAACACTGAATTTCACTGCCAAGAGTGACTTCAGTATCTGTAGTCAGGGTGTGGGCCGAAGAAGACACCGCCAATGAAGTGTCATCGGTAGTCAGGGGCTGCGTAGGCACCTTGCTGAGAACCGGACCACCTGTAGTCGGCTTTGGCGTGGTGTCGGTAGAAGTCGCGGACCTCGTATGTCGGTCTTTATCTTTGCGTCTTTTACTCAAAACTGGAGTCGGAGTATCCGTGTTGGGCGAACTCCGCCCGACGCTTAATAGCCCATCTGTTGAATGTAGCACAAAAACGACAGGCCGAGACGTCGTGGTCTGGGCCTAAGTAAGGAATGCAGAGGGAATGAAAATCCTTATGCGGTATTTGCTTCCCACATGGAATGCAATTATTAACTTTGTCTGACATCGGTCTGAGGCAAGAAAAGTTTCCCCAACGGGGTACTTAGCTTTCAAGAAGACTTCGGTTGAAAAATATTTGTAATCTCAGGAGCTGGCCGACCTGCACTTGCGAACTGCTTCTGCTTCGGGCACCGCGCGGCAAGAAAGACTGAAGAAAATGGCGTCGGCTGGTTGCTTTATACCCCTGTCGCACTGACGTCATGGAAGAAGTGACGACATCTGACGCCGGACCTAGACTTTGGAATTCGGCCGACCGAGGACCCGCCTGACGGCAGGAAAACCCATCTGTTATGACTGCAGCTGTATGCACGATGAACATCTTAGGAGAGAAAGCCAGAGGACCAGGATTTCTGAGTAAATTTCAGTAACTAACTAGTAAGTGCACTGTCCGGATGCCAGGAAAAAAAAAATAAACACTGAAGGAGTATATCATCTCAAACAATAAAAGGCTGAAAAAATGGAGGAAGCTTTAAACAGATACTTAGAGGAGATGACAAAACTGCAAAACTCAGAGGTCGAAATGAAGAAAAGACTGGCTGAATATGAGACTGCACAAGAACAGATGTTTCAAGAAATAATAAGAGTTAGAGGACAGAGCACATAAACAAAATAAGAAGTTATGTACCTACCATAACGTTCCATGTTAGTTGTCTTCTCTCGCCTTCTTTCTTGCTGGATGGGTTTGGAGCCGATCCTCGGCTCTAACTCGGCCACTTACTAAAGCTTGAGAGCAAATTTTACCGGCTCGAGGCAACCCTATATCCCATGATGCAAGGCGATGACTACCCAGATCTCGTTTGGTAGCTAAGGAAATTATGCAATACATTCCTCCAACTGGAGAGGAGGAGAAAGAGGTAATAATAGTAATAATAATAATAATCCCCCGAAAATCTAGTGACACTAGAAAGCTGATTAGTTGGAAAAATTGGATCAAGACTCTTAAGGGAAGAGGCACAATCTTCTCGGTCTGACCAGGCTAGGGGGATGGTGGGGAGCTAAGAAAGAAGCGAGAAGACAACTAACATGGAGCGTTATGGTAGGTACATAACTTCTTAATGTTAAGTTGTCAATCTCGCCTTCATTCTGCTGGATGGGACAGCGTCCTAGCACCTCTATCCTGGGTGGCTCAATGGAACAGACTCTTGAGAACGGTGGAACCAAAATTCGCTCTGTCTCTGGAGGTCAAGTCTAATTTGTAATGTGAAACAAAGGTATGAGGAGAGGCCCATGTGGCTGCTGCACAAATAGTGTCTATTGGAAGTCTAGCCTGAAAAGCTGTAGATGTAGCTAGAGCTCTGGTAGAATGGGCTTTTGGCCTAGAAATCAACTCTTTACCTCTGAGCTGATAAATGCAAGTAATCACAGAAGACAGCCATCTAGATAGAGTTACCTTGGATACTGGAAGGCCTTTCCTGTTCTCTGCATAGGATAAAAATAGTTGATCAGATTTCCTAAAATGTTTGTTCTGTCCAGATAATATCTGAGTTGGCGGTGAACATCAAGATAATGTAGTTTTTGTTCCGCTCTACTAGAATAATTTGGGAAAAAAACTGGAAGATCAATGGATTGATTTAAGTTAGTCTGCAATGCCACTTTGGGTAAGAAAAACGGATTAGTCTTTAGAGAAACTCTGTCTTTGTGCAAGATTAAGTAGGGAGGACGAATGCAGAGGGCATGAAGCTCAGATACTCTCCTGGCAGAAGTAATGGCGACTAGAAAGAGTGTCTTCCAAGAAAGAAATTTCAATGAACAGGTAGCCGCAGGTTCGAAAGGGGGAAGAATCAAGGATGTTAAAATTAAATTTAGATCCCACTGTGGTGGGGGGTCTCTAATCGGAGGTTTAAGTAAAAAAATACCTCTCAGGAATGCCTTGCAAAGTTTATGTGACATGATGTTGTGGTCCAACAAGCCTATATGAAAATTTGAAATGGCTGCCAGCTGAACTTTTACTGTGGAGGAAGAAGATCCTGAATGAAAAATCTCAGCTAGGAAGTCCAAGACCGAATGAATCGGAGCAGTAAAGGGGTCTATATTCCTAGCTTTTGCCCAGAAGGAGAAACGTTGCCATTTACTAGTGTAAATCCTTCTGGTGGAAGATTTAAGGGAAGCTACTATGATATCCCAGATGGGATTAGAAATCATAGGAAGCCTGGCTAGGGATGGAAGCGGAGCAACCAAGCAGTGAGGTTGAGAGAAGGTATGGATTGGTGCAGCTGCCCCGACTGGGGGGTCAGAAGATCTGGAACCGGGTCCAGATGCCATGGCTGTACCAAAAGATAACGATGTAGGAACGGAAACCATATCTGTCTAGGCCAATAAGGTGCAATGAGAATCAACTCTGCTCTCAAGGCGGTTGCTTTCTGAATTACTTGTGGTATCAGAGGAAAAGGAGGAAAGGCATAAAGAAGTCCCCGGGGCCAATCTTGGGTTAGAGCGTCTCTGGGGGGATGGCCTGGAAGGGGGAAGAGAGAGAAGTCGTCGGGGCATTTGCTGTTTTGAGGTGTAGCAAAAAGATTGCAGCAAGGAAGGCCCCACTTCTGAAAAATCTCTTCCGTCACAGATTGTTTGCGAGACCACTCATGAGGCATGAGAATAGCTCTGCTCAACCTGTCCGCTATGATGTTGGATTTCCCAGGGATATGCATTGCTATCAGAAACCGCTGAGAAGAGATTGCCCACTGCCAAAGTCTGAGAGCCTCTCAACACAGTGGATAGGACTTGGTTCCGCCCTGCTTGTTGATATACCACACTACGGACATATTGTCCGTTTGGACTGCAATAGTTCCCAGGGGAAGAGAGTCGTGGAAGGCTTGCAACGTTAAAAGCACTGCTCTCATCTCCAGGACATTTATGTGCAGGTGGCATTCGAAAGGTTGCCAAGTGCCATGGACCATCCTGCCCTGATAATGCCCCCCCCCCACCCGATCAGGGAGGCGTCCGATGTAACCGTGGCGACCTGGGCAGGAGGAACAAAGGGTCTGCCCTGATGGACTTGAGGGGACGATATCCAACAGGTCAGATGCCTTTTGCAAATTTGGAGTTATTATGATCCTGTGACGCATGGGAAGTTGTTGAAAGGACCATTGGGCGAACAGCATCCATTGTAGGAGACGCATGTAAAAGCGGGCAAGGGGAAGAAGTGTTATGGCGGCTGCCATAAGACCCAATACTTTCAGAGCAAATCTGGCCTGAATATTGTTGCTGAGAAGAATCACATGGACGTGGTTTTGAATGTCCAAGATCCTTTGGTCTGTTAACTTTGCTGAAAGTTGTACAGTGTCCAATTTGGCGCCTATAAAGGTAATAGATTGACAAGGCAGATTTTTCGAAATTTATAGAAATCCCTAGCACTCCGCAAATGTGAATGGTGTAATCTCTGGCTTGGAGAAGTTGATGCCTGGTGATGGCAGTGAGGAGCCAGTCGTCTAGATATGGAAACACCTGGAATCCTTGACGTCTCAGGTGAGCCGTAACCGCTGCCATACATTTGGTGAACACTCTGGGGGCTGTAGAGAGTCCAAATGGCAGGGCTCTGAATTGGAAGTGACTGGCCCCCAGCTGAAAGCGGAGAAACCTTCTGGAGCGCCTGCGAATTTTTATGTGATAGTACGCATCCTGAAGGTCTACCGAGCACATCCAATTGTCCTTGCCCAGAAAGGGTAGAATGGACTGAAGCGTGACCATCCGGAATCTTGTTTTCTTTACAAACTTGTTTAGTTTGCTGAGATCCAATATTGGTCTCCAGTCCCCTGTTTTTTTTGGTACTAAAAAGAACCTTGAGTAGATTCCGGATCCTATTTGGTCTGCTGGGACTGGCTGGATGGCTCTTTTTGCTAGCAGTTTTGAAATCTCTGGTACTGCTAGTTCCCTTAGACCGGGTGAAACGTCTGGAAGGGTTCCCTTTTGCTGAACTGGGGTTTGAATAAAGGGAATTTTGTAACCCTCGGATATGATCGACTGTACCCATTTGTCTTGAGAAAGGGAAAGCCAGGCTTTTGTGTACAGCGATAATCTTCCCCCGACTGCCTCCAAAGGTGGACAATCGGGCAACATCTCAGGGATGTTGGAAGGGTTTGTCAGAGAGGGACTCCCTGCTACCCTGATTCTGCGGACCCCCTCTGCCCCTAGGGTGGCGTCTGTTGTTGTTACCCCCTCTGCCTCTGGGGGTAAACTGACCTCGTGCGTCAGGCGTGACTCCTTGAGATTTGCGGAACCACATTTTCCCTCCCTTCTGACCTTTTGGGTAAGGTCTTGAAGGGGTGGAGAAACGGACTCCTACGGCAGAAAGAGTCTTGCCATCTTGTTCGCATCTAGTCAAGGTGTCTTTCACTTGAGGTCCGAACAAAGTCGAGCCATCAAAGGGAGAGTTTGTGAAGGACGCCTTGAAGGGATCTGCAAAATTACAAAGCCGCATCCTGGATTGACGCCTTAAAACCACTCCTGTGCCTGCGGCCCTACTCGCTCCATCGGCTGCATATGAAATGAGCCGCATGGAGGAGTTAACAATGGAGTTTAGGATTCCTAGCTGTGAGTTAATTTTATTCTGGGACCCAACAGCTGACGGATCCTGTAAAACTTCTCCCAACTCTTTAAGAACATCTCTTTGAAGGCGGGTGAAGTGACACAAGTAGTTCAGCGATCGCATGGCAAAGGTCGATGAAGAAAAAATCCACTTGCCGTACCTATCCATAGTCCTAGAATCCTTGTTAGGAGGATGGACAGGTACTGAAGGATCAGCTAGTTCCTTCTTGGTGGCTGCAGCCACCACCATGGCATCAACCGGGACACCTTTTGTCAAATACTGCCCATCAGGTGGGGCCGTAATGAATTTAGAAGGCCTCCGAGGAATGGGTTCCACCAAATCCGGTGCCATCCATGCTTTCCGAGCCACCACGTCCATAAGAGGGTTGAAAGGCGGAGACACCCAGGAGGTGGAGGGTCGAGACCCGAACGCCTCCAGGTATACTGACTCATCCTCGGAAGGATTAAGGGAAGGCCAGTTCCCCCTCTGCTTAAGGAGTTCAAGGATGTCTGAGAAAGAGACATCCTCAGAGGGGGACCTTGGGGATCCCTCCAACTCATCCAAGTCAGTATCGGATGTAATGGACTCGGGGGAGTCTAGATGTTTCCTCTTACATGTCCTCTTACGCGGAGGTTCACCTGACGGGTCAGGAGAAGCCTCGGAAGAGGAAGCTATTCCTAATGGGGAAACCTGAGGCGTTGGATCTCTGGGTCCGGGAGCAAGAGAGTGGGAAGAGACGTCAGCAGGCACTGTAGTGGGAGGAGCTGATGGAACTGACCGTTGACTACGCCCTGGGGCTAGTACACTCCTCATCACCTCGAAGGCTCCCCCGTCAGAGAGGCCAGAAGGCTCCCGTTGTGAAGAGATAGGAACCCTAGGCCGCACCGACAGGGACGGCTCCAAGGCCGATGTCGGGGCTGAGCTCACCAGCGCCGAAGCTCCGAGAGGGAGAATGGGGTCGGACAAGGGTCCGATGACACTCGCCCCCTCGGAGCCGACGAGAGAGACCAGATGCCCGGATCCCTCCAATGAAGGCCTCAAGGAGGAAATCGGAGCAGAGGACGACGGAGCCGAAGGGGGGGTGGTATCGGCTCCGAAGTCCCAACAGTCACGGCTCCGAGGAGCTCCGGCTCCTAGCTCTGTAAGAGAGTCGAAGGAGGAATGTTAGGTGGATGTGTGATAGCTACCGTCTGTTGAGACGGGCTATGGAGCATTTGGGCCAATGCCTGAGACTTTAATAGTCTATTCACCACTCTCTCAAGGTCGTGATCGGACAGCCTGGATGACCGAGAACAGCTCCGATGGCTCCGCTCCGAGAGCAGGGGTGATCTCGGAGCTGAACGTATCGACTCCAATGAAGGGAATCTTGATTTCTTTTTTGAGATAGGTGGAGCCAAAGGAGCCGAGGATACGTCGGCTCCAGCCGGAGCCGAGACCGAGTGCCCAGATTTAGCAGCATCGGCGCCGGATGGAGCCGATACTGTAACTTGTAACACAGAAGGATTGGCTCCGGCCGGAGCCGATCTCGACACTGAAGGAGAACCAGTAGCCGATGGCTTAGGACTTGAAGCCGAAGGCTTAACTGGTTTCGAGGGCTTCCCCGGAGCCGACTTAGTCGGAGAGCTCTCAGGCTTTAATAAGCCCCTCAGTATTAATTTATTTCTGCGCTCCTGCAGGACTCTTGGGCTGAAGGCATGACAGATAGCACAAGACTCCTGCAGGTGCAGAGGTCCCAGGCAGTAAACACAAGAAGTGTGACAGTCTGTCAGAGACATCTTCTGACAGCACGAGTCACACTTCTTGAAGCCTGAGACCTTTGTGTCCTTCGACATAACTGTGTCGAGGAAACACTAAGTAACAAAAAACACAGACACACACACAATAAACACCCAATCCAATAATAAAAAATTTAAACAGGGATACAAACACACTCAAACACCACACAGAATCCCTGACAGAAAAAATTAGGAAAGGGGGAGGCTTAAGGCCTAACTTAGGGGAAGGGATAAATAACTAGAAAAATAGGGAACACTAACGGGAATAGGGTTAAATTAATCGTTAAGGGTTTACACAACAACAATAGTGACTAAAACTAAAGGGGTGAGACTAAAAGTCTGAATTTGAAAAACTTACCAGGAGCTGGTAAAAAAAGCACCTCGCAAGCGAAAGCGGCAAACGAGATCTGGGTAGTCATCGCATTGCATCATGGGATATAGGGTTGCCTCGAGCCAGTAAAATTAGCTCTCGAGCTTTAGTAAGTGGCAGAGTCGGAGCCGAGGATCGGCTCTGAACCCATCCAGCAAGAATGAAGGCGAGATTGACAACTTAACATCCTGAGATTTTCTGCAGTACCTGAGAAGCTGGAAAGGACAGACTGTCTTAATTTCATGAAAGCACAAATAAGCAACTGGACTGGTATTCCACAACAGGAACAGCAGGAGGAGTTGATTCTGATGACTGTGACAGAAGGACAAAACACAAAGTGGGAGACAGTACAGTGTTTGTGGAAAATGACTACTTATTGTACACCAGGCAGAAGAGGAATACATTAATTCCATTATATAGGGAATGTCGAGAAGCAGGCATGAGATTTAATCTGCTGTACCCAGCCATCTTCAAAATATTTTCCCCTGGAGGAACAAGAACATTTTTTTGATAAGTACATGCTGAGGAAGAAATACAAAGGTTTGTCCAACAAAAAGTGATCTGTGAAACAGAAGGAGATTCTGCTTCTTGTTCTTCTGGTAAAAAGGCCACAGAAAGACTGTGCCAGTGAAACCTTTCCCAGTGTTTCAATGGAAAATGCTTGAGAGGGCGAAAGCACAGGAGGTGACTAGAAGAATCGAGACTGCACTGGAAATGAAGGAGAGACAGTATTTGGGAGGTGGAGATTAACAGGAAAAGAACAAGAAAATCTGGAAATATTGGGCTCTTGGACTTTGTTAAACTTGCAGGGGACTCAAACATATGCCCTACTTCAGGTCAGTAACCTTTGGAGACTAAAAACAGTAACTTCGAAATAGACAACTGTCGAACTACAAAGCAATAATCATACTTGTGAATCAGGAGAGAACAAGAAAATCTGGAAATACTGGACTTGTTTGTACTTTGTGAAAACTGTAGGGAACTATAAAGCATATGCCCTATTTTACGTCATTTTTATTTTTTCATTCGGCTTTTCCCAGTCTGGGGTCACCACAGCGGATCACCTGTCCGCTCATGATTGGCAGTACAGTTTTACTGTCCAGAGTTGCCAGCCTGGTGCCCAACCTTCCACAGAAGGTGTGTGTGCGTACACACACACACACAGACACAGACACAGACACACACACACACACACCTAGGGCCAATTTAGTGTGTCCAATCCACCTACAGCATGTCTTTGGGATGTGGAAAGAAACCGGAGCACCCGGAGGAAACCCACACGACTGCAGGGAGGACATGCAGACTCCACACAGAAGGCACCGCAGCCAAGGATTGAACCAGAGAACCTCTTGCTGTGAGGCGACAACACTAACTGCTGCACCACCGTGGCCGCCCCCCTACTTCACGTCATTAATGTTTGGAAAAATATTCGGGAGAGGGGAAGAGGAGGGAGATAGTTAACTGTAAGTAAAACAATTTTTTTAGCAGTATTATTTTAGTGGTGTGTGATTTTCTCTGCATGTTACAAAATATTTATTTTCAATTATTTTTAAGTGTAATGGGGATAGTAAAGTAAACGGGATGCTTCTGTTTATTCTTTTTGTTTCTTTCTGCCTTCTCTCTTTCTCTTTGTTCAGTTTTAAGAACTGTAGCACTGCAATGTAGAAAAAAGAGATTTGTTTAAAATAGCATGACAAAAGAAAAATTAAGTGTGCTTTTTCTCATTCTTGCATGGAGGAATTACTGGGTTAAGGCCATTAGACTTGTATAGTAACACGTTTTAACAGAAAGCAAGTAAATGAAAAAGAATACTGAATATTATAAGGTCTTTTTTCTAGTAAACAGTCCTGTATCTAGTTCTCGTTTCATTAGCACACAATCTGATAAAGTGAAATGGCTTGAAGAAAATGTTTTCTGAAAGCAGTCAAGTGTTTTCCCATCTGAGAGAGCTATAAAGATAAGAAAACCATAATCACAGGCTCTGTCATGCGTCTTAGCATGGATAATCCTTCTTTCTGCTTAGCTTGATTCTGTGTATGTGGCTGTCAGTTTGAAACTTTTGTCCCTTTCAGGTGGTTAAAACTTCAATATTTGAAGATGTACATAATTTTGCGTATTATCTTAGTAGGTTTTAGGGGGGTATTGGTGGGGTGTGGATATTTTTATTTCAGGGTTTTCAATAAAACAATTTTTTTTGCAAGATATGATATAGGATCAAATGGAGATGACAAGAAACAACTGTATAAAAGATAAACTTGCCATGCATGTAGTACAAAAGCTGGCACCAGGAATTTAACAAAAAAGTTGTTATACATAAATGTGTGAATAATAACCCCTCAACAATATGATTCTTTCTATAATGTCTTTAAGCGTTAATGGTCTCACAGATAAATAGAAAAATAGCGTCTATATTATTACCTCGAATGGCCAGTATATTGAATACAACTCTGTCGACACAAATGCCGGACTACACATTCAGTGAACCACCAAACCATCAAAAATGTAAACAGTGAACGCATCACGTCATCAAAAGTGCCTTTCAGGTAAGTGAAACCCAACTAAGTAAAACTAAATTAACACACTTTTTGCAGGGGACAAGCCCCCCTGCACCCCCCACACACCCCCTACTTAAATATACCAACTTTGAGAGTGCATTACAGTGGGGAAAAGGATATATTTCCTCATCCCCACAATCATGCTGCTGGACAACAAACACGTTCAAGGTTTTCATTTTCGATGGTTTGGTGGCTTGCTGAATGTGTAGTTGAGCATTTATGTGTCGACGGAGTTGTACTCAATATACTGGCCATTCGAGGTAATAATATAGACCCGAAAAAAGAAAGAGTAGTTAACCATATTAAAAATGTAAAGTGCAAATAGCTATGCTACAGGAGACATACTTGGAAAGAACTGAACATGTGAATTTGATAAAGAAAGTTTTAAGGATGGTTATTCAGTGGAATACCTCTGGCAAAGGAAGACAGCAGTACTCATATTAATTGCAAGAGGAGCTCCAATAGTAATAGAAGAGGAAAAAAACACAATAATGGTAGATTTGTAGTACTGGCAAGAGAAGAGGATTACACTGGCATGTAATTATATTCCATCAAAAACTGCTATAATGGAGCTAAAGAAAATTCTGGGAGAAATAATCAGCTTTCAGCAAGCAATATTACTTGTAGGTGGGGACGAGAATTTGATTTGGAACAGTGAAGATATGTCAGGGAGGCAGAAAGGGAAATATAACAAAGGAGGGTAGATTTAAAAAAAACTTATGAAAATATTTGGCATGGAAGATGTGACTTCAGTACTAGGAATTTGGAGTGAATTTGCATATTATTCCCCAAGATACAAAAACTGGGCTAGGCTACACAGAATTTATATTTCACAGGAATATCTACATTTATTTCAAGGCCTTGATATATAGCCAAGAACTATTTCAGATCATGAGCCAACAGTAACAAATAAAAGCACAGGGTAACAAAATAAAAATGAGACACTGGTGCTTTCCCATCTGTTGAAAGAACAGGAACTCAAGGAATGGGTAGTACAAATTATCCAGGAGTTATTAGAGAAGATAGAAACTTTTTCTGAAAATGTAACTAGGGAGCAGGATAAAATGAAAGTGGAATTTAAAAATAGGGTGGAAATAAAAGAAAGGTTGATATGGTTAAGAAGTAATGCAAGAATTATTTAGAGGGACTGACAAATATTAAAGTATTTCAAAATAGGGAGGATGTCACAGAACATGAACAGCAGCAACTACAGAATGCTAAACAGAAAATAAGGGATTACCTCAATAATATGCATGAGTTTACAAAGACTGCTGTTAAGCAACTGTTTTTTTTTTTGATAATATCTCTAGAGCACAAAAACTTTAGCACAACGACTCAGGCAACAGAAAGTACAAGGGGCTGTCACCAAGCTTAGGGAGCCTATAACAAGAAAAATAACAAGGGATCCTGCAGAAGTATTAAAAATATTTCAGAAATTTTATGAAATTCTGTATAAAGCAGAGAAATATGGAAATCAAGAAAAGGTACAAGTGAAAAGGTTTATGGAAGAATTAAATATGCAAAGGCTAGAGGGAGAGGAGGCTCAATTACTAACAGGAAGGAGGAGATGAGATAAAAATCTACAAGAAAGCCCCACAAACAGATGGTATTCCTGTGGAAGTTGGGAAGCTAGGAGTAAAAAACTGATAAAGATCTGGAAGGTTTTGTTTAACAGCATTTTAAGAGGAGGAGAATAACTAACATCCTGGAAGAAAGCTGTGGTAGCTGTAATACCTAAAGAGGGTAAAGATCCATCAGATCCAGCTTCATACAGGCCCATTTCAATACTAAATCATGATTATAAAGTGTTTATGTCTATAATGGCTACAAGAATGGCAAAAATGATACCAAAATTGATGGATGTGGATTAATATGGTTTTGCGGAGGGGAAGCAAACATTTGACATCATCAGAACACTGACTATCTAGAATAAGCAGAATGTAAGAAAATACCACTGTTGCTGATGGGTCTTGATGCAAAGAAAGCATGTGACAGAGAAAGATGGGATTTTATGAGTAGAGCAATGGAAGCATCTGCATTCCCTGATAAAATTGTAAGGTTGATTAGAAGGATGTATGAAGGATCAGAGGCAAATATTTAAGTGGGTGGGGTCCTCTCTGATGATTTCTGTTTGAGCAGAGGAACCAAGCAGGGGTGTCCTCTCTCCCCTTTTTTATCTGCATTATATTTAGAATCACAAGAAAATAACAGACTGAGAAATTCAAGGATATAATTGGTATAGTAGTCAAGAAAAGCTGGCTCTATTTACAGATGACATTATTTTATACCGGACAAAACCAGAAAGGGACATTACAGTGCTGTGGAACATATTAAGACAGTTTCAAACCTTTTCAGGATACAAAAATAGTGAAGCTAAAACAAAAGCAATAGTGGTAAACTATGTATCCACATAGGAACTGGCTCAGCAATATCCATATATATACATGGACCTGATAAAATGAAGTATTTAGGAGTACAGATTAAAAATTACATAGTGTGGCAGCTAAGGATACGTGAGAAGAGACTAAAAAGGTAATACAAAAATTGAGAAAATGGAAGCCCTGTTATATGGACATCAATAGTAAGATACAAGCAGTTAAAATGTTTTTAGCCCCTTTAGTCTTGCACAATGGCCAGGCATATTTTTATCAACCAGAGGAGAAGTTGTGGATAGCAACCAGTAAAGAGCTGAATGACTTTATCTGGGAGGGGGAGAGTCAAGTGGGATAAGCTTATTTGCCCAGTAGAACAGGGTTGACTGGGATTACCAGAGTTGAAAGAGTATTTCAGAGCAACACAGTTAAGGCTCTTACACATAGCACAAGCAGAAACTATAATTCAAAGTGGAAAGAGATGATGATGATGACGAAACAGAGGGAAGTTCAAGTAACAGGGAGAGACTGAGATTTTGGATGCAGACCTTTAAGGAGAACAATAATCATACAGAATATTATATTCATAAAGTAGCAGAAGGTCTTCTAAGAACTAAGACAACATGGGACTTGAGAAGAGAAATTCGGCCAATAGGAATGACTGCAATTAGGGATACAGACAATAAGCAAGAGGGGGCGGGACTATACTGGACAAAAACCAACAAAGGAACCAAGGTATTAGGAGCAAATAACTAGAGAGGGAACCGTAATAGAATGGGAAGACGCCAAGAACTTATTTGGACTGCAGGCTAGAGACTGCCTTCCATATCAAGGATTGACTTAAGAGTATAGGCACAGAAAGAAATAGGGGGGGTGTCCTAAATGAAAGACCAGCACTGGTAGAGTTTTTGGTAGAATCTAGAAAAGAAGTTGCCATTAAGAAAGGAATAATTAGTAGCGTGCATAAAACATTGCATGATAACTATAAGAATCAATCAGAGGAGGTTAGGAAAGATTGGGAAGAGAGATTAGATGAGCAATTCACAAAGAAACAATGGGGGATGTAAGTATGTCTCCCAAATATGCAACAAAATCTAGAAGATTTAGGATCTTTGCCTGGAAGTCTTTACACATGTAAATTTATACCCAAAGCAGACTTCCAAAAATTTTTCCTCAGGCAGACAGCAAATGTTGGAGGTGTGATGAGGAAGCAAGAGGTAACTGGGAACATATTCTCTGGGAGTGTAATGAGTTGGCAGACTTTAAAGATTCCCAGCAGACTGCTCTGTCAGAGATGCTAGGTGAACAAATAGGAGTAACTAGGGAAATTATTTTTTGAGCTATGATACAGAATCGAAACTGCCTAGACATAAGTAAGGCCCTTGTTGAGTCTAATTATGATGGTTGCCAAAAAGTAATTACTAGAAAATGTAAATCAAAGTCTAAACCAACTTTAGTGGAAGTAGTGAAGATAGTAAGAGAGATAAAGCAACTAGAACTTGGATCTTTAGAAAAGGGTAGGAGCAAATTACACAGGAAAAAATGGGAAGTGTGGGATCAATACAAGCATAGGACAAACAAGGTTTACAAGAAGGCAGCACTTGAATGAGCTATGTAATGGTTGACTAACAATGACTGGATATGTTAAAAGTAATGTATAATGTTTGCAACTGAGACTGGGTCGCTATGGTTTATTTTCATTTACATAAATGTAACATTGCCTATGTCATACATGCTAATTTAATAACGATGTTTCTTGTTTAAAAATAAATCTACACCAATCTTTTACAGTTTCCATTTCAGGTTGCCCTAATACGTTCTCATTATTGCAAATTAAGTTCCAATTTCTACCCATAAATAATATTCCCTGTTGAAAGCCGATTATTTTTCCCCAAATCATCTTAAGTTCCATATCAGCAGTTTTGGAGAAATATGAATACATAACAGCATAATCCTCTTTCCTTGCCAATAGTCCTTTATTACCACAAAAATACCATTACTATTTTTTTCTCTTCTATCACTATTGGATCCCCAGAAGTAATAAGTATTACTGCTTCCCTTTCCTTTGTCCCTGATATTCAGTTAAATGTCCATCCTGAAATCCTTACTTTGACAAATTTCATGCTCATTTCCATTCAAATATGTCGCCAGCAGCATTGCTATTTGCACACTACATTTCTTAATATAATTCATTATTCTTTGTTTTTTTTGCCTATGTCTGTAAGGCCATGTACTTTCCATGATAATATGGACAAGAGTAGTCATTATGATAGAAAGCTATGGTACTATGGTTAGCAGGTACAGGGTAAAAAAGAAGGAAACTAGAGAAAAAAAAAGATATGTAACATCTTTCTGCTATTTGTATGACATTATGGTTAACATACCGTACATTTTTGCTCCCAATAAAACCAAATGAAAGAAAATATTTAAAGTAATCAACAATTTCAGATGACTGAAGTATACAAAAACATGCTATTAAATGTATGTGGTACAATACAAACATTTCTTAATTCATACCACAAGTTGTTGCTCAAGTTCAGCATTCTGTGCAGCACATGACGAATAAGCAACAGTTTTTTCTTCTAGTTGTTTTTCCAATGTCTGCAACTGAGACAGCAGCTTCTTGAGCTACAGTAAAGAAAACAGGATATTACTATCAACAAAAACATGCATTACAGTGTGCAGCTATAAAAAAGCATGTAGACGTAGCAATAACTGTAGACCCAATTCATATACTCCCGGTATAAAAACCTCAAAAAAGTTGTATTACTAGCAGCTCAGTGCACAGGAATATAAAAATAGCATATGGCAGAACATAACTTCGAGAGAGAAAAAAGAAGTTATGTACTTACCATAACATTCCAACTGTGCTGTCCATTTTTATTCTTCCTCAACGTATGGGATTGGATCCAACACTTGGATTCAACTCTGCCATTACACTAGCTTTTGGCCACCAACAAACTCTTGAGTTCCTTTCCTACTCATAATGCACTATGCCTAATATCCCTCAAGTCCTATGTATAGCTTGAGAGAGAAAGACTATAAAAGAATTGCCATAACTGGAGTTCAACACAAGGGACATATGATGTCCTTGGTGTCCTTAAAGGTCTCATTTCTCCAGAAGTCATTTGTGAGAAATGGAGGGTGCGGGAGATGAGGAAGAATGAAAATGGACAATACAGATGGCACGTTATTGCTAAGTACATAACTTCTTTATCTGATGATGTCAATTTTCATTCATTCTTCAATGTGAGACAGAGTCCCCTGCTAACTAAATTCCTGGGTGGACTCTAAGGAAGGATATGGTTGAGTCAAAGGCCACTCTTCCCCTCAAGACTAGATCTAGTTTGTAATGAGTGATAAATGTATGAGGATTTGAACAAGTAGCAGCCACACATATATGGTCCATGGATGCTCTGGATTGGAACACAACAGAAGCAGTCACAGATCTAGTTGAATGCACCTTTAATGATTTTTGGTAGGGGGAAGATTCAATTTTACGTAGACAAATGAAATGGAATCAGTCTCTGGCTATAGTTGTGACTGTTTCATCCATTTTGTGATGTACAAAAGAAAGAAAGAGTTGATCTGCTTTTCTAATTTGTTTTTGTTCTGTGCAGATAGAAATGCAATTGTCTATGAACATCCAGTAAGTGCAGCACATATTCTCCTTTATTTGAAAAATTTGGGAATAATATTGGCAGGTTAATGGTTTGGTTAATGTTGGATTCTGACATCACCTTAGGTAGGAAGCCAGCATTGGTACATAAGGTGACCCTGTCCTTGTGGAAAACCAGATAAGGGGGCTTAGAAGATAATGCTTGGAATTCTGAACCTCTTCTAGCAGATGTAATTGCAACTAAAAAGACAGTCTTCCAAGTTAAGAATTTGAAATCACATTTAGCTGCAGGTTCAAATGGAGACTGTCAAGGCTTCCAGTACCAAATTTAAATCCTATGGTGGTATAAAATCTTTGTAAGGAGGTCTAAGTAGAAGAGTACCTTTCAACAATGCTTCGCATAGTTTAGAGGAAGCCGCTAAAAACTCAAGAACAGAATGCATCAGGGCTGAGAAAGGTTCTATGTGATTCTGCTCCACCCAATAAACAAATTATCTCCATTTTCTTCTGTAGAGTTTTCTAGTTGATGATTTATGGGAAGATAACAGAACGGAACGGACAGGTGAAGAAAGCATAGGTTGCCTTGCTATTAATGGAATTGAAGAAACCATGCAGTCAGTTTGAGGTTTGAAATTTCTGGGTAAATCATGCCTGTTGGATGCAACAGAAGGTCTGGAGTCTGATCCCGAATCCAAGGGTGGTAGAGTAGATGAGGCCAAAGGAAGGAGAAACAAATCTGTTGAGGCCAGTTAAGGTGCAATGATGATGATTTTGATCTTCAACCTGGTTGCTTTCTGGAATAATTTGGGAATTAAAGGAGTCGGGATAAGCATATAGAAGTCTGGGGGGGGGTGATCATGCAGTACAGCATCCCTTGGTGACTCCCGCGGAGGGGGGATTAGGGCAAAGACGCTGCTGCACTTCTTGTTTAGGGGGGGTTGCAAAAAGGATGCAGCAAGGCTGGCCCCACTGATGGAAAATTATGTCTGTCACTTTGCTGCTGAGTGACCACTCCTGAGGTAGTAAGATGGACCTGGTCAGTTTGTCTGTTATCACGTTGGACTTCCACAGAATATGTGATGCAATTAAAAAGCTGTCAGAAGAAATCGTCCATTGCCATAACCTCAGGGCTTCTCGACACTTGGGGTAAGATATGGTTCCTCCTTGTTTATTAATGTACCAAACCATGGACATGTTGTCTGTTTGGATTGCAATTGTTCCGACAGGGAGAGAGCACTGCACTCATCTCCAGAACATCGACATGCAAGTTCGCTTCCTCAGGGGGACCAAGTGCTTTGGACTGTCTCCTCCAGAAAATGCCCCCCCCCCCTCTATCTGGGAAGCATCTGTGGTCACTATGGCCTTGGGCTAAGGAAGAATGAAAGGACAGCCTAGTGACAGTTATTGTGACTGCATCCACCTGAAGAGATACCTCTTGCATACCTGATTTATTCTTATCTTCATCGACACAGGTTGAGAAAAACTCACCATTGTGTTTATAGCATCCACTCCAGAATTCTCAAGTGATATCTTGCTAAAGGTACTAAGACTATTGACATGGACATGAATCCTAGGGCTTGTAGAATCAACCAAGCTGAAATTTTGGTACTGCAAATTAGTTTCTTGACCTGATTTCTTATTGTTTGAACTCTGAAAACAGGAAGCGATACTACCACAGACACTCTGTTGAACAGTGCTCCAATGTATTCTAATGTCTTGAGTCAGTTGTAAATGTGACTTCTTGTGATCAATGGTTATACCAAGACTTGAACAAGTCTGCAACACTTGGTCTCATGCTTGTACAAGTTGATGCCTGGTCAGAGTGGTAATGAGCCAGTCATCCAAATATGTAAACACCCAGAATCCCCTGCAGTCTCAAGTGAGTTGTTACTACTGCCATACACTTGGTGAACACCTCAGGGGCTGTGGTGAGGCCAAAGGTCAGTACTTTGAACTAGCAATGACTGGCTCCCAGCCAGAATCACAAGTACCTTCTGGATCATCTGTTAATTTTTATGTGATGGTACGCATCCTGAATGCGTATTAAGCACATCCAGCCATCCTTGCTCAGAAAAGGCAGAATGGACTGAACTGTGACCAACTAGAACTGGGTGTGTCGAATTGATTTGTTCAATACACTGAGATCTAAAATCAGTTTCCAGTCCCCTATTTTCTTTAGCACTAAAACGAAACTTGAGTAAGTTCCAAATTATATTTGGTCTGGAGGGACCTCTTGTATTACTCTCTTTCTAGCAGCTTTTGTATTTCCAGTGCTGCTGCTTCCTTCTGATTGGGTGGAATATTGCAAATTTTACTGGATAATGGGGGTGGGAGAGAAAAGGGAATAATAGAACATCTGAAAATAATTCTCTGCACCCAAGTATCCTTTGTTAATGCTTAGCCAGGCTTCCTGGTGCAAAGATAAGTGACACCAGCTGCCTCCAGAGGAAGACAATCGGGCTTAATTTCAGGAGTACTGAAAGGGTCTTATCAGAAAATCTCTCTCTACAACCTCAGTTTTGCAGTCCTCATCCGCCACGGGGGCTTCTTTTGCCATTCTGGCTCTGGGAGGAACTACTGTCATGTGTGTCCTGGAAAGGACCCTAAGACTTCCTGAACCACATCTTTCAACCTTCCCACTGATTACTGGAAAAGGTCTGCTGAAGGGTTGGTCAAAATACATACCCCCACTGCAGACAAGGTCTTTCCATCCTTCTCACACCTGGAGTGTGTGTCTTCTACTGTGGGACAAAACAAAGCAGATCCATCAAAAGGAGCACTGACGAAAGATGACTTGAAGGGTTCTGCAAAATCACACAGGCACATCCAGGCATGCCTCCTGATGGAAATGCCTGAACCTGCAGCCCCTGAGGCACCTTTCGCAATATGCAAGATGAGCTTCATGGATGAATTTGCAATAGATTGGAGGGTAGCCATCTGTAAGGCTACAGAAGTTTGAGCCTCTGTAGTAGTGGCCACAAAGGGAGTTTGAAAGTTCCTTAATCAACTCCCTTTGCAATCTTGTGAAGTGTGCCAAGTACTTCAGCAGATGGACAGCAAATGTCGCTGAAGCATATATTCTGTACCTAAATCTGTCCAGTGCTTTAGATTCTCTATTAGCAGGATGGATGGTGGAATACTGTTATGACAGTTCCTTCTTTGTAGCTGCCCACCATGTCCATTGCATCAACCGATACTCCCTTACTCCAATGTTCTCTTCCTACCAGTGGAGCCAAAATCCTGTCTGGTCCCTTGGGGATCAGCTCAGTCATATCAGGTTCTTCCATATTCACTTAGAAACCAAACCATTAAGTTCATCAGTGGACAGAGTGACCTAAGAAGTAGACAGGGAAGTCCCGAAAGCTTCCAGAAATACTGACTCTTCAGGAGTTGGGTTTTGGGCAGACCGACCACCCTTTTACTTAAGGATCTCAAGGATGTCTCCGAATGAGATGTCATTGGGTGATTTGGGAACCCTTCTCTGTCATCAAAGTCAACATCTTCAGTGATGGTCGCCTGGGGGAAGTCCAAGTGCCTCCTCTTGCACATTATCTTTCTAGGGACTTCTTCAGTGGGATTATCCGGAGAAGTATCTGAAGAGATAACAATACCTGGCTGGGTAGTCTGGAAGCTCTGGGCTGGCTGTCTCAGTGGCGTAGAATGCTGTGGATCACACTGCAAAGTCAGCAGAGATGTTGAGGGTAGATCCAAGGGGGATGGACTTGTCTGACCTGGCGGAGCAGAGAAAACTCTCTTCACTACCTCGAATGCAGACCGCTCTGGGGAGAAGGAAGCTAATGGAGCTGAGAAAGCATGTTTCTGGCGCCCACCACCTCCCTCTGCGCTCTGAGACTTCCACCTGAGGGGGAAGCCAGAAACTAGCTGTCCAGTGCTGAATTTCTGAGAGAAAGAAACGGCTCTGAAAACTTTGAGCTGATCCTATCACCTTGAATCCAACCTGGAAGCTCTGGCTCTGAAGGAATGGGGGCTGGTGCACTCAGAATAACAGTCTGATCCGAAGACAATGTTTTCTTCGGATCCGACACAGAAGGGCCCAGAACTCTCAGATCCAAGGACTCTAACACCATATGTTGGGTCACAGGGGTGATGTTGTTGGAGTAGCAGATGAACGGTATTCCTGACCCAAGGGTGTGGAAACTGTGAAGACTACATTCCGAAATTGCTCCGTGAAGAATCTCGTCATCTTTCCACATTTACCTCAGTGAGACTTCTGTAAGAATGAGAGGGCACCATTGAAGGGGACAGCACCCTGACCAGTACCGGATACACTGTGGGTGAATACACAGTGCGAGGCAACTGCTTCAGATCCAGAGATTTCATATCTGAAGTGGATCTTTTTGCATCTGAGGTTGTCAGACTGGAATAATTGCTCGGATCTGAAAAAGGTCAAATCCTAGAAGACTTAGAATCCAATTTTTCTCTCTTTTTATCGGCTCTGAGGACATTGAAGGAGAAGATTTCACAGATCTGGACCTTTTCGAAGGGTCCCTAACTTTAACTTTAGGAGACTGAACTCCAGATAATACATCAGAGAATGGATTTGGTAACAAATCCTTTAACATTAATTTGTTTTCCCTCTCATTTAAAGCCTGTGAATTAAAACTATGACAAATGTTGCAATCCTGAGCTAGGTTGTCTGCACCTAACAGTAGAGACACAGAGTGTGGACATCAGAAAAAGACATTTTATACCCACATCTCTCACATTTCTTGAATCCCTTTTCAGACATAGCAAAGGAGATCAGTAACAGCAAACAATAAACAACAGCAACAATAAGTTGAAGATTGAGGAATAAAATAAGATGATGGGCTTTTTCCTTATTTTTTGAAAGAAAAGATTAATAATTAACCCCCAAGAAAAAAAGATGGATTAATTAACCAAGAAACTGGAAGGTAAAATACCATTTAAATGACAAGAAAAATGGGGTAGGAAAGGCCTACCAACAATGGTAGCTTAGAATACACTTACAAGTGTGTACACGGTAGTGTAAAAGTGAACAAGAAAATGGAATAGTCAACGGACAGAATAAATAATCTAGCAAACGAAGATTTATTTACAGTATGACTTGAAAATTAAGATTTTAAACAGTATACACTTATTTGAACGATATAGCCCGAGAGCCGCAGTCAACCACGTCTAGTCGCGAAAGCAGCAAATGAGATCTGGAGGATGTTCGGCATAGTGCATTATGGGTAGGAAAAGAGCTCGAGAGTTTGTTGGTGGCCACTACCTAGAGTAACAGCCTAATCGGATCCAAAACCATACGTTGAGGAATGAATGAAAATTGACATAATCAGATCAAGTTTATAAGCATAGCTAGCAGCTCTGCACATAAAAAAAACTTGCATTTTGCAATGCATGGTAAAATGGCTAATTTATTTATTTATTTACTGGGAAAGTCCATGTGGGTAAAGTTTACTTTTTTTCAGCTGAGGTCAGGGAGAAAAGCTCCACCTCGCAGCATTAAATCAAGGAGTTATTTTTACATAAAATTTACATTACAAATTACATGTTTATAGATAAAAGATAAACAAAATGCACATACTGATAATACAAAATCAAATAAAGGTAAAATTAAGTCAAAGTTGATAGAATTGAATACATTATAAGGTAATAAAATCAAAGGAGTCAAGACTGACTGGAGTAAGTATGCAGTAAGAGAACTAGAGATGTGTGATGTTAGATCACAAAATTTGAAGACCATATGACTTGTTATACAAATGACTGAGGCTTGAGCTGTACGCAGTGACAGATGAGGGGAAAGGATGCAGACTACACCAGGGCAGGACTTGGTTAGGAAACTTATGTATATATTATACATATATACATAAACACACACAATTGTGTGTATGTCTGAATCTAGACAGAACGGGGGGGGGGGGGATATCTGCAAATGCTGAATGTTGACTTACAGTGAGGCTGAACTACAATACTAGTGGTTAATGGTTAAAGACATGTATCCAACAAAATTACAACACGAGGATGCTCTCAGGTACAAATTATGATGCATCTGTCCAGTACAGACAAGACAGTAATGCCTTAGTGCATTAAAAGGCTACATTACGCAAGTTTTAGGGATGGCAAACAATATATTTTGCAAATGTTGATATTTCTACCTATGTGAGGCATCAACTGTTATGTTTATTAAGGCTAGGGTCTGATCAACATTTGTCAAAATTACAACCACTAAACGTTGAGACTTCAAAATTGCAGAACTCAGCTTTTTTTGTGCGTTTTCTTCTGCATGGCACTTTGCTCTCAAAATCCCTTTTACTAAATATAACCATTTCTGGGATCATATCAGTTTATGTAAGACAGGAAAAGTGATGGGTTTCATAATTATGAAGATTTGACATAAAGCAGCATTAATTTTGTAGGTAACTCATCGCTGGATATATATATTACAGTGCATGTGGGAAGTTGATTACTCTGTGGACCAGGTATTTCTAGGAACACTGACAAATTTTGGAACAACAAAACTTTTACAGTTTCTTAATACACAATGACTGAAATATGCTTTATTTGCAGTTTGTTTCACTCCAGAAATATGTTATTACTGTTTCTTTTACAAATACTATGACCTTATACAACTTGTATGGAATATTCATGTCTATTATACCCAGGCTGCTACTGGATGGCGTTTACTTACTCATTTTGCCAAAATGTAGGTGTTGTTTTAAGGGAAGTAGACATTTTGTTTTCCTATTAGAAGAAAACTGATTTTGAAATGAAATTTATTTTATTTAGGTTTGTTAATCTAAGTGATCTGAATTGAAGACTCTTTTTGGCCATGACCTGGGCCACTGGGACAACACAAACAATGCTTATGAACTGCACACAAACAGAACAACAGATGTAGAGCAGCAGAACAATTATCTGGCAGTTATAAGAAATACAAAAATGCATGCCTACTACAGTATTCACATCTATTTCAACTGTCAAAAGAAGTAAAATGAAAAGTCACAATATTTACAATTATTAAAGGTACTACTTACAACTAAGCTGCAATATTTAAAGATATTACATGTACTATTTACAGCTAACACAAAATTTCACTATCTAGCATCTTGAACCTAGAATACAATTTCAAAATTGGAACATTTGTATCTGTATTGCTTTATGAGATCATCTTTTATCTCCTGCTTGGCGCTGTCTAGATCCTACAGATGTCTTATGCCATAATACATTGTAGGTAACATTTAAGAGAATGCTTTTTCCATTGTACTTAGTTTAAATGAGGGTTGCACTAGGAGTAATGAATCATTATTTCTGAGACTAACTATGGTCCCTGTTTAATAGCTTATTTTTTAACAGTGGGAAGTAACTTGTACTTAGGAATTTATATGTAAGGGTGTTCAGTAGAAGTTTTGATCTAGCTTCTAAGGTCTTGGTCTGAGCTGTGTG
Organism: Protopterus annectens; assembly: GCF_019279795.1. Taxonomy (NCBI): domain Eukaryota; kingdom Metazoa; phylum Chordata; order Ceratodontiformes; family Protopteridae; genus Protopterus; species Protopterus annectens. Next base: position 882,991,240 of record NC_056744.1, on the reverse strand, counting down.
TGACTGGTTCAGTGTGGTGTTGTGTGGTACCAACAACATGTATGTTATTTGTCATGGCACTGTGTGAGAACTTTGCCTATAACAAACATTATATAACTACATCTATCATTCACTGTCAATTTACTTAAGTAACAATAGGTTGTTGTTGTGTCTTTCGGCTTATCCCGGTTAGGGGTCGCCACAGCGGAACTCCGGTCCGCTAATGTTTGGTAGTGGATTTTTACGTGTCGAGTTACCAGCCCTGATGCACAACCTTCAACGAAGGCACGCCCATTCACGCATGCCTCCATGCCTCCACACAGAAGACGCTCTAGCTGAGAATCGAATGGGACAACATCTTGCTGTGAGGCGACAACGCTACCGCAGCACCACTACCGCGGATACTTAAGTAACAATAGGTGATAGTAAAAAAGAGACAATTGCAACATTGTCACAAGATGCCCATTTCAATCAAGCCGGCCCACTGACCCATACATTCAGATGTCTATGAATGAATGTGAGGTCTCGTGTTAGTAATGTAAAAGAAAGGATTCTTTTTGACTTGTGAGCTGCAGCCTCTCTTTTTGACTGGCCCTTGTACATCAGTCTCTAACGATCATTCATCATGAGCCAATGTTCTTCTGGTTTTCACTGGCTTACTTTTTCAATCTGTTTGGTATGCTTTAAATTTTCACAGAACGTCCAGATTTTTGCCTCATATTTTTGTCATGTTGCTTATACAATTTGGAGATTTCGGATAAAATATTGAGGATTGATTCATCTCCTTCAGAAAAACCATGCTGACATAAAACCATGCTGACATAAAACTCTATTAGTCTAGTAACCTGCTAAGTTTATAAGAGCAATGTTTAAAATTTATTCCTAATTTTGGGTCTTTGTCTCACAATTTTGGCTTTGTCCAGATTTCTTGCAGACAATATGACAATAGTTCATTTGACTTCAGCAGCAATGAGGCCGTATTACTAGGTGAGCTTTATCTAACATTTACCAGTCTTAAATTTATGTTTGAAACTTTGGAATTTGCTTTGCCTTCTGGCAGGTTAATGTCTCCCAAGTAAGAAGTTTTTTCCCCCCTTTCTTTTTTGGTTAACTTAGCAAACCCAATGGACACAAATGTCCATTTTCAGGGGTGGCCTGTGAGAACTATATGGCTAGGTGAGTTGCTCAGAGTCACACTTTAGGCATTTCACTAGTAATTACAATAGGTGAATGAACAGATCACATATGTAACTTATTTAGTTGATATATGTAGTTTAAATGTTTTCTTATGATTTTTTTTGTGTGTTATATCACAATACTTCCTGACCATTTCCTTCTATTCTGAAAGTATTAGTATGATTCTTCGTTTTTTAACAGGGTTAGTATACCTTTTAAAAATGTATTCCAACACCATGTGACATCTATTTAGGTATACAAGATTACTAATTAATTTTTTAAATTGTCTGAAGAAGTCTTAGCAGAGTTAGACGAAAGTTCTAACTTTATTGTTTTTACTGTTGAAAGTTTTTATATTAAAAGTGGTTTTGGCGGTTAAGAAGGGCCAGCAGCTGTTTTTTCAAGTTAACAGTCAAGGTCCCAGAACATTACAAATCAACTTGGTGAGACAGAATTTATGGACACTCTTGACAGTTTAAGAAATTAAGTGTAAAGTCTAGGTTTTCTCGGCAGTATGAAAGTGGGACCAATTCACTGATTGAGATGAATGGTATGAAGGTAAGCATTAATACACTACAGACCACAGAAAGCGTACAGGAAACACTACAAATGCTGATTTAATGTCCACAGGACACCAACGGTGGGAGTAGGATGATCCAATCGTAGGGAAAATGGTTTAAGATTTAAAACAAATAAGTGACACAGATGTCACTGTTCAGTAACAAAGTTCTAAGCTAAAATAAAATCAAAGGATATAAAAATAATTACTGGGACTAGTGATGTTCATGGTACAGAATGCACTAATGATTTGTATAAGAGAAGGGAGATGTATAGGTTGTAAAAAGAAACCACACATAATAAATTGTCTAAATGATTGTATCAACTTATGAAAACAAGTTTTCGCCTGCATTTTTGACACAGTTTGTATGGAAAAAACAGATGCAGACAAAGAAAGAATCCACTGAGGGCATGGTATGGCAGACGACTACTCTCAAAATAACTTGTTCAAAGGGAATCTTTGCATTTCATGCTTTTCCACTCAAGCTGTAAGTCAAACTATTTGCCATCCTGTATAGATCATATCTTTGGCCAAACTCTTCAGATTTAAATATATATTAAAGCATTCAAAAAAAAAAAAGCTGCATATAACCAAAGCCTGAGGATTTTTGCTCACTTCTAGCAATACCCTTAACAATCATTTTCCAGTTGTGCACACTGATTCGGGCAATATTTTTCAGACTGTTTACATGCTCTTCATCTGAACATGTGCAGCTTTTGTAAGCAAATATAATTTTATTCAGCTGACTAAACAAAACCCACTGAGCCTACCACCATTTCCAAAGGGAAACCTAGGAGAAATAAACACCCCTGCTCTTTACCAGTAAATGGCATGGTGTCTAACATCCATCAAAACTGTCAACCACACGAGACTTCTCTTTAGCATTTCCTCTCCTCACTGGCATCTCAGGAATGCAGCCAACCCTTTCTGCTGCACAGCAATACTGCTGAAGTGTGTGAGATGAACTGCCTAATGTTAGGAAAGAAACTACAGTTGTGAAAAACTTAACATAGCAGTAGATGTCCTACTGATCACAGTTTCAGTATTACTAACAAATGGGTTAACACCACTGTCGTCTGGCCAGGGTACTGAAGCTTTAACGTCCTGGTATTACATGTCTGACGTGTGAAATGAACTTGCAAGTACAACGGGTACATAGGTAGACATACAAGTGTAATTCCTCAGACTATTTCCAAGCCAGTGGCCTGAAGACTCCTGAGACTGAAAACTAGTCAGCCAGGAGGGGCATATTACGAAGTGATAAGAAAGCTCCCTTGGTTCCAGGGTGTTTCCTATGGGATAGGAAATGAGGGAAAAAGACTGAGTAAGGAGAAAATATAAGTACAATGGGGAAAGAATACCGCAACAATCAGTAGAACATATACCGTTATGGTAAGTTCTTACACAACTGTACTTTGTCTTGTCAGAGATCACTGTTGCAGTACTCCTAACACATGGGTGATTCCAAAAGCTAAATGGAAAGGGTGGTTGGTTAAAAGGCAACAGAACTGTGCCATAGGCCAGAGGGGACTAACTCAGCAAAGGCACCTCTTGACCTTGAAAAGGCATCCATCCAGCAGTGTTTACAGAATGTGCGTACTGATGACCAGAAGGCAGCCTCCAGCATAGACATGGTATCCACTCCTTTGTAGAAAGCTCCAGAGGCTGCTAGTGCTCTAGTGGAGGCAGCTCGAGGGCATGACAGCAAGGACTTGCCACGTACAAAGTGACAAAATGAGATGGCCTTAGAAATCCAGCTTGCAATGGTTTGCTTGGATATTGGTTGGCCCAGTTTAGAGCACATGGGGAAAAAAGTTTATCAGATTTTGGAATGGATTTTGTTCAACTTAAATAGAATCTTACCTGTCTATGAAATGTCAAGAGAATGCATTATTCTTTTCCCCCCAATTCTGTGGTTTGGGAAAGAAGGTAGGTACATTTATGGCCTGATTAAGTGACAACTCATTCCCACTTTAGGAATGAATGATTAGTCCTAAGGGTCACCTGTCTTTGTGAAAAATGTGAAAGTGAGGAATGGCCATGGGTTCATTGGAACTGGAGAAAAAATGCTTACAAACTGAAGGCTTCTATGTCTGAGTGAGGATCCCTGGAAGGATGAGAGAAAAAGATCTGTCAAAGGGTCCAGCACCCACAGAGGGTGAATCAGTTGAGACCAGAAGATGGGAAACCACACCTGCTGAGGCCAAAAGGGTGCAATGAGGATGACTGCAGCCTTGTTCCTAACTGACTTCTGCAGAAACTCTGGAATTATAGGAGTAGGTGGATAGGCATAAAGGAGACCTGGGGGCCGAGTGTGAGTGAGGGCCGAGTGTGAGTGAGAGTCCCTTGGTCACTCCCTCTCCTGAGTGATTAGAGTGAAGTACCTGCTGCATTTAGTGTTAGCAGAGGAAGAAAAGAGGTCATAGGCCCCAGTGGCTGAAAATTTGATACACCACAAATGGAATGAAAGAACTCTCATGAGCAAGGACAGAACTGCTCAACCTATCTGCTAGAATACTGGAAAGTGTTGAGAAGACATCACTCAATACCATACCCTCATTGCCTCTTGACACACTGGGCAAGAACATGTTCCATCCTGCTTGTTTATATACCAGACTACTGACATTGTCCATCTGAATGGACATCACACTTTTGGGGAGGGAGTCCCGGAAGGCTTGCAACATTAGAAGGACTACCCTCATCTCCAGAATACTGATGTGAAGACTGGCCTCTAAAGGGAACCAACTGCCTTGGACAGTCATTCCCACAAAATGACCCTTCCCCCACCCTGGCTGAGCAGCACCCATGGTCACTGTAGCTTGGGAGAAAGAAGAAAGAGCAAAGGGGCTGGTCCTGAGACACAATTGGAGATTCTAGCCACCAGTGAATACTGGTTCTGCAAATTCTCATTAGGGAAACTGAAAACTCGTGTTAACATCTCATTGACTACTGAACTGCAGCACTCTTATATTAAATCTTGCTAGAGGAACTAGGGTAATGATGGCTGCTAGTGAATCAAGTAGAAAGAGAATTTACATTGCAGGGGCTTCTAACAAGACATCATTGATCATGCCTGTTGATAAAGTGTGAGGATCCTGGGTTATGGAAGTCTGTCTATCTGAAACTTGTCATTTCGATGCGCTCCATTTTTCTTTGGCACCAAAAAGAAAGAAAATTAAGTTAATTCGGGATATTTGCTTGTCTGGTGGGACCTTTTAGATAATTTGCTTGAATACCAGATTTCTTATTTCTAGAGTTGCTGCTGTCTTCTGTTGATAAGGTGGCAAATCAGGAAGTTTCCTTGAGTATGAGGGATGACATAGAAAGGGAACTATGTATCCTCTGGTTATAATCTTCTGCAGCCAAGCATCTTGGGTGATGGACATCTACGCCATGGGATGTAGGGACAAAGCAACCCCCCACCTGCCTCCATAGTGCAGAAGTCGGGCAACTGCTAAGGAGTGGGGGAAAGCCATATCAAAGAAAGAACCCTGAAAGCCTTGGTTCTGCAGACTACCTCTGTTGCAGGGGAGATGTTCAGTATTATTGTTCTCTCCCTGACATGGGAAAAGGAGGGTGGCCTATCACCAGAAGCATCAGATGCAAAACCTTGTGACTTGTGGAATCAGTTTCTTCTTTCCCTTCTTATTTCTGGAGAAGGTCCTCTGACTGGTAGAAAACCATATTCCAACAGCATACAAAGTTCTGCCATCTTGCTCACTTTTGCACATCCAAAATGGGTGGAACCATCATAGGGGCATTGATGAAGGAAGTTTAAGTGTTATGCAAAGCCACATCCATTCAAGCCGTCTAACAGTTATCCTGGTGCCCACTGTTCTCGATGTGCCCTCTGCCAATGTTTGAAATAAGAAACATGAACATGTCCAATAAAGACTGAAGGGTTGCCAAGAGTATCCTGACAGACTTCTCTATGCAGATTGGGACCCAGAGAGGGATTTGGATAGTTCCTTGGTCAAATCCCTCTGGAAGTGTGTTACGGGAGTCAGTCAGTTCACTACCCTGATATCAAAGGTCACTGAAACATATACCCAGCTTCCCACATCTGTCCAACTCCCTGGACAATGGAGCTCTCCTCAGCAAGCTTCTTTCTGGTGACCATTGCTGCCACCACCATGGAAACCATTGGGAGACCTTGCTCCAAATGAGGCAATCTTTACAAGATACCAACAACATGTCTGGCTTCCAGGGGACAGGTTCAGCTACACCTACCTAGTTCCTTTTATGCCCACACAGCAATGATATCCACCAACTTTGTCTGTGGGAGAGACCACTCAGGAGGTATATGGGCTATCCCCAAAAACCTCAAGAAATACTGAGTCCTCCTGAGAGGAAGCTTCATTGGACAACCTCCCAAGTCTAAATAGTTCTAAAATTACTCCAAACAAGGTGTCCTCAGGCAGGCATGTGGGGGACACCTTCCCTTAATAGACATTAGTATCCTCCATTGAAGTCTCCTTTGGAGAGTCAATATGCCTCCTCCAACAAATGGTTCCTATAAACCTCCCCAGTGGGATTATCTGGGGAGGTCTCTGAAGCTGATGAGGGAGTCCACAATGTGGACTGTTTCAAGACTTTGAGAGGCTGGCTGTTCCGAATGGGATAAAATGTGGAGGGCAAGAATCCAAAGAGCTCCACTAGGGCAAGGGCGGGTCCAAACAGAGAATGGAAGTCTGCTCCCCAGACTGAGAACACATCATCTCAAAGGCTTCAAAGGCAGATGTCGAGACAGGCCCAGAGGCCATCCTGGCAGGATCCAAGGACCCTAACGAAGGCTCAAATGACTCGGCTTTGAAGCCAAAGTTGAGCTGAATTATTCAGCACCCAAGTTCCGAGGGGAATGGATGGCTCATACCACTTTGCAGTTCTACCCAACCTCATGGTACCGATGGTGACATCCTGGTTGAGAGACCCATCAAGGCCCAAAGCACACATTAGAATGGATCCGAGACACATTCAGAGCTGATGAAGACAGTTTTTGGATCTAACACAGACAAACCCAGGGAAGAGCCCAGATCCAAGACCTGGAGTCCAAGGGTCAGATCAGACAAGGCACAACATTTTGATGAGGGGATGATCCACAGCTTATGACTTCCACAGGGTCGAAGCTCATAGAACCATCAACTGGATCTGGGTTCCTGAGGTACTTCAAGGATAGAATTTATGAACACCTATATGAAATTAGAACTCATAGGGAGACCAATGCTGTATATAAACACAGCACTGCATGTTCAGGTGTATCCAGTTTCAAGTTTGGTATTATTGATATAGTTAGGTATGGTTTGCACAAGGGAGGGGGGACCTCAAGAACCATTTACTATACAAAGAGCTGATATGGCAGCTCAGGCTGAATTCAAACTCACCACCAGGTTTACATGGCTATATCAGTATAAAATCTGTGCTACATAAAAAAGCTGAAAGTATATAATAAACCAAAAGATTATAAATTTTTACATATTTTTTTTTAAATTGTTGCACATTTTTATTACTTGTATTTTATCAGTTGAATAATTATATTACTAAAGTTTGTATATAGAATATACATGTGTTTATTAAAGTCTTGAAAGCTGGGAAGTCTTTTTAAAATTGAATATTTGGTTTTTGAACCTGTATGTCTTTAAATCATAATTAATGGATTCTTAATTGTTTGTGATTTTATATATAAGTGTATCATGATATCAGTGCTTTCATCTGATGAAGTCTATCTATTAGACGAAAGCGCTCATCTGTTGCGGTTGGAAGTAAAAAGAATCGATTTTATTACCAGTGTGGTGGTTTGGACTTTGTTTCTTTACTACTTGGTTTGGTATCAGTTCCATTTTCCTGAGGTACTTCCTCATTATTCTATCAATGTCTGCTACGGAAAAGCTTCCGGAAGGCAGCATTGATCTGAGACAGGAAGTAGTGCAAGGGGGGGGGGGGTCTGGATGTCCTGTGAAACTTGTCTTTCTTCAAGAAAGGGCAATTGGAGCATAAAAGAAACTGGCTCCAGAGGGAAGCGCAGTTCTAGAAGTGGAAGAGTGCTAGGTCCAATGGTAATCAGTTCCAGTTCCAATATGGAAATGGAATCCAAGGATCTCTGTATCTTTACAGCAAGACCAGAGGAACCTGACCAGTCCTGCGACCATTTCTTAGGATCCTTGTGTTTTTCTTGATCTTTATCCTGTGCCTTTTCAGTATTCTCACCTTTAATGTTTTCAAGAGACTTCTTAGTGACAGGGGAAACAGAAGTAGAAGCAGCAGCACAGTGTAGGAAGAAAACTTCTGCTGCTCTGGCAGGGAGAAGTCCCTTAAGTACCAGTTTATTCCTTCTCGCAGTCAAGGCCCTAGAACCAAAGAATGTACAAACAGAGAACAGCTCAACTAAATGAGAAGCTCCTAAACAGTAGATGCACTTGGCATGCACATCAGAGTTAGGAATTTTGTGTCCAAAAGCCTCACGGTCTTTGATGCAGGAATGTTTTTCCGCCAGTGAAACAGAGCAATAGCAACCACAACACACAACTATAAAACTACAAAAGCCAAAAAATACCATCATAACCACTAACGAAGTCCAAACCCAAGTTAGATAATAGAAGAATTATTACAATAACATTTAGCAAGGAAAATTTGAATGAACCCAAGGCTACAGTGACAACAAGTGCCAAAAAAGGCAAAGCAGGAGAAAAGTTTTTTTTACATACAACTATACATAGAAAAGGGGAGGAAAGTAAATTAAGCAATAAAGATAACCTACTGCCAAGTAAATAACTTTCAAAATTTCAAAAAGAAGCACTTAGCTGTCACCCAAGCCTGAGTCAAGAGATCGCGTCTGATGTAAATGAGCGGCAAACCAGATCTGGAGTAACTTGTTAACAGCAGGAGATTATGACCAAGGGAAGGAGCCAGAGTCTTGGACTGAAAAGTCTGAAAGTGACCAAAGCTGGATCTGATAACCTACCTGTTGAGGGACAGCTAATCTTGGCTTTCTGTCCCCTCTCTCCAACGGCAGGAAGCCAAGATCCATGCTTATGAAGGCAATCCTCTAGGAAAAGGGTCAGATAGGACTTCCAGTTTACAATCACATCCAGGAACTATAACTACAAGACTAGGTAGACAAACCCTGCCATCCTGAAGTCCCTGCATGAGGCTACAGTATTGTTAAATACTCTGGGTACTAAGGAAATCCCAAATACAGCACTTTGCAAAGTGATGCCCACTCCCAGCAAGCAAGAGAAATCTCCAGCATGAATCCTCAAATGAATGGTTGTCGAAGGTGTCCATTATATACTGCAATAACATCCAGGAATCCTGCAGCAACAGGTGCACGACAACCTGAATTGTTGCAGTTCTTTGCAATATAGCCTCTTACCTTGAAACTGAATTTGAAAATCCAAACCAACCTTTAAAAAGCTACTATCTGTCAAATATGGTCTGGTCTAAAACCTAATTCCTAACTCCTTCGTTTTGACTTCCCAAATTTTACTATTGTTTGCAAAGGCATACCAAACACATGTACTGAAGGTGGCTTTCACCTGCTATTCAAATCTTAATTCTAGTACAACCCTGTTGCATTCTAGTCCTGCATTTGAGTACTACCGGCAAAATATATTAGTTTATTATCTTCTACTTACCAGTGCCCTCCTAGATCTTTCCACAATCTTCTTCCACCTCTTTCACCTTACTGCAGATGGATTATAAACTTAACTATTCATCAGTTCCTTGGCCCCACTACTGAGGAAACATTTGATTCCCTAACTAATTTTGTTCTTTCTCACTCACTCTCTCTTCTTAAAAACAAACCACCAGACTCAATGTACATTCAAATAACTATTCCCTTCATGCTACAGGTACAATAAAAAGATTCCATCAAAGATTACTCATCTTAATATTCTCTGCATAACCCTGGAGACCAACTCAGGGAGATTTCAGAAGCTTTTACAAGGCTGAACACACCAAAGAGGGAGAGAATGTACACAGGCAAGATGAGTAATTTACAGCCTATAGCAACAACATGGTACCAAAGGATATTCTCTCACCACATCTGTCCAAAGTGTTTCACTCTATCTGGTAAAGGGGAAGAAACTGTTGTGATCTTTGAAACCTATGGTGAACTAAAGGGATCAAGCAGGAGTCAGGTTATTAATGCCTGCTGGGGGACTTGCTTCACTTATCACATTTGAAGGGCTGCAGTCACACAATCTGGGTGCTTCCAGGCTAACATTTTGCTGGTAACAAGGTCCATGAGTGGAAAGGCAGAGAACTCCTCTGCCATCTTCCTCATATACTCAAACATTTTTAGGAGTAAAGAATGGGAGCACAAGACCAATCCATACTGTACTGCATTAGCCTCATCATCTCTCTGAAGGAAGGAACACAGAAGGGGAGGGTTAACCATCTTTACCTAGCTCACAGACAATAGTCTCTGGGTCTTCAAACTTTTCATATGGGCCTTAGTGGCAGGTAGTCCAATATCCCCTTTTAGCTCCAGGCATAATTTCATGCAAATGGCAAACATACAACAGGTGTAAGCCAGGTGCTGGACAAGAGGAAACCATTCTGCAGCGAAAAGAGGACTAACCTTGAACTGCTGCAACTATCAGAATCACCAGGAGTTTACCCACCCAGTATATGTCAAATCTGTTTCCTATCTAACTCTTTTTTAATAGATCTACCCCTTAAGACACCAAGCCCTAATAAGGATCACTTAGCTGCCCATATCAGCCTGGGTATATATATATATCTATATCTATATATATCTATATATATATATATATATATATATATATATATATATATATATATATATATATAAACACTGCTAGACCTGAAGGAGCTAGAAAGGAAGGAATCACCCCACAATACCAATGGCTTGTGGCCAACTGATATGAAGAACTTCTCCTGAGAACCAGGATAGTAGACTTCAAGCTCCAGTCAATCATCCTGGAGATCCATGGCACACTCCAGAACATGCTTTCTGGAGTGGAAGATAGGGGTGCAACTCCTTCTGTTGGAATCTTATTATCTGCACTGGCACAAGACTGGTGTGGAAACAAACATTTAGCTGCTGTGGCTGCACTGCACCTGTAACACTCAGGAGGCTGTTATAGTGATAAAGGGCTAGACTCCAGCTTATCTTCTGAGCTTTGATCCTTATGAAGGATGCTATGGCTTAGACCTGGGACTGATCTCTGCACAAGGTACTTTCAATTGCTGCCATCATTCTGCAGCAAGGTAAGTCCAGAGTTTATCAAATTAGAATCTTTGGGTGGCAGGGTTGAAATGGCGGCACTTGTCAGTGTTTCAAAATGAGCTTCTCCATAAAACAATAAATGCAATGCCACTGGGTATCCAAAGAAGCATTTAATTTCAATCCCCACTCTACATGGACAGTCCTAAATAGCAGTCAGAAAGTACAGCTCTGTAAGCTGCACTTACATATAGCAGATGATGTTTGAATTCTTCACTGTTGCAGTAGCCCATGGGTTGTATCCTGCAAAAGATGCAGCAACTTGTCATTTTCCCAGAGTTTTAACTTCCTCCCACACAGTCACTCTAGCTGCCTATAGGCTAAGCCCTTTTGGAAGGAATTATAAAAGCAGCCAGAGAGACAAATCTTCAAGACTTTTTTAACCTTAAGTGTAAAAGGGGAAATTCATCCTGATTAATTACATACAATAAGGGGGATGGCAGGTGGGTACGGCTACAGTAGTGAAGATTTCGAACATCATCTGTTATGGTCAAGCACAACTTATACAACTGCACTATGCTCCTCATTTTAACTGCTACAGTACCTATGGGTAGGCTACAATAGCTCATCCAACTCATGAGGAGTATAAGGATCCAGAAGCAGCTTAACAATAGTCTTAGCAAAGCTTGCTCTCGACTGAAAAAAGGAATCCAGTGCTGAGTAAATGCATGACTAGTGGACCAAGTTGCTGCCACTAGAATGCTTCTAGAGCCCAACCCTTTCCAGTATGCCATCAAGGAAGTTAAGACCCTGGTAGAATTGGTGGAATGTGCCTTGACCTTGTCTTGAATAGTTTGCCATGGTGGGAGTAACAAAACACAACAGCTGAGGACAACTATCTAGAAATGGTCCATTTAAACATAGGTTGACCCTTCTTAGTCGCAGTATATGAAATAAGAAGCTTATCAGCTTTTCTGAAGGAAGTGGTTCTGTCAAGATAGCACCAGAGCTGTCTGTGCACATCCAAGATATGAAGAATCTCTTCTCCCTTATTTTTAAAATCTGGCTAGAAAACTGGGAGAATGATGACTTGACTCAAAGTGAGCTTTGAAACTACCTTAGACGTGAATGAGGCTGGTCAGCTGAGTGATCCTACCTACCCCTATGAAAAAAAAAAACAGATAAGTTCCCCCACCATGAAAGCTTACAACTTAGATGCTCTTCTTACAGACATCAGAGCAATGAGATGAACAGTTTTCCAAGTAATAAACCTTAAATTAGCCAAGAGGCAGGTTCAAATGGCGACATACTCAGTTTATCCAGTACAAAACTGAGATACCAAATGGGAGAACTCTCTCAACGAGGAGGTCTCATGCGCAAAACTCCTTTAAGCAACTGGTTAACAACAGAGGGAAGAAAGGGGAGGATCCATGGGCAGGCATGCTAAAATGGCACCAAGATGAACCTCAACAGGCCAGGAGATAGTAACTCACACATACATTTGAGCAACATATGCGCAAAATCATTGATGTGACTGTGGTTATTGGCTAGGCACTAAATAGAAAATCTTTTCCATTTGCCAATATATGACTTTTGAATTGCATGTTTTCCTGCCTCCTTCAGTACCTGATGCACCTGCGCATGAACATTTGTTTAACAGGAAAGTCCAACTTGGAACAAGCCAAAAAGTAACAAAATTGAATAATTGAGGTGGTCAGTTGAAGTTGTTTGATGTTGGGATGCATCAACACTTAGTCTTGTGTGAGCAGATCTAGTTTTTGACTAAGCTGGTAGTAACTACTTTTGGCTAATTTCATAAGAAGGGAGAAACAACTTTGCCTGGGCTAAAAGGGAGTCACCACAATGATTTTTGTGAAGTCTTTCTGAATTTTCAGAACTGCCCTGGAAATCAATGGGAAGGGTGGAAAATAATATATAGAAACATCTCTGACAAGTAGAATGAAACAGCATCTGTTCTCCTTGCTTGGCTGCTAGGATTAATGGTAGAGAATTTGTCTAGTTGTCTGTTCTGAAAGAAGGCAAGCAGATCTTCTTGAGCTGTTCCTCACATCTAGATCAACTGCTGGAAGACCCCTTGGTCTATCCAGGATCTGCTCAGCTTGTCTGCCATAATGTTTTGCAGGTATACATCTGGTGCCCTCTTGTTTGTTTATATATGTTTGTTGTCTGTCCAGGATCTGCTCAGCCTGTTGCCCACTATAGTTTGAATGTACGCATCTGTTGCCGTTTTTTGTTTATGTATGTTTGTTGTCTGAATAACCTGAAGACACCAAGGCTATAAAGATGATGCAGAGGCTTTATGGCATAAATTACAGCCAACATTTCTTTGACATTGATGTGCTTTGATATGTCTGAGTTGTTCTACAATCCTTGCACTTTTACCCCCATTGAAACTGCTCCACTCACAAAGTCTGAGGACTCAGTCTGCGCAGACTGTTTTGCAGTAAGCTGAGAAAAAGACAGCCCTGGATTGAAAGCCATCTGATTTCTCCACCACTGTAGTCTAAAACTGGAATTTGAAATTGCACGGGGTTATAATGTTGGGTCCACATATTTCTGAGGTACCACTAAAGCCTGGCAAGTGGTATTATGGGATCACAGAAAGCATGAGAGCAGATAGCGTGAGAAGTTCTTTGGCAGAAGGTTGAGACTGACAAAAAAAAGCTCAGGAGTACTTCCAGACAAAAATCCACCTTGTCTTGAATTAAAAAAACATTCCATATGAAAGTTTTGTTAAGGCACTTCGAAAACACAATTCTGTATGATGAAGTAAGAGAGGACTTTTGAAAATTTATCTGGAATCCCATATGAATTGGGTGAGAAGTAACCTTTAAGGACTCCTAGCATTTAGTAAACAAACCTTGCACAGATAAGCAAGTCATATAAATAATGAAAAATATGCATACCCTGCAGTCTGCAGAGAGCCACCATGGGGGAAAGGCATTGTGTAAACACTCTTGGTGCAGTACACAGCCCAAAAGGTAATGAAGGGAATTGATAATGTGACCTAGAAACACAAAAGTCTTAGTTATCTCTTGAAGCTGAGTGCTATAGGAATCTAATGACAAGCATCCTTTAGGTCTAAGGTCACCATAACACAGTGGTGTTAGTAGTGCTAACACAAACTGGAGGGTCAACATCTTGAATTTTGGAATCTTTACAAAAAAAATTAACAAAATAAAGATCATAAACTCATCTCAAAGAGTGGTCCTCTTATGGGACAAGAAAAAAAAAACTTCCTGTGTGTTTTGCAGGAAAATGTTCTATGACTCATTATTCTAGCACGTGTTATAGGACTTGGGGAAACAAATGGGTTAGACTGGGAGGGTAGGGTGGGGTGGGGGCTCCTTAAAGGAGGGAAGACCACTGCCAATTGTAACCCTCCTGGATCACCCTTAAAATCCATATGTCTGAAAACATCTGACGCTAAATGGGGGGATAGGCACTGACAGTATGATTTTGTGAAAGGGCAAGAACTACTGGGACAGGAGAGGGAAGGAAGGTGACCAGGTTCCAGGCATAGTCATTCAATTGCAGATATCTGCCCCTTTACTGAGAAAACCGCGTGTTATTTTCAGGTCGATATTGCTTCACTCGTGCCATTTCCTCTTGGGTGCCTGCCTGTTATTAGGTGTTCTCTCTCCTCCCCCCCTTCCCCATTTGTTTTGCCTTTTAAAGGGAGTAGAGGATGTGGAATGAAAGAACCTGGGGACAAGAAAAATTCTAGATTCTCCCTGTATTATTTTATCCCCTAATCCCACTATTTAATGTGCTGTGTAACAGAAGGCCCATATAAATCCACTATCAAGGGTGGAACTCAGAATTTCTGACTTTAACTCAGCTGAAAAACTGATTATGTAGCTAGACCAATCTTCTCAAGACTGCAAGTGAAGCAGAACTTCCAAGATGGCTGCACATTGAATAACAGCTTAATCTCAGCTCTCTCAGTATGAAAACAGAAACTTGCAAGAGAAAGCCTGATGACTTGTACTTCTTGGTAAATTTTAGTAACTGGCTACTAAATGTACTACCTGGATGCCAGGAAAAAAGAAATGCAGAGGACCTGACGGAAAATCAGCTTCAAAAAGTTAGGGAAAAAAACACGGACTGGGAAAAGTACTACAGCTGTTCAGCAAAAAACAGTGCAAATTCCAGACATGACATCCAGTAACCTAGAGGAAACTATAAGACAACTACATACAGACCTGATTAAAATAAATAAAACACTGATGCAGTATATCAACTCAAACCAAAAGCTGGAAAAAAATGGAAGAAGCTTTAAAGATATTCAGATGAGGTGATAAAACAGCAAAAATCAGAGGTCGAAATGAAGAAAAGGCTGGCTGAATATGAAACTGCACAAGAAGAGATGTTTTAAAAAATAACAGAATTCGAGGACAGACCATGAAGGGAAAACCTGAGATTTTTTTTGTTGTACCCAAGAAGCTGGAAGGAACAGACTATTCATTTTTGAAAGCACAAATAAGCAACTGGACTGGTATTCCACAGCAGCAGTTGTTAATCGAAAGGGCACATCATGCATATGCTCCAAACTTGGCTATGAGAAAGCAACCTAAACCTTTAATAGTAAAGATGCAATCCTACCAGGAGAAGAAGAAGTTGATTCTGACAAATCTGTGGCAGAAGGACAAAGTACTAAAAATGGGAGACAGCACAGTGTTTGTGGAGAATGAGTACTCATTCTACACAAGTTAGAACAGGAGTACATTTATATCACTATTCAGGGAATGTTGAGAAGCAGGCATTTTATTAAAACTGCTGTACCCAGCTATCTTCAAAACATTATTCCCTGGAGCGATAAAATCATTTTTGATGAAGTACATGCTAAGGGAAAAAATACAAAAGTTTGTCCAACAACAGGTGAGCTGTGAAACAGAAGGAAATTCTGCTTCTTGTTCTTCTGGTAATAAAGACCACAGAGAGACTAAGCCACTGAAAGCTTTTCCAAGAGTTCAATGGAAAATGCTTGGGAGAAGGAAAAAAAAAACACAGGACCCACTTACAAAACTCAAGAGTATGTTGGAAATGAAGCAGAGATAGGATTTGGGAGATGGAGATGAACAGAAATGAAACCAGTAATTTGGAAATTGACAAATGTGGGATTACACAGCAATAATTGTATTTGTGAAACAAGACACAACAAGAAAATATGGAAATATTGGAAATTTTTGGGACTTTGTTAAACTTGTAGGGGACGCCAAAGCATGAGCCCTACTTCATGCCAAAAATACTTAGGAGAGGGCAAGAGGAGAGAGAAAGTTAACTGTAAATAACACAAAATGTTTTCTTAATAGTACTATTTTATAGTGCATGATTTTCTTTGCATGCTACAAAGTAAAGTTTTCTTAGTTATTTTTAACTGTAATGGAGAAACTAATGTAAACTTTTTTTGCTTTTTTTTCTCGCTCTCCTTGCTTAGTTTTAAGTAATGCAGGCACTACTGTGTATAAAAAAAGAAAGGAAGAAAAAGAAAAGTCTGGTTAAAAGAGCATGACAAAGGAAAAGTTAGTG
Organism: Protopterus annectens; assembly: GCF_019279795.1. Taxonomy (NCBI): domain Eukaryota; kingdom Metazoa; phylum Chordata; order Ceratodontiformes; family Protopteridae; genus Protopterus; species Protopterus annectens. The sequence goes on along the minus strand of NC_056744.1, from coordinate 882,974,786 downwards.
AGCTTTTTCTTATTCTTGCATACCGGAATGACTGACTAAGGCTCTTAAGCTTGATCTAGTAACATGTCTTAAGAGAAAGCAAGTAAATGAAAAAGAATACTGAATATTATAAGGCTTTTTTCTAACAAATAAATGCATGCTTAGTAGCAATTTTGTATCTGGTCTTCATGTCTCCAGGAGGCAATTTGATAAAGAGAAACAGCTAGGAGATAATGTTCTCTGAAAACATGCAAGTGTTTACTCAACTGGGAGAGTTATAAAGACAAGACAAAACCAGACATCACTTAGCAGAAGCACAGGCTGCACTATGCACCCTAGCATGGATAATCTTTCTTTAAGGTTAACTCAAAGTTGAGCATGTCTGTCAGTTTGGAACATTAGTTCCTATTAGGAGGGCAAAACTTCAGTATTTGAATATGTACATAGTTTTGTGTGTTGTTACTAAGTTAATCGGTTTTAGGGGGGGTAAGATGTGGCACAGGCTCAAATGGATATGACAATAAACAACTGTATAAATGATCAACCTGCCAAACAGTGTATGCATGTAACACAAAAGCTGCAACTAGACATTTAACAAAAAGCTGTTATAAATAAAAGGTGGGAATAATAACGTTTTAATAAAATGTTTTCAGTAATGTCTTTAAATGTCAATGATCTCACAGATAAAAACAAAAAACAAAGAATAGTGAACTATATTAAAGTGCAAGTAGCTAATCTACAGGAGACACACCTGGAAGGAACTGAAGATGTGAATCTGATAAAGAAAGGTTTTCAGGATGGTTATTTAGTGAAATACCAGGGACAAAGGAAAAGATAAGTACTTATACTAATTGTGACAGGAGCTCCAACAGTTATAGAAGAGCATAAAAAAGATAATAATGATAGATTTGTAGTACTAAGGGGCTACTGGAAAGGGAGGAGGATTACACTAGCATGTATTTCAATTCCCCATAAAACTGCTATAATGAAGCTTAAGAAAATCATGAGAGAAATAATCAGCTTTCAACAAGGAAGACTATTTATATGTGGAGACTGGAATTTGATTTGCAACAGTGAAGATGTGTCTGGGGGCCCAGAATGGAAAATATAACAAAAGAGGGTAGATTTTTGAAGAAATTTATGAAAATATTTGGCATGGAAGGTGTGAATTCAATACTAGAGTTCGGAGTGAATTTACATATTATTCCCAAAGATACAAAAAAACTGGGCTAGGCTAGTCTGAATTTACATCTCACAGTAACATTTGCACTTAGCTGAAGGTCTAGATAACAATAAAGAGTTGAAGGATTTTATCTGAGAAGGGAAGACAGCAAGACTTAAATGGATAAGCTGATTCTTCCATAGAACAAGGTAGACTGTGATTACCTGATCTGAAGGGGTACTTCAGAGCTACACAGTTAAGGCTCCTATACACAGCACAAGCAGAAACCTATAATTAAAAATGGAAAGGGATGATGATGAAACAGGGTGGATTCTCAAGAAATGAGGACAGACTGGGATTTTGGATTCAGATATTTAAGAAGAATAACAATAATCATACAAAGATTTATACTCAAAGTTTACAATTTACTTATTTATTTTACATTTGTTGACCGGGTTAGTCCAACTAAGCTAAGTAGCCCTTATTCAGCGGAGGCACAGGCAGAAAAGCTCCACAGTTTTACAATTTTAGTGTTAACAGTGTCAGCGGATTAGGGGTGGGAGGTTGGCATACTGGTTAAGGTGTTTACCTTACAGAAACAAGGTGCAGGGTTTGATTTTTACATGGGGTAATTGCCTAGGCTTAAAATGGCCTGCAAGGGCAGTTAGCCTAGTATGAACCTATATAGAAACAATGTATACATACAATGAAATATATTTTATCAGAAAAATAATGATGGAGAAAAAACATAATAAGCATACATAAGAGAAATTATTCAATACAAACATTTTCAATAAGCAGTGACAAGAGTTCATACTGTATGCACTTATTTCATGAGATATGTAACATTAGAAATGGAGATAAGAGACAGAGAAGAGTGATGCTTTAAAGAGGTTTACGACCTGAAAAGGTTTGAAGTTTTGGTGATTACATATGAATTAATGGGCTAGATCAGGAAGGATGAGTGCAGAGGCAGGACCAGTGACTTTGGAGGTACTCTCTAGTGGCAGTTTTGAACTGATTTGGATGTTTGAGGGACCTGATTTCTAGTGGTAATTTGTTCCATGATATGGTAAGAATGTAGCTGTAGAGGTTGCAGCCAATTTTAGTCTTAGGTCTGTATATTTGTAGTAGGTTAAGGTCAAAGCTATGTAGGGATCTAGTGGGGGAATACTGAGAGATGAGGGGAAGATAGGTTAGGGCACAAATATTTCAGGTATAGTAGAGTGAATTACGAGTAGAAGCTGGTGAGATAATTCCAGCCAGTTTAGGTATCTTAGTGAAAGACAATGATGCAATTTATAAGTTTTGTGAGCAGTAACTCTGGCAACCTTGTTATAGGTAGACTCTAGTTTACTTAGTAGTGTGGAGTAAGGATTGGTAAGAGGTTGGCAGCTATATAGAAGGCTAGGTAGGAGATACGCATGAGAGAGGATTATTTTCCTTCGTTAGTTAGAAACTTTGTTTCGATAAAGAAGGCCAAGTTTTTGGTGTTTTTTTTAGATGCAGTTTTTTACATGCAGATCACACTAGAGTTGGTCATCTATCATTACTCCTAGTAGTTTTGTACCAGGTTCAACATTAATGGGGGTGTTATTAGGGACAGTACAGAAAATATAGATTTAAGGTGGGTAAAGTACTTTGGGAGAAATAGTACGAGTTTTGTCTTTTTAGGGTTAAGAATAAGCTGGCTGTAACAGAGCCAGGATTCAAATGAGTTAATAGATGCTCAAGTTGCAGAGATAAGGTCAGAGGGAGCATCTGCAATGGTGATGATGGTGGAGTCATCTGCATACAGTACAAGGGATGACTGTGGACAAGAGGTGTAGAGTAGATTAGTGAAAATATTGAATAGTAATGGGCCAAGGAAAATCCTTGGGGGACTCCCATTTTGACAGGAAGAGGAGGGGAGAGAGCTAAGAGCCATCTCACTGATTGTAGACAGTCAGTGTGATAGCTGGAAAACCAGGTAATAGTAGAGGCAAAAAAGTTGTTAGCCAGTTTGTTCAGCAGAACAGGATGAGACACCGTATCAAAGGCTTTTGAAAGGTCAAGGAATAGGCAGGAGACCAACTTATTATTGTCTCTGGCTACAGAAAGAGTATTAATGAAGGATATAAGGGCAGTTGTAGTGCTATGTTTAGGACAAAAGCCATGCTGTGTAGGAGTGCGCAAGTTTTCCTGTAGAAGGTATTTCAAGATTTGCTTGTGTATGCATTTTATCAGTACTTTTGAGAGTGGTGAGAGGGTGGCGATGGGTCTGAGGTTTGTAATGTCAGTGGAGTTACCTCCTTTGTGAATGGGTATGGTGTAGAATTCTTTCCAGATAGATGGGACCTTAGATTCTGAGATGGAGCAATTTATTAGGATTGATACAGGGAGGGCAAGGGATTCAGCAGCAATTTGTAGGAAATAGGGAGGCAGGTTGTCAGCAGAAGCAGAGCAGGGTTTATGTTTACAGAGCAAGAATTTTATATAGTTAGTGGGTACAGTTGTGAGAGAAAATGGTAGAGGAGAGGAGAGTAGGAGAGGATTTGCAAACATTAGTTGAGTTGGTAGTAGAGGGAAAGGAATTTATCAGCTTAGTTATGGATTCAATGAAAAAGGAATTGAATGAGGTAGCGGTTTCTTCTGGTGAGTTGTCTGGGCAGGGGTTGGGACAGGAAGGGTTACCAGGGTGCAGGATTTGGTTTATAGAGTTACAAAACTTCTTGGCATCTTTTTTTTGGGCAGTTGGGGGGGGGGGGGTTTAAAGTAGTCTAGTCAAGCCAACATGGGGATGGCAAAAGGTGATTCTGCAGATAGGGATGACTGCAATTAGGGATACAAACAACAGGCAAGAGGGGCTGGAATTTATTGGAAAAACTGGCAAAGGAACTGGGAGAGAATAACTAGAGAGGGAAAGGTAACAGAATGGGAATATGCCAAGAATGTATTTGGACTGCAAGTTAGAAATTGCCTTCCCTATCAAGGACTGACATCAGAGTACAGGCAAAGAAAAAGAAACAGGAGGGTCCTGAATGAAAGACCGGCACTGTTAAGAAGATTCTGCTAAAAAAGAAATAATTAGTACAGCATATAAAATTCTGCATGATAACTATAAAAAATAATCAGATGAGGTAAGAAAGAACTGGGAAGACAGAAAAGAAACAATAAAGGGATATATGTTTGTCTCCCAAACATGCAACAAAATCTAGAAGATTTAGGATTTTTGCTTGGAAATGTTTACACAGATATTTTTATACTCTATGTAGACTCCAGGGAATTTTTCCTCAGGTACACAGCAAATGTTGGAGGTGTGTTGGGGAAGAAAGAGGTAACTGGGAACATATTTTCTGTGAATATAATGAGTTGGCAGACTTTAAAGATTCCCTGCAGGCTACTCTATCAGAGATACTGGGTGAGCAATTTGGTGTAAAAAGTAATTACTAGAAAATGGAAATTAAAGTCTAAACCAACTCTACCAGAAGTAGTGAATATAATAACAGAGATAAAACAAATGGAACTGGGATCTTTAGAAAAGGGTAGGAGCAAGTTCCATAGGAAAAATTGGAACAGTGGGAACAATACATACAGGGGAAAATGAGATATAAAAGAAGGCAGGATTTGAATGTTAGACTGACAATGACTGGGTAGATTATAAGTGATGTACACTGCTTGCAGCTAAAATGATGTCAGTATGGCTTGTGACATAAAATGTTTGCAACTAAGATTATGTCAATATGGTTTGTTTTAATTTATATAAATGTATGACTGCCTGTGTCATAAGTGATAATTTAATAGAACTGTTTCTTGTTAAAAAAAATGTAACTGAAGTACAAGCCCTAGAAACAGTATCAGCACAATCATGCACACTTTTTAAGACATGTTTAAACACTTGAGACAAGTTAGAAAAAATCTAATTCACACAAGCCCAACCTTCAGGGTTCAGTGAAACAGAAAACTTACCCATGCTATTGGTATATCTTAATATAAACTTCTACATGTAGCCCTGGTAATAAAGGATTTTAAAGGCCAGAATGGAGAAAGAAAAAGGTCTCAACCTGTCTGTCCAGCCATTTGCCCTCTTTATCCCCAGGCACTGGACTGGAGGTCTCTTACCCTGTCTGTCCAGCCACTTGCCCCTCTTTATCCCCAAGCACTGGACTGGAGGTCGATAAGAGTTTATTAGCAGCAGTGTCTGTTCTAAGATAAGACTAGACACACTGATTAGACAGAGACACTCTATACACAGTTTGAATGTCTTCTTTGGAAAAGAAGGGTGTGAGTCAGGAGCACTGCATGCAGTTTAAAAGCATCCTCCATTGCTGGTAAAATGGGAGGAATGGGTGCAGTATTAGGGACTTCTTGTTCAAGTAATTCATAGAATCTGCCTAACTCTTCCTAAGAAAACACAACCCTTAGTCTAGAAATGGTCTCAGCAAAAGAAAAAGTGAGCTTGAAAATGTACAAATGGAGGCTATCTAAAAATCAGAGCCCTGTGATAAAGACCCCCCAGGTGGTATAACCCTGTCTCTGTCAACATCAAAAGAAACCAAGCAGAAACTTCGCAGTGTGGAGGGTGTGAGGTTCGCTCCTTGAAATATGTTATCCACCTAGCTCACTAATAAAATTCTAACTTTAAAATACGTACTACAAAATAATAAAATAGTATAGTCGTAAAACAGAAGATAATCATCAGGAAAAGCATTCTCTTCCTTAGATGCAGGAGCATAACAATTTAAAGGAGGCACACAGCACCCAGAATTGACTGACTGTAAAACTCCTGGCTGAAGTAAGATCATTCTTACAAATAAAAACAATCTGTTTATTTTCCATATAATTAACTTTCTATCTCTTTTTTCCTAGGGACATCCCTAAAGGAAGACTGGGTAGGAGGCATCATATTGTGAGGTCTCTTTCCACAACCACCTCCTCCTGGTCCACAGTGGCCAGCAAGACTACACCTGAACGATTCAAGAAAATAGGTAAGTGGTAACAGGAACCAGCAGTGACCACTGCAGAGCCAGCCAATATCTGATGAAGCATTAAAGGAGTCCACACTAAATGCAAAGACTCATGTTTCACCTGCTTTTAATGTTTAAGCATACTGGGAGAAGCAGCAGCAGGGCTGGGGTAAGTAAACATGCTGTAGCAAAGAAAGAAGCCTTACAGCCGGTAACTTATACTGGTAGGAGTCAGTCAGAAAGTATGTTGTCACTTAGTTCATACAAATAGCACACAACTTCTACAGCAGTTTTTAAATCCCCTACACAAAGCTTACAGAAGCAATAAACAAAAACACCCTCCTCAAATAGAGATACCATCTTCAAAGTGAAAAGCCTGCTAAAAAAGCAATAAAATGTGTTACATGAAGTATGCATAACAACTGACACAACAGTCCATGTTTCCTTTTAAAATATATTTTTTCATTGTCCAAAACTCCTAAAAATAAGTGCAGAGAAAGTCCAAAGTCACAAAATGACAATAAAAGCATAGAAAGTAAATCCTGCATAGATAAAGTACACTTTCGCAGCTCTCTATTTACCTGCAATAGTAAATGCTCAAATTTCATACTGCCTCAGTGGCTTATGGGTTCTGTGCCTGCACAAGCACCTATACTGGCAGCTTTACAGAGTCCAGAATCCCTTCTTCTGACAAGGGACTGTCTAAGCCCATCCTTTCAGGGGAAGCCTATCCCCTGTTACAGAAAGTCAGTTACTCAGGCTTTTAGCGCTAAGCAGGACTGACCAGGAAGGACCTGAAACCAACCAACTAACCAATCAATTTGCAGCTATAAAACACCAACACAAATAACAAAAGCCAACCAAAAACACAAAACAACATGGCTGAATACCACCAAACAACATATAAAATAAAGGAGATATTGGATCAATGCTGTCATTCAGGAAGTGTGAAATTAGAGCATATACTGTTATAGACAAGTGGACTTACACAGGTGTACTATGTTCCTCATTCACTCTGATTCAGTGGCATATGGGTAGATTCCCAAAGCTTCCCCTATCTGGGAGAAGGAAGAATAAGGATCCGGGAGTCCCTGGAGAATGGTCCACACAAAGCCTGTTCTAGAACTTGAGAAAGAATCCAGTTTGCAGTGCTTTGCAATGGTATGAACAAAAAATCAAGCAGCTGCCTCTAGAATGCTTCTACAGTAATCTCCTCTCCAATATGCCACCAAAGAGGATAAGGCTCATGGGGAATGTGCCTTACACTTGCTAGGAATACATCTGCCACAGTGGGAATAACAAAAGCAATAGCAGAAAAAAAACAGTGAGCAATTATTTGCTAATCGGTAGGCTGACCCTTCTTAGTTCCAGAAAAGGAAAAAAACACCTGTTCAGCTTCCCTGTAGGGCTTAGTTTTGTCAATACCCAGCTGCCTGTGCACAACCAAGGTATGCAAAATCTTAACTCCATTGTTTTCAGCTTCAAGAAAAATAATTGGAAGATTGACAGCTAGAGTCAGGGTAAATTCAGAAACTCACTTCTGCAAGACAGAAGTATTAGTATGTAAATCAACCCTGTCCTTGTGGAAAATCAGATAAGGCTGATCCACCATGAGAGTTTGCAGCTCACAGAATCATCTTACAAACGTCAGAGCAATAAACAAAACAGTTTTTCAACTAATGAACCTCAAAATCAACCTAAAAAGCAGGTGGAGATAAAGTCAATTTCTTTTTCAAGAACAAAGTTGAGATCCCAAGGAGGAGAAATTGCTTTTGTGGGGGGTCTCAAGTGCAACACTCCTTTCATAATCTGTTTGACCACAGAAAGAGAGAGATCCATGGGCAAACAAGATGAGATGACCAAAAGATGCAACTTCATAGGTGTTTAAGATAAACCATTGTTGAATAGCTCACACAAGTGTTTCAAAACCAGAGGGGTAGACACCATACCAAGCCCTCTTATGTGGCACACCTACAAAACCTCTTTCACTTGTAAATATAACATTTTCTAGTTGCAGGTTTTCTTGCATCTTTCAAATCCTGCTGCAAACTCTCATGGAATATCTGCCTAAAAGGTATCAAGACAAAATCATCCAGGCTGTCAGTAGCAATTGCTCCAAGCTCAGGTGCACCAGTCATCCCTGACATTATGTAAGATGATCAGAAGTGAGGAAGCTTGTGTCAATTACCTTGGCCAATTCCATTAAAAAGAAGAACCAACCTTGCCTGTGCCAAAAAGGGGGTCACCATAATGATCTTTGGTAATTTTTTCTGAATCATCACAAGTACCTTGGGTAGCAGTGAAAAGGGTGGGAATGCATAAAGGAATATTCCTGTCCAAAAGAACCACAATAATTCTGTCCACCAAGCATGGCTGCAAGGGTGTCTCAAACAGAATATTCTGAGCTGTCTGTTTTGGAAGGAGGCAAACAGATTCATGTAAAGTGTTCTCCACACTTGGACCAAATATCCAGGCAGACCAACATCCCCAGTTTTTCCTCATGAGGGTTTGTCCGGCATCTGATTAGCCTGTTTGCCACTATGCTTTACTCTGATGGGATGTATGAGGCCTGAAGCACCACAGAATGCTGTAAAGCTAGCCCCCAGGCCATCATGGCCAAATGGAAAAAAAGCATGACATTTGTACGACACCTTTGTTTGCTCAGGTACCATATGACTGTGGTGTTGTATGTGACCAGTAAAAGGAGACCTGCAGACTATATATTGTGAAGAACTTTTTAACGTCTGACTCACTACTAAACTTTCTTTGACATATATTTGCTTTGTAACAATGAAAGATCTCACGATTTGCATATGAACGCCGTTGTACACTGTTCCCCATCCAAAATTTGACGAGTCTGTCTGGAATGACTGAACTAGAGTCTGTAGGGAGAAGGGTAGGTTTGGACTAAGAGACAGCTGATCTATCCACTACTGTAACTCTTGTTTCACAAAATCCATCACTGGTTGCTGGAACTCCAAGGGAAGCAGGTGCTGGGTCCTACAATTTTAAGTACCACTGAATCTTTCTCATGTGAAGTCTGGCCCAATGAGGATCACTGATGCCAAGAGGCTTAGAATTTTGAGAAACTCTCTTGTGGAGGTAGCTTCATGAAAACAGAAATCCCTGAAAATGTTCTTAACATTCAGGACTATGCCTTCTGGTAGAAAGGACATACTTTTTTTCTGTACCCATCATACACCCCAGGAAGACAATTCTTTGTGATGGTGTGAGAGAGGACATTTGTAGGTCCAAACTGAAGATGGGAGTAATTGGCATTTGACGATAAGCATCCTTCAGATGTAAAGTCAACATGAAACAGTGGTCTGAAAGAAGGTAGGATCATCTGCAGGGTGAGTATTTTGAATTTGGGTATTTTCAGAAATATATTTAGGTACGCCAAATCTAACACTAGTCTAGACAATTACTCCTTTATGTGTATCAAAACTATTCTGGAACAACATTCTTTTGCTTTTTGCGGTGCAGGAACTGGTTCTATAACCTCCTGCTTGCAACTTGCGAAAGAGTACCAAAGAGAACACGTGCGTCTGGGGTTGGAGGGTGCAGGATTTCCCTGAAAGGAGGTGGATTTTCTGTCCACTGCCAAGAGTATCCTCACTGGATTATTCTCAGTGCACAATTGTTTGAGACTATTTATGGGCAGCCTGCTGGGCTGAGCCAAAACCTGGGGGAAGGTGAAACTGCAGGATGGACACAGGACACCCAGAGTCTTGGCAGAGTCATTCTTTAGCAGTGGAAAGATCTATTTTGGGAAAGGAACCCTTTTATTTGGTTTGGATGTATTACACTCCTGCCATTTCTTCTTGGTACCCTAGCTCTTGTTAGACTGTAATTTTTGTTTGTTCTGCCCTTTGAAATTGGGTACCATGTTAAGGGAGAACCTGGGAATATGAAACATTACAGATACCCTACGCATCAATTTACCTCCATCATTTCATTGTTTGAGAATCTGGGTAGCAGCAGGACTAAACACAAATTCAGAACTTAAAAAAGCATTCAAAATCTCTCTTTTTTTTAATCCTCAGAAAAATTCATGTTATGTAACCAAGCAAGACTTCTAAATACAATAGAAGCAGCTGCATTTCTATAAAGTGTCCTTACCTTCCAAGACACTTCAAACCACACATTTTGAAATCTGAGTCACATTGGAAACAATCTCATTTGTATAACACTGACCAAGACACAGCAAAATCATCTGAACTGCAAGCACATTCAAAACAAATTTCCACAAGAAGCCTTGATAATTTAAAATTCTAAAGCCTAAATTACTAGCCTGATACAACTTTTTTCCCCTGAGATTCTAACCGCTTCCCACTTTTATCTGGGGCTGTAGGATTAGACGATGTCAAGGACCTCTTGTTAAACTTAGCAGCTGGAGAAACCAAAGCTGGGTCAACTGAAAAAGGTGCAAAGAGAGTTGCAAGATCAGAGTACACCTTTGTATTTCTTCATAGCCTTTTTAGACCTGGTTCACTAGTCAAAGAGGTTTTAAATGCTGTTTTACAGTCATCTTCTAAGAGTGGTGACAGAGGAGGAACAGTCAAAACATTTAGAATCTCAAGCTTGGTAAGATCACAAACTCTGCCAATCTCTGGCATAGCTCCAGATTGCTTCCAGTCAAATACATCTCTAAACCTCAGTAGCATCTGTGCAAAAGTGAACACTTGCTTGGTTTTCGAACCTGTTCACCATCCAAAGAATCAGACTGAACGGACTCACAGTGTTCACTACAGTTTGTGTCAAAGTTCCTATCAAAAATCTGTGGTGTTAGAGAAGGTATCCCCACAACCATTCTGAACAGGAGCATAGTCTCTGAGATTAGCTGAATGTAACACACTCTTAGATAAGGAAACCACATCTGCTCTATATATGGTAATCACCTGTCTGTTGAAGTTTCTCTGTTTCTTCTTATAATTAACTACATTAGAGGACAAAATATCTGGGTGAAGAGTATTGTCTGGAAAGGGTTCTCTTACCCTGGATCTGTCCAGCAACAAAAATGTTTGGTTCTCCTGTAACTGAACCGGATACTGGAACAGCCTCTGAGAATGTCTCTGACCTCCGTATCACAGATGGCTGTGGGCTCACACTACAGGGGGACAGGTAAGTGGTATGTGGGCCTGCCTGAGGCAACAAGAGATTACCAAACCATAAGCTGAGGCATGTTTTTGCTGAGTTTTCTTTTTTAAGCGTAAAATGGATTTGATATGTGTGCATATATTGGGAGGGGGGGCAGCAGTTTCAGGATCCATTAAGACAGGGGTATAAACACCAGCAAGAATAATACATTGACACTATTAAGGGCTGAGTAAGGGTAACAATAAAAGAAAATATAAAATTTATATCTCCACAACACACTGACACTACTGAATGCTGAGTAAGGGTATAACAATAAAAGAAAATATAAAATGTACATCTCCACACATCAAATAGGATTAAACTACATAAAATAAAGCTTAAACAGTGTAGTAAACAGCACACAGTCACAGTACCAAGTAAAATTGATTTGTCTATTGTCTGTAATAGTGACAAAAATCAAATATATATAATAAAACAAAAAATACATCTCTTAAAACAGCATAAATAAGCATTTACTTAGAGATTCCCTTGTCAGAAATGAAAATATCTCCACAGAAAATATAAAGCAATCCACAGTAAAATCACACTTTAATACAGATGGCTACAACAGTGTTAAATCGGTAGCGAACATCTTAAAAATGAAGGAAAAAGTGAAAAAAATGCAACATTTTCCTGTCAGTATTTCAAAATGAAGCAGATAAATAAAACATCAGGCCTCCTGACACACTGCCAAGAACAATCCCTAGTGATAAACTGACACCACAGAACTTCCGTTTCCCACTACAAGTCATAAAATACTTAAAACACCCCATAACTACTTAAAGATTATGGGTAAAGGTGAGAGATGACCTTTGCTTTTGCATAAAAAAGTATTCACATGCATCATTATATATGCAAACACGTTTTTAATACAAAAATACAAAGGATGTTTCATACCAGTTTAGAAATACAATTTATTTTAAAAATTGCTTCTGAACGCAGAAGACTAAACATACCCAGTCCTGTTTACAGCAGTAATATAAGAGGGTGGGAAGGAGGTAGTTAGTCACTTTGGGTTCCAGCTTTAATTATACTGGATTAGGATGAGTAGGTAATTGTGAAATAAGTTATGTAATCGCCAAACTGTGAAATTAGCAATTTGGCAAAAAAACTGCCCATTATGTTTTTGCCAAACTGTTAATTTAACAGTTGGGCAATTATATAACTAATTTCACAATTATTTACCACACTAATCTATCACAATTAGGGCTGGACCCAAAATTGACAATTACCTCCTTCCAGCCCACTAATAATAATGCTGTAAACATAGCTAAGCACACATTTACTCTTCCACATTCAGAAGCAATTTTTAAAATAAATTTATTTCTAAACTTGTGTGAAATTACTTTTTTTTTTTTTGCACCTGCAGTATTAAGCATGCAAACAACACAGATGTAAGTAAGAATTACTAGAGGAATTAATAGCAGTAGGAAATAAAATATTAAACATATTTTACTATTATTCTTATATAAAACAGAAAGAAAACAAAAGTATATAATAATAAAGAGGAAGAGAAGTTCCCACAACAATCCTGTCCAAGTATCTGGAAGTTATAATCCACGAACGCATGATGCTAAGGAGATTCAACTGTGGGACTCCTTTAGCTGGCAGTAAAAACGGTATAACTGACTTTCTCTGACAGAGGGTTAGGCAATCCTCTATCACAGAGTCAGAGGACAGCATTCTGAACTCTAGAAAGCTGCCAGTACAGGTGTTTGTGCAGGCACAGAACCTATATGCAAATAAGGTAATGAACATCTATGGTAATCGGGGAACATTTCTTGTTGTGCTTGAAAAGCTGGTAATCTTACAGAGTTACCACACTTGTCATAGATATAAAGTAAAACACTCGTATTGTTGTTTTTATCATCATCATCATTATACAAAAATAAGCGTGGAAGGGTTCTCCAAAAAAGAGCTTACCTGTCTGACAGGAAGCCTTGACATCCTGCTACTCCAGAGGTTTCTAAGCTGCATCTGCTTGAAGTGGCAAGAAAGCACTGAAGATTTTAGTTGCCTCTAAAAGGGCTTAGTCTATAGGCAGACAGACTGTGTGGGAGGGGTTACAGCTTTGGAAAGCAGGCTGACTGCTGTACACTTGGCAGGATATAACCCATAGAATTTAGCAGCAGTGAGAAAGATGAACATTTGGTGTGACTGAACCACCTGAGTCACCCTCGAGTGATATGGCTGACACACAAAGAGGCAAGACCATGTAACACTAAAGAGCTTTTTTTCATATTCTAAAATGTGAAGCTTTCCAGCCTGATCCTGGGGAGAGGTCCCGCAAGTCACCTGACCAAAGAGACACTTACTTGATTTGTACACATATCTCAAATGAATCAATGTTTCTCAGAAATGCAGTCAGGGTTAAAATCTGAAGTGTGCAAACATCAGAAAAGTAATAAGAGGTTCAGGGACTGAGTGAGTTTATGTACCGAGCCCATGATTTCATAGCATGAGCCAACACCAAAAGTGTGTGATCTTCTGAGGAAAAAGCCAAATAGACTCTGGTTAAGATGAACTTAAATGACTCATCAAGCACAGTTTCAGTGTTACATCAACAAAAACTCAAGGAGTAGGTCATAGGGGCCATAAAACCTATGATAAATCCAACAGACTAAAACACTAAGTACCCGTAAAACAAGTAGACAGAAGCATTAACAATAAAATTCTTTATCATTAACACTAACATTAAAAGTGGTAAAACAGAAACATTCTTTCAGTGAAGTGTCAAAATAATGAGAAAATACAAGATACACTAAAAATCAACACTATGTCACAAAGATTGCTTATGCACAGAGACCATAAGATCCAAGTATACATGACCAAACATGACGAGGGTGGGAACAGTCATGCCTGGAGTATACAGATTTACATACTAATAAGTCAGTTATATGAAGATGCATGACATATGGTACACTTTTTCTAAAATGTTCAGTCACATTAAAGACTTCAGGGAGGGGTAGTAAGACATCCAATGTGTCACTGTGTTACCTATCATCACAAACCCACAGACACTTCATGATGCCATTCTGCAGAAATATGTACGGAGAAGTGAAGAAAATTTTAATTTCTGTGTGCTGAAAGTATAAACATATAATTTGTTGCAATAAAAAATGATCAACCTGCAACCAATAAGAATCTCCCTACAAAGAAAAAAAAAAAAACGTAAAAATTGTCTGGAAAATTAAATTTTTTTCATAATTTCCAGTGTTAGTTGAAAAGCCTGAAAAATACAATGAAATACATTACTGTTTGTTGTAGAAGAAAACTTAAATGTATTTGGCTCTTCAACTTTTTTTTACTACAGAAAGAAAAATACATTACCAGGAGATAAAACTGAAACATTATTTCAGGCATTTTTTAATTACTCACCATCTGTTCTCTACATTATTTCAAATATTCATGCTACTAAGCTGAAGACTAAACTGAAAAAATGTTGATTTGATGAGCTACATGGTTCAATAAGAAATGCATTATCTGTAGTAAAGAAAATGATGAAACAAGGGCTATGTTAAAAAAAAGACAAGTCCTTATGAAAAGCTGTGAATACACATAGGGCAAGTAAGATTACAAGTAAGAGAGTTAAAATAATTCACTAATGGAGTACATGCATGACAAACAAATTAAGTAAAAAATCAAATGTGAGAAAGAATGAATTGCAACAGTAATAGATGTGAAAAAGACAGCTAGATAAAGATGTACTATGGCAATAATGGATACCAGCAAAACACTTTTCAACAGAAATTCAAGCATCATACAGTAAGGATGGCAAGATAGGAAGCACTGTTCTGCATTTAAAACATTTTGTAAAATATGTGCTACAAAATAATTTAAGGACTGTGTGAAATAATGGCAAGAATACTCAAAAAATGTGCATGCTGCTGAACAGAAACATGAAAATGTGCCAACAGACATTTACAGATAAAAGTGAAATAGCATGACACTAGAGAGCTTTGAAATACATCAGAAGCATAGAGAAAATGAGGTGAACTGTAATACTGGCAGGAAATACTGCTAATTAATCAGAATGCTGAATTTAAGCTAGATAAAAGTGCGAAGTATAATACTGTCTCTAAAAATACATTTAAAGCATATGGTCTGTTAGGGAAGGAACAAACTGCATACACATTTTAACATATTTCAGTCATCAGCCTATCCTACCAAGTCAAAAGCCACCAATATACCAGTATGCGATACTAGTAGTAAAAGGTCTTTTTTGTATCAAACTATAAAACTTAAAACTAAAGTCATTCTAACATCTTGGATCATTTGGCTTGTGAAATGCTTGAAATCATAAAATTAATTCACAGAGTGAAACTAAAATCAATGTCTACGTGTGCAATCACAAGGACCTCACATATACTGTACAAAGCCAAAGCAATGACATCCTAGAGTACTATGGTAACTAACTTACCAGCTTAGCTATTTTGCTGGGACATATATAAATAAAAAATTCTGATGACATACAAGTGATATATCCACCTAAGGATGTAACAGCAGCTCTCAGGAGAACAGCAGATTATTGATGTCAAGCTTAGATGTTATAAAAAAACAAACAGATCTATTAGAATGGATGAACAGCATGTTACTGACGCTCAGCAAGACCATATTTTACTGCTAGATTTACAAGATCAGACTAATGTAATTAGAAACATTATCAATCGTTTACAGTTGAGGAAATAGTCCCACTAATGCCAAATGTTATATTCTGTACTAGATGCATACAATGATTTTTGTAACATAAAACAAAATGAACAAATTGCAAAGCTGTGTACATTTACTACGTAATTATGTAGGTAACAATTCTTAGGCCTTCAATTGGCATATCAGCAGCACAGATGTATTCCAAAAGGCCCCATACACATGTAAGTAAAAGCAGGCTATATTACATAAGATACATCTGATTAAAATCAATATTACAATTTCATCTTAAAGCAAAGATTTACACTCCACTAGAATCATAGTTTCTAGCGAATTAAATAGTCTCACACTTTTTTGCATTTGCAGAATGTAGGTTCATATTACATATCTGTATTATATTAGCCTTATTTGCATATGGCTCTATGTTTAGTCAGCAAGACAGCTTATTATCTTGTTGAGCTACAAGTTAAACATCTCATTCAGGTATGCTATTCATTTATTCTTTAGATTAACTGGTCACTATTGGGTAACATTTTGCTGCATGGATAATTTGCACTTAAAAATGGAAAACCTTACTTAATACAAAGTATTTTAAATTAACATACAGTTACCATAAATTAACTACAGGATTAAAAACAAATTTTTATAACACACTGGTTGTTTTATACATATACCTGCCTAATCACTGACACTGTTACAAAGCTCAATAGTTATTCTGGCCATAACACACATCATGTAACTTTACCCCTGGAATCTGAAATAAACAGTGTCTCTATGTACCCTGCAAACATTTCAAAACACACAATACAGTTCTGTTGTACATACGTTCAAAAATCATTTTTCAACTCATCTGAGCTTACACTGTCACACAAGCAGGCTTCCTACCTGCGCCTACAGAAGGAGTTGTGTTAAGCAAACACTCCAAGGCATGCCAACAGGGGATTATGAGTGCTGCCAACTATAAATGAAAATCAAATAAATAAATGCAAGTGAAATACTGTATTTTAAATCTTTATTTTATAAATGTTATACTTACATGAGCAATTAAAGATCCTCAGTCATGATCTCTATGTTCTGTGATTGCACATCTTTAACTATATTTAAGTTACAGCCACCATGTGAAAAACAAAAAGATAAAATACACTTTCTTCCCCATACGTCTGTAGGAAACTTTCAGGATGATCACTCAAGTCTTACACAAATACATGCTATGTGCAGCTACAATCACTAGCAGCAATGAAACTGTGGCCAGTACCCAGTCAGATACTCAGTGGCTTAAAGACATACATGACTTGCAAGTTGTTCTTTACTTTTTAGCCTAAAACACTATCTCCCTGCTTCACTAAGCCATTGCACAGCTTGTTTCTATTTTATGAGGAGTTGCACACATATGGCGTCATCAGTACACTAGCCAATTGTAATTCAAGATGTCTGGGCAGCTCTGGATGTAACCAGCTGGGATTAGCCGACAGACATCAGTTCCCTTCTCTAGAGAATTTTTAAACACCTTTTAATGTGCTTGTCACAATCTACCACTACACATCATTTTATATTCTTCTCCACTATAAAGAGGAAGTCTGCTGCATTTCTCATTTAGGACCTTCACTCTGACTAAGTTATCACAGAACTTAATTTTATCATAACATTCTTGCCTGACTGATAATTGGTGACTGGAAGGGAAAGACAAGGAATAAAGAGTTGTGAGTTGGGTATGGCAGTCATGCAGCTACTAAAGCAATTGCAGGGGAATTTTAAAAATTCTTCAGCTCTCAGAATGTAGGAATAGCTGCACAAGTTGCTTGACATTTGCTTGTCAAATGAAATAAGTAGCAGTTTGCCAGTACTGTGGATGTGACTGCTATAGGAATTCAAAAGTGCATTTTTCCAGTTCCTGGACACACTGACTCTACGAATCCCTGCATATGGTGCCAGAATTTCCTGACAGAGAAGGATATAGATAAAATCATACTGCAGTGCTGAGCTGTAAGAGTCAATTTCTCTCCTGAAGTTACTGAGCACTTCTGCTCCAAGCAATATCATTACCAATAATTTAACAAGTAAACGTTTTTCCTAACAACCAAACTAAGAAAAACAAGAAAAATGTTTGGTTGGCACAGGATTTTTGCAAATGACCAATATCAGGCGACCAAAATGCTCATAAAACTTTAATTGAGCTAAAAAAACATGAACCACATAAATATACTTTTAAAATACTGCTTTCTTAGCGTGCTAACGGATTAAGCGCTTTCATCCACTCAAAGTGTGGACTTCATCAGAATACGTAGCACTCCCAATTAATTATTTGAATACCATTCTTTTTTGGTGCCAGTGGGTTAGTTAACAAGTTTAGCCCATACTTAAAGCTATACACTTCCTATGTACTGAACAGTTATAAAGTAACCGTAACGATATAATAAAAACTTTCTATACACCCAACACAAAATAGGGCAAATTTGTAAATTATATACTTGATGTAATACAGTCCAAAACTATAAAAAACACAATAAAAATACTATAAAAATACTATTAGATTTAAATAGTGTATATATTGTTTTCTGCATCTATTTCATACCCATGGTAATAAAATAGGCTTTATAGGGATATTGTCATTAAGGCAAGGTGGGCTTGTTGCATCAAGTAATAACTGCCACTTGACTTCCTTATCACCCAATAAAACCTTAATATCATTACCAATGACTTGTCTACTAATGTGAAAGTGTGGGCTGCAAAAAGGGGAGATGACCAAAAGAATAACAGTACATGGTAAGGCAGCACAGTGAATGTTTGTAAAAGATAATAACTCCAAACAGCTGACTAATAAAATTCAGCTGCTTGGCATAACAAAATAAAATGGCACATGAAACCACAATTAACTTCAAAACTTCTATTAAAATACATAATCAGCATACTCAAAACTGGAATTCCTTTTGGATTTGTCCTTCCTTCATGTTAAAATAAAGATGCTTTGTCAAAAATGAAAGCATAAGGACCATATCTGAATGTACTTACATTTTTGACAGCTGTTTTGTTTTAGTAAAAGTTCTAGAGTTAACAACAGATCAAAGTGACAGTTTATTTTGTTCATAAAAGCACCAACAGCTTAAGCCCCACACTAAATGTGCCAAAGCAGCAAGAGGTGGCATCCTGATGGTATACAACTTTCTGAGTCAGGATAGTAACAGTTAAGCAAGTATGTGGTTGTCCACATCACAATAAGCTGTGTATGCTCAACAGTTCAATCTTGTAAGACTTAGAACGGAATTATCATCTTAACAGAAGATGAGGCAAAGGTTATTTGGAAAGTACAGTTGTGTAAGAAAGCTTACCATAAAAATAGATAATCAAATGATCGCAGCTGCAGTAGTCTAAGCGACATGGGTTATATCATGGTACAGATATAACAGCAGGCCAGGTTCCAAAGCTTCAGGGCAACATCCAAATGCCCAAACCATTTCTCGAATTGAGCTGAGATGACTAAAAGTCACATTAGGGTGCCAAGTTCTTCAGAGCTTTCATGGCAGCAGAGAGAGAGGGTAACGCCCTGAAAGGGACAATGCTAGGAAAATAATACCAAACCTCCAAAACAAGGCATATATATATATATATATATATATATATATATATATATATATATATATATATGTGTGTGTGTGTGTGTAAATATATATATATATATATATATATATATATATATATATATATATATATATATATATATATAGATCTACCTGACTACATCGACAGTGCATAACACCGACAACGAGTCAGAAGATCGACATGTCAGAAGACCGACGGAGGAAAACACCGACGCTGAGAACACTGAGATGGGGAAAGGATGTGTAAGTATGGGGTAGTGACGGCCGTTAGGGTGCGAGTAAGGTAAGTGTGCGATGCTGACAGTCTGTAGGGATAGGGGTGGGATAAGTGAGTTAGGGCGCGGGTTAGGTAAGGGTGCGAGTAAGGTAAGTGTGCGATGTTGACGGTCTGTACGGATAGGGGTTGGATAAGTGAGTTAGGGTTAGGGCGCGGGTTAGGTAAGGGTGCATTAGTGATATTTTTTGGGTTAGGGGCGGGTTAAGTGAGTTAGGGTTAGGGCGCGGGTTAGGCGAGTGTGCAATAGTGACGACCTTAGGGTTAGGGTTTCAGTTAGGGTTGTAGATAGTTGTGTATGTAAGGGTTAGTGTTGGTTTGTAAGGATTTTGGTGAGCTTGTGTTGTGTGTGTGGGTTTTGGACAGGGGATTTGTTTTGTTTGTTGTTATGATGTGTCGAGTGTATGAGGTGTCGTGTTTGTGAACTGTCGATTATGTGGTGTCGGTGAAGTCGTTGTCGGTGTTATGAAATGTCGATGTAGTCAGGTAGATCCATATATATATATATATATATATATATATATATATATATATATATATATATACATATACATATATATATATATATATATATATATATATATATATACATACATACATACACACACACACACACACACACACACACACACACACACACACACACACACACATATTTATAGAATAAAGGGGGGGGTGGACTGAGGGAGCGACTAATGTAGCAATGATCATTTGGACATCTACTGTTACTGCAAGCTTCCTTATACAAATGTTCTTCACCGATGCAGTAGCTTACCATAGCTTAACATGACTGGGAGGTGGAATGATTAAGATCCAGGAACCCCAGAAAATGGCCCTAGTAAGGCTTGTCCTAGGCCTGGAGAAGGAATGTAGTTTATAGTGCTTTGTAACATACCTCTTAACTACCCAGATTTTTGACTTATATTTGTGGTTCATAATTCATAGTTACACACGAGGCTAACAACTACCAGGGCCTTTATAAGCCTAGCTGTGCAATTCAACCCAACTGTGTCCTTATGCATCAGGGTGGTTATTAAGAGGAGGTATGTTATGAAGTTTATAGACGTTGTGTGTGTGTGTGTGTGGGGAGGGGGGGGTTGTGATATGTTAGTTTGGACATTACAGTCTTCCTCCATCTATCAAAAACCCAGTGTGAATTTCCGACTTCCCATCCATTGGTAAAAGTTATGTTAAATACTGTTAGGGATAGACTCTGCTTTACATGGATGGGGAGCTGATTCCAGAGCATTGGAATCCTCTGAAACACACTTCTCGACAACATGTATTATTTATGTCACAAGCAAAATTTAAAACTTTAGATCTAGAGGGTCTGATGCTTTTCATTTTGTGACTGTGCAAAAGGTCCTTCAGAGCTGGATCTGAGGATGCCTTGCATGTCAGGCATAGAGTGCATCTCAGTAACCTGAAGGAGACAGATTACTGAGATAGGGCTTTAAGGCGATCTCTACAGTACAATGAGCTTATACCTTGGATTCTCCTGGTAAGGAACCTTTATGGATGTTCCAACTGTTGCAAACATTTAGTAAGGTATATGCTGAAGGGGATATTATACTCAATGATGGTTCTGATAAGGGCCAAATAAAAAGTGGTACTATGACTTCGTTGGACTTGGATGCTGTGCCTTTACTTATAAGTTGGGTGACAGATTGATTTTCTTACTACCTTGGCCACATGTCGGTCAAAGTTCAGATTACAGTCTACATATGTTAGTTAAAGCAAAATAGAATCCTTGGACACCATGCACAAGAAAAAAATAACTGTATTAAATAAAACTAAATGGAGTAAACAGCAAACATATTTTAACTTTCTCTTCATCAGGCTTGTTACTAATATAAATGCAGCCTTTACACCAACATCATTTAACAATCAGTGATGTATCCTATGCTCATAGATCCATAAGCATAAATAATCAATACAAGATATATAAATAAAAATACATAAATTAGTACTTCAAACCTTTTGTTCTTTAAAACTGGTTTCAAAGAAACCACACCATTCAAGCCTTGGAAACTTTCAGCTTCCAATTCTATAATCCAGTGTAGCTCAACAATTTCTGTGTAGTTCTTTATATCACCACCACTGTGATTAGATTTAATACAGGACAACTTGAAGTTTAAAACTGTGATGTTGACCATAATCTAAAATGAGCTTAGCAAGCGCATTAACAGACTTACACCTATTGATGTCAGATATGTGTTCACAAATATGTTCCCTCAACATGCGATTAGTTTTATCTATATAAAAATCTCGACAGATCTGACATCTAGCTAAAATATATAGGGTTTCAGCTGTTACAATCAGCATAATCTGTAAAGTTACATATTTTGTTTAACTGATGACAATACTAATGAATTTGCAGAATCGAATTTAAGCCAAGGAAAACTGCCATATCTATTGATTCTTCTTTCCTTTATTTAAAATAAGGTCATTACAGCACAGCAACCTTTTCAGGTTCTTCTCAGTTTGGAACAAAACATAGGAATATTACCAACAATGCTCCTAAGTTTTTCATCTATGATTAAAATATTTCCATTCCTGTGTTCTATACTGCATAAAGTATTAGTGTCCCTAGAATAAATTAATATGACACTTGCTACTTCCACAGCTGTTTCTAACATAGCACTATCACTGATAACTACAGAGCTAAAGAATGGGCACGCCCATGTCAGAATATCTCAACACAAACCTATATATATATATATATACATAGTCCTGTATATATATATATATATATATATATATATATATATATATATATATATATATAGTCCTGTAATAAATTTAGTGGTAACATCACCAATGCCATACAAAAAACAGATCATCCACAAAGGGCACATAATATGAAACACTGCTGATAAAGATGAATTTAATAAATGATTATTCTCCCATTCTAATAGAATAAGGTTAGCATATGAGTTTGCACAGGTGGTGCCCATCACTCCACCTTAACTATAATTATAACTTCAAGCTTGAGTTGAGATATTCAAAAGTAGTCTCTTTTTTTTTGAATATTAGAATTTCTAAAACAGGATCAGGGTTGGTGGAAACATGTATTAAATGAAGACATGTAGAAGTAACTCATTAACACAGAGTATGCACCTACGTCAAATATTTCATAATATGTGTGGGTCAGTTTATGCGTGTTTCTAGGCTTACCACAGGTCATGATGTTTTAATGGACACCTTACATAACCTTTCCTAAGATTTGCTTGAGAAAGGTTATGGACAACAAGAAACTGATTCTAACAGAAGGACTGCACTAGGCAGAAGGGGTACTTACTATACAGTGCCCATTTTTCCATCCTGTACTTAAAACATTACAAGATATTTCATTTTGCAACTTCCTGGACTTTACCCTGGTGGTTTTAGTTTTAGTTTTTATGTCTACATATGTTCCCAGATCCTCGGCTACTCAGTTGACTCTTAGAGGTCTTAGAGGCATCTTATTGACGGAGTAATAAGCTTGGGTGGCAGTTCTCCTAAAAGCCACTATAATACATTTCTTGCTATCGAGTTTGTCCGTGACTTTGGAACCAGTCTTTTGCGTTAGACCTTCTTGTAAGATGTGTGTGTCATGGGGGCAATCTATGAAAGCTCCAAATCTGCAGTTATCTATGAACTTGGTCAGCCAAAGGTCCTTGACATTAGCCTTTATCTCCAAGAACTAGATGCAAATAGAAGTGGTCCCAGCACTGAGCCCTGGGGTACCCCTGCTGGTGAGTGGTCTCTTAGTGGAGATGTTGTCACCACTCCTGACTTCTAGGGGCCTGTCTGTAAGCCAGCTGACAATCCAACGAGTTATGTAGGGGGTTTATGCCAAGTTCAGTGAGCTGGTCAATACCAGAGTGGGGTATTGCACTGAATGCTTTAGCCAGGTACAGGTAGGCGGTATGCACAGTTTTTGCCTCATCCATTGCCTTGGTGATCTTCTCAAAGAAGTCCACCAGGTTTAGGAGACATGATCTTCCCTTAAAGAAGCCAAACTGGGTTAGGTCCAGTGTCTGAAGATTGTTTATGTCTTTATTGATCGTTTCCATAATTTGTTCTATGGCTTGTATGTTAGATTAGTCAGACTAATAGGTCTGTAGCTTCCAGGATTGGTTGATGGTCCACCCTTGTCAAGTGGGATCATTCCTCTCAACCACTTTGCCCTACAAATCTGGACAAAGTCTGATGTGATGAGGGCCCCCCAAAAAATTAGGGAAATATTTTAAACACTGCTCTTATAAATTTAGAAAATTGCTAAAATAATAGGGTACGTATTAAAATAAATTTTCTAAAGGATATGAAGTCTTGAAACTCAAAAGTATGACATTATTTACTAATTTCATTCCACAGATTATCCCAGTGATTTGCCAGAAAACCAAAAATTTTATAAGGAACAGACTGAAGTATTGAGGCAAAATCTGGACATTCTGCAAAAATGAGGACAGTTGACAGGTATGAGTGGGATGACAGCTGCAGTCCTTCATTCTCAAGCCTGTTTTGAGGCTATAGTTGGAAAGTGACTCAAGTGGTCCTAATACATCATGTTTCTAGCTATTTAGGCCATCCCACGATAGGGTCAGGACCTACTGAGTCTGTATTTTTGGCCTTAGTGAGTGCTGCCAGGACCTGCTCCTTGTTAACAGTTGGGGAAGGTTTGTGCTAGTAGATATTTCCTGGAGGAAGGCAGGAGGAGAGTTGGGTGTGAAGTCTGACCTAAATTTTGTCACCCAGTAAACTCACTGTATTACTGTCCTCGGTGAAGGTGACACCACTGACCACTAGTTCTGCACACCGATGTGTGCTACCTTTGAGGTATCAGGCCAGGCTATCCTGGCCTGGTAATTGGCTTTGTTAGTCTTAATTGGTCCTCTTAGTTTCCCATTTAGTTTAATTAGAGAGCTTTTATCATTATGGGAGTGGCTCTTCCAGATTTTAGCCATGAATTTTTTCCTTTTGTTATATACCGTATTAAGGTCAAGATTCCACCAGTGTGGTTAGTTTGTACAGTTTGTTTTATGCTCACTTATACGAGGTACAGCAGCTTCTATAGTCATTTACATGGTTGTAAAGGGTCTTGAAAGCAATTCCATACAGGTTGTTGTGAACTCTGTGTTGGTAGGGGCACTGAATTTTGACAAACTATCACTTAACTGGGTGCAGTTTGCTTTGGAATACTTCCTACTATAGGGTTTGCTGGGTTAAACAACTTGATTTTTATTTAGGAGGAGACAGCTTTGTGGTTCGACCACACCAATAATGATGTGACACTAGTAGCAAGGGTGCAGCACTCTCTCATAGTGGTGAATACTAGGTCCAGTATGTTTGAACCTCTGGTGTTTATGTGGACTATCTGGTCAATGGTATTTGTGTTAATAATGTCCAGGAACTGTTGTGCTTGTGAGTATGAGGCAGTGTATGTTTCCCTATATATATATAGGAGTAGTTAAAACCTCCCATGAATAGTGTTATTTGGTTTAATGGTGAGTGTCTCCAGTAGGTCTAGGTACGAGCTATGAGATGTTAGGGACACAGAGGGAGTCCTACAGCTTGCTAGGATAGCTTATTATGATATGGTATGGGACTTTGTTAAAGTGATTTGCACATGGATAAATTCCAGGGAATCATCCTGTTTAACCAGTACAGGTATGCTCATTGCTAATATAGACTGACACTCTTAAAAACGTTTGTCCCTGTCTGTGCAGATGATAGTCTAAATGTTTGGAAGGCACTGAAGCCTTGCACTGCTGGAGTACATTCTGCAGATTTAAACCATATTTCGGTAATGGCACAGATGTCTATATTCTCCTGAGTGAGGAGAGCTTGTAGGGTGTGGAGTTTCTTGTTTAGGCTCTTGGCACTGAGCAGTAATACCATTAGGTTTGTTTGGGATTTATTTGCTATTTTGATAAGTTTGTCAATTTGGCACTGCTTAAAAAAGGCTCTAAGTAGAGTGAATAAAGTTTTAGCCAATATCTGGAAGCCTAGTGGATATAACAGCAGGCCATCCTTTGCAAAACAATGTGGTTGGTTAACTACGTCCTTCCATGCTGACAAATACTGAATACCTCTGAAAAAACATCAGAAACTAAGCCAATTATCTTATGTTCATATTCCTGATCAATGCAAGGCACAAACCTGCCTGAGACACATACTCAGATCACCACTCATTCTTCATATGTTCCTCTTAAATATGTTGTTTACCGACAAGTCAGTGAAGACTGAAGTCACTACTAAATAATGACATGCATTTGAGTTTCAGACTTTACATTCTTCAGAAAATGATCCTAACACAAATCTTGTTATTCAATTAACTTTCTAAGTTCATAAAAGCAATATTTTAAAGTATTTCCCTATTTTTAGCTTTTGTCCCACATTATTTTAGGCTTTGTCCAGATTTCTTACATTAAGAAGCTAAGATGTATGCTTTGTACAAGTATGCACAAATTTCTAGAATGCAATCCTTTCCAGAAAGCCACAAATAAAGCCAAGTAGAAAGAGGCTTCACCCTGCCTGGAGTAGTTTTGCTGTGGTAGATATAACAAAGTAATATCATGAGACAACCATATGGAAATGGTCTGTTTTGAAACAAGTTGTTCTTTTTTTCTTACATTCAAAAGAAATGAAAAACTGTTCAGAAGTTCTAAAAATTTTGCTCTGTCAAGATATTATCCGAGTTTCCATAAACACCTGGTGTCAGTGGGTCATTTGCATATAAACCATGTTGCCTCTAAAACAAGAGATTTAAGGATACACATAGTGGAAAGTCTAGCCTTGCTAAGTTGTTTAAATAAGGAAAAATGTGAATATCTTACAAATTGCAGTTGGCTTTCATGAGACAACACACTTTGTAATACAAGTGGAACAGTAAATAGACCAATGGGCATTGCAGAGAAAATGCTCCTGGTTCAGCACAGTAACTATCACCCTAACCTATCTCATTTCCAAGTCTATTCTTCTCCGTTTAGATTTACTGAGGACTGACACACTAGAAATTAATGTACATCTTGCACATTATACTTTGCTTGATTGTACAATGTACTGTGCATGTTCACTCGAATGAATGCATATATACATTTTTTTCTATGCAATTAGTTTGAATTACCCTGTTACTGCATATATTTCTGTAGTTTGTGAAATATTTTGTATTTCATCCAGGCTGAAACTGGTCGGTATACTGATCACTGCTTTACCCTAGTAAACATAATCAATCTTATCTATCCATCCATCCTTTGTTGACCGGGTTAGTCCCACTAGGCTAACAACCTCTTTTCAGGGGAGACGTAAGGTGATATTTAAACTACTAAGGGAAATATGGCCAGGGCATTGGGGAACTTCCCCTACTCATCACTGTTGCGAGCCGGACCCACTTTGGAAGGCAGATGGGGAGAGAGAGAGAGATAGTAACAGAAGATGATGATGGAGTGGTAAAGGAAATGGAGGAGAAAGCAAATCTCAGGACCAGAGAATGTGTGCAGGATTCTGAGGAAATGTTTCAAAGGAATTTGTTTCATGCAAATGAGTCACCAAATGATGGATATATAATGAAAACCCTCCAGTCAGGAGGATTTGTGGGATGATTTACTTAAAGAAATGTTGGTGCTGAGTGAGCTAGAAAATGAAGCAGATGTTTGCTGGGAAGACATTATGGAGAATATACAAATTCAGGATGCAGAGACAATCCTGAAGAATAGCAGTGAGATGGAAAAGAAAACATATGCAGTGAAATTAAAAGAAGACAAAAGTGGAGTAGCAGAAAAGATGGCAGATGAAAATGAAAAACAGAAGTATATGGTAAGTATTCAAAGTATAGCAGACAAAAAAATGGAAAGGTATGAAGTGTGGGACAATTTAACAGCTCCTCTGGGTGCAAAAGCATAGGAGATAAGAGCATTTATTCTTATTAACAAAGGAACATTTTGTAACACTATACAAGACTTTTTCAATGGAAAATTTTCTTGGAGAATATGAAAAAAAGAAAGTGTAACCTACGATATAAAAGTATTTAATAGGGAAACAAGAAAATTCATGCACAATTTCAAACAGATGCAGAAAGAGACCATGAAAGGACATTTGAAAACTTTATGTAAAGTACTAGACACTGCAAAAGTTTTATGATAAAAGAAGTTTATGGATTGGTAGCTGGAACTGTAATATTGTGCTAAAAGTAAAAAGAGAAAAAAATATACATATACCAAGCATGATAAATGTGGAACCCAAACCATTTTTTTTTTTTTTGTGGAAAAGGATATTTGTTAAGTGTGACAAAGGAAAATACTGTATTTGTGGGGAAATGGGACATGATGCAAAGAAATGTGGATTAAAATGTTGTAAATGTACCAAACTGGACATTTATGGATGCTTTCCAAAAATTAAAATATGAGCAAGGAAAAAGAAAGAAGAAAATGAACAGAGAAGAAATTTTATATGTAGTAGAAATAGAAGAAAAATTAGATGAGAAAAAAAAAATGAGAGAGGACATAAAAGAAAGTTCTGAAATAAGTGATGAAGACAAACTGGGAGGTTGTCAAAGAAAAAAAAGGACGTTGTGGAGAAATCTATTGGTAAAAGGGTGAAAGACAGGCAAAGAAAATTTAAAGGGATAAGTACGAAAGAAAAAAAGGAAAGGAAATGGATGAAAAAGAATATATACAGCTAATGATTAGGGGGGGTTATATTGGTTAAGGTGTTTTGACTCACAGACACTAGGTACAGTGTTTGATTCTCAAACACTTTTGGGAGGGAAAATGGCCAGCCTAGAAATTTGATATGAACTTATGAAACCATGAATCTAAGGAACATGAAAATGTTATAGTGCTTTCTGTAAATATGAATAGTTTTTGCCCAGCACCTGGAAGCTCCTATGATCAGAGCAGTACCCCAAGGATCTCCCTTGCGTGTATCTTGTACAGATACCACCAAACCAATTTAGACGTGTGTTCGAATAGCTTTAAGCTAACCAAACCAGCAGGTTGAACTCCAAGCTCAACATAGAGCAACAGTTTTTTGTTTTTCAAAATGCTGCAAAAGATTCTTCAGTACAATCATAAAAACGACACAGTGACTCTTGGTTTTTCTTCTTCAAATGAGGTCCTCCTTTATTGTGCGATCTTTTCAAAAGTTAGGCGAGTACACTTGTTACACAGAGGAATTAAGATTGCAAGCTTATATTAACCCAGCTGATGGCCATTGCCATAAGAACGTCTGTAAAAATCTCTCCTAACAAACTAAAACAGGTCACACAGATAAACCAAGATGGAAAAACTGCAAGAAAAAACTGACTAGGCTAGGGTTTTCTCTGTGTAATTCCTTAAAAAAACTCTTGTGCTTGAAGCTCATGGGATATATGCAAATGAAGCCATTAAGGAAATCCTGTGTTTAAAATATGCAGATGTCACATACTCTATCCTGTTATTACTGTTATTACACCCCAAGGGTGTAAAAGGTTGAACTGGAGATCGTGGTCAGAAAATTCATGTTTGTATAAAAATAAATAAAAATGAGCATTTTTCAATAGTAGAAGCCCATGCGCTTTAGCACATTGCTTTGTCAGACCTAACTTCTAAGTACAGTAAGATATTAAGTGATTGTCTTTGGCAGTGATAAAGAACATTTCAATGAATAATCAGGTAAAACAATCCCTTTTACCCTCAGCAATAGGCGTGATGGTGAAACTTCCCTTAGGTTTAGTACGCTGGTTACAGATATCTGAGAGTTCAGTCCAGGGACTCTGCTGCATTGAGCGTAATCTGCCATTTCAGTTCTCGCTTCACCAAGTAATCATTCATTGGTCCTTGGAACTCCTCTTTTTCAATCCTATCCAGGACATGAAAAAGAAACTTATTATGTTGGTGGGATTCCCTGAGGTGCTTGACTAAAACTTTGTTTGGATTTTGGTATTTGATATCATGTAGGTGTTGGGCTATTTTGATTTTTAATTTGTTCTGTGTTTTTCCTACATAGAATGCTGATAGGTGTGGCCCAGGGCCAGGGAATTTGGGGTTGGAGTGCTTGCTTTTGATTATGGGGTCCAAGATATTCTTGATGAGTTTTATGTTATATTCTCTTTCCAAGAGATTTTTTTCAGGATTGATGATGTTGACCATAAATTCACTGAGCTCCTTGGCAACTCTAGCCAAATGAAAGCAAGCACTCCAACCCCAAATTCCCCTGCTTGGGACAGTCAAGGTGAAGAAAGCAGAAAGACACCCTCGAAGAACTCAATACGACCTTGACCTTTTCCACTGACTTCTACACTCTGAAAAACATCATTAAGGAAAACTGGACTATTATCAGCAACAATCCATCCATCAGCAGATTTCTGCCAGACATCCCAAAATTCAGTATCAGGAGAAACCAGAATCTAAAACAAATTCTTGAGAAAGGAAGCAAAGATAATGACCCTCTCCTGAAAAAATGACCAGGAACATTCCCATGCAACAAACAAATGTGGCTACTGTAAACACCTAAGTAAGAACAACCGGTTCACCTGCCCAAATACAAAGAAAACCTTCCATAGCAAGTTCTATAGAAACTCCGACACAGAATGCATAGTATATCAAACTCAATGTGCCAAGTGCACAGCATTCTATGTTGGAAAAACAATGAACAAATTAAAAAACAGAATAACCCAACACTGGCATATCATCAAATACCAAAATCCAAACAATGTTTTAATCAAGTACCTCAGGGAATCCCACAGACATAACAAGTTTCTCTTTCATATCCTGGAAAGGATCAAAAAAGAGGCATTCCAAAGACCACTGAATGATTACTTGGAGAAGCGAGAACTCGAATGGGAGTTGAGGCTCAGTACTAAACCTAAGCAAGCTTCGCCATTATGCCTATTACTGAGGGTAAAAGGGATTGTTGTACCTGATTATTCACTAAAATTTTATCACTCCCAAAGACAGTCAACTTAATGTCTTACCATAGCTAGAAGTTAGGTCTGATGAAGTGAACTGCGGAAGCGCATGGTCTTTTACAATTCAAAAATGCTAATTTTTATTTCTTTATTTCTTTATTTTTATACAAACATGAATTTTCTGACCATGATCTCCAGTTCAACCTTTTACACATTCGGGGGTCTAATAACAGGACAGAGCATGTGACAGTCCTTAATGGATTAATTTGCATAATATCCCAAGAGATTCTAGCACAAGAATTTTTTAAGTAATTACACAGCAAAAACCCTAGCCAGGTCAGTTTTTTCTTCTAGTTTTTACAGATTGGTTTATCTATGTGACCTGTTTTAGTTTGTTAGAAGGGATTTTTTTTTACATACACCCTTATGGCAATGGACATCAGCTGGGTTAATGCAAGCTTACAATCCTAACTCCTAAGTGTAACATGTGGGATCACCTAACTCCTGAAAAGAATGCACAATAAAGGAGAATCTAATTTGAAGAAGAGGAACAAAGAGTCACTGTGTTGTTTTCATGATTGTACAGGAGAATCTTTTGCAGCGTTTTGAAAAATCTCTTAACATCTATTTTAAGGTCGGAACTCGACCTGCTGGTTCCATTAGCTTAAAGCTATTCAGACACACGTCTAAATGTGAATAGTATTACAAATATACTAAGAATAATGGGAATTTTGGAGTCATGTAATACATGGGATGTAGATGCAGTTATATTCGAAGACAAGATTTTTAGCACATGAGAAAGATTACAGAGAAACTATGGGGAGGAGAGATCATCTAGAAATTGCAAATAAAAGATGTTCTAGAATAGACATTATGTAGAAACACAGTACAGATATTAAATGTAACTTTAGCAAAAATGGAAATGCTAATCATTGTAGATTTAAAATGGAAAGAATAAGTATATAGAATTATAACATTATATGCTTATACTAATTGTCAAGAAAGGGGACATATTTCATCAGATTTCAGACAGTACTGATATATATGAATACTATAATAAACAGCAGATTTGGAGATTTAAGAGGCAAGCATAAAAAAAGGAAAAGATACAAGTTAGAAGTTATAAGATGTGGTAAGTTAAAACTTTTACAAATATTCATGGACTTATAAAAAGGTATGGAGAGAACTGAAACATTATTTTACAGTATCAGAAGCTTTAGTTATAGGACAAGGGGAGGCAGCTGAAATAAGACTTTGTGATTATCTTGCAATATGGATAGAGATAAACAAGGAATATATAGAAAGAGGCAAATAAATATAAAAAATGGTCTAAATGATGGAGGATCTTTAAGGAAATATATAAAAATGTTTTTTACAATGACAATATGATGTGAGAAAATAAGAGAAAGAAAATTATAAAAACATATAATAATGCACTGGAAGATTTAGAATAATCACAGAAAATACTCGGACAAAGAAAAAAATAATTGTATGAAAAATCAAGAAAAGAATATAGGAATTATTATATAATCAAAGATATTTTTACATGGAAAAAGAGAACTAGTGTGAAGTTTACTTAAGCGGATTAGTAAAAGAAGATGGTAGTGTAATGAGAGAAATAAAAATGTGAAAGGAGAAACAGAAAGACCTCAGGAAAAGATTATGAATAATATAGTACAATATGTACAATAAATGTTTAAAGAAAAAAAAAGGTAGTAAAACAAACATGGAAAGTAAAGCAGTTAACAGAAAAAGAGAATTAAGAGTTGGAAAAGGAGATTTCTTTAAATCACCTAGATAAAGTATTAGGACAAATAAAAATAGATTTGGCTTGCAGGACCAGATTGAAAAGGGTATGCATAAAGAATTCTGTAATGGAATACTTAAATTCATATGGAAGAAGAGAGATAGAAGGTAATTAAAAAAGTGGAGACCAAGTGTATTGAATAATAATGATTATATGGATCTTTATAAAAATTATACAAGAGATTTGAATCTAAAATGGAAAATATTTTGGAAGATTTACATCTACACCTCCACTGCCCTTATTTTACTCTCACATCTGAACTCCTTTTCACACACTTTATCCCAGGAATATCACTCCTACCCTAACTTACTCACCTTCTTATTTTCTGACTCCACACTCCTTTGAAATTAACCTCTCTATATTTACCCACTCTAATCTACTCATTCTCAAAATCAAGCTAATCCTTCATCCATCCCCAACCCCTAAAAAGCAAACCCAAGTACATAACTCTGTGCTTTATTTCTACTCTAACGCACATCTCTAAAACACTATTCCTATCTGGAGACATCAACTCTAACCCAGGTCCCTTTAGTAGTAACTTTTCTGATACATTTCTCCCCACACCCAATTCCCCTTCTAAACTCTTAACACCATACTCCCTAAACATATGCAGCATTCTCAATAAAGTTACTGAATTCCACAACACTCTCCTGACATAGTAACTCTAAACATGGCTTAAACCTCATAACACTGACAGTGAAATCACTCCCCTTGGTTATAACATTTTTCGTCTTGATAGGAAACATTAAAAAGGTGGAGGAATAGCTATACTCCACACAAACCAACTTAAACATTCCCCAGTTAACATCTCCCTTCCCAACTTTCATCCAGCTGAACTCTTAATAGTCAACTGCAAACTTAACACCCATAAATCACTTACAGTTGCAGCAGTTTATATTCCACCATGCAATAATATTCCCTTACTTGAACAAATACTCTCCTGGTTTCCTCACTCCATATCTAATGAAACTATAATCCTAGTTGATGTCAATATTGATTGGCAAACCCTCACCCATGACTCCCCAAACTCTACCATAAATCTTCACAACTTTACTCAATGTATTACATCCCCTACTCACCAAAGTACATCTTCCAACTCTAGTACTATTCTAGACTGGATCATTTCAATCCTAACCTTTACCATAACCCCAAATCACTACCCGATTCCTTAGTGACCATTCGTCTACCTGAATACTGCGATATACACTACAACACTGAAAATCACACAAATACAAAGCCCACTGCACTCTCTAACTTCAACCCTGAAGTACTTAACAACATACTCTCCTCAATAAACTGGTCTTTCCTGCTTCACCTAACCCTTGATGAAGCCATGCACAAATTCAACACTATATTCCTTGAAATTCTTAACTCCCTAGCCCACCCTAGGAAAGTTAGAATAAAATCCCACTCTGCACCATGGCTATCCAAGTCCACCCATTCTCTAATGCTGAATAGAGAAAAGGTTTGGAAATACTGGCTAAAATTCAAAACCTAGACTCACCTTCAAAACTATAAACAGCTCTGTAACCTCACTAAAAGACAAGTAATCATTGATAAGAAAAATTTTTTATCAAACCCCACTATCAAGTCACCTCAAAAATCCCACAAAGTTTTTGGAACACTGTAAATAAAATTCTCCACCCAGGAAACCCTAGTTCCCATAATCCCTGTGCTAACACCCCCCTCTGGAAAGTGCCTCCATTCTCAACTCTCACGTCATTCATTCCATCACAAAATACCACTAAACTCGCCCACTCCCCTTTGCCATCAACTCATACTACCTTCTCACTCAAGCCCACCCCCTATTACCTACATAAAACCTCTTCTCAGCAAACTAAAGCCATGCTCTCCCTCAGTTGACAAACTTCCCCTTCCTAAAAATTGCTGCTAGTTCTTTAGCTTACCTCGTTTCCATCCTAATTAACAGATCCTTTTTTCAATCACCATTAATGAATTATCACTTATGACATAGGCAAATTTACATTCATATAAAAGTAATCAAACTATATTAAGATAATCATTATACTTCACATACATTGCTACACATCATATAACCTCAGCAATATTACATAAATTATTCAGTTCTTGCTTTTCTTAAACAAGATACATTTTCATTAAACCACTTACTACATAGGCAATCATACATTTATATAAATGAAAATAAACCACACCAACACAATCCTAGTCGCAAGCATGCTACATCACAAACCATGCAGACAAACTACCAGTTGCAAACATTATACATCACTTATAATCTACCCAATCATTGTCGGTCAAACATTACATAGCTCACTTAAGTCCTGCTGCTTTTTAGGCCTCATCCTAATTAACAAATCTATCCAAAAAACGTATGTCCCATCTATCTAGAAAAAAACTGACATTATTCCCATGCACAAGGATGGGCATTCCACTGACTTATCTTACTTCTGCCCAATAGCTAATATACCCTCCTTTCAAAAATAGTAGAAAAATGTGTCCATTGTCAACTACTGGACTATCTCCTGCATGAAAATCTGCTTACACTCACACAAAATGGTTTCCGCCCCAAACACAACACTACCACTGTTCTAATTACCTTCACCCACACAATGGCACAAGCCAGAGAGCAACAAACTCATTGCCTGTCTATTCCTATACCTATCTAAAGCCTTTGACACTGTCGCCCACTCCTTACTACTTACCAAATGGGCTAACGTTAATATTGCTAAATCTACCATGACCTAGTTTTCTAGCTACCTCACCAACAGGCAGCAATCTGTCAAATAGATCTCTTCCTTTCTTCCCATCTGCACTGGAGTTCCCCAAGGATCCATTCTTGGAACACTATTATTCAACATTTTCGCCAGCAATATTAATATTGCCTGCTCCCATTCCATTCTCATACAATATGCTGATGACTCCACTATCATCTCTACCTCTGACAATATCTCTGACCTCCACTTACTTGCCCAAAACTCCTTTCACTCTGTTGTAAACTGGCTTACTAACAATCAACTTATATTTAACCCTAAAAAAAAAACTAAACTTCTCCTATTATTACCTAAATCCCTTTTTCAGCATAAAACCATTTACCACCACATCACTTAACAACACTGTCATAAATATTGAAAAAACACTAAGCTACTAGGTGTAATCACAGATGACCAACTTAAATTTGATTTGCATATTTTAAACTGTATAAAGAAGGCACATCAAAAAGTTGGACTACTTTACAGAAATATAAAATCTCTCACAAATGACTCAAAACCTTCTCTTGCCTATGCCTATGTTCTTCCCACCCTCTTCTATGCCTCCCCATCTTAACTAATCTAAAATCCTCTCTTAAGGCCAAGCTTGAATTAACCTCCAACAAAGTTGCCAGGTTTGCTGGTAACTAACCATACAACTCTCACCACTGCCTATCTCTGCTAACTCTTCACTGGCTAGAACTATCCCATATTCTCATACTCCCCGAAATGTCCCTGATTCACTCTATCCTTAACAATCCTTCCTCTTGCCCTGCTATCTCTTCCCTTATATCCTCCGTTACTCCCCCTCGCACTCTCTTCAGAGCGCTGATCAGTCTCTCATCTATGCATAAGTGTAAAACATCAATTGGACAACACTTGTATAGCTTCTCCATTGCACTACCCTGGAACAAACTACCACTGAGTATTAGAAATCTGCACCATATCCATAGCTTCAAAAAACTTTTAAAGGAAAACCTACAGAATTTCTGGATCTGTTCATGCAATAAGCTTAACATAACATCTTACATCCACTAACTATTTTTGTCTACTTATGTTCTCTTCCAACTTTTCTCATCTAATCACCTCCTCTTCCTCTCTTTTCCTCTGGTTACTTTTTCTGTCTTCTCTACACCTTGTCTGACTTTCTACTATGTCTATCTTGTTATCCCTCTTTCTTCTTTTGCTTCTTCTTCCCCTCCCTCTTAGATCTAACTTTTATCAAACTATATAGCTCTAATAATTTCCGTTTTGAATTCAATCAATTTTATAAGATGTTTTCTATGTATTTAAA
Source organism: Protopterus annectens (assembly GCF_019279795.1). Taxonomy (NCBI): domain Eukaryota; kingdom Metazoa; phylum Chordata; order Ceratodontiformes; family Protopteridae; genus Protopterus; species Protopterus annectens. The sequence goes on along the minus strand of NC_056744.1, from coordinate 882,938,343 downwards.
ATTCTTCTCTAATTGCTGTTATTCTTTGCTTGCAACTGTTTTTGTAACATTATTTGTAATTGTTTCTCTATGGGGCTTTTCTCATAGCCTCCACTGAAAATGGGCTACAGCTCAGTCAGATATACCCGGTTAACAGATGTCAAAATAAATTAGTAAATAAATAAGAAGGTATATACAATATAATTTGGCAGAGGTGTCAAGAATTATTAATGATGGAGAAGTTGTGGATGACGTTATGAAAATAAAAGAAGTGAAAAATCATGATAGGAGAACTTAAGGCACTTGACACAATTGGAGAAGAAATCTTACGGGTAATAATGAAAGAATATAACTGAGAAAGTTAGGAAATTATGTATATCAACATATAGTAATTATAAAGTAAAAATACTTGTAAATGGTTGGTTAAGCCAAGCGGCATATATTAAGAGTGAGTTAAGACAGTGATGTTCAATGAGTTGGATGCTCTTTGCATTACTTATGAATGTAACAGCATGTGAAATAAAATTACAAAATGAAGGAGGTGGGTATATAATATCTGAAGGGTTAAGAATTCCAGTTCTGTTAATATATCCAGATGATATTATAATAATTACAAAAATCAAAATATGGATAAATGTAATAATTTGCACAAAAGTGTATCTAGAGGTAATCGGGATGGCTTTAAAATAAAGAGAAAAGTAAAGGTTTTGGTGCCGTAGTAAAGATAAGGGGTATATATTTTACAATGAATGAAATTTCTGTGTTAGGTATAAAATTTGGAAATGAGGATGTAAGTATCGTTCAATGGGGTAAAACAACACAAGAAATACAACAAACATGTCTTTTCTGGAGTTTATATATATTATCAATCAGAAAAAGGCTTATTTGATAAATTCAGTACTGATGGGGAAAAATAACACACTTATCAAGTTTATTTATACTGCCAACAGTATTAGAAAAGGAATTATTGCAGTTATTTTTTTTCATTTATATGGGATTCGAGATTAAACCCAGCAAAAGAAGATGAGGAAGAGGTTTGGGTTAATTAATCCAGTGGTATATGCTGCTTCATTAAACTTGTGCAAAGTGTTAAAATGGATAAATGAGAAAGATGAGAGATTACTAGTAAAAATGTATAAACATAAGCATTATAAAATTTGGAGTATGGTAAAAAAGAGTAAAAGACAAAAGGAGTGTATAAATGAAGAAATAAAATGTTACCAAGAAAAAAAATTGTGAAAAATAAAAATTGATGATATGGAAAAAGATAGAAAAGCAAGGTATAAAAATGTAAATTTTTTTGTGGAGACTGGTGATACATAAATTGTCAGTAAAACGAAATCTGCCATATAAAAAGAAGTTATCTACTCACCATAACGTTCCGTCTGTGTTGTCGATCTTCATTTATCCTTGACATGTGGCTTTGGTTCCAAAATCAGAACCGACTTGGCAGAACTACAGCCCCTGAGGACCAACACTAACTCTCCAGCTTTATCTCTACCCAGAATGCTCCTCTCCATTTTAAATCAGAATAGAGTTTGCTGATTGACGGACAGAATAATTTATGCAGTGATTACTTTTGTGCAGACCATATCTGGTACAGGATGATTAACAAAAATATGAATAAAGGCACAGCTCATTCCACCAAGAGATGTAAACAGGGCAGGGGATGGAGGAAGTAGAGTCAAGGATAAATGAAGATCGACAACACAGATGGAATGTTATGGTAAGTACATAACTTCTTTATCTGATGTTATCAATCTTTATTTATTCCTTGACGTGTGGGACAGAGTCCCCAGCTACTTTTACCTTGGGTGGACTCATAGAAGGACATTCCTGAGTGCCATAGAACCAAAGTAAGTTCTTCTTCTGGAGGCCAGATCCAATTTGTAATGAGTAATAAAGGTATCCGGTGGTAGCCCAGGTTGCTGCTGCACAAATGTCATCCGAGGAGGCCCTAGAGTGAAAAACTGCTGAAGTGGCTATTGCCCTGGTAGTGTGTGTGCCTTAACAGGTCCAAGTAATTTAAAATTTCTCTTGGTGTATATGATGGAAATGCAGTCTTTCAATCATCTAGAAAGTGTTACTTTGGATATCAGGCTGTTTAGTCTAGTACTAGGAAAGGCAATAAACTGTTGTTTAGATTTTCTGATAAGTCTTGTTCTATGCAGGTAAAAACACAATTGTCTGTGGACATCTAATAAATGAAGGCAGCATTCACCTTTGTTAGAAAATTTTGGAAAGAAGACTGGTAAATTTATAGTTTGGTTAATATTTGTCTCTGAAACAACATTTGTTAGGAGCAATGGACTGGTTCTTAAAGAAACCTTATCTGGGTGAAAAATCAAATATGGAGGTTTACACGACAGTGCCCGGATCTCCAAAATTCTTCTAGCAGAGGTAATAGCTATTAGTAAGGCTGTCTTCCAGGACAACTACTTTAGCTCTAAAGTGGCTGCAGGTTCAAAAGGGGGTATATATTAAAGACTGAAGAACCAAATTGAGATCCCAAGTGACAAATGGGGCTTTATAAGGAGACTTCAGCATCAAGGTCCCTTTCAGAAAGAGCTTACAGAGTTTATGAGATGTGAATGGGGCTACCTGCAAACCATTGTGAAAATCTGAAATAGCCACTTGTTGAATTCTGATAGTAGAGGCAAAAGCCCATTCTTCATAAAGCAAGGTCAAAAACTGAAAATTTTTTGTGGTAGGAGCTGAGAAAGGGGCAACATCATTATCATGAGCTCAACATGAAAATTTCTTCCATTTCCTACAATAAAGTTTTCTAGGGGAAGGTTTAAGAGAGGCCAAAATAATCTTATGAACTGGAGAAGACAAAGTTACACCTGGCTATCAATGGAAATGGAGAAGCCACACTGTGAGTTTTAGGTTTTGAAGGTTCGGATGAACTAATCCTTCTGGATGGAACAAGATCTGAAACTGGTTCCAGAGTCCACGGTTGCTGAATCAGATGAGGCCAGAGAAAAGGGAACCAAATCTGTCAAGGCCAGAAAGGGCAATGAGGATCACTTTGCTCTTCCACATGAATGCATTCTTCAAAAATTGAGGGATTAACGGAAACAGGGGAAAGGCCCAATTGTGAAGGAGTGTCGCTCCTGAACTCCTCTGGAGGAGGGATCAGGGCAAAGTAGTTGCTGCACTTGTTGTTTCGGGGCAATACAAAGAGGCTACAGCAAGGCTGGCCCCAGTGGCAAAAAATCATTTGTGCCACTTTCGGATTGAGAGACCACTCGTGAGGCATGAGAATGCATCTGCTAAGCTTGTCTGCTATCACATTGGAAATCCCCGGGATTTGCATTGCTATTAGAAAGTGGATGTAAGAGATCACCCACTGCCCGACTCTGAGCGCTTCTCAACAAAGGGGGTAAGATTTAGTTCCTCCCTGTTTGTTGATGTACCATACCACTTACATGTTGTCTGTCTGGATCTCAACTGTCCCTGGATGGAGAACAGCATGAAAGGCCTGCAACACTAACAGCATTGCTCTCATCTCTAGAACACTGACATGCAAGCTGGCCTCTGCGTGACCAAGTGCCTTAGACTGCCTTGCCCAGATAATGCCCCCCCCCCCCCGATCTGGGAGACATCTGTGGTCACGATGACCCAGGGCTGAGGTGGGATGAAAGGTCATCCCACAAGAATCTCTTCAGAGTGGATCCACCAGAGAAAATGCGTTTTGCAACAGTTGGTTACCAAAATATGATGCAACACTGGCTGACGAAGAATGGACCATTGGGATGCTAGAAGTCATTGGAGAATCCTCATGTAGAATCTTGCTAGAGGTCCTAAAGTAATGGTCACCACCATAGAACCTAAGGCCTGCAGGACCAGGTGTGGCACTACTGCCTTGTTGTTGCTGATTTTCCTGACTTGAAATCTGATCTTTCCTATATGGGGAAAGGGAAGGGAAGAGAAGCTATACAAGTGTTTGTATTCAAATTTGCTCTTATAAATTACAAATTTTGTGTCAGGACCAGTTGAGACTTTTTATGGTTTACTATGATACTGAGGTAAAGACAAGTCTAAAGGACATAGTCTCTTGATTTTTCTAAGAGACGCATGGTGGAGCAGTGATGGGCCAGCTACCAAAATAAGGAAACACTCAATGTCACTATAGTCTCAAGACGCTACCACTGCCATGTATTTTTGCGAAAACCCTGGGGGCTGTGGTGAGGGCAAAGGGCAGGCCTCTGAATTGGTAATGACTGGCTCCCAGCTGGAAGCGGAGGAATCTCCTGGAGGGCTTGTCCATCTTGATTTGGCAATGTGTGTCCTTGAGATACTGAGCACATCCAATTGTCTTTCACTAAAAAGGGAAGAATGAACTGAACTGTGACCAACCAGAATTTTGTGTCTAACAAATGTGTTCAAAACACTGAGATCAAAACTGGTCTTCAGTCCCCTGCTGTCATTGGCACTAAAAAGAATTTTGAGTAAATTCCGGATTCTTTTTTGTCTGGGGGGACCTGCTGGATGACTCTCTTTTCTAGCAGTTTTTTTAATTTGTCGAACTACTGGTTCCCCTCTGACTGGGTGGAACATTAGGGATTCTTTTGGATTTCTTGGGAAGGGAGTGGAAGGGAATGGTATATCCTCTGGTGATGATACTTTGCACCCAAACATCTGCAGTCATCTGTAGCCAGGTATGTTGGTGCAAAGATAATCTTCCCCTGACTGCTTCCAGAGGCAAGCAATCAGGCCTTCTTTTCAGGAGCACTGGTAGGGTCTGGTAGAGAAAATATATGGGGCTCTGATCTTGCGGGCCACCTCTGCCATGTGGCAGTCTTCTGTTAAAGCTCCCCCTCTGCCCTGGGGGAGGTGCTACCATGCGTCATGGAAAGGCCCTTGGGATTTCTGGAACAACATTTTTCCACTCCTCTGGGTCCTGGAGAAGGACCGCTGGGGAGTAAAGAAATGTACACCCACTGCAGAAAGGGTCTTTCCATCGTTCTCACACCTGGACAAGGTCTCAAACTTTTGGGCCAAACAGGGACAATCCATCAAAAGGCTCATTGATGAATGAAGACTTGCGTGGCTCTGCAAATTCGCATAAGTGCATCCAGACATGTCTCCTTATGGCTACGCCAGAACCTGTTGCTCTGGTCATCCCCTCAGCTGCATATACTATTGAGCCTCATGGACATTTTGGATATGGACTTGAGGGTGGTCACATCAGAAGCAAACTTATCTTGGATTCCTTCAGATGCGGCTCCAGCAAGGGTATCGGATAACTCCTTAACCAGATCTCTTTGGAGTCTTGCGAAGTGTGCCACAAAATTCAAAAACCATAAGGCAAAGGTCGATGAAGCGTATACCTGCTTCCCAAACCTATCCATCACCCCAGACTTTCGACTGGGGGGATGGATAGTGGAACTCTCTTCAGATAGTTCTTTCTTTGTGGCTGCCACAAACACCAAGGCATCTACTACTAACCCTTTAGCCCAAAACTGAAAATCTCAGGAGCTGAGAGAATTTTATTTGACCTCTTTGGGATCGGCTCTATGGAATCTGCAGCCTTCCATGCTCACTGCGCGATCAACTTGATGAGGTCATCAGCTTGTAGAGATACCCAAGAAGTAGATGGGCGAGAAGCCACCCCTCTGTTTAAGGATGTCAAGAATGTTTCCAAAGGATATATATTCAGGGGGTGACCTAGTGGAACCTTCCCCTTCATCGTAGTCGGGTGTCCTCAGTGATGGATTCTTCCAGGGAATCCAAGCGCTTCCTCTTGCACTTTCTCTTCTGAGGAACTTCTTCAGTGGGAAAATCTATAAGTAGTATCAGAAGAGGACAGAACCGGAACAGGCATGTCCTGAAGTTTTGGCACTTGCTGTCCCAATGCAGAGGCTGGTTGAGAGAGTGAGAAGAAGGGTCAGAGATTAACTCCGATCGGGGAGCAGACGACTGGGTGTCCACCGAGGACAAAGCCCTCTCCACTGCCTGGAAAGGCAGGTCCCCCTGAAGAGGGAAGGGAGCCCGGAACGGAGAATGATTGCCTCGGAAATGTGGTCACTCCCTGCTCCGGGGAGAACATCCCTGATGCCAAAGCCAGAGTTGAGTCCACATGTGACAAGGCTCCAAGGTGCAGGGAAGGCACCGAAAAAAATGGAGTTGAAACCTGCCCCCTGGATCAGACAGCAAAGCCCCTACCTCTGGAGTTCTCTGGTTCTGAGAGGAGCAAAGAACTCAGGATAGTAGTTGGTCCCAGAGAAAAAGATCTACTCGGGGCAGAGATGGTGAGGGAGGGATTGCAGCCTGAGTCTCTAAAGCCACAGATGGTGTCAGACGATGAAGATCTGGTGGAGTCGTGGAGGAGGGAATTCCAGAACTGGAGGTAGTCAGAACAGAGGACATAGAAGCCAATCCTCTCGCCACAAGAAGCTGATCCACTAGCCTCAGCAAATCCAATTCCGAGAGGCTCTTGGTGGAGTGAACAGACTGGGTGGACAGAGATTTAGGTCTCTCTAGAAAAGGTCTGGGAATTTGTCCTGCAAAGGGATCTATAGATGGAGAATAGACTGTTCTAGGAAGCGCCAGTTCTGGTTCTTCAAGAATTATTGTTGGAAACGTAAGTGTCGGTGCTGCTATGAAAGATGGGACTGACCTTATCAGTTCTGAAGTCTTGTCCATTTTCTGAAAGGAGGAAACTCAAAGAGAATCTACCAACTGTGGTAGCAAAGATTACACTCAAGTGTAAGAGCAGAAAGGAGAGGGCTGAAAAAGAAAATTATAAGGTAGGAACTTGCTAAGGTAATATATAAAACTAACAGAGAAAAGGATACTATAATCACTAAATAAGGAGAGAAATTTTAAAGTATAAATGTACTTAGCTTGAGAGCTTTTGTGACGCGTCTGACACGAAGTGGCAAACGAGATCCGAGGTAAAAAGGAGAGGAGCATTCTGGGTATGGATAAAGCTTGAGAGTTTTTGGTCCTCGCTGGTTGTAGTATGGCTCAGTTGGTTCGGAGTTTGGAACCGAACCCACATGTCAAGGAATAAATGAAGACTGGCAACATCAGATATAATGTTTACATTGTCAAGAAGAAACTACAGAATGTGTGCTTTGAAATGTAAACAAGTGAAAAGAAAATAAGGGGAAATCTATGTACAGAAGTTTTTTTCGAAGATATAAAAAGTGGATAAAATAAACATGGATATGATTAAATATGGATATTATAAGAAGAAAAGAACATGTTAAAAGAATAGATAAGTTATTTTATGTTATATGGAATGAAAGAATATTGAAATTATGTTTAATGGTAAATGGATTTTTAGCAACAGTACAAAGTAAAATTAGATGGTGGTTATGGAACAAGGAGTGGGGGTGTAATAGGGATGAAAATTTAGGATGATTGTAAAGGAAAGTATGACTGTGTAAACAGATTTATCTGTATATTTGTACTTTTTAAATATTTGTAAATATGTAAATATTTTGCAAATAAGGGTTATTTTTGTATATAAAGGACCTCTACTCTTTCTGATAAGTGCCATGACATCTTTTACATCAACCTGAGCTACCAGCAACTTAAGCAGATGGTGCCTCATTTTAATATCTCATCTGAAGGACAGATGTACATTAAATACATACATAAAGAAAGAAAAAATGTAATTGAGATATAGAAAACTAAGAAATATCTGAAAGTAAAATGTGAATCTATAGGAAATCTAAAGTCATCAAAAAACTCAAATGGGGAATAAAGGGTAACAAATTGTGAAGTGACAGCATTTGGAACTTTGAAACTATCACAGCAGGTTAAAAAAGTAAAGATCTAAAACTGGTCTCCAAAAATCTTTCTTTGGAAGCAGAACAATACTTGAATAAAACTCTTCTCCTAACTGAGGAGAAAGGAAAGTTTCTCTCATCCCTGAATGAGCACATGTTGAACAACAGGCAGGAAAAGAAGAGTTTGGTCTGGCGGGTGAGGAGGAATCCCCCCAAAAGGTTTGATGCACCCTAAAATGCCATCTGTATCCTTGATGGATTACTCTCAGAAGCCATCTGTCCAAAACTATATCATCAAAGAGAGAAATGGAAATTCAGAGTTTCTTGAAGGATTAAGGGACTGCAATGATGGAAGAAAAGTCCTTCATATAGCTATTCACAATTACTAGACTGTACTTTTTTTTTTTGGGGGGGGGGGTCTCTCCCTTTGTTTTTTTTTTTGGAACCTTCCTGTCACTACTTTTTAAAATTTTGCATACCAGCAACCTCCTGGGTCTGTTTATTATGCTGTTAAAGATGGTTGTAGAAGGAGAAAATCCCTGGGCATAACTTGCAGGCGGAGGACTGAAAAATCTGACAGATCCCCTGAATCAGCCTTCCTCCCTCATCACACTTTTTCATGATCTATGCAGCAAAACTTCTACAAACTAGGTTTCTATCCAAGGGAGAATGCACAATTTCATTTCTGACATCCCCTGGGAGGTCTTGAGAACAAAGGAACCAATGAATTAGAAACAAATAATTACAGAGGGAAAGGTAACAGAATGGGGAGACGCCAAGAAGACATTTAGACTGCAGACTAGAGATGCCTTCCATAACAGGGACTAATTATCAGACTACATATAGGCAAAGAGAAGGGGACAGGAGAACCATAAATAAAAGACCTGCACTGGGTGAGTTTTTAGTTGAATCCAGAACAGAAGCTGCTGTTAAAAAAAGACAATTAGTACAGTATATATAATACTGCATGATAACTATAGGAATCAATCAAAGCAGGTAAGAAAAGATTGATAAGAGAGGTTGGATAAGCAATTTACAAAGAAACAATGGGCAGACATATGTAAGGTTCCCAAATATGCCACAAAATCTAAGTGATTTAGGATTTTTGCCTGGAAGTGTTTGCATAGGTACTTCTACACCCCACCCAAGAAAGAGGTACCTGGGAGCATATGTTCTCAGAGTGTAATGAGTTGGCAGACTTTAAAAATTCCCTAAAGAGTACTCTGTCAGGAACAATGGGCAAGCAATGAGTGTAACTAAGGAACTGACTGGGATACAGGGTCTGAATTGTTTAGACATAGCAAGGCATTGTTAAGCTTAAGTCGGGTGGTTGGCAAAAAAAAAAAAAAATAGAAAATGGAAACCTAAGTTTAAACCAACCACATTTGAAAGAATGAATATCGTAATAGATAAAAAAATCAGGAAGTAGAGTCCTTAGAAAAGGGTAGGAGTAAATTGTATAGAAAAAAATTGACATTGTGGGAACAATAAATGCAGAAAAAATGTTTTGGAGGAGGAATGAGGTTTAAGAGAAACCAGGAATTGAACAATTCATGTGCTATTTGATTATACTGTACACTAGAACATATGTGATACACATTTGTAAATGTGAACTTAATATGGTTTGATCACTTTTATATAAATTTAAGTTTGCCTGTGTCACAAGTGATAATTCAATTATGGCAGCTAAGGATATGTGGGAAGTGACTAAAGAAGAGATGATAAAAAAACTGAGAAATTAGAAGCTCTTATTTATGGATATGGATAGTAAGATGGAAGCAATGAAAATTATTTTAGTCCCTTTAGTTTTACATTCAAGTCAGGTCAGGTCAGGTGTATTTTTATCAACTAGAGAAGTAGGTGTGGACAACAGTTAGAGAGTTGAAGGAATTTACCTGGTCGGGAATAGGGCAAGAGTTAAGTGGGATAAGCTGATCCTCCATACAGAACAAAGCAGTTTTTTGATTACCTGATTTGAAAAGATTCTTTGGAACTGCACAGTTAAGGCTCATATCCATAACACAAGAAGAAAGTTATAATTCAAAGTGGTAGGGGGATGATGATGATGAACAGGGGAGTGGTTTCAAGAAATAAGGAGAAAGTGGGATTCTGGATGCAAATCATTAAGGAGCAGAACCACGACCACCACCGCACACAATATTATATTCATAAAGTTGCAGAAAGTTTCTGAAGAACTAAGCCAACACAGGAATAGAGAAAGGATAAGGGTACAAAAAACAGGCACGAGAGGGCTGGAATTTACTGGAGAAAACTGGCAAAAGAACCAAGACAATGGAAGCAAATAACTGGAGAGGGAAAGATAATAGAGCAAGATGAGGCCAAGAAGTAGTTTGGACTGCAGGTCAGAGATTGCCATCACTACCAGGAATTGATATCGGGGTATAGGCAGCGAGAGAATGATAGGGGAGTCCTAAGTTAAAGACCTAGATATAAATCCTGAAGTCCTTTACTATTTCAGGGATGAAAGTTCTTAATCTCTATATAATTTATATGGTGTGTTTCCTTTCTGACATCATCTTTGGTAGTCCGTTCAATTACTGCTATATCCTACTGGCTACTATGGTGATTCACTAGGTGGGCCACACCTTCTGAAATTTGATCAGTTTTACAGGCTGCACTGACACATGTTCCTGGTTTGGTTTTTAAATTCCAGGATATCCCTAAATGTGACATCTCTCACTGGGGATGCTTCTCCCTCATCCAAGTCCACGTCTTCAGTGCTGGACTCAAGAGAGGAGTCTGTGTGCTTTCTTTTCCACATCTGTTTCCTTGGATCCTGTCTTTGGGCTTCTGGTGGAGATAGGTCGAAATCATCCTGGGAACTCAAGCATCGAGTAGCCTTGAAGCCTATGGGTTCTGACTGTCCCTGTCGATGTGAATGAGAGGTATAGGGAACAGGTTCCACTGGGTGATGAGATGGATCTGAACTCAATGCACACAATTGCCTTCCTGAACCAACCAAGGCCCATTCCACAACCTCAAAATATGACATCTCAGCACTTCCTCTGTCAACTGATTCAGGAAGCCTTGCCGCTCCAATGGAATTCAGCTCCAAGGAGGGCCAGGGACCTGAGGTGTCAAGTGCCAAGGTACTGAGGGGAAGAAATAGCTTGAAAAACCTTGGGGTCGAATCCACCACCTGTGCCCAGACTTCAAAGTTTTGATTCTCACAGCATCCCTTGGACAGTTGGATCCAACTGAGGTGCACTAGATGGGCTGGGACCAGTGGAAGCCAGTTCCAAATACTGAACCAGTATCAGAGGAAAGTATGATCAGGTCAATGGGCCTAAACCCAGACCATCACTTGGGGACAGTACCGGGAGGACCTCCGGTTGGATCTATGCCCTCAAAATTTTCCTCATCATTTGGTCAACATCCATTTCTGTTAGACTTCTGATGAATTGGACCAACCTTGACAATAAAACTACTGATGAGGGCCCTAAAAGGGTCATCTGTCTTGGAGGATCAGTGAATGAAGCAAAGAGCCCACTGGTTCCAGGAAAACCTTTGAGGGGGTGCAAGTTTGGACTCACCTAACATGTGGATCTGACTGTCTCAAAGTTTTTGATATTGGAACTGATAGACTAAAATGATCTGGGGACCTCTTTCTCAACTTATTGAGCCTCTTTCTCTTCTAATTTCTTTTCTTCAACCGTTTTCGCTTAAGACTCCTCTCTGTGTTTTTGTTTAGTCTTATACTTTTCTTTTTCCAGTCTTTTCTCAGCACATTGGGAGAAGCATATGGAGGTCTTGACTTAGAAGACACTGTTGAAAACCCTGTCAGTGGAGGAAGCAATCCCTTAACTAGTTTTTTCTCTCCCACCCTATATAGCTCTAAAGCCAAAAGTAGTACAAATATCACAGTTTGCCTGTAGATGATTAGCACCTAAACAATATACAGATAAGGAATGGGGGTCTTTTTTTAAAACAAGAAACATCTTCACTTATGACACAGGCAATCATATATTTATACAAATGAAAACAAACAATGTTGACACAATTCCAGTTGCAAGCATTTTACGCCACAAACCATACTGACACAATTCTAGCAACAAACATTATACATTACTTATAATCTACCCAATCAAGGGCGCTGGAACCATACAGCAAGGGGGGGAGCACCCCCACTTTTATAGCTACAAGACCATGGTGGCAGCGTCTTCTATGATCCCGAAAGCCTATGCATACAAGTGTTCCTGCCATTCGCGCAATTTTAAAATACGTTACAGTATAGTTTTATGCTCACATCTGTTGCCCAATTGCCCAAGTGTTTTTGCTGCTTCCAAATAAGGAGAGTTTTTGGTCACATTAGATATCTGCTACACAACTGCCCAAGTGTAGTTGTTACCTGACTGTTTTGCTGGGGAGGGTTGTTGCTTTTATGCTGTCTTCACATCGGCTGAACCAATTGTCCAAGTGTTTTTGCTCCTTCCAGGTAAGGAGAGTTTTCGATCACATTAGTCACACTAGACATTTGCTGCCCAACTGCCCAAATGTAGTTGTTGCCTGATTGGTTTAGCTGGGGGAGGTTGTTGCTTTTATGCTGTTTTCTTGGGGGGGGGTTGTTGCTTTTATGCTTTCTGTGGGGGGGGTTGTTTTTATGCTGATTGTTTTCTTTGGGGGGAGGTTATGCTGATTGTTCTCTGTGGGGGGGGAGGTTGTTGCTCTTATGCGGATTGTTTTCTGTGAGGGTTTTTGCTTTGCTTTTATGCTGTGTGTCTGTGTGTGCCTCTGTGTGCGTCTGTGTGCGTGTGCATGCACACGCGCGTGTGAGTGCGTTGTGTGCGTGTGTGTGTATATGCGTGTGTGTGTGTGTGTGTGTGTGTGTAAAATGCCCTAGTTATGTATACCTGGTGGTTAGTGTTACTCAGGCTCAAACTCTGCACCTTAGGTACAAGAAACAAGAGCCTGAATTCTCTACCCATGCCACCACTTTTGATTCAAGGAGTTGAGTCCATAGCTTTCAGCTGTCCATATTTAGACAGAATATTAGGCTCATATTTTTGGTCTGTTCCTCTTAAAATTTGTGGTTTTCTGGCAAATCAGTGAGAACTGAATTCACTAAATAATGACAGCCCTTTAAGTTTCAGTCTTCCTATCTTTCAAGAAACACATGGTAACACAATTTTATTTTAGCAACTTTCAAGATTACACAAGCAATGTTTAAAATGTGTCCCTGGTTTTGGGCCTTTGTCCCACCCCCAATAAATTTTGGCTTTTTCCAGATTAATTGTGCTGGAAAGTTGAGAGATTTAGTTGAGTGTCAAGTGGATTTTACAAGGAGCTGAGAGCTTTAGGGGAAGAGAACTTTAGTGATGATTATGCCAAGTCTCTTTTGCATTGTTAGTAGCACAACAGGTAGTATTACTTACTTTTGATGCAGAAGGCTGTGGGTACTACTCCCACAGCATGCAGATGGGTTGCTGATACTGTACTGTGTTGTACTTTTAAAGGGAGTGGATGCTGCAGTCCTGTGAATGTCCTCCTTTGGAGGAGTTACCTAGTAACTATGAACCTGTTATCAGTTTGCCATCCTTCCCCTATTGCAATATTACTAACTTATTTTTTTAAAGTAACATAGGCAATTCTTCAAGGGCAGCAGGCACTTTATTTGTAGATGAAACAATGAAATATGAAGTTGTTTGCTAGCAGTAACCTCTTTATTAGTTACAGATATTGTTAATGTGGAATTATTTAGATAGCTTTTACTTTTATTTATTTATTGGCATTTGATTACCGGGAAGGTCCACTGGGCCAGTAAAAGCCCATTTTCAGTGGAGGCCTAGGGAGAAAAGCTCCAGGATTATAAAAATCATGCATTACAAATAAACACTTAAAAAAATAAGTCATGTACTCACCATAACATTCCATTTGAGTTGTTCATTTGTCTTCAACCTGTGGGTTCTTGGATCCGGCATGGATCAGACTCTGCCACATACCCAGCAACTGATCCAAGCTCAAGGCTGCTCCCCTACCCATAATGCCCCTGTCTCCTTCCTCCTTTCGGATAGAGTTTGCTGCCCAACTAACTTCCTCACCCGACCAAACACTTCATCTCAAACTAGACATCTGCATAAGCCAAAAAAGGGAGAGAGTACGAGGCATGCAGGAGATGACCACATCCTCTACTCGTCAAACCACCACGCAGTCTATGCAAGGCAGTGGGGGGAGGAGGGAGGGATGGTTGAAGACAAATAAAGAACAACTCAGACTGAATGTTACAGTGAGTATATAACTTCTTTATCTGAAGTTGTCTTCATTTGATCTTCAACCTGTGGGACTGAGTCCCCAGCTACTAAACACCTGGGAGGCACTCATGAAAGGATATTCTGGAGCACAGCGAAGTCAAAGGATGCCCTGTTCCTGGATATGACATCCAATTTATAGTGTGAAATGAAGGTATGAGATGGAGCCCAAGTGGCCGCAGAGCAGATATCATCCAACGAAACTCTGGAACAAAAGGCTGCTGAAGTAGCCATAGATCTGGTGGAATGTGCTTTCACATGACCTGGCAGGGATAACCCCTTAATAGAGTACGCTAGAATAATACACTGGGAAATCCAACAGGCAATGGTGACTTTAGATATTGGTTTTCCCAAAAAGGGTTTAGAGTAGGAAATGAAAAGCTGATCAGACCTGCGAAAGGATTTAGTCCTGTGCAGATAAAAGTGTAACTGTCTGTGCACATCCAACAAGTGCAATTTATATTCTCCCTTGTTTTGAAAATTTGGGAAAAAGACCGGAAGATTAATTACCTGATTAATATTTGACTCCGAAGCTACCTTAGGGAGGAAAGACAGGTTAGTACACAAGGATACCCTGTCCTTATGAAGAAACATGTAAGGGGGTTTTACCGATGATGCTTGAAGCTTCAAAACCCTCTTGGCAGATGTAATAGCTACCAAGAAGGCCATCTTCCAGGGCAGAAATTGCAGATCCACAGAGGCTGCAGGCTCAGAAGGGGATGAAACTAGAGCATGCAGAACTAATGTAAGATCCCATGGCGGCGTTGGGTCCTTCACCGGGGGCCGAAGAAGAAAAGTGCCTTTAGGAAAGCTTTGCAAAGCTTAGAGAATGCTAAGGAAGCCATATTACCACCTACATGAAAATTAGAAATAGCTGCAAGTTGGACCTTGACTGTAGAAGAACTGGCACCTTGCTGAAAGATCCCTGTCAAAAATTCCAAAACCACAGAGACTGGGGTAGTGCCCAGATTGAAAAATGTTTCCATTTGGTGGAGTACACCTTTCTACTGGAAGACTTATGATCCGCCAACAGAATCTTTTTGACAGGTGAAGATAAGCCGGGAGTCCTGACTATCATGGGAACTGGAGTAGCCATGCAGAAAGCTTCAGAGAGCCCAGGTCTGGATGGGGAATCCCTGACGGGTGAGACAAAAGATCTGGAACTGGATCTAACATCCATGGTGGAGCCAACAAATGAGACCACAGAGAAAGGAACCAGACTTGATGAGGCCAGAATGGGGCAATGAGGATAACTACGTCCCCCAGCCTGCAACCTTTCTGAAGGAATTTTGGAATCAAGGGAAGAGGAGGATAAGCTTACAGAAGACTGAGGGGGGCCAAGCATGAATTAGAGCGTCTCTGGGAGCTTCCTCAGTGGAGGGTTTAGAGTGAAGAACTCACTGCATTTCATGTTGGAAGGAGAGGCGAAGACATCGAAGCAAGGCTGATCTCACTTGAGAAAGATCTGTTTTGCTTTGAAACCAGAGGTCGGATCGGGGAAGGAGTAACAGGGATGAATATGGACTGCATGCTCCCCATTCCGAAAAGAGAGGGGGCAGGCAAGACTCCCATCTGTATCTGGGTGCAGATGAAAGTACAGTTTTGTACCTACCATAAATGTAGATGTTCGAGTGTTCACCCTGCTGCAGTAATCACACTTGGGTTATCCTGCCGTCAGGCGGCCCCGCAGTCCAGCCTGAGTTCCAAAGTCTTGGTCCTGCGATGGTTGCTGTCACTTCTTCCCTGACGTCAGTGCGCCAGGGGTATACAAGAGGCATCTGACGCCATTTTCTTCGGTTTTTCTTGCCCCAGATGTCAGGTGCCCCCCAACAGGAGGTCACTATATATTGCCAATAAAACATGTAAAGAATATACCAAGCATACCTTCAGCTATAAGCAAATACACCACAAAGGTTGTATCAGACAGAAAGGTTCAGCTAGGTCAGAGGGGATGGAGGGAGGGTAACCTGGACTGCAGCAGGGTGAATACTCGAACATCTACATTTATGGTAGGTACAAAACTGTACTATGTTCATCGTGTTACCCTGCTGCAGTCATCACACTTGGTTGAATCCCAAAGCTAAGGATGGGTGGTGGAGTTAAACAAAGTTAGAGGAAGCTAGTAGGCCCTGCAAAACTGCAGTGGCAAAGCCAGCTCTAGTCTTAGAGTATAAGGGTAAGTGATAGTGCCTTGTGAAGGTGTGCACTGAACTCCAAGTTGCAGCTTCCAGAATACCCTTGGTTGGTACCCCCCTGAGAAAGGCTGAAGATGTAGCTGCAGCCCTGGTGGAGTGGGACCTAATGCGAGCAGGAACCGGTTTTCCATGATGAGTGTAGCAGAAACGTATACAATGTCCTATCCATTTTGAAATGGTCTGTTTTGAGATGGCTTTTCCTTGTGATGCTGTAGCGTAGGATACAAAGAGCTGGTCAGATTTTCTGAAAGCCTTAGTTCTATCCAAGTAGTAACGTAGTTGCCTGTGAATGTCCAAGGAGTGCAGGAGTCTTTCTCCTTTGTTCTGGGGGTTTGGGA
Organism: Protopterus annectens; assembly: GCF_019279795.1. Lineage (NCBI taxonomy): Eukaryota > Metazoa > Chordata > Ceratodontiformes > Protopteridae > Protopterus > Protopterus annectens. Next base: position 882,921,820 of record NC_056744.1, on the reverse strand, counting down.
AAAAGGTGGGTAAATGAATGGTTTGGTTTAGGGCCACACTGGATACCACCTTTGGCATAAAGGAGGGGCTAGTTCATAGAGAGACTCTGTCTTGATGGAAAATGAGGAAAGGCTCCACTGCCATTAGTGCCTGTAGCTCTGAGACTCTTCTGGCTGAAGTTATTGCTAGCAGCAGGACAGTCTTCCATGATAGAAACTTTAAATCAGTTGGGAAAGCTGGTTCAAAAGGCGGCAGTGTAAGTTTTTCCAGAACAAAGTTGCGATCCCAAGTTGGTGTTGGTGCTCTCCTGGGCGGTCTAATGTTCTTGGCCCCTCTGAGGTACTGTATTAGGAGTGGATGTGAAAATAAAGGAGGATCCGTGTTGTAGTGAGCTGAAATTGCTGAGGCGTGGATCTTAATAGATGAAAAGGAAAGTCCTTTGTGCAACATTTCAGTTAAATATTGTAGAATCTGAGGAATGTCTGCTTTAGAGGATTTTGGCCTTTAGCCTGGTTCCAGGCGCAAAATCTTTTCCATTTGTCTGAATAGGTTTTCCTGGTGGTGGGCCTCCTGGCCTCCAGAATGACATCCATAACAGCTTTAGATAGAGGAGTTGGCTGGCTGTTTAGGTGATTTGCCATGCAGCCAGATTTAAAGTCTTCAGCTGGCTGTGCAGAATCTGACTGTCTTGCTGGGTGAGCAGGTGAGGAATATGTGGTAAAATCCATGGTGGGCCATGTTCCTTAGTATTGGGTACCAGTGCTGGCGTGGCCAGTCTGGAGCAATGAGTATCATTTGTGGCCTCTCCAATCTGACTTTCAGCAGCACCTTTGCTAGAAGAGGCAGTGGAGGGAAGGCATACACTGTCAATGTTTTCCAACTGAATGTGAGGGCGTCCACTTTCCAAGTTTGTGGGTGGAATGTCCTTGTGCAAAATTTTTGAAGTTGGTAGTTTTGGGGGTTGGCAAACAGATGTCTGGGCATCCCCATTTTTGAGTTATCATTGCAAATACTTGTGGATCCAGTTTCCACTCATGGGAATCCATGATGTTTCTGCTTAGGTCATCTGCCGATATGTTTTTTTCTTTCCTGGCAGGAATTGTGCTTGTAATTGGACTTGGTAAGTCAGTGCTGTGTTCCACAAGGTCATTGCTTGCCTGCATAGAGGGTAGGAGTGTGTACCCCCTTGCTTGTTTATGTACCACATTACTGTGGTATTGTCTGTCTTTATTATTAGCTGTCCTGGATGTAAGAGGTCCTTGAAAGCTGTTAGGGTACTCTGTACAGCTAGCATTTCCTTTTGATTGATGTGCAGAAGCCTTTGATTTGTAGTCCATTTGCCTTGAATGCACTGTCCTGCCATGTGTGCTCCCCAGGCATAGTCCGATGCATCTGTTGTTATCGTTTGCCTGGCTGTGGGTAAGGTAAAAGGCTGACCCTTGTTGAGGTGACATGCCTGTGCCCACCATAGAAACTCCTGTTGTAGGCTGTGTTGAGACCATACGCTTTTCAGGTACCATTGTAATTTCCTCATATGCAGTTTTGCAAATGGTATTAGTAGAATGCAAGATGCCATGAATCCCAAGGCCTGCAGAATTTTCCTTGCAGGGAGTTGGGTCTTTGTTACCATTATTTTGAAGTATTGAGACAGATGTTGTTGCTTGTCTGGCGTGAGATAAGCCATCTGGGCTGTTGTATTCAAGCTGGCACCCAGGAATATTATGTTCTGTGAGGGCACTAGTTTTGATTTCTTTTCGTTTACTGTGTACCCTAGGCAACTTAGAAGGTGCTTGACAAACGCCAGATGCTGTAAGAGAATGTCCTTGCTTTCTGCTTGAATAAGGCAGTCGTCCAAGTATGGGTATATATGAATTCCTCTTTGTCTGCAGTATGCAATTACTGGTGCCAGGCATTTTGTGAAGACCTTGGGCACAGTAGATAAGCCAAAGGGCAGTGCAGAGAATTGATAATGGGTTAAACCTACAATGAAACGGAGGTATCTTCTGCAATTTTGTCTGACAGGGACATGTAGGTATGCCTCCTTGAGTTCCAACGTTACTAGCCAAGCCTTCTTGCCCAACATGGGAAGAAGCTGCTGTAGTGTCAGCATCTTGAATTTGGGTACTTGCCGATAGGTGTTTAGAATTGAAAGATCCAGAATGGGTCTCCATGCTTTGCCCTTTCTGGGGACTAGAAAGAGTCTTGAGTAAAATCCTTGCCCTTGTTCCTGTGGAGGTACCTGTTGAATGGCTCTCATGTCCATGAGGGCTGTAATTTGTTTTTGTACCTCTGCCCATTGATTTGGTGGGAGGTTTGGCATTCCTTTTATCCTTGGCAAGGTGTAAAAGTGGAATCTGTATCCTTGTGAGACGATGTCTAGGACCCATTTGTCTTTTGTGATGATGTGCCAGTTGTCTGCAAAAAGTGCTAATTTTCCTCCCAAGGGAGCTGCCAAGAGAGTTTTGCTTGGCAGTTTGAGGGTAAAGTCATTGTGTTTGTCTTCTAGTAGTTTGGGGCCTGTCTTCTCCTCCTTTCTGGATAGTGGCACCCCACTGGCGAGGTTTGTAAGGGCCTTGTGACTGACCTCTGCCCCTTGGGCGTCTGTATTTGCCCCTCTGCGGTCTGTCAGAAGCTGAAAAGGACCAATTTTTTGTTGGCCAATTTCTGCTGAAACGAGCGGGTTGTACCTGTAAAAAATCCTTGACCGTCTGCATAGACTTTGCCTTATCCTCCACTTTCTTTAAAACCTCTTCAGCTTTGACACCAAATAAGACATCCTGCTGTAAAGGTGCATCTAATAATTTTGCTTTAACATGATCAGGCAGGGTTTGTTCTTTTAACAAAGCATGTCTACGTATGACAGACCCAGTCACAGCTGCTCTACAGGAAGCCTCCAAAGAAACAAATCCACATTGTAAAGTATGTTTGTCCACCTGTTCAGCTGCATGCAACAGATCCTGCATTTCCTTGAATTCAGACTGTTCAGAATGCGCGCTCATCTTTTGTTTTAATTGAGACATTAGGAATTGCTGATATTTCAGCATGTGAAACTGACAATTTAAAGCTCTCATAGCAAGAGTAGCTGAAGTGTATACCTTCTTTCCCCACCTATCTAGTGCTCTGGAGTCCCTTTCAGAGGGTACAGGATTTTTAGCCATAGAAGCCTTAGCCCCTTTGGGACCCTGAGAAATTGTTTCTGGGTCAGCAACAGGGCTTTTATATAGGAATTTGTGTGAGTCAGGTACTCTGTAGTATCTGTCTGGTTTGGCTGGAGCAGGAGGTAGAGAGTTTGGATTTAGACTAGATTCTAAGTAAACATCATCCACAATGTCTAAAACTGGAGGGATAGCAAGTAGTCTGTGCTGGGTAAGTAAAAGGAACTCTCGCAACCTTTTCTTTGAGTCGGAGTAGTCCTGGCCTTCCCAGTGGAAATGTTCCCTCATGGTATGTAAAGTTTCCCCAAAGGAATAGTCTTCAGGGGGAGATGCTGAGGGTATAGAGTCTTCAGCATCAGAATCTTCATAAGGGGGAAGGGGGTAATCCTGTTCCTCAGAGGAGTCTGAGGAAATTGAAACCTGGTCAGAAGAGGCATAATCCTCCTCTTGTCTTGGCCTTTTGTCTGGAGGGGGTTAGGAACCCCTGATTAGGGTAATCAAATCTTCAGCCATCTTAAGCATCTGTTTCTTAGGCATGGGGCCTTGAACTGGAGACTGATGTACAGTCTTTTTAGGTTTTAATGGAGTTTTAAGTTTAGCATACGATTTAATGGTGAGTGTAGTCGGTCTGAAGACACCTTCTGCAGCCGAAGGTTTTTCCACTGCACCAGGTTCTCCTTCTGCTAAGGTATCGGTAGGGCCTAATGAAGATGGTTGCGTTGGCCTAGTAGTCTCAGTTTGAGAATCCAAAGCTGTCTGGGGTTCCAATTCTGCGGTAGTCTGGGGCTGCGTAGGCGCCTCACTGAAAACCGGAGAACCGGTGACAGGCCCAGCAGAGGCCTCGGAGTCTGGCCTGGTTCTTGGCTGTCTGTCCCTATCTTTGCGTTTTTTATGCATGCCGGTCGTCTGGTGCTCCGACGGCATGGTATAATTAAATTTCCTACTGAAGTAGTGTAGAGCGAAATCAAAACGACGCTTGATAGTTTGTTTATTGAACCTAGCACAAAACCGACAACCAGTGATGTTGTGGTCTGGGCCTAGGCAAGGAATACAATAAGAATGAAAGTCCTTATGTGGTATTTGCTTCCCACAAGAAATACAATTGTTAACTTTTTCTGACATCGGTCTGAGGCAAGAAAAGGTTCCCCAACGGGGTACTTAGTTTTATTGAAGACTTCGGACTGAAATTCAATTCGAAAATCTCAGGTGTCGGCCGACTGGCACTTGCAAACTGCTTCTGCTTCGGGCACCGCGCGGCAAGAAAGACTGAAGAAAATGGTGTCGGATGCCTCTTATATACCCCTGGCGCACTGACATCAGGGAAGAAGCGACAGCAACCGACGCCGGACCAAGACTTTGGAACTCACGCCGACTGCGGGACCGCCTGACGGCAGAATAACCCAAGTGTGATGACTGCAGCAGGGTAACACGATGAACATCTTCCACATCATCCTATCCACCTACCTCCACTTCAGTAAGACTACAAGTGGAGCGGAAAGAGGAAGCCACCGACACCAGCCTAGAGGGGCAGTGCGGGGAGGCCTGAGCCGGTGACTGGGTCCGGAGCTCTTCTGCCTCCAGACAGAACAGAGGGGAATGGAGACGGGGAGGCTCCGACCTTGAAGCCGACCTAACTTTGGCTGGAGGGCCAAGCATTCTAGGGATCGTTTCTTGGGCCTATCCTTTGATTTGGCTGACTTGTCTCCATCCCCGTACCTCTTGACGGGAGTTTGAGTGCCAGAAGCCGGGGCTGAGACTGAGGTAAGAGCCAGGTCAGAAGGGTCCTGAGACCCGAAGGAAGAAGATGGAAGGAGGCCCTTGAGGATTAGTTTGTTCCTCCTGTCCATCAGTGCCCGGAGATTAAACCCAGCACAGTTGGAACAGGAGGTCTGCAAGTGGGCTGCCCCAAGACAAACAACACACAGATTGTGGCCATCAGCTGGAGGGAGCTTGTGGCCAGACACTGTACATTTTCTGAAGCCTGGTTTGGGGATATCTGACATTCTGCCCAACCTAAGGCCCAGCACACAGAAACCACACATGTGACAGGCAGAAAAGTTAGAAAGTTTTTTTTTTTTTTTTTTAAACCGACGCAGAAGCGCGAGGGGAGATAGAGAAAGCAGAAAAGAGTAAAAAGCTATGAGAAAAGAAGAATCTAATGGTAAAAATCACTTACCCAACAACAGAAGAGAGCACGGATCGTGATGCGGACATGAAGCGCGGCAAACGACATCTGAAGGGAGGAAGGAGATAGGGGCATTATGGGTAGGGAAGGAGCTTTGAGCTCAGATCAGATGCTGGATATGCGTCCAAATCTGATTTGTGCCGGATCTGGGAACCCACAGGTTGAAAATCAAATGAAAACAACTTCAGATTGAGCGTTAAAAGTTATACATTACAAATAAACATTTCAAGAAAAGAGGGTTGATACAATAACAAAAGAATAAAACAAAATTTGCTATAACAACAAAACAATAGTACAGAATAAAAAAATATGAATTACATAAGTATTATACATGGTAAGTAAAGGAGAAGTTGACATTTCAACAATGACTGAGGTTAAGTACAGGCCGAAAGCTTAATTACCAGAGCTGGCCTGGACTCATTTTTAATGTGAATTACAGATTGCAGACTACAGGGTAAGCATGCGGACCAGAAATGAGTGTAGTGAGAAATGATTATATTGTGTGTACAACAGCTGGATGGGTAGAGATGCTGTTTAAGATGGGGTGAAGGGGAAGAAGTAGTTTTATAGGATTCAGTAGGAAGATGAAGGATTGATATGGGGACTTCAGATGGAAAGACAGGAAAAGAAGTATGTTAAAGTAATATCAGAAGAAGGGGTTGAGCACAGATTGTGCATATTTACTGACATCAGTGCACTGTAATGATAGAATTTGAGTAGACGTTTATGATGGAAATGTTCTGAATTGGGTAGTTGTGTTATTACTGGTTCACAAATTTTGTTTCATTGCTTAATGGAAAAATGTTCAAACAATAAATTTAAAACATGCTCTAACAAGTGTGCTGTATTATACAAGAAATATAATTTAATACAATCAGGAAGGTGAATCAAAAAACACATACATGTATGCATGGCCCTAAAAATGTGTAAGGAGCATATGGTTTGAAAACAGTCTAGAGGTAAGCTTAGCCCTCCACTGGCCAGATGCAAAACGAATGTGGGTTTTGATGCAGTTTCAATTAATGTGAATTTCAAGGGCAGAGAAGTTTACTGCTCATGCTAAGTCTGTTTTCATAGTGAGACTGTATTGTTTGTTTAGCAAATGGCTATCAGTGTTTGTGCTATTTTATTTCAATATCTGTAATCATTGTAGAAGTAAATAAGAAAACATTATGCACACTGACAGATTTGAATGGTATTTATGGTAATCAAGGAGAAACAGCCAAGTAATGGAACACTGGAGTGGCTGGGAAAGGGGCTGCTGCTGGAGCGGTAGGAGGTTGCTGCAAGAGGGGATGCTCCTGTAGAAGGGGATGCTCTGGGGAAGACTCACTCTATTACCCTGCATAAGGCCCCATTTAACCTTGACCCAGCTCTGGTATTTACTACAACATGATCAGAAGTTGGAATGAAACAACAAAGTGTCAGTTGTAAAAAATTATAAGCACTTTCGTTCTGTGTTTGACAATAAAGGAAATAACGCTTTTTTTTTTTTTTTTTTTTTTTTTTTTTTTTTTTTACAACTGGCACTTTGTTGTTTCACTCCAACTTCTGGTAGTTTATGGTTTTCATTGTTATTTTAATAATTAATAACAGTCATATTGATGAACATGTCAGTAAAGTTCTGTGGATTGTGGACCTCAATTACCTCTACGAAGAGACCAGTCACCAGTGGAGTCACCCAGGATTTGGTGGTGAAAATGTTTCTGTTTGGCATATACATCTCAACAGTAAAAGGAAATACCAAAGGGCTTTGGCTGACTAAGTTTGAGATGACTGCAACCTAGGAGCAGTTATTGAATCCCCAAATGACAAACTATCATGCAGGAAGGTTTGTCCCAAACAATAACTGGTGCAAGAATCATGAATTTAAACTAAACTCCAAAAAATACAATATTGTATCCTTTGGGAAGTCATCTACTCCAGGGAACTGCCAAACTGACAATAACCCCCTGTGAACTGACCCAGTTGTTTGGCATTTGGGAACTTGTGTGCACAGTGACAACTTTTGACCAAAGTGTGCCCAAGAGTCATACAGTCTTTCTATACTGCACAGCTTATAAAAAAATGTATTGCGACTAGATCTAGAGATGTTATTGTCCCCCTTTACAAAGCCTTTGCTACGTCAATCATTTTGGATAATGCCCACTTTGGCATACATCTGTCCAGATCCATGCAATAACTGGAACACCCACAGAGATACCTTACAAAAAGGATACAAGTCTTAAACAACAGGTCTTCTACAGAGTGGTTAGAGGTGACCTGCGTCTGGCATGCAAGGCATACTAATGGGACTTACTGAACATCAGCAAGTCAAATGGCATCAGAAATACTCAGTCCAGGTATCTAAACTGAATGTTGTGGAGTGATGGCTATATATCACACAGGCTACCACTGTTTAGAACAGACTATCCATTCAAGTAAAACAAAGCTCACCCCTGTCCATATTCAAATGCAGCTTGGATCTAAGGATGGGTAACAGAAAATGTACTCCAAGACTGGCCCTCGTGCCACTAATGGATACAGGCAGTTCTTAATTGCTGCATCCCTTACATGGGTCCCCTCAAATTATCTATGGTATGATCACAGCTATTCTCACTAGGGCTAATATACAATTATCAGCCATGGAATAGGCAAGACCAATCAGGAAATGTTAATTCAAGCACCAAAAGGGAAACTGGCTAAACTTAAAATGTCCTTCAAGTGAACCTATATTGTAGTAATAAACCATTCTAAAAAATTGCCCTTTTTAGATCACAAAGTGCCCCTATCACCTCTGTACTCAACCACTGTCGGACATTACATAGCTTGTTCAAATCATGCCTTCTTTTAAACCTTATTCCTCCACTGTAAGTACTGTTCCCACAATTCCCATTTTTCTTATGTAATTTGTTCCTACCCATTCCTAAAGATCCCAACTCCAATTGTTTTATCTCTCACTGTATTAACTACATCTAGTACAGATGGTTCAGACCAATTTCCATTTTCTAGTAATTGCTTTGGCAGCCACCATAGTTAGACTCGACAAGGCCTATTGTAGCTCAGAAAAATATATTCCCTAGTTACACCAATTTGCTCACTCAGTATATCTGATAGAGTAGTCTGCAGGGAATCTTTAAAGTCTGTCAACTCATCGCACTCCCAGGAAATATGCTCCCAATTACCTCTCTCTTCCCCATCATACCAATATTTGCTGTCTACCTGAGGAGGAATTCTCTGGAGTCTACTTGGGGTATAAAAGTATGTAAACATTTCCAAGCAAAAATCCTAAATCTAGAGTTTGTTGAATATTTGGGGAGATGTGTGTGTGTGTGTGTGTATATATATATATATATATATATATATATATATATATATATATATATATATATCCTCCCATTATTTCTTTGTGAATTCCTTATTCAGTCTCTCCCCAATCCTTTCTAAACACCTCTGATTGATTCTTATAGTTAACATGTAATATTTTATATGCTCTACTAATTACTCCTTTTTTAACAGCAGCTTCACTTCTAGATTCAACTAAAAACTCTACCATTGCTGGTCTTTCGTATAGGACTCTCCCCTATTTCTTTCCCTTTGCCTATACTCTGATATCAATCCTTGATAGAGGAAGTAATCTCGAACCTGTAGTCCAAGTAAATACTTGGTGTCTACCCATTCTATTACCTGTTCCTCTCTAGTTATTTTCTCCCAATACCTTGGTTCCTTTGCCAGTTTTCTCCAATAAATTCCAGCCCCCTCTTGCCTTATGTCTGCATCCTTAATTGCAGTCATCTCTATCAGTAGGATCTCCTTTCTCCATTCCTTTGTTTACTTAGTTCTTAGAATACTTTCTGCTACTTTGTAAATATAATATTCTGTATGATTATTGTTATTCTCCTTAAAGGTCTGCATCCAAAATCCCAGTCTTTCCTTGTTTCTTGAGCTTCCCCGGTTTCATCATCCTTTTCCACTTTGAATTATACCTTTCTGCTTATGCTACGTATAGGAGCCTCAACTGTGTAGCTTTGAAATACCCTTTCAGATTGGGTAATCCCAATCCACCTTGGTCTACTGGAAGAATCAGCTTATCCCACTTCACTCTTGAAGTTTCCCCTTCCCAGATAAAATCTTTCAGCTCTTTATTAATTGCAATCTAACACTTCTCCTCTGGTTGATAAAAATATGCCTGACCTGTATATAAGACTAAAGAGACTAAAAACATTTTAACTGCTTGTATCTTACTATCCATATCCACATAACAGAGCTTCCAATTTATCAGTTTTTGTATTATCTTTTGTTTGGTCTCTTCCCACATATCCTTAGCTGCCACACTAAAATCATTTTAATTCAGACTCCTACTAAATACTTCATTTTACCATGCCCCATAAGAATGGATACTGATGAAACAATTCTTGTGTGGGTACATAATTTAAACCTATTGCCTTTGCCTTAGCTTCATTAATTTTGTACCCCGAAAAGATATGAAATTGTCTCAAAATGTACTACAATACTACGTCCTTTTTCTGGTTTTATCAGGTATAAAATAATATCATCTCAAACAGAGCCAGCTTTTCTTGACTATGATGCCAATTAGATCCTTAAAATTCTGAGTCCCTTATTTTCTTTGCCAATTGTTCTAAATATAATGCAAATAACAAAGAAGAGAGAGGACACTCCTGCCTGGTTCCTGCGCTCAAGCAGAAATTACCAGAGAGGAACCCATCCGCTTTAGTTTTCACCTCTGATCCCTCTTAAATCCTTCTAATAATTTTATCAGTGAATGCAAATGAGTCCGTTACCCTACTCAAAGTCTCAGCTAACTCTGTCAAATGCTTTCTCCATAACAAGACACACTAACAACATTGGTATATTCTTACCTTCTACTTCCCTGTGTTCTGTTAATGTTGTCAGACGTTTGCTTCCCCTCTACAAAAAACACACTGATCAATATCCATCCATTTTGGAATGACTTTTGCCAATGTTTTATCCACTACAGATAAATAAGTTATAATCATGGTTTAATATTGAAATGGGCCTGTATCTGATGGATCTGTACCCTCTTTAGGTATTACAGTGACCACCACTTTCTTCCAGGATACTGGTACTTTGACTCCTCTTAAAATACTGTTAAACAAAACCTTCCAAATCTTTATCAGATTTTCCCTCCTACCTCTAACTTTGGTATATTTAATTCTTCCATAAAAATTGTCCATTTCTACCTTTTCTTCATTTCCATCTTTCGCTACTCTATACAGGTTATCATAGAATTTCTGAAGTATTTCTAATATCTCTACAGGATTTCTAGTTATCTTCCTTGTTACAAGCTCCCTAAGCTTGGCAATAGCCCTTTCTACTTTGTTGCCCGAGTTGTTGTTCTAAATGTTTTTGTGCTCTTGAGTTATCGAAAAACAGTTGCTTAACAGCAATCTTTCTAAACTCATGCATATTATCGAGGTAGTCCCTTATTTTTAGTTTAGCATTCTGCAGTTGCTCCTCTTCTTGTACTGTGAGATTCCCGCTATTCTGCAATACTTTAACATGTCAGTCCCTCTAAATAATTTTTACTTCTTTACCATACACCTTTCTTTTATTTCCACCCGGTTTTTAAACTCCACTTTAATTTTATCCCACCCAAACTATGTTTTCAGAAGAAATTATTATCTTCTCTAATAGCACCTTTATCACTTCTAATACCCTTTCCTTAAATTCCTCTCTTTTCAACAGATAGGTGAAAAAGCTCCATTCTCATTTTTATTTCATTACCCTATATTTTTATTTTGGGTATTACTGGCGCAGAATCTGAAATGGTTATTAGGTGCATATCAAGACCTTCACTTAAAAGCACATGTTCCTGCGAAATGTAAATTCTGTCTCACCTAGACCAGTTTTTGTATCTTAGGGAATAATATGTAAATTCACTCCAAACTCCCGGGTAATGAATTCACATCCTCCATGCTAAATATTTTCATAAATTTATTCAAAAGTCTATCCTCCTCTGTTATACTTTCCTTTCTGTACCTCCCAGAAACATCTTCACTGTTGCAAATCAAATTCCAGTCCCTGCCTATAAGTAATATTACTTGCTGAAAGCCAATTATTTCTCCCAAAATTTTCATAAGCTCCATTATAGCAGTTATAAGTGGAATATAAATACACGCCACAGCAATCCTCCAACCTTGCAAGTAGCCCCTTAGTACTGCAAATAAAAATGTTATGTACACACCATAACGTTCCATCTGTATTGTCCATTTTCATTATTCCACAAAGTGTGGGTTGAGATTCGAACTTCAGATCTGACTCTACCACCCTTTATTTTTTTTTTTTAATAGCTTAGGATCCAACTCTCGAGCTCCTCCCTTACCTGTAATGCCCGTGTCCTCCAAATTACCTCAGATCGAGTTTGTTACAGCTCTATAAGCAGATACATAAAATAATGGAAAGAAAATTATCCTTAGATAGATAGCAGATAGAATCAGGAGCTCAAAAAGAACAGTGGTTCCTAGAACACCTCCGCAAAACTTCCCAGAAAGGGAATGGGGGATGGGGGGGCTGAGAAAGAATGAAAATGGACAACACAGATGGAACGTTATGGTGACTGCATAACTTCTTTATATGATGTTATTTTCATTCGTTCCTCAACCTGTGGGACACAGTCCCCAGCTACAGTGACCCCAGGTGACCTTCATGGAAAGATATTCTGAAGCACTGCAGAGCCAAAAGCAGCCCTACCTCTAGGCACAATATCTAACTTGTAATGTGTGACAAAGGTATGGGGGTTCGACCAAGTAGCAGCTGCACAAATGTCCTCTATCAGAACTCGGGACCAGAAAGGATGAGATGTAGACAAAGATCTAGTAGAATGAGCTGTGGGGGGGGGGGTTGATATAAGGGTTAAAGTGTTTACCTTACAAACACGAAGTGTAGGGTCTGATTCTTAAATTAGGCAACAGACTAGGCTTAAATTGACCCACAAGGTTAGTCTAGTTCTAACCTAATCTAACATGACCAGGTAGAGGTATTCCCTTAACAACATACACGAGAAATGAAGTAGGTGATCCATTTAGAAAAAGTGAGTTTGGATACTGGCCTTCCCCCATCCTAACACTGGAGGAGACAAAAAGCTGATCACTTTTTATGAAAGATTTTGTTCCGTCTAAATAAAAGCACAGCTGTCTATGAACATCTAACAAATTAACAAATGAAGAGTATTATTCACCTTTGTTCTGAAAATTGGGGAAATAAAACTGGCAGATTAATGACCTGATTGATACCATTTTCAGAGGCAACTTTCGGAAAAAGGAGGGATTGATACGCAAGGTCACTCTACCTTTATGAAAAATCAAGTAGGGAGGTTTAACTAAAAGCTTATAACTCAGATACCCTTTTAGCAGATGTGATGTCCACTAAAAAGGCAGTTTTCCAAGGCAGAAATTTCAAGTCTACCTTTGCTGAAGATATGAATGGAGGTAAGACGAGAGCTTGTACCTTCTTGGTTAGATCCCAAGGAGAAGTGGGGTCCTTTATAGGTGGTCTACGTAAAAAAGTAACCCTAAGAAATATCTTATACAGTTTAAATGAAGCCAGAGAAGATAAACTGCCCCCCAGTATGATAGTTTGGGCTGGCTGCCAGGTGTACTTTAATAGTAGAAAAACTTGCCCCACTTTGGAAAATTTAAGCAAGAAAATCCAAAACTGCTGGAATATCAGCTATAACAGGATCCAAATGTTTTTGGTGAGCCCAAGTCGAAAATCTCTTCCATTTTCTTTTATAAATCTTTCTAGCAGAGGTCTTATGAGAATATATTAAAATCTTTGGAAATGGTGAAGAAAGACTGGTATCTCTAGCCATCACTGGAACTGGACAAACATTGTGGTTAATTTCACTCCTAGGAGATCTGGATGAACCTGCCCTGATGGGTGGGGGAGAAAACCTGGATGTGGTTCCAGCATCCACAGAGGGTGTACTAAGTGAGACCAAAGTAAGGGGAACCAAATCTGTTGAGGCTGGAAGGGAGCAATGAGGATCACTTTGCTCTTCAACATCTGAGCTTTCTGAAGAAATTTGGGTATGAGGGCTAGAGGAGGGTAGGCATAAAGAAGATCAGAAGGCCAAACATGGACTAGAGCATCTCTGGGTGACTGTCTCTGAGGAGGGATCATGGCAAAGAACCTGTTGCTCTTGTTGAGGGGCGAAGCAAAAAGATCACAGCCAGGTTAGCCTCACTTGTGGAAGATCATGTTTGCCAGTGACTGATTTAGAGACCACTCGTGAGGCATCACAATAACTCTACTGAGCCTGTCTAGCAGAATTTTGGATTTCCCTGGAATGTGCGTTGTATTCAGGAAACAGCTGGAAGAGGTCACCCACTGCCAAACCCTCATTGGTTCTCGACATAAGGGGTAAGATCTGGTTCCTTCCTATTTGTTGATGTACCATACCATCAACATATTGTCCATTTGTATTGCAATAGTTCCTAGAGGTACTAGGCTCTGAAATGCGTGTAACACTAGAAGGATTTCTCATATCTCTAGAAAAATGATATGCAGATCGGTCTCTTGTGTCAACCACATGCCTTGGACCATTCCACACAGGAAATGCCCCCCAACCCCAGCTGGGACAAGTCTGTGGTCAATGTGGCATTAGGGGATGGAAGATGGAAGAAGGGTTGTCCTTGCGCAACTTCTTCCGAGTAGAGCCATCACAGAAGAGAATTTTTCCATATAAAGGACAACCTGATGGGATGCGTCAGCAGACAGAAGTGTAAGGAACACTGGACCAACCTGAGTCCATCGGAGTACTCGTTTAAGCAAGCTATTCGAATCAAGGTTATCGTGACATCCATTAAACCTAATGCACTGAGGAAAAGGCTTGCTGGGGTACTGGGATGGCTAGAATTTGTCTGATATGTGATCTTTAAGTGTAAATCCTATCTGGAGTCAGGTAGGCTAGACCATTGCCTGTGTATACATGAGCTCAATTAAAGTTGATCAACTGTACGGTTAGTAGCCGAGATCTCTCTGTGTTGTTGTGATGCCCAAGGTGGGGGCTAACTGTAAAAGTCAGTCCCTGGCTTGTAACAGTAGATGCCTGGTTGGTGAGGTCAGGAGCCAGCCATCTAGATAAGGAAACACGTGGAATCCTTGCAGTCTCAAGTGAGCTGTTACTACTGCCATGCATTTGGTAAACACCCTAGGGGCTGTGGTGAGACCAAAGGACAGTACTCTGAACTGAACCAGCCAGAAATGGATAAACTTTCTGGAGCGCCTGCTCACTTTGATGTGATGGTACGCATCCTGAAGGTCGATGGAGCACATCCAAGTCATCCTTTCATAACAGAGGTATAATGGCCTGAACAGTGACCATCCGAAACTTCACATTGTCTATTGATTTGTTTAGAAGGGTTAGGTCAAAGACTGGCCGTAGGTCCCCTGTCTTCTTTGGCACTAAAAAGAAGCTTAAGTAAAGTCCGGATCTGACTTAGTCTGGTAGGACCTCCTGGATGACTCTTTTTTCTAGAAATTTTGCAATTTGCAAAACTGCTTGCTTCCTCTGATTGGATGGAACATTGAAGAGATTTTTTTGCTTGGTTTTGGATTCTGGAAAAATGGAATGGAATATCCTCCAGATATGATCCTTTGCATGCAACAATCACTTGTGACGGTTTATCAGGCATCTGGGTGCAAGGGCAAGCACCTCCCCCCTGACTGCCTCCGAAAAGGAACAGTCAGTCAACCTCTCTGGAGTACTGAAAGGACCTATCCGAGAAGGAATCTCACGGTCCTTGATTTTGCAGACCCCCTATAGTGGTGTCTACCATTATAGTAATTTCCCCCTCTGCCTCTGGGGGAAAAATCTCCTTGTGATGCCTGAAAAGGACCTTGAGACTTTTTGAACCACAATTTCTTACCACCCATGCTGGTTCCTGGAAAATGGTATTTGTGGGGTAGAAAAATGGATTCTGACGGCAGACCAGGTCTTCTCATCCTTCTCACTACAGGAGAGCATCTCTTTAACAGTGGGGCCAAACAACTACAATCCATCAAAAGAAGCACTGATGAAGGATACCTTAAAAGGTTCACGACATCACACAGCCACATTCCAGGCATAACACCTTACAGCAATACCTTAACTGACTACCCTTGAAAAAGCCTCTGTGGCATGCACCATTAGCCTCACGGACTCATCAGAAATAGACTGTAGGTTGGCCAATCCAGAGAAAATGTTTACTAATTCTCTGCAGACATGGACGCTTGGGCAAAATTAGGGAGTTCCTTAATTAAGTCCCTCTGTAGTCTGGTGAAATGTGCCAGGTAATTCAGTGATCACAGTGTGATGTTTGCTGAAGCATACACCCACTTCCTGAATCTATCCAAAACCCTGACTGCCTGTTAGGGAAATGGACAGAAGAACTCTGATCAGCCAGCTCCTTTTTAGTGGCTGCCAAAACAACCGTGGCATCTACCAAGGAATTCTTGGTCCAGCGTTGTCTATCAGATGGGGCACTAAGGATCTTATCAGCTCTCTTTGGAATGGGTTCCAGTGTGTCCAGCTCCTTCCATGCCCTGCGAGAGGCAAGATCAGTAAGGTCATCAATATAGATGGGCCAGACACGAAGGCCTCCAAAAACACAGACTCCTCTAAGAAAGGGCTTTGGGTAGGCCAACCACCTCTCTGGAACAAGACTTCAAGGATGTGTCTAAAGAAGACATAATCCAGTAAAGATCTTGGGGACCCTTCCCCTTCATTGAAGTCCATATATCTTCTGTCAGTGATTCCTGAGGCAAATACAAGTGCCTCCTCTTGCATAGTCTCTTTCAAGGTACCTCCTTGGTGGGGTGCTCTGGGGAGGTGTCAGAAGAGAAGGGGCGCTCTGCAAAGGGAACTGCTTTAGCAGCTCTTAGGGTCTTGCTGTCCCAGCGGTGGAGAATGGGCAGGCTCAGGTGAAGAGGTCAGAGTAGGAGTGGAATCCAAAGGAGGTAGAATTGAGGCAGTTCTCGGTTGGGAGAAAACCCTCTCAAGCACTTTGAATGCATAAGGACCTGGAGAAGCCTAAAAGCAATCTCTCCTGAACCAAGGTTCTAAGAGGAGACAACTCCAAACCCTCATGGATCCCCTGTAGTGAAATGGGAGGTGGAGCCAAGCTGTCATGCACAGAGGCTCCAAGGGAAAAAGAAGTCTCCAAAACCTTTGGAGTTAAGGACATTCCCTTGGACCAGACACTGAAGCTTTGGCTCAGCAATCCATTGTGCTCTAAGAAGGACAGAGCTGACTGTATTAGTCATTGTCAGAGCAGTGGAGGGAAGGCCTATTGGATATGTGTCGACTCTGGATACCTCCAGATCTGAGGGCTCTGAAATGACAAGTGGGATCAGAGAAGGACAAATCAAAGGCACAAAGGAAGGATGGCTCATGGATCCAGTGGGGGCGGTGGAGCAGGCAAAACTTCCATCTGTATCCTGAGGAATCTCCTCATCATCCTGTCCACCTCCACTTTGGAAAGGCTCCGGGAAGATCTGATGGAGGATAATGTAGAGGGAAGTATCTATGACTTCTTTGGGGTTCCTTGGAGAAAGGGAGACCTCATAGTGAGAGATATGATCTCCAGGGAGGGACATGGAGCTTGGCACCAAGGAGATGACAAAGTCCTTGGCTCCGACAGCTTGACAGTCTTAGCTGGTGGTTCAGAAATAGCCCTTTTAGGAGGAGACTGGGCAGGGGAGTGTACTGGGCTCCTTGTACTTTCAGCCCCTGCTTCTAGAGATGGCCCAACAACAGAAGAAGAAGACCCTTATGGATACGTTTGTTCTGGCTCTCCACCAGAGCACTGGAATTGAAACCCAAACAAATATCACAGGATACATCCAAAGGACTGGGCCATAGCCCTTAAATGCACTTCCTGTGGGCACCAGACTGAGGCATCTTGTGCCCACAGAAAGTGCATTTTTTGAACCCAAAAGGCTTGTCGGGTTTGTCAGTCATAGTTTGATTTTAACTACACTACACAACAGAACAGAAAGATTTAAGAGAAAGGAGGTTTTTTTTTTTGTTTGGAAGGAAACAGAAAAGGAAAATCTACCAATAATGGTAGGGAAAGAAATACCCAAAGGTATGAAAGTATCTAAAGACCAAATGAAGAAACCCGAAAATAATATAAAAAGGTATGTAGAAGGGTAAGGAAGGTGATAGACTACAATAAAATGTATTAAACAGCACAACCCATGAGGAGCTCAGAGAAATCCCACCTTGTCATAAGCGTGGCAAATGAGATCTGCATAATTTGGAGGACAGGGGCATTATGGGGAAGGGTGGAGATCCAGAGTTGGATCCTAAGCTATTTAAAAAAAAAAAAAAAAAGCACGGTGGACTTTTTGCTAGGCAAACTTTTTTATTTCCTCCTTAGCATGTACTTCATCAAAAATTATTTTATCCCTACAGGAAAGAATATTTTGAAGACAGCTGGGTACAGGAGTTTAAATTTCATGCCCGTTTCTCAACATTCCCTGAATAATGGAATAAATTTACTTCTCTTCTGCCTGGTATACATTGAGTAATCATTCACTACAAACACTCTGCTGTCTCCCACTTTTAGTCTTTTGTCTTTCTGCCACAGCTTTTTTTTCACATCAACTGCTTCTGCTGGTAGGATTTTATCTTTACTATTAAAAATCTAGGTCGCTTTCTCATAGCCCTTTCAATTAACTCCTGCTGTGGAATACCAGTCCAGCTGCTTATTTATGCTTGCATAAAATTAAAACAGTATGTTCCTTCCAGCTTCTCTGGTACAGCTGAAAATTTCTATTATTTTTTGAAATATCTCTTCTTGAGCAATAGCATATACAGCTTGCCTTTTCTTCATTTCAACCTCTGTTTTTTTGCAATGTTATCACCTCATCTGAATATCTATTTAAAGCTTCTCCCATTTTTTCCAGCCTTGTGTTGTTTGAGTTGATATAATCCATCGGTTTTTCTTTTATTTTAACCAGGTCTGTGTGCAGTTGTCCTATACTTTCCTCTAGGTTACTGGAAGTCATGTCTGGAGCTTGCACTGCTTTATGCTGAACAGCTGCAGTATTTTCCCAAGTCAGTTTTTCCTCACCTTTTGTCACAGATTTTTTTTTTCAGGTCCTCTATATTTCTAACTTCCTGGCATCCGGACAGTACAGTCCACTGGCCTTCTGTGCTGAGTTTTTTTCACACTGGGAGAGCTTAAATTATGCTGTTCCTTAATGTATAGCCATCTTGAAGTCCAAGGAATGGGGGGTCTTAAGGAGAGATCTTGTCTCAACAGGCTGAAGTTCTTTTGAATCCTGAAGATTTCTCTGACATCAGAATATTATCACATTACTATCAGAATAAACTGTATAAATTCTACAACAATATTATTTTACTAATAAAACACACACCCACAAATACTATATTAGCCTAACCTAACTCTAATCTAACATAGAACTATCAGGAAAATTCACAATATAGCACAGGAATAAATTATTAAAACCACAAGAATCTAAACCTATCACTACAAAAATACTAAAGGGATAAGTCGGGAAGTAAAAATAAGAATAAACTTTCACTTATCGTGACTAGAGTATAAGGACCCTCAGATAATTTAATTTTTTAATGTTTGGGTTGTCTGATCCAACTGGATACAAACTATATACTGGAAATGAAGCGGACAGTTTACTGTCATTTAGCAAAAGAAAATCAATAATGGCAATAGAAAAAACGGGTAAAAAAGAAAGTCATATGGAACAAAGGATCAATTGTTGCTAAATGAAGCCATAATAGAGAATTGGAAAAAGGGAAAGAATCTAAGTATGGCATGGATAGAGTAGAATAAAACATCTAACAGTATTTAACATTCACGGACAAAAGAATGATTTCAGAAGTATAAGCTACACCCCTACAATGATTTTGAGAACAAGATATACCCTGCATCGATCAATTACATTGCAGTGACCACGAACCAGCAGCAAACCTCTGTAGATGAGACATGTATCCCAGGGATAAAAATTCAAAGGGGGTATTCCAGGGTGATTCTCTATCACCACTGCTATTTTGTCTTGCCCTTAACCAGTTAAGCTGTTTACTTAACAGATACGGCTATGGTATAATTTTGCTCCGAGAAACCAACTTCTTCATAGACAATGCATCTACTTTTTGTGGATGGGTTAAAATTCATCCGATAAGGAGTTGAAAGCACAACTACAAATGGTTACAACTTTCACAGATGATAAAAGAATGTCATCTTGTCTTGAAATATATGCAAAAGCAACATTTACAACAGGAAAACTGCAGCACCAAGAAAATATCATCACTCTGTGACAGGAATGTGATCTAAAAGAACTTGATATGGAAGGAGTGCACAAATATCTGGGAATAGATGAAGACTGATAATAAAACATGAACAAATGAGAAAAAAACTCATTAAAGAATACTTTAGAAGACTAAAGCTATTACTAAACTGCCTTCACATCTAGAAATAAATTCCAAGCTATAAACTATTTTGCTATTCCTGTTCTAGCTTACAGTTTGGGTGCGACTGACTGGTATAAAAAAGTATTGGATCAATTAGACAGGAAAACAAGAGAAATGCTTCATGCTTATCAAATGATATACAAAAATAAATGTATATCAAGATTATATATTCCTCACTCTGAAGGAGGTAACAGCCTCCGCAAAATTGACTGCATGTATGTATCTATAATCGTGGGATTGCTAACATACCTGCTGACCTCACCAGAGCTAAACATAGGAAAGTTTGAAAACATGAGGAAAATAAGATGAAATCTTTGTTTAGTTGCAACGTTTTTGAGTGAAGTGGGAATGGAAATCAAACCAGAAGATAAGAATCAGAAAGCCATTGAATGGGTAAAATAAAAAAAGAAAGAATATAAGGAAAAGGATCAGATGAAAAGGAAAGAAAACTGGAAAATCCATAAATATAGTGGCAAGTACAGAGATCTTCTGGAACAGCCTCATGTTGACCAAGATTTGACACAGAAATAGTTAAGGAGAGGTGAAGTAAAACCTAAATATGAAATGCTAAATAATGGCAGCATATGACACTGGACTATGTACATGATGCCTTACAAAGTCCAATGAAAATGTGTGAAAAATAGATGCTGCAAAAAATAACTAGAAACGGTCACACAATTTTGTGCTTGGTGTGATACACTCATGGCAGAGGGACCATACACTGAAAGGCACAATAATGTGTCAAGAGTATTGCACTGAGGATTGTGCAAACACTACAATACAGAAATAGCTGAGAAGCATTGGTAACATGAACCACAAAGCATTACAGAGAATGATGAAGTTTGTATCACATGAGATCACCACTTACCAACATTTCAAAAAACAGATATAGTAGTCCATGAAAAGAAGACGAAAGTAGTACTGAACTTTGAAACTGCTACACCTAGTGATTACATTGTTTTGCGCAGAGTGACACAAAGTCATAAAATAGCAACACTTGTAAGCAGAAACAAGGACAATGTGGAAGAAAGATACCAAGATAGTTACAATAGTAACAGGTCTAATAAAAATGAATTTACCCTCATAATTAGATATGGTACCAATACTTGGAACACGACAAACACTGAGAGAATATCACCTTTATATTCAGTAAAGCTTTAGGGTTACAAGCCCTTTTTCAATACTAATACAGGTTTCATTAAAAAAAAACATGCATTTAAATAGGAGCCAAAACTATCACATGACTTGCAGCCTAAATCATGTGACAAACATAATACATAAAATGTCATACTATTAAAAATGTTATCTCAAAAACAATTTTTTGATACAAATATCATACATCCAGTTCATATCCTAACTACATTTTCATAAAATAAATTAATTTAATTTAATTAAATTTATTTCGCTGTATTTTGGTTAAAATAGGTTTCAATGTGACGGCAGAATTTAAACCTGGTGGATAATCAGCTGCCAATCTTAATATCCACTCATATTCCTTTGTTTCTAAAAGGTTATTAGTATCACCAATACTTGGAACTCCATATGGATTCTGGGCAAATTGCAGGTGCTGAAAAGAACATACGTAACATCAAAGACTGAAACATTAATGTCATGAACTTTAAGTGTACCCTGACTTAGGAATGGGGCCCACCCCAGTCATTGTATTAAAAAACCCAAAAGACTTGAAGAAACTGAACAGACAGGAATTGATGTAGTGACATAAATCAGGCGTATAAGCATGGACACATCCTAAGATTCACCCTCAAACACACAAACACAGCACTAGCAAGCACATTCTTGCAAATCAATAATAAAAACAATTTGATGTTTATGTTTAAAAATGTAATACAAAAATATATTCATACCAAATTTACAGGGAACTCCAACAACTGAAGCCAACAGAACAGATTCTTACCTCACATGGGGATAAAAATACACCATTCCTGATTTATCAGAGAGGATCCCCTTCATAGATCAAATAATATGGTAACAATATTTCTTCTTTTAAGTAATATGATAACAGTGCTAGCTGAGACATCAGGAAACTTTCTTGAGGGGTCTTAAATTAGACTGAATCTCAGGCCAGGAATGCTAGAAGGGACCACATAGTCTCAAATTCAGATAATCGACTCTGAGCACTAACTCTAAAAATATATCCAAACACCCACAGCTGCAGTCAAGACAATAATGCTTGATGAAGGTGTGGAATAAAGACTGAGTTGCTGTGACACAAAGATCTGCAATGGAAACACTCTTGAAACAAGCAGTGGAAAAGACACTCTTTTAGAGGGGTAAGTTCTGACAAGAGCCATTTGTCAATAGATAATTACTTGTAAAATGGGAAAAAAATGTAGCTGGTACTCCACTTGAAAAGTATTTGCTTGGTAGGTTTAAGTCATTTCTTCATTGCTGAAAAAGTGGTCTGTTTTCCTCAACTTAAGAAGGATATCTAAACTAATGGTGCTTATTCAGGATGTTAAAGATTCTCTATCATCCATTTTTTGCCATGCAGAGAAAAACAGATTAATTTAATGGACTGGTTCAGAGCCATTACTGGAAGGAAATGTGAACTCATGATAAGAGACACAATGTGAGGGACCAGATATGGTTTCCTACACGAGGGTATGAAGCTCTGAAATCCTGTAAGCAAAGGTGATGGCTATAAGATGCAGCATTTTCCAAGAAAAAAATCAGCAACTTCAAACCAGAACGTTCCAACAGTGGATGAGAATATTTGTTGACTATGAAGCTCAATCCCATATTTTTTTTTTTTTTTTTTTTTTTTATGGGGACAAAATGCATCATTTTCTAAGAAACTGTTTGACCACCTGGTGTTGGGTCATAATCCTGTCCACTACAACCTTGTGGTGCACAGAGATTGTTAACACATGTATCCTGACAATATAATACCTAATGCTCAACTCACCAGTGTCTGAGATAATCAATATTATATAGAAGTTGACTGTGGCAGCACATAACACTGATCCACTCCAAACGAGAACCATTGGAGAAATAGGCCTGCTGAATGGAAGGCTTCCAAGTAGCTTCAATATATTTTTTAAACAAGAAACCTATTTATTGAATTATTACTTATGATATTGGCAATCACATTTTTCTATAAATAAAAACAAATATTTTGACATTTTCAGTTGTAAACATTATATAGCACATATAATATTTTATATATTCACTGTGCATCAAACATTATACAGTTCATTCAATTCCTGTCTTCCTTTAAACATGCTGCATGTATTGTTCCCACAATTCCCATTTTTTCAATGTAATTGGCTCGTAATTCTAGTTGTTTTGCCTCAATTATAACTCACTACTTCTAGTATGGTCAGTTTAGACTTCACATTTTCTAGTAATTTTTTTGGCAGCCACCAGAATCAAACTCAGCAAGGCCCTCTATGTCTGGGCAATTTTGATTCTGTATTGCAGCTCAAAAAATAATTTCCTTAGTTACACCAATCTGATTACGAAGTACTTCTGACAGTAGTCTGCAGGGAATTTGTAAAGTCTGCTAACTCATTACATGCCCAAAAATATGTTTCTAATTACCTCTTTTTTTCCCAACACACCTCCAAAAACTGCATTCTACCCAAGAAAAAATCTTTGGAGTCTGCCTGGGGTATAAAAGTACCTATGCAACCACTTCCAAACAAAGATCCTAAATCATCTAGACTTTGTTGCATATTTTGGAGTCCTAGATAAATCCTCCCTTTGTTTCTTTGTGAAATGCTTAGCTAATCTCCCTTCCCAATCCCTTCTAACACCCTCTGATTGATACCTATAGTTATGCAATACTTTATATGCCTTATTATCCCCTATTTAACAGCAGATTCTGCTCATGAACATACTAAAATCTCTACCAGGGCTGGCCTTTCACTTATAATCCCCCATTCCTTTCTGTTTGCCTATACTCTGATATCAAACCTTGATGGGGAAGGCAATCCTAACTTGCAATTCATACGTGTTTTTCACCTCTTCCCATTTCTTTACCTTTCCCTTTCTAATTATTTCATTCAAATACATTGGTTCCTTTGCCAGTTTTCTCTGGTAAATTCCACCCCCCCTTCTCACCTATTCTCGGTATCCCTAAATGCAGTCACCCCTATCATCAGAATCTTTCTCCATTCCAGTGTTGGTTTAGTTATTAAAATACTTTTCTCTACTTTATAAATAATATTCTGTATGTTTAGTTATTCTCCTTCAGGATCTGCATTCAAAATCCTAGTCTCTCCTTATTTCTTGAGCTTCCCCTCTGTTTTATCATCATTCCTTTCTACTTTGAATTATAGTTTTCTGCTTGGCTATCTATATTAAACCTTAATGGTGTAGCTCTGAAAAACGCTTCAAATCAGGTAATCCCAAGCCATCTTTTTCTATTGGCAGGATCAACTTATCCCACTGAATCTTGCCCCCTTTCTCTCCCAGATAAAAATCTTCAACCCTTTATTAATTGCTATCCACAACTTCTCTTCTAGTTAATAAAAAATATATCTGACCTGTGTATAAAACTAAAGGAAATGAAAACATTTTTACTGCTTGTATCTCACTATACATATCCATAAAACAGCGTTAATAGTTTCTCAGTTTTTGTATTATCTTTTTAGTATCTTCCTTAAATATCCTTAGATGCCATAACAGAATCCCCTTTTCATCCATACTCCTAAGTAAATGATTTTAACATATTCCCATAAATATGGGTATAGCTGAACAAATCTGTGGGTGGGTACATAAGTTACAGCTATTGCCTTCGTTTTACCTTTGTTAATTCTGTATCCCAAAAAGACCTGAAACTGCCTCAGAATGTTCCACAACACTAAAATACTCTTTTCTGGTTTTATCAGGTACAAAATTATATCATCGACAAAGACAATTTTTCTTGATCACCATATCAACTGCACCCTTGAATCTCAGAGTCCCCCATTTTCTTTGCCAATAGTTCTAAATGAAAGGGGAGACCCCTGTCCGATTCCTCTTTTCAAAAAGAACTTATCAGAAAGGAGTCCTCTCACTTTATTTTTCTCCTCCAGTCCCTCATATATCCTCCTAATTACCCTTATTATAGTTACAGGGAATGCAAATGCTTCCATTTCCCTACTCATAAAATCCCAGCTTACTCTGTTGAATGGTCTCTCTCTATCAAGACCCACCAAAAGTGGTATTTTCTTACATTCTGCTTCCTGTTGAATCATCATTGCTATATTAATGTTGTCAAATGTTTGCCCCCTCTACAAAACCACACTGATTCATATTCATCAATTGTGGCATCACCTTTGCCATTCTTTTAGCCATTACAAACATCTTATAATCATGGTTTATAATCAAAATGGGCCTATATTAAAATGGATTCAATGGGTCTTTACCATCTACAGACATTACTGCCACCACAGCTTTCTTCGATGTTGCTTTTTCCTTTTTTGAAACACTGCTTAAAACCTTGCAGATCTTGATCACTTTTTTCCTCCTAGCTTCCAAACTTCCACAGCAATACCATCTCTTCCTGGAGACTTTCCTGTAGATTGGTTACACATCACCATTTTATCTCATCTCCCCCATCCTGTTATTAATTGTGCCTCATCAGCTTCTAACCTTGGAATATTTAATTCTGTAAACATTTCCATTTGTACTTTTTCTTGATTTCTGCCTTTCTCTGATTTATACAGATTTTCATAAAATTTCCGAAATATTTCTAATACCTCTACAGGATCTCTGGTTGTTTTCCTTGTTATAGGCTCCTTAAGTGTGGTACCATCCCTTTTCCTTTATTTTCTCTTTAGCACTTGCTTCTCTTCTTGTTCTGTAAAATTCTTACTGTTCTACCATACTTTAACCTTTTTCAGTCCTTCTAAATAATTTTTGTTACTTCTTAACCATATCTCTTTCTTTTATTTACACTCAGTTTTTAAACTTTACATTTCTATCTTCCCTAATAACTCCCAAATAATTTCCACTACCCATTCCTTAAATTTTTCTCTGTTTAACAGATAGGTGGGGAAGCACCAGTGTCTCATTTTTATTTCATTACCAAGCATTTTTATCATTGGCTCATGTTCTGAAATAGTTACTGGATGAGTAACTTTCAGTTAAATAATGTGACCCGAGGCACAGTCTGGGATCCAGAGGGAAGATCCAGTGGGGGGAGGGGGACTGTCCATCTTGCTGAAGCAGAGAAAACTCTCTCCTCCATCTCAAAGACAGAACACCCCAGGAGAAAGCAGCTGATGGAGGAGAGGAGCCATGCTTCCATCCCATCAGTTCTGTCTGCTCCGAGGGCAAGCCACCCGAGGCAGAGGTAGTAGCCGAGCTGTCCAGTGCCAAGGTTCCAGGGGGCAGAGACAGCTCTGACAACTTTGGAGTAGACTCTAACACCTCAGATCCGACACAGACATTACAGCTCAGTCAGTCGGTCCCCAGGTTACTCAGCAGGGTATTACAATCTCTTCCAACACTTCACCAGAGCATCCCACTGAGGAAGTTCCTAGGAAGAGGAAGTGCAAGAGGATGCTTTTGGATTTCCCTCAGGAGTCACAGAAGATACTGATTTCGATAAAGGGTAAGGACCACCACCTGAAGACATCTCATTCACAGACATCCTTGAGATCCTTAAATATCTTTGGATCTGATTTAGATGGTCCTGGCATACTTGGATCCAAAGGCTCAAAAACAGAAGGACGGATCAGAGAAGAAGCTGAGAGAGGTGGAGTAGTGCGAACTAGACCTTCCTGATCCAAAGGGGTAGAAACCGGGATAACGCCCATCTGCATCTGAGCAGAGAGAAATCTCCTCATTCTGACCACATCAGCTTCGGTCAGACTTTTGGAAGAATGAGAGGAAGCTAAGGATGGAAACTTACAGTGCTGACATTTCATAAAAGGAGATGCTACTCTGGAAGGTACTGGATCAATACAAGGTCAGTATCTAGTTTGTGGCAAGGGCCCCTGATCCAAATAGCTTGAATCAGAGGAGGCTGTAGCCTTTGGATCCAATTTGTTTTTTTTGGCAGCTTTGTAGATAAAGAAGTCGAGGACCGTAAACATCTAGGAGACTTAGTGAAGGTTCCTTAGATTTTGATTTGGAGGGTTGAGCTCCAGCAATAGCCTAAGAGAAAGACGTTGAGAGTAACCCTTTCAAAATAAGTTCATTTTTTCAGTCTGCAATGGCTCGTGGATAAACGTTTTCACATATTTGACAGTCCACTTGAAGGTGATGAGGTCCCAACCAATAAACACAAAGAATGCATGTTGGACAAGGACAACTTGTACCCATACTTCTGGCACTTCTTAAACCCAGAAGAGCTTTTTTTCTGACACCTTAAACTAGGAAATATAAGAAAAGATTAAAGGAAAAAAAAACTTTTTTAAATAGGAAATGAGAAGAAGGAAAGAAATACCAACAATGGTACAAAAGGAAAGCAGGAAAAAAAAAAAAAAAAAAAAAAAAAAGGACAACTACCAACAATGATAAAAAATAACTATACTTAGTATATAAATTGGAGGATTTACATAAAAGAATGGAAAAAGAAGTTATGTACCTACCATAAAGTTCCATGTTAGTTGTCCTTCATCTCGCCTTCCTTCTTGCTGTTTGGGTTTGGAGCCGAGACTCAGCCTACTTCTATAGCTCGAGAGCTATTTACTGGCTTGAGGCTAACCCTTATCCCAGAATGCCCAGCGTCAGCTACCCAGATCTCGTTTGTGATAGCGCACACTAGACATATAAAGTAACCAGTAACCTAAAACTGATTTACCAAAATAACAGATCAGAGTAAACTGTCACAAAATTACCTGGCATGTGAAACAAGAAAAAGGAAATCAGCCAGTGAAACCATAGTGAACGCCTCTCAATCCTCCAGGAAAGGGGAAGGGGGGGGGGTACAAGAAGGAAGGTGAGATGAAGGACAACTAACATGGAATGTTATGGTGGGTACGTAACTTTTTTATGTTAAGTTCTACCATCTTGCCTTCATTCTTGCTGTTTGGGGCAGCGTCCCTAGCACCTAAAGACCCCGGGTGGCTCATTAGAACAGACTCTTCAGAACAGTGGAACCAAAGAAAGCCCTGCTCCGGGAGACCACATCCACTTTGTAATGAGAGATAAAGGTATGATGGTTTGCTCAAGTGGCAGCTGCACAAATTGAGTCTATGGGCAATTTAGACTGAAAAGCTACAGAAGTGGCTAATGCTCTAGTAGAATGACCTTTCGGTTTTGCTGGTAGATGTTTATGTCTTAACTGGTAAATAAAGGCAATGGTGTCAGATAACCATTTGGATAAGGTCACCTTAGAAACTGGAAGGCCTTACTTATTGTGAGCATAGGAGAGAAATAATTGGTCTGACTTTCTTAGCTCTTTGGTCCTATGGAGGTAAAAACATAATTGTCTGTGCACATCCAAGCTGGTGAAGACCGTATTCTGCCTTGTTGTTGTAACTGGGAAAGAAGATGGGGAGATCGATGTATTGATTTAAATTGTTTTCTGAACAGACATTTGGTATGAAGGATGGGTTGGTTCTCAGAGAAACTCTCTTTGTGAAACACCATATATGCAGGACAAACACAGAGTGCTTGGAGTTCGGAAACGCATCTAACTGAGGTAACAGCAACCAGAAAAAGTGTTTTCCAAGAAAGAAATTTTAAGGGACATGAAGCTGCTGGTTCAAAGGGAAGCAGAATCAAATAAGTCAAAACTAAATTGAGATCCCAAGGAGGAGGTGAATCCCTCACTGGGGTCTAAGAAGAGATGTTCCTCTCATGAAGGCTTTGCAGGGCTTATGAGACATTATGCTAGAATTAAGAATTCTAATATGAAAATTAGATATGGCGGCCAGTTGTACCCTGATGGTAGCAGCAGCCGCACCCAACTGAAAAAGTTCTGCTAGAAATTCTAGAATTTTATGGACTGGGGCTGAAAAAGGGTCTAAGTTTCTGGATTCTGCACAGTAAGAAAATATTTTCCATTTGCTAGCATAAGCCTTTCTCGTAGTTGACTTATGGGAGGATACAACAATATTGCGAACTGCTGGGGAGATGCTTGGAAGCCTGGTTAAGGGAGGAAGTGGAAAAACCAAGCTGTGAGCTTGAGAGTCTGAAGGGATTGGTGTAACCTGCCTGAGAGATGAATCAACAGATCTGGCACCGGGTCCAGAACCCAAGGCTGGTCTAGAAGGTAAAGGTGCAGGAACGGAAACCAAATGTGTCAAGGCCAATAGGGGGCAATGAGGATCATTTTGCAACCCAACGATTTTGCTTTCTGTATGAGTCTTGGAATTAGGGGGAAATGCATAAAGGAGTCCCTGAGGCCAATCGTGGACTAGAGCGTCGCTGGGAGTTTGACATGGGGGAAGAAGCAGGGAGAAGTAGCTGCTGCATTTGTTGTTGAGGGGGGTGGCAAATAGATTGCAAGGCTGGCCCCATTTGCGGAAGATAAGGTCCGCAACTTCCTGATTCAGAGACCACTTGTGAGGCATGAGGATAGCCCTGCTGAGCCTGTCCGCTATTACGTTGGACTTCCCAGGGATGTGCGTTGCTGTCAGAAAACGTTGGGAGGAAATTGCCCATTGCCACAGCCTGAGGGCTTCTCGACACCAGGGCTAGGACCTGGTCCCGCCCTGCTTGTTGATGTACCACACAACTGACATCTTGTCAGTTTGGATTGCAATAGTCCCGGAAGGAAGAGCATCTTGAACAGCTTGCAATGCTAGGAGCACCGCTCTCATCTCTAGGACATTTGATATGCAGATGGTACTCGTAAGGCTGCCACATGCCTTGGACGGTCTTGCCTAGACATTGCCCCCCCCCCCACCCTATCAGGGAGGCGTCCATGACCACTGTGGCTACCGGAGGGGGTTGAATGAAAGGTCTGCTCTGAGTCACCAGTGGGGAGACCATCAACCAAGAGAGGTGTCTTTTGCATGTTTCTGTAATCAGGATCATGTGAGACATGGGTAGTTCCTGGAAGGACCAATGTGTGAAGAGAAGCCACTGAAGGACTCTCATGTGGTAACGTGTTAATGGTATAAGAAGAATGTCAGCTGCCATGGAGCCTAGAACTTGCAGGACATGTCTGACTTGGAACATGCTCTCCATTAGAAATGACACTTGCTGGCGAACAGAGAAAACTCTTTCCTGAGGTAACCTTGCAAACACCTGTTTTGTGTTTAATTCTGCTCCTACATATGTAACAAATTGACAGGGCAACAAGGCGGATTTTTTGAAATTTACTGTAATGCCTAGTTGGGTGCAGGTTGATATTGTATAATCCCGTGCCTCTAAGAGTTGATGCCTGGTGGTAGCAGTTAGGAGCCAGTTGTCTAGATAGGGAAACACCTGGAATCCTTGACATCTCAGGTGAGCCGTGACTACTGCCATACATTTGATGAACACCCTGGGGGCTGTGGTGAGACCAAAGGGCAGAGCTCTGAACTGATAATAACTGGCCCCTACCCAGAAGCGAAGAAATCTCCTGGAGCGTCTGTCCATTTTGATATGGTAGTACGCATCCTGAAGATCTATGGAGCACATTCAGTTGTCCTGACCCAGAAAGGGGAGAATGGACTGCAGTGTTACCATCCGGAACTTTTCTTTTTGTACAGATTTGTTCAATCTGTTGAGATCCAGTATTGGTCTCCAGTCCCGTCTTTTTTTGGTACTAAAAAGAATCTTGAGTAAGCTCCGGATCCTAGTTAGTCTGCGGGGACTTCCTGAATGGCTCTTTTTTCTAGCAGTTTTTAAACCTGAATAACTGCTTGATCCCTTAGATTGGGTGGGACATCTGGGATGGACTTGATCCCTTAGATTGGGTGGGATATCTGGGATGG
This sequence comes from Protopterus annectens, assembly GCF_019279795.1. Lineage (NCBI taxonomy): Eukaryota > Metazoa > Chordata > Ceratodontiformes > Protopteridae > Protopterus > Protopterus annectens. The sequence goes on along the minus strand of NC_056744.1, from coordinate 882,891,219 downwards.
ACTTTTTTGACTTTAGAGGGAGTTGATGAAAGGGGATTTTGTAACCTCCGGATATGATGGACAATACCCATTTGTCTCTTGTTATATTTTGCCAGGCTTTTGGGTACAGGGAAAGTCTTCCCCTGACTGCCTCCAGAGGTGAGCAGTCGGGCAACCAGTCAGGGATGCTGGAAGGGTTTGGCAGAGAAAGTTTCTCTGTCACCCTGATTTTGCGGTCCCCCTCTGCCACGAGGGCGGCGTCTGCCATTGTTGCCATTTCCCCCTCTGCCCCAGGGGGAAAAATCACTGTGTGTCAGGCAAGGGTCCCGGAGACTTCCAAAACCACAACTTTCCACCCTTCTGACCTTTGGGATAAGGTCTGTTAGGAGTGGAAAAACAGGCTCCCACGGCAGAGAGAGTCTTGCTTTCCTGCTCACACCTGGTAAGCGTGTCTTTCACCTCGGGCCCAAAAAGCGAGGAGCCATCAAAGGGAGTATTTGTGAAGGACGCCCGAAAGGGTTCCGCAAATTGACACAGCTGCAGCCAAGCATGTCTCCAGAGAGCCATTCCTGTACCTGCGGCTCTGCTCGCTCCATCGGCTGCATAGGAAATCAGCCTCATGGAGGAGTTGACTATAGAATTAAGAGTCGCAAGCTGGGAAGCTATTTTGGCTGATGCTCCCTCAGCTGTAGGAACCTGTAGGGTATCTCCAAGCTCTTTTAGGAGATCCCTTTGAAGTCGTGTAAATTGATAGAGATAATTCAGGGACCTCATTGAGAAGGTTGCCGAGGAAAACATTCACTTCCCATATCTGTCCATCATCCTAGACTCTTTGTTTGGTGGATGGACAGATGAAGAAGTTTCTGCTAACTCTTTCTTGGTGGCTGCTACTACCACCATGGCATCAACTGGCACACCTTTGGAGAGAAAGCGTTTGTTTTACTTAGTTACCGCTTTCTTTGCTCTTCTCGTTTTATGTTCTTCCAAACATTAATGACATGAAATAGGACATACTACAGGTAAACCAGGGAAAGGAAGCCAACAAACTACTGAAACACAAAGACTAAGTCAGCAGCACCAAGACCCACCATAGGAAGTATCAGGAATCCAAAAAATATAAAATAAAACAATTTATTGAATAGTTTTTCATGGCTTGTATTGTGGCAACTTCTTCAGAAAAGATACACACTTTCAAACAGTAGTTTATAAGTAATTGAGACATGTCATGTGATGGCCACACCCTCCAGTAAGTCAAGTTCTTAAAGAAACAATTGCTAAAAAAACACGTGTTCATAAAACCTAAATACAAAAGCTGCAAGTTTGTTAGATTAAAAGTGTCATCAAAACTGTTATAAATAGTTATACAGAAGGCATTAAACTGTTAAACTCAAACAATGTATGGATGGCCTTTCTGCTCGTTTAGATAAGGTGGACACTGTTTTATCTCAACAACGTTCTTTTCAGAATGTGGTTCCACAAATACCGGTGAGTGGCACTCCTGTTAGTAACTTGAGATCTACTCCACCCAACAGAGTTGAAGTCAGTACTGGCGCAACTTGTGGGGATATCACATCAAGCCAACGGATCCCAACCGAAGCCCGCCAAATGGGGAATATGAATGAACCTGTACTTAATACATCCAGTGACAACAATGGAAGGCTTATTGGAGCTCCTGATTTTAACGAGTGGATTAAAGACACTTCCACACTTTGTTTCAAGACACGGTTTGACCAGGAGCAACCGGCCGAGACTAACAACGGACAACAGGTTAGTGCTATTGGCTTGAATGAGAAGCTTAAAATCCTTGATGTAAAGTTATTAAAACTTAAAAAATTACAACTTGAAGTGATGTATTTTAAGGAGTGCTTGAAGCAACACATAGTCCCGAAAGGGCTTCGTGTCCATCGGTACCCAACTGGTTTAATCCCGGATTCATTGTTTCATTTAGAATTAAATTCCTTGTTCGACCAACAAGGCTTTGACCTCATGCAACTTATGATCAAACAATACCAGTTACAGATAGATGCCTTGCCCTGTGAGGTTTCAGTGTTGAACAATAACATATTATCGGACTGTGAATTTTTCAGATACAGGTATGACTATGACCGCCTTCTCTAATATCAATCAGTTGCTGGACAGACTGAAGAGCAATAAAGTCAAAAAAATGAAAAGGGACAGGCTTGCTTATGACAATGGGTCGGCCTATCCAAAACCATCTTCAGCTCAAATTTCTAATGCAATGAAACCCTTTATTGCTGTACAGCAATCCAACAATGTTGTGCAATCTGATGACAATAATCAGATTGTCATTAGACATAGTGAACAGATCCGTAACAATAACAGTAACAACTGTGATTATAACCAACAAGTGGCTGATAATACCAACGTCCCTGTTAACAATTATGTAAATTTTCGGAAAGACAACCCTACAGGAACAATTCCTAAGAACAAATCATTCCAACAGAACCAGAAGAACAATCGACGCAATTTCAAATGCAGGAAGTAATAACTAATAACTATCCTCGTTTGAATTGTTACTAACAGTGACGGGGACTTTAACATTTATAATTTTTCATTTTCTATCGACTTGCCGTTGGTGAATTTATTAGCTAAAGGTAGTACATTTGTACCTGACAAACCATTTAACTTAGTCAAAACTGTCACAGATCTTAAACTGTATGTGAGAAAGTTAAACTTTAATTTATTATTTGGTGACAGTAACTCTGGTGACCATGAGTTAAGGGTGGCTAGTACTTACAATCCCCCACTACACCCTACCCTGAAGATGTTTGAACAAGTATGCAAACTGGATTTTCGATTCCTTTCGAATCCTCATTCTTGTCCATCAAAAAGACAAAGTAATGTGAGTCGAAAGGAAAGTATACTACTGCAATCCATGAGGAACGCTAATGTCAGGGTGGTTAAACCAGATAAAGGTGGGGGATTAGTAGTCTTTGATCAACATGACTACACAGTGAGAATGAGGCACCTGTTAGACACAGCGGCTTACTCTAAAGCATCCTTGAGTGAGGTCAACACTGCATATAAACGGATAAGAGGCTATTTCAATGACTTCTTCACTGATGCCATCATTGATATTGGTACATTTAATTTCATCTCCCTTCCTTGGCCAAAAATCCCAATTATGTTTGGGATACCAAAAATCCACAAGGATGTGGAAAACCCCCCCATGAGACCATTAATAGATGGGAGGGGTTCATTAACTTACCCTTGTGCAAAGGTAGTGGACAACATTTTGAAAAAATACTTGGTGTCAGAACACCAACTATGCAGAGACTCATGGACCTTCCTAGAGAATATTAACAACTTGAAATTTAATCCCAATCACAATTTCTTAACTATCGATGTTAAGGACTTGTATACATCTATTCTACATTTAGAGGGCATAGAATGGGTGAGTCTTTTGCTTAAATCTAAGAAAGCTCCTTCACATGAAATTACTTTAGTGGAGTCTTTATTCGACATCATTCTTACCAATAATTACTTTTTATTCGATAACGATTTTTATTTACAGAAATGAAGGGTCGCTATGGGGTCACCCTGTGGTGCCAACTTTGCCAACTTGGTGATGGCATATTGGGAAAGAATTTTTGTTTTCAAAGCTGAGCACTTCAGGGCAAACCTCGTTTATTATACCCGCTTCTTGGATGACATCTTCGTGTTATTTAACGGAGATGGCATTCAGGCTAAGCTTTTTATTTCATTTTTGAATTCTACAACTGATTTCCTTGTATTTACATCAACATTGCATACAGCCACGACTGACTATTTAGATGTGAAACTTTCAAAAGATAAAGTCAATAGGAGGTATGTATCACAGACATTTAGAAAACCCACGTACTGTAACTCATTCCTACACTTTTCTAGCTGCCATCCGTTCCACCAGAAGCGGTCCATCATAAAAGGCCAATTGATAAGGGCAGCTAGAATGACCACACTTGAGCTCGATTTCCATCAAGAGTGTGATTTACTTAGGAAGATGTTTGAAAAGCGTGGGTACCCTAGCAACCTTACTGGAACTTTAGTCAGTGACGTTTCTGACAAAAGAAGACTTGGAATCATCTCTCCCATCCTTGGGCTAAACAGTTTAGAACAGGACAGTCTTGTTCCTCACATGGTAGATTGTCAAAACAGTGTATTTGTCCCAACACAAATTCCATTACAAACATTAGCCCCTAACTTCAAAGGTGGATTTATCACTACCTTCAGTAATGATAGTGGCCAAGTCAAACGTATTTTATGTAAAAACTGGCAGTTTATTTTTAGTGATATTCCATTATTCAGTAAACTAGGTCCAGTTCCAAATATTGTATTTCGTAGAGGCCACAACCTTAAAAACTTACTTGAATGTGGGGGGCAACAACTTAAAACACATAGGTATGCTGGAATGAATGTGTGAATCTTGTAGGATGTGTAGATTCATAGAAGTGGGCAATACATTTTGCATAGGTGACAACAAGTATGAGATTAAATTTAAACTTAACTGTAATTCTAGACTAGTAGTCTACATAACAAGATGTGTCTGCTGTCCCGCATTCTACGTGGGGAAGACTGAACGTAGACTGCGGGACAGGGTTTATGAACACACCTATGCTATTTCAGTCAATAAAATTGACAACCCACTAGCAAGACATATAGCAAATAATGTGAGCCACAAATTTACCTTTAAAGCTATAGATCAAGTTCAAGCTAATTTGAGAGGTGGCCCACTGAACCTATTTTTAGAGGAACATGAGCTTGAATGGCAAATCCGTTTGAATGCATTTGTTGTACCAGGTTTAAATGATGCTTGTAACACTGCCTGTCTTCTGAAACTAAGAAGTTTGAGACGGTAACTGCTGTTTTGCGTGAATATAATTCTATTCATTTTAGCTCTACAATATTTTAGAGGGATATACCCGGTTGATTATTCCGTAATTTTGAAGTTTAGTCTAACTTTGTTATTGTTTGAGTTTAACAGTTTAATGCCTTCTGCATAACTATTTATAACAGTTTTGATGACACTTTTAATCTAACAAACTTGCAGCTTTTGTATTTAGGTTTTACGAACACGTGGTTTTTTAGCAAATGTTTAAGAACTTGACTTACTGGAGGTGTGGTCATCACATGACATATCTCAATTACTTATAAACTACTGTTTGAAAGTGTGTATCTTTTCTGAAGAAGTTGCTACATTACAAGCAACGAAAAGCGCTTCAATAAATTGTTTTATTTTATATTTTTTGGATTCCTGATACTTCCTGTGGTGGGTCTTGGTGCTGCTGACTTGGTCTTTGTGTTTCATGAAATAGGACATAAAACTTTGGAGTTCCCTGCAAGTTTAACAAAGTCAAATAAGTCCAATATGTCTACGTTTTCTTGTTCCACCACATTTCGCAAATGTGACTGAAGCTTTGTAATCCCACATTTATTAATTAATTTCTGAATTGTGTGTTTTCTTCCTGTTGCTGTCCATCTCCCAACTCCAGTCTGGTTCATTTCCAATGTACTCCTGCTTCTTCTAGTCAACTCCTATGCTTTTTTTCTCTCTCTAAAGCACTGTCATTTGAAGCACTGGAAAAGGTTTAACTGGCAAAGCCTCTCTCTGAGCTTTATTATCAGAATAAGATGCAGAATCTCCTTCTGTTTGATAGCTCACTTTTTGCTAGGCAAACTTTTATATTTCTTCCTTAGCATGTTCTTAATCAAAAAATGACTGACTCTTCAATAAAAAAATATTCTGAAGATAGCTGGATAAAGCAGCTTGAATCTCACACCTGCCTCTAGTCATTCCCTGACTGCCTGAATAAATTTACTCCTCTTCTGCTTGGTGTACAGGGAATAATAATTTTCCACAAACATGCTACTGCTCACAACTTTTAGTATGCCGCCTTCTGCCACAGCTTTGTCTGCTAGGAGGATTGCATCTTTACTATTAGAAGTATTGGCTGCAGTCTTATGACCAGATTTGCAGCATATACACAATATACCCTTTCAATTAACAACCCCTGCTGTGGCATACCAGTCCCGTTGATTACTTGAGCTTTCATAAAATTAATATTCTGTTCCTTCTAGTTTAGCACAGCAGAAAATCTCAGGTTTTTCATACATCCTCTGTCCTCTAATTCTACAATTTTTTGAAACATCTCTTCTTGAGAAGTCTCTTACTCATCATCTTTATTTTGACCTCTGATTTTTGCAGTTTTATCATTCACTCCGGAGCAGCTCAGAAAATGCTGTCTGCTTACTTCCAATAAACAACAACAGTGCAGCCTGAGCTCATTTTCAGATAATCCATTCGTAATACCATACACAAAACAAATGTTCAGAACTCTTTAGCCATAAGAGCTTGACTAAAAATTGTTCAGTAGACAGTGTCCTTTCCAATGGTATAAATGTTGACAATGTGTATCTAAATCATTATTAAATATTTGCCAAGGAATGCTGATCTTGTGCATATATTTTACTTTTTTGGTAAAACAAATCAATAACTTAGTGAATGTAACATGTAGACCCATAAAATTTGTAATGTTTATGAATATCAGCTTTAAAATGATACCGTAACCATTACTATGTGATGCTCCTTTACTGAGATATTTACAAAAATATGATTAAAATCATATTTCTCATAATCTGATAACTAAATAAAGCATAATATCTTATCACTTATAACAGACCGGGACTGCATATCAGTGTACAGGTTGTGTGGCTTAATGTCAGCTTTAAAACAATACATCACGTGTCATCACCATGCACCTCTACAAAGATATGGGCATAATAATGAGAAATATCCTAATTTCCATAACATGACAAATAAGCAGAGTATTTGATTTCTGTCCTTGTCATAGATAAGCATTATTTTTTTTTTTAGAAACTGATGTTTGTTATGCTGTGAATATTACACTTCAGCCCTGAACTTGCCTTACCTTCCTTGGGCACATACTCACTGAAATACGGCAAGTACATTCATTTTCATTATCCTACAAGCAAACAAACCAGGATATCTGTCCATGTATGATACTCACAAATTCATATTACATGAAGTTGTACATTTTGATAGTGGTTTCAAAAGCATTCCTCTCGCCACGTTTTCTGGCAGAGTTATTTACCAAAATATGAAAAAAATGCAATACATTTCATAACCTGAGTCATAAACAAACTAATATCTATACATGTATACAGGATACAGGTACAGTTCTTTTACCATGTTTTAAGTACTAATACTGTCTTCAAAATGACGTCTTACTTAGCATGTCGACATGTTCTGTAACAAAACAACCAACGATCGAAAAAACAGCTCCCCTGAATAGGTTAAGCGCTTTCATCTACTCAACGTAGATTTCTCCAGAACAATTACCTAACCAATCAAGCATTCATTAAAATTTAAAAGCACAAAACAACAATCTCATTTTTATCATATGAACTGATGAATAATTATATAATTAGGTAATTAGATCATTCGTTTTTTTGGCGGGCTTTTAGAAAGTATTTAAAGTGTAGTATTGAGTATGTAAGTTGTTCTGAAGAAATCTACGTTGAATAGATGAAAGCGCTTAACCTATTGCTTATGTACTTCGGTCAATAAAGGATTTGGATACTGTGGATCATGGTGTTTCATTCAGGGGAGCTGTTTTTTCGATCGTTGGTTGTTTTATTGTTGGATTCCCTGGATACATTCTTATGTTCTGTAACAAAATCATCTCCCAAAATATGAAAAATTTCAATTTTCATACTAAAAGTCATAAACAAACTCTGATATCTGTACTTGTGTACAGTATACAGATACAGTACTTTTACCATTCTGTAAGTACTAACACTGTCTTCAAAAAGAGGTCATACTTGGCATGTTGACATGTTCCCTAGCAAAGCTATTTACCACAACATGAAAATATATCATAATTTACATAGCCCAAGGCATAGACTGTGATATCTGAACATGTGTACAGTGCACAAATACAGTTCTTTTACCATCTTGTAAGTACTAATACTGTCTTCAAGATAAGGTACTACTAAGCATGTTGGCGTGTCCCCTAGCAAAGTTATTTATCAAAATATGAAAAAATAAATAAATTTTCATAACCTAAGTCGTAAACAGACTCTGATAGCTGTCCACGTGTATAACATACAGATAGGTCTATTACCATTTTAAAATGAGGTTTTACACAGCATGCTGACAAGTTCCCTAGCAGACTTGTACAAGATATGAAAATTACTATAAATTTTCATAATATCTGTACATGTTAGTACAGCATTCAATTATAGTTATTTTACCGTGTTGTAGTAATGAAAAAGGTTTTCATAAAATTTAATAATTTTACTTACCATAGTGGTCCTACTTGTTCATGGTTTTCCATCTTTTGTCACTAGGTGCATGTTGACATTATACAATGCATTGCTGCCATCACACCATTGTGCAGATCAGTCAAGAACAAGCCAATGCCATGCCATCTTCATTTAGGTGAACCCCATCACTTCTGTAAAGGTGAAGATCTTTTGCAGTGATGCTGTTATGGCTGATTGTTGATTCGCCAATCCTGTGCATCAACCCATGCATGAATCCATTCTGCAGCAGTCGGGCTTTGTGGCTGCCCATTGGCTGTTTGCATTTCTCCACTTCTATCAAGGAATTATGACAGACCACACAAAATGACAACATGGCCACCATGACTGCATCTGTTCAAAAATCACCTTGATTTCAAACCTCACAACATCCTTTCTTCCAATTCTCTTCCAGCAACTGCAGGAGTCCACTCCACTGCATACCTCCTCTTGCAATTCAGTATGCCCTCACGCTGGGGAGACTCAAGTTGTAGTATTTCTCACTTCTGGAGGCATGGCTGGCAGCCCAGTGAATGTAGGAATGGCCACATGCTCACTTGTTGTTCCCCTGATCTAGAAGCCATGCCACTGTCACAAGGTGAAAGCACCTGCACAGAGAAGAAATACAACTAGGTTACTGGGTATGTTTGAGAGATTAATTGGAATACTACATATATACATATATATATATATATATATATATATATATATATATATATATATGTATACAATATGCATTATCTTGTTTGCCAGTTCAAATCTGCACTCCTATCCACACTGGCATTATTCTTTTGATAAGGTTCCTTATTTGCAATGATGATGCAGAGGTACATACCTACCAACCAGGAAAACACCAACTGACACACTATCAGAATGGCAGTAGTCACAAATCACTGTAAAGTGAAACATTCTTGCCCTAGCCAAAATACTGCATGAATGGATACTGACAAGGGGCTACAGAAAGGGCACATGTAAATAGTAAAATCAGGATAAGGACTGCTGTATGCAGGCCCTAGGAGTCAAAGGAATCCAATGTCTCTTGCCCTGACCTAAACGCATTTATTTTACCTAAGGGGAGGGAGAGTGACAGGAGACCTACACAAACAGCACAAGAGAAAAGAAAAAGACTTACCCAGACTTCTGCATATCCAGGAAAGCAGCACAATGGGACTGAGCTGAAGAGTTCCCCACTGCCATATGATTATACAACTTGATTTCACTTGTACATTGCATACTGTACTTTTGCTGCTGTCAGCAATCCACAAGACCTTTATGGCTGTGGTACTCACTGAAGCATTCAACACACAGGTTGATCTTGCAAGTCGGGCATCCCCATGATGGTTCAGCACGTTTACCCTTGCTGGCAAAGTTTTTGCATCTTGATTTCCGCCATTTCACTAGAAAGTGTGAGCCATGCTCAAATCGGCTCACAGCCTTTGGGACAGTAATCTCAGAGCATCTTTTCCTCTTCTTGTAACTGGCAAGGAGGTGCATGCCTAGGTTCCTTCGAAACTAACTGTGTTGCTGGAATAGCGCATCCAGAGTGTGACAGTTGTTGGTGGCTGTTACTTTCAAGAAACATATTGAAATTATTAACTATGGCCACATCCCATACGAACCATAACAAAGACAACCACCATTTACAGGCCTTTCTGGCAGTTGGATACTGTGGCCTGAGCTGATCTGCTCAGCCCACCCCATTCGTTTAAGTGTTGTACATGTTTACAGCTGGTGGACATGGCACTGATGTCTTTGTTCATTCATGCTTTCTCCTGCATGTGCTGGAGACTGACAAGGTTGGGTTACTGTTAGTTCACAGAAGAAATACTGGATTGCTATCCTTCCAATTCAGTAGCCAGCAGTGGGCCACTCTGGATCTGCCTGTAGTACCCTTCAAGGTGCTTTAACAATGGCCTGTCTGTTGAATGTTACAGCCCATCCTGACCTATTGTTGTGCATGGTTCCACAGCAGTATAGACCATTTTGCAACAATTGTTGTGCCAACGGGACAGAGATAAAGAAGTTATCAAAGTAAATGTGATGCTTCTTGCCATTCAGTCCCCTACTTAAGTCAACCACAACTCGGTGCGCCAGTCCGACCTCTGTATTCTGCTCTGCCTTTCTAGTGTATACCTGGAATTCACGTACGTATCACCCATTGTGAGAGTCTGTCAGCACCCACACCTTAATGCCATACCGTTCTGGCTTACCAGGCATAAACGGTCTAAATGTCAAATGTCCACGGAAGCCAACCATGGCTTTGTCTACTGCCACCTCAAAATGCACAATGTACTGTTTTCTGCATGCATAAAGTACTACTTCCAGTATTGGCCGTATATGATGTAGCTTATCATGACCCACGGAGCCCTGTAGTAGGCTCAGGCAGTTGTCAATGCAGGAGGTATTGCTGAATTTTTGCAAACCTCTCTCGGGTCACGTATTCAGCTCTTGGGAAGCATTCATATATATGCAGTGCGTTTCCCAGCACTGCCTGTATTCTGCAATATGTACAACAGACATGTATATTCTAACACCAAGAAATGGGCATATGTCTCCAAGACGAACAGGACTCCACCACTTAGCAACCTTGCCTGCTGCAGCCTGCCTCTGTGCAGCATAGCGATTAGTTTCATTGGCAATAAGAGTGTACTGCTCCTCTGGGAACATCAAATTCATGAAGGCCATCTCTGTGCTATCTGAATCCAGGTTGGCTATTGGGCCTACTGGACCCACAAAGTCATCAATGTGTACTGCTGTGAAGAATTTTTCCTACATGATCTTACATGGTCGGCATGCTCAACGTACCTTAGTGAGTAGCCTGGAACACTTCGGAATGGGAAGTCTTGCATGATTCACAGATGGTGTCTATCAACACTGCCAGTACCAACTCTACTGCATGCACTTGTTAGTGAAGTACTAACAGATATTCCATGCTGAGCCACCTTCATATCCTTGCTCGACAAGGAGCTACTTCGACTCAGATCTAGTGGACTTTCTCCATCCCAATCCACATACCCTGGACTACTCTGAACCTCATGTACAGCAGGAGTCATATCCACATCCCTGTCAGCACTTAAACTGGCCTGGACTGTGGAGGACTTCATAGGTCAGGCAGTGATACAACGCCCATTCTTGAACACAGACAGAGGCAATTCATCCTCTGTGTCAAAATCAGATAGAACTTGATCACCACTAGTGTGTGTGCCAAAATTCCTTATGAGTGCAAGTAGCACCTCATCCTCACTATCGTGGTCAGTTTCACCATTTGTCAGGTCTGCTATGGCACATCACAACTGGTCTGTCCAGAATAGCTGGGACAGGGGCATCATCCTTATCACAGGCAATGGTCTTCTCACACAGAACTGCGAGCGAGATCTCATAGTCTGTGTCGTAATCTTCATCTTCACTCTGGTTGGCATTACATCATAGCAGGAGGTCCATACCCATTGTTTGAACTACTGCTACTACCATCAGAGTCTGTTTTCTCACCCAAGTAAATGTTGCTTGATTTCTCCTGAGCAGATGGCATTTTCACTGAGGGACGTGTTGCCTTTCACTTTAAATTACAGATGAAAAACAGCAGTATAGAACAACATGGCAGAATACTATATAGTGAGTGTGTGATACAGGAAACTTACATGATATGATTTTCAACTGTAGTGATTCACAAAACTATGAACTATATAACCACAATGGATAACCATCTGTATCTTACAATGGTAAAACTGAAAGTAAGAAATGGTGGGGGAACTTGAGAACGATTCCATATAGACAGAAACCAAAATCTGTCATGCACATTCATCAATGTGATAATGACATTTAGTAATGTGAACAGTGGCAGCTGCTGAGAGTTTTACCCAACAAGTGATAATGATTCAGTGCTACACTGTAACTACACATATTGTAAATGAATAATGTGATAATGGTTCATAGGTAGGTACTAGGCTATCGGCCCAAGGGTCTAAGTAAGCCTAGGCAACAAGGTTCCCTGGCTTAAACCACCCAAGAAAGTTAATTTCCTGTGCCACTGTCTAGCAAAGCCACGGAAGTGATCCTGAGGAGTATTTCCCATTTCCCATACACTCATCAAGATTTTTCTTGAAGAGTGCTAATGAGGAACTTTGCTTGACATAGATGGGTTGCTTGTTCTAGAGTATAGGAAGTCTATGGGACAGGAATCTATCCCTCCAGCATATCCTGTTTATTGTGGTGACAAGGTTTAGGTCCCTAGAGTGTGTAGCTCAGAGGGACTGGGATTTCTTTAGGTGTAGCATTGTCCAACAGCTCTGGGTTTAACATAGCTTTATATGTTAGGCAGAGATCTTCTCGGAGTAGGCAATATGCTACAAAGTAAAGATGGAGTTTTTTGAGATAGTCAGTGTAGGGCATCTGTTTGAGGCCAGTAATCCTCTTTGTGGTACTTCTGTGGCCTTTCCAGCTACTGCAGATGTCTTGTGAGGTACAGTCCAAAAGGGGCACTGTACTCTATAATGGGTCTCATGAGTGGCGAGTAGAGTGGAACAATTACCTCTTTTTTCCTGGATGAGAACCCTTTTGTGATGAGGTGTGCCAATAAAAGGATTTCCTGACTACTGTGGCGATGTGATTATCAAAGGAGAGACTCCTGTCCACCTGGATCCCAAGGTCTCCTCACACATTCGGCGTTAAGTAGACTGCCGTTTATCTGGTAGTTCATGGGTACAGAGTTTTTACCAAAGGGGATGACAATGCACTTTTTGGCACTGAGCTTGAGGCCATGCCTCTCACCAGGCTTCTGTCTCAGTGAGGCCCTTCTGTAGGATGTCCACATCATTTGGGGACTCGACTATGGCTCCTGGTTTGCAGTCATCTGTGAACTTCATTAGCTAGAGGCCTTCTGTGTTGGCCTGTACTTCAGAGAAGTAGATACCAAACAGGAGAAGTCCCAGGACTGAACCCTGTGGTACTCCACTTGTCACTGGTTTGAAGTCAGATTTGACGTCTGCAACTTTTACAGTGTGGGTTCTGTCAGTGAGCCAGTTGGCAACCCATCTGAGCTGCATTTCATTACTGCAAGGTTCTGCATGCTCAGACTAAGGTGATAATTGCTGCATATAACCTGCTGAGTAAACATTCATTACATTCCTGGTGCAGGTGTAATGTAAGACTGAGTCATTATCAATCAGTTAGGAAAAGACCATAGTAATTCAGTAATAGTAGTATAACACTTGTATATTACTGAAACCATCCTCTGGCTTAAATTCTACACATGACTGACAAAACCAGAAACAATGTCTAAAATCATTCACATTTGGCATCTAACTTTCTTTTAGTAAATAAAAAAAAAATTGCTCCACAAATCTTGGTTTACATGGAAAACTGAGGTGAGTCCTTCTAAATATATTTATATTTTTCCTAGAAATCTGTGTAAGAAAAGGCAATTAGGAGGCAATCACTGTAAAAAAAAAAAAGAAAGAAAGGGACTTAGGAGGCAAAAGTCACCCTTTACTGTGAAAAAAAATAATTTATTCTCTAATCCTAGAATGTTCTGGTCATAAATAAGTTAAATCATTAGCAGTTCCATCCCTTCCAATATACTCTGCCTTCTCTGCAAGACTTCAAAACAGATATCACTACTTCTTCACTTATATCTCCTTAAATCCCTACACCCCCATGATCTCCACCTCATTCCATCTTTGAGAGCTGTCTTTAAAGCAATATGATAAACTGACTTTCTACAGTCAAGATTCAGATTTATTTTTCTACGGTTCATTAAACATTTTAAAAACTTTATCCCTCAACAGCTATACTTTTTCTGTGTGTAAGATCTATTCTGTTCTTAAAGGAAAATCCCATTACAATACCAATATCAAAAACAAAACTACCCAAATCAACTAGTGCTTTCTGGCCTTCTACCCTCCATCATTAAGCTTCTTGAAAGAGTCATCTATAATCAAACTCCTGACTACCTACTGAAATGCAATATCCTCTCAAGAAATCACCATGGAGTTGCCAGAGGGGAAATTAGACTTGCAGTACTCATCTCTCTCAGATTCTCTCCTCACCCCCATGACATGTCTGGACAACTAACTGGTGCCCATTTTGCTGATTTTGCCGAATCTCTTGATCTAGTCAACTCAATATATTAATCAACGGTGTTAATTCCATCTCTTTTAGTTCTTCTACAATCATTTATTTCACTAGTTATCAGTCAAGCTGATCCTTTTATAGTTAAAACTGGATCCTCTCACACAATCTCCCTCTCTTTCAAGGTACCTATTATTTCAAGAGTACTGTTAGGATCAATACTTGGTCCACTTATTTTTTCCACAGTAACTAACTTACTACCTCCAGAAATGCATTTATCAAAAGTCTATTCTCTCCACTAAAGATCTGGTCATAATCGTATCCTCAAAATCCCTAAGTTTTATAGAAAATGAGCTACTGCACTACTTCAGAAAACTCACTAATTGGCCAGTTTCCAACTACTGCTTCTATAGTATGACAAAAACAAAAGGCATGATGTTTACTACTAATAATAGATTATTGCACTGCCTCAATCCCTTATCTTTTCCCATGGTTAAAAAAAAAAAAAAAAAAAAAAACACATACAGACTCTCTCCATGAAGAATCTAGAATCTATCTGCCTCCCTCTAAGTGTATCTAATTGCATTGCTCCTTCAAGGATAAAGTCATCCACTTTCACTTCTGCTGTTACAAAATCTTCCATTTTCTTAACAAGCAAACGTTTGGCCCTGTTTGTGAATGTATTATTCTTGCCTAGATTTAATATTTACTTCCCCCTATTATTGTGCTCTCTGCCCTCTATCTAAATGAAGAACAAATCTTTAGTAACCATGTATGCGGGTTCACTCTTCTGTCACTCACATCTGAATATCACTGTACAACCACAGCCTGATTGTGGTCAAATGGGGCACTGGGCAGGGTAACAGAAGACCCCCCCCCCACCATACCAATATCCTATTACTTGGCTGTCTCTCCCTAATTACAATAAAACCATGTTCAAACTTGTTAATGTGCACACTATTTTCTTCTTTACTTTTACAGTGATCACAGGGAGTTAGATTTAATTTAAAGCTTGTATTTCAAATTTTACAACAAAAGCACTGACAGCCATTAGCTAAATATTGCACTCCCATAATGACCATTCACAGATTTTAAAAGAGTAAACATAAAACATACCCCTTAAAATATGCCCAGAGACTGTTACATAAAAACTCTACCAAATGGGGGTGAACCACAGTGTTTCCTGCAAAATGCTTGAATTCACATGGTAAGCACGCTAGTCATTATTTGCATTTTATGACTGGGCAATTTTTACTTTGCTTTGAATAAACAAATAAAATTCCTGAACAGGTGGCTGTATCTCAATTAGAACTCCTTTGAATACTGCAATCAGAGCTACAATGAACGTGTTTTTACCTGAAGAAGCACTGTGCATGAAAGTTTTGTAAAGCTTGCCGTTATTAGTTACTTTAATACATTCATTACTGTGTTCATCTTTTTGAGCTGTTTTTCTTTGGTGTCAGCATCTTGAAACTGCACTTTCAGCTTTCTGTACCCATATGTTAATACTGCATTGATAAAGACATTGCATCCAACACTTGATGAAATATTCAAGGTCCAAGTAAGCATTATGAAACATAATGAACTTAAACAACATGATGTAGATCTTTAAGAGTGGGAAAATTAAATCAGGAGAAAGTAATAATGCTAATGGTTAATATCATTAAAACTAGCCATTTAGAGACATTTTTACATTGCCTGAGGTTTGTTCGGAGTTTACTGACCAGATTGCTATTTAAATGATTTTTTCAGCAGTTCCTAAAGCCACTCCATTTCCTGAGTTTACAGTGTTTTCCACTCTTTCCATTTCCCGAGAAGACACATTGGCATGATAGATTCATATTCCAATGTATACCTCACCTCTGTAACAAATCTCCACTACATGTCAGAGTAGCAACCTTGCCACCTCCAAAGTAAACCTAGATAACTGGATGGACAGCCTCAAATTCTGTCTTAGTCAAATTTGTCTTGCCCTTCTTGAAACCAAAGGGAATGTTTGAATAGGGTTTCTTGGACAGGCTTGAAATAGTCTGCAGACAGACTGCCTAGTACTTACATATGAACCTATCAACACATATGCACACACAACTCCCAGGGAAGGCTGAAAAAAATATCCAGTTCCCTACCTTTTTCTTCTTGGTGTGATACAACTAGCACACTTCTGGAGTGAAATCAAGCAAAAATATGACATGATGCGACTGAAATTCCACTAAATTGGTTATGCAATGCATTGTAAAACTAGCAGATGTAACCAGACATTCAATGTATACTAAATTTATAAAAGAAGTACATAGAACACAGTAATGTCTCTTACAAGAATGGCCTGGATTATGTCCCTTACAAGGATGGCCTGGATGCGACTGAGTTGCAACAGTTATCAATAACCAAGAATACAGAGCACACATGTAATACTCACTGAAATGAGGACTTCAGTAAACAGCTGTACCAGTAATCAGCAATGAACAATCAGTGAATGCAATAATCAATAATGACCAGTCAATGAACATGTCATGAATAACCTTACATGAACTGTTGTTTAACCTTATACATGGAGCATAATAGTGCACTGTCAAAGCCCCCAAAACAGGGACAAGCATATTACACTTATAAACTTAGAAAGTTGACAGAATAAAAGGTCTTGATTTACCATGCATTTTCTGTAAGATATGAAGTCTGAAACTCAAATGTCTGTAATATTTAGTGAATTTAATCCCCACTGATTTGCCACAAAATCCAGAAAACCACACATTTTATGTGGTACAGACCAAAAATATGAGGCAAAAATCTTGAGTTGAATGGTATGCATCAGTCACTACAATGCATCAAAGCTAGCTACCACATACAGTCAGGAAAATTGCAAAACAAAAAGCTGCTTATTAAAAGTAGTAGTGCACTGATTCCAAATCAACAGATTAGACTGTGGCCCTGTATAGAAACAAAATATCAGAAATGCAAAATTACCAAATGCAAACATTAGTACAGATGTCTGTAAAGAAAGTGACCAAGCCATACAAAACAAAAACAGAAGAGAAAATGGGCACAGCAACGGGAATTTACTCACAGGAATCCACTTGCACACAAAAGTCAATAAGAAAATCTTCATCAAGAATACTACAGTGAAAGAGTACCAGATCGGCAGCAAGCTCAGCAATAAGTATGTTTTACTAGATTTATTTATTGCATTTATTAACCGGGAAAGTCCATCGGGCCTGGAATAAGCCCATTTTCAGTGGAGGCCTGGGGAGAAAGGTTCCATAAATTTACATGCAAAGATAAATATTAATACACTTCATGGAAAGATTCACAAAATTACTTACAAAGAACATACTGATATACATAGCAAAGGACATCAGACACTACTATTACATTGAATGAAACTAACACGAGTGAAAAAAGTTACAATCCTGTAAAAGTGTAAGTAATAAATGACATATGTTCACATAACACATGAATGAAAAATATATCAACAAGGTTCGGAGTGTGCATTCAAATAATGCATAAATGTAGTATATCTGCTACGTTAACTGCCATGGGGAGTGGAGTGCAATGTAAGAAATCGTAGAAGATTAGAAGGGCTAAGGAGAGTAAGGCCAGTTTAAAGTGACAGGGAAGCAGAAAGTAGGCAGAGTGAAGGGAAGTGACAGTGAGAGGTATAACACTGGGGAGGGAAGTCAGGAGTTGGGGTACAGGAGCATAACCAATGTGAGGAAAGATGCAGTTTGAGGGATTTTTTAAAGGAGGCAGGATTGCTGATAGTTCTGACTGAAGTGAGGGAGATTACTCTATGCTTTAGAGATGGTGTAGGAATAGAACATTTGGCCGGCTGTGAGCTCAGGTTTCTCAATGGATAGTAGCATTTTATTTTCGGACCTGAGGTGTCGGTTAGGCTGATACATGGTCAGTATGGAGGAGAGGGAAGGGCAGAGGTCTGGGTTGTAGATGAGCTTGTGGGCTGTAGTTAACTGCAGATAAGTTAGATAGTGAAGGAATTCTAGCCAGTTTAGTTGATAAAGAGAGGAACCGTGATGGGTAGAAAATTTTGTTTGTAGCAAATTTAGCAATTTTGTTGTAGCAAGATCAAGGTTTGTTCTCAAGGAGGACTGCAGATAGGCAAGGATGGGAGCACCATATAGAAGTTTTGGAAGCAGGAAGGATGAGGCCAGAGCCTTTTATGCAGAGGCGCTCAGAAAATAGTTGGTGCCTATACAGGACACCTAGTTTTTGATGTTTTTTTTTTTTTTAAGTTATTATAGATGTGAAGGTCGAAAGTTAATTTGTCATCAATGATAATGTCTAGCAATTTGGTACTGGGGATGACTTCAATGATGGTGTTATTTTGGGAATGAATGGAGAATAGTCACTTGTCAACAGGGCTGGATTTTGTGGGGGTAAATACTAAAAGTTTTGTTTTATTGGGATTGAGAGCGAGATGGTTCTGGGACATCCAAGTTTCGGTGGAACTAAATGCTTCTTGGATGAGACGCTGTAGTGTAGGGGCAGATTTAGCAGAGCAGATAATAGTTGAGTCATCTGCATATTGGATAACAGTACTGTGGATGACAGAGGAATGAAAGACTATATCAGACCTCACATTTAGAGTATTACAGCCCAAAATGACATTTTAAACTAAAAAAAAAAAAAGACCTCTGAAAAATTTATAACACACACCTCATAAATGCATCGTTTGCAAACACCAAATATCAAATGTAGTTACTTGAATGTATTTTGTGGATTCTTTGCTGCACAGATACCTCATCAGATGTGATCCTGTCAAAAATACAAATTAACGCTACAGTCACAAATGACTCAGTATGTCTCCTGGTGATCAACCAACTCTCCCCATGACATGGCAGAAAACACATTCATAAGGAATATTATTTCACCTTAACTAGAATTAGGAGAAGTAAAGCGTCTGCACAGATGTAATTATAATCAGAAAAAAATTAAATGGTCCATAATTGAAGTAGACTATACACGTCTACCCAATATTTAACAGCAATCACACAGTAGTCCTCCCTAAAAATGGGAATAGGGTATGACACCCTCCAAATATATGCAGCCAAGTTCTACAAGATCTATAAGAGCACTTAGAGCTAAATGCTGATGGTGAGGGAAGGAACTTTACCTTTGCAGGAATAAAGAAAATAAGATTTAAACATTTATTTAAGTATTACCATTTAATTGCTACACAAATGCTGCAAGGATTCTTGGAAGGCATCATCATAAAAGGACCCACACCTTCTACTTGGTAAAAAAATTACCAGATCCTGTCTTCCCTCTTCTACATAGTAAGAGATAACATAATACAGTCTACAAAGATTTCTGTTAAAGTCAACAGTCCCTGCACAAGTATTACATACACAAATTGAGGAGTTTGAGAATAAGACATTCAGCAATGAAGTGAAATATATATTAAATAAGTTGCTGGGTAATGCATTAAAAAGCTGCCCAGTGACTATTGCCTGAAAAAAACCCAGTCCGTATTACACATCAAATTGTGGAGAACCATCAGACGTTGTTACCAAAATATTACATAACAGCACAGCAGCATACCTCTCAACTGTCCAGATTTTCTAATATTTCATTAAACAATGACATTTGAGTTTCAGTGGTGTTAAAAAGTACTGCAGCAATCGAAAAAAAAAAAAAATAATAATAAAGATTACATGGAGAAGATGCAAGGCATTATGGGTCAAGATTCTCCTGAGTAAACACTTTGCTGGTATCAACTCACATGCACTTGTTTTGTTACCGTCTCGAGTGCTACTTTATTTAAAAGTGTCCCACTCTGTTGAGAATTGCAAATCCCCAATTAATTTGAGAGCTATGAGCGCCATAACAAAAATGGACGGATCCAACATTCACACAGAGCTAATGCCTCTTGTAAAACAGGTTATTACTGCGGAATCAGTTGAGTTGTTATGAATGCAGAGGAAACAATACTTCAGTACAGACTAACAACCACCGGATTAACTCCAGAAACATCACTATTCATCCATGTCGGGTTTCCTGTTATACCTTCTGGGAGGTATGTCACTACACTTGATAAAAGGGTAAAACTTTTGAAGCAGTGGCAAAATTGTTTCCCTTGAGGTCAGACTGTTGAAGACAAAAGCAAATATCGTCTTTTACGTGTGCTCATATTTTCTAGTACACCTGAAAGAGTACTGCAAAATGTAGACAAGCTTAAATGTTAGGAAGTACAGCAGCAACTAAAAAAAATAAAAAAAAATTACATCCAGAGGATACATTCATATAACTCTCCCGAGTGAAAACTGCCAGTAGACTTACCACTGGTTTCAAAAAAAGATCTCCACTGCAGCTGCACTCTACTCGTTTGAATTTCATGGTTTCTCTATGCTGCTGTCTATTCAGATCATGGCAGTATCTCCAGACTCATGAACCGGCACACAGAAATAAATATTCTGACAAAATAAATAGCAGGATACAGTAGCAATTTAGGTAAATTCTGTAAATGTCAGAAAAAAGAAAGGGAAGTGCTACTGCAGGACCCTCTATTTATTTTGACAGATCAAAGGAAACTTAGGTTTGTGGGTGGAAGTGTTATGCAAGTGGCAGCTTGGACTGCAAGAATCCAACTGGCTGCCACCACTTGCTTCATGCAATGCACAGAGAACTGGCTTCCTGTGATAACAAGTACATAGAGCGCATGGCAAGCTGATTTTCTCCTAAAAGGCAAGTGTGATCATCATGTAACTCCACACTGATAACTAAGTTGAGAAAGTAACTGACAAAGTTCAAGTACTTTTTCAACTTATTTTTCAACAGTGGAGATAAAATACAACTGTAAATTTACTCTTGCTTGTGGAAGACACTCTGGTGTAACATCATACAATTACTACAGTCTGATTTAAGCATAGAGACGCCATGTGACGATACTTGGAGTGAATGAGTTAAGGCTTCTCTTTCATCTCCTTCAGTGTTTCATTTATTTTAATCAGTTTTGAGTACATTTGACTTATTTTTTCTCTAGATAACTGGAAGTCATGTCTTGTACCAAAACTGAAGCTCGAACTGCTTTTTGCTGAACAGCTGCAGAATTCTTCCCAGCCGGTGTTTTCTCCTCACCTTTTGTGGTTGATTTTCTTTCAGGTTCTCTCAATTTCTTCTTTGCTGGCATCCAGATAGTGTGCTTACTAGCCAGTAATTGAATTTTACCCAGAAAGACAAATTCACTAGCTCTCTTTTCTGAGTTTCTGTTTTCACATGAGGAGAGGTGAAATTAAGCTGTTATTCAGTGTGCAGCCATCTTGGAAGTTAAGTAGCTTTAATATATTGTAAGAAACAAGCAGGCAAATGGACCAAGAGGTTTATTTCAGTAAGAAAGCGCTGAGGTAGAGCCAATTGTTACCCAACTATGGCAGACATCCTGGACTTATGCCAAGACAGTGTAGCAATCATGATGGGCCAGTCAGCCTGAAAATGCATCCTTCTTAACCACCAACTCCAGCAAGAATGAATGTTACTTGATCTTCCACCAACTTTACAATTATGAGTGAACTCGGTAAGAATGCAAAAAGGAATCTCGTGCCACATGAGCAGCAGAGGGAGATGACCATGTTCTCACAAATGGTAAGCAGACATGTCATCAGATCTCCCAACTCCCAGCAGACCCCAACCAAGCAAGACGAGATGATACTGTGAATTAATAGGTCTTTCTTGGTTGGGGTCTGCTGGGAGTTGGGAGATCTGATGACCGACCTGTTACCATTTGAGAAAACATGGTCATCTCCTGTGCTATGTGAGCAGCAAAGTGAGATAGCCATGTTCTCTCAAATGGGAAACAGATTAATCATCAGATCTACCAACTCCCAGCAGACTCCAACCAAAAAAAGACTTATGAATTCACAGTGCCAGCAGAGGACAGGAGAAGCAGCTCAAAGAATCCAGCAACAGGTTCACTTCCCTTGGGCTGTGAGCACTGAGGGGGCAATTCCTCTGATATAGGCCACTGCAGAATAACCACTGCTTCCCTGCTAAGGAGGTATGACCTTGCATCCCATCACATTGCTTGTTTAGGTACCACAAGACTGCCTGGTTAACTGACCTGAAGGAGTGTCCTGGAAATAGCTTTTTTCCTGAGGTCTTAAAGGCTAACAGCACTGCTCTCAGCTTCAGCTGGCATGAACTGTGAGTGTGTGTCTGTGTGTGGGAGAGGGGACACTCTTTATACTAAGTGCACAGCCAAAAAGGGAGAGGGGGGTAGCAATCCTTTATAAAGCAGAGCTACAGGTTACCACTGCAAACCTTAGACCACCTTTAGACAATAATGCTGAAATCCTCATTTCTAAAATTCAGCTTAACACGTGTAAATCCATATATATCATTTGTATCTACCTTCCTCCTGGAAATAACATTAATACCCTTGAAAATATCCTTAACTGGCTTTCTATTAATCTCCCACAAGAAACGATAGTCCTTGAAGACTTTAATATCAACTGGAAGTCCTGTAGTACTGTACACCCTACTACCCACATTAACCTATATGGCTTCTCACAAATTATTACCTCTCTAACCAGGATTAATAAACCCAATAACAAAGAAAGTACCTTAGACTGGATTCTCACTAATACTCCTCATCAAACATACAAAATAGGGACACTCCCAGATGATCTAAGTGACCACTCACTAACTTATATTATCAGACATAAAACCAACCAAACTTACCCAAATACTTTCAGGACAATACGGACCGAAAAACATTTTAACCTTGAACTTTTCCAAACAGAACTCAAGCAGTGTAATTGGTCACCACTAAAATACCTCCCACTAGATGAAGCCGTACAATACTTTAATTCCACATTCTTAGCCATCCTTGACCACCACACGCCCCAACACACACTATTAGAAATAAGACTAAACCTGTCCCATGGCTCTCAAAAGCTACTAGGCAAAACATCCTTCTTAGAAACAAATCCTGGGCTAAATGGCGTACTACTAAGAATCCTACAGACCATCAAAACTTTAGACAACTTAGATATAATACAAAAAAGCTATCCTCTTAGATAAAAGAAATGTTTACTTCCAACTACAGCAAACTCACCAAAATAAACCACAAAAGTTTTGGACTAGCATTAACAAACTACTACACCCAGGTCACTATCACGCCAAACCCACAAGACTCTAACCTTAAGAATCCCACAAACTGTCAACGCCTTCAATTCCTTCTTCACTGACGCCATCCAAACTCTTGCTGGTCAACTGCCTCCAGGTACCTCAAATCTGCCAACTTCTACTACTAGCCCACTTCCTTCATTTCAGTTACAACCAGTTTCAACTTCCTTCATTTGCTCCCTTCTCCAAAAACTAAAACCTAACACCCCCTCAGCTGACCAACTACCTGCAGAATACCTGCAAAAAGGAGCTAAATCCACAGCCTATCCCATTTCCATACTGATTAAAAGAACCATAAATGAAGGTACCATCCCAACCATCTGGAAAATCTCTCACATTATCCCCCTACATAAAGGTGGGAACTCTAACGACTTTTCAAACTATTGTCCCATAGCTTTACTCTCTCCACTGGCAAAAATAATGGAAAAATGCAACCATGGGCAACTACTTCATCACCTAATCCAAAATAACTTACTTGCCAACTGTCAACACAGATTTAGACCATTCCACAGTACTACCACTGCTCTGCTATCCTTTACAGACTGCATTAACAAAAACCTTAACAACAATATTTTTTTCTCTGCACTCTTTATTCATCTATCTAAAGCTTTCGATATGGTTAACCACCAGCTACTTTTAAATATACTCAAATCCCTCTCACTTGAAGCTCTGGCTATAAAATGGTTTGAATCTTATTTAAGACAATAGACAGCAGGCTGTGCTATGGGATAATAATCTATCTACCCACCTCCCCATTTCCCTCGGTGTCCCTCAGGGCTCCATATTAGGCCCACTCCTATTCACCATTTTTTATTAACGACCTACACTTAGCAATTCCTCAAGCCACCTGTATTCAATACGCGGATGATTCCACAATAATATGCTCAGCCACTTCTCCATATGAACTACAGTCCCTTACCCAAATAGCATTTAATACAGTAGAACAATGGTTTTTATACTGCTACCTCCTCTTAAACCCCCCAAAAACAAACTTTTGCTTTTTACTCCAACCAGAAAGTCCACCCCAGCAAATTTCACACTCTTATCTAATAATGGCACTCTCATATCTCCTGACCCAACCACCAAACTCTTAGGAATAACAATAGACATCAACCTTAACTTTGATACTCATATTAACAGAATAAAAACAGTTAACAAGAAATTGGGGTCCCTCTATAGAATCAAACCCTTCCTTACACCACCAGAACCGTTACAGCCCGTACTCACTTAATCTCTACACTCCTCTATGCTTCACCTATATACACTAATAGGCAAAAGAAGAAGTAACGTCACCAAAGGCAGAGCACATCAAAATATAAAACTCCAAAAACAAATGGTTCTGCCACCAATTCCACTTAAAAACAGTTGAAACGTGAAAACTTTAATTAAAATATATAATATGTTTATTTTATATATATATATATATATATATATATATATATATATATATATATATATATATACATATATATATATATATATACATACACACACTAATCTCTCAAAAAACAACCTCAACAAACTGGCAATCTCCTATAATAATATTGCTAGATTTGCCACTGACTCTCTTTTTAGAGCTCATCATTGTCTTAAATCGGAAGCAGCTAGGATGGCTAGAGTTTCAAAATCAGCTTCAATTTCACCAGCTTGTTATTGCCCATAAGACCCTGTATCAACCCACCAATACTCTCTAGCCTCATTACCCCTTACAACAATCTTAAAAACGTATGCTCCTCAAATAAACTACTTGTTTGTACAAGCAGATCCAACAACTTGGCAGGAGACTCTCAGTTCTCTAATACTGTTGGAAAGCACTGATACCTACTATCCACTGAACTCTTATCACTGTCTTCAATAACACTTTTTAAACAAACTATATCTTAGAACACATTGGTTATGCCCCTGTACTAACCCTGACTAACTCATGTTCTTTATACTAATGGATACTCTTCACCTTTTACTCTTCTGTACTAACTCCAGACTTATCCTTAAAGAACCAAAGAGATCATGATCTTGCAATTAAAATCTATGTATATATGTAAACAGCAACATCTTTTTATGTACATGACCTTTTACTGTTTGTGTTATCTTTATTATAAGTACTGTATTTTTAACAACAGTTGTGTCTTGCTTGTACCATACCAACATTCTATATTGTAATTGCGTGTGTTGGAGCTTTTCTCCCCGGGCCACTACTGAAAATGGACATGTATCCAGTTAGACTAGCCCGGTCAACAAATGTAAAATAAAATAAATAAAATAAAAGTGGTAGCACAGATGAGCTATCTTAATCAATATTGAAGTGTCTATTGACAAAACCTGCAACAGGAGTAGATGCAGAAATCAAGCTGGTAGGGGCTGTCCACTACACTAGGGTCAGACAAGAAGTGTTTGAGGCCTGTGAGGAAGTGGCAGCTCTGAAGCCATTGACACCTCAGTCCATTCTCACATATGAAAATAACCCAGTGAAAAATCATGGTTGCCATTAAGTCCAGAAGGAGCAGTAGAGTTTGGACACTGTTGTGTTGTCAACTACGTTCATGCTCTCCTCAACTGTCTCCAAGAGTATGAAACAAAAGTTATGTTCTTACCTTAACGATAGATCCAAGTTGTCCTTGGTTTAGTTCAACCTGCAGTTATCAGATCTAATACAGATCCAAGGCCAGCCATTTCTTCCAATCTTCAGCTCACCAGGCTCTGCCTTCCCTATCCACAATCCCTCACTGCATAAGAACAAGTCAGATCGAGTTTGCTCCTCTGTCTAAATTATGTAAGGCACCAAAAGGGTACAAATAACCTATTCCACTTGATCATCCTATGAAGAAGGAATCGCCATACAGGTGGGGACAGGAGGGAGGGAAGGATGAACCAGACAGAAATACAACACAGATCTATCATTATGGTAAGTACATAACGTTCGTATCTGATGTAGTCTTTTCCTTCTGGCTTCAATCCGCAGGGCAGTGTCTACAGTTATGTAACACCCCGGGAGAGTCTAAGGAAGGATATTGTGCAATACAGTAGAACCAAATGAAGCCCTGCACCTAAACTGAATGTCCAGCTTGTAGCGAGACACAAATGTGAGGACTTACCCAAGTCGCAACTGCACATACATCTAAATAAGCTCTGGATAAAAAGGCCAAGGAAACAACCATAGCTCTGGTGGAATGACCTTTTGGTTTGTAACTCAAGGTCTTGCCTTTCAAAATATACATAAAGGAAATACAGTCTGAAAGCCACTTGAATAGTGTAACTTTAAAAATAGGTTTACCCTCTAAGCAATCAACATTGTCAATATACTGGCAATTATTCACCTGGAGATATTTACGCAGGAGTTTTTATACACCACATAAATTAGCCAAAATACTTGCTACTGATGAACAATGCTGGAGACGTCAAACTAAAACAAGAGCTGACTGGCAACACGTATTCTATAAATGTAAATGTCTCACTTTGTATTGGCATAACAGCAATTATTTTTTCCAGATTGTCTTTAAT
This sequence comes from Protopterus annectens, assembly GCF_019279795.1. NCBI lineage: Eukaryota > Metazoa > Chordata > Ceratodontiformes > Protopteridae > Protopterus > Protopterus annectens. Next base: position 882,864,222 of record NC_056744.1, on the reverse strand, counting down.
AATAATTACCAACTAACAAAGTCAATGATTTTATTCAATTCTCCCATCCCCGAACTGTGTGCCAAAAAAATATTTCAAAATCCTATGGACTTTGATGACAGTAGCACACAAAATCATTACCATTCACTGGAAAGTGCAACTTCTCCCACATTCAAAGAATTTAAAAACTTATCTTTAACAGAAATAAAAAAATAAAAAAATAGGTTTACACAATCTAGAATTTGAAACGGAAAAGAGCAATTGGTCAAACTTCCTGAAAGACATAGTCCTGTCCAAACAGGATCTCAATTGTCTAAGTACATCCAGACAATTTGACAAGTATTCACCCCTTGTTAGAAAAACTGGTAAAAAGTACTGGAAGATGACTAGACTGGTTCAGATTATTTTCAAAAGCCACCTTTGGAAGGAAGGATGGGTTTGTGCAAAGGGGCACCCTATCTTTATGGAAAACCAGATATGGAGGAATAGAAAGAGCCTGTAACACAGACACATGTCTATCAGAATTAACAGCCACCAGGAACAAATCCAAAGGTTATAGAAGGCTCAAAAAAGAGAACCTGCATCACAAAAGGTTCACTACCAAGGAGGTACAGGGTCCCAAATGAGAGGCCACAAAAGAAAAGTGCCTTTGAGAAAGACTTTAGAGATTTTTAAGCCAAATGAATATTATCCCTGCCAATATGAAAACTAGATGTGGCTGCCACCTATACCTTGACTGTGGAATAACTGGAACCTGCATTAAACAAATCCACAGGAAAGTCTTGGGCCACGTCCAAGGGAGCTGAAAAAGGGTCCAAACCACAAGAATCAGCCCAAACAGCAAAAATGTTACACTTATTAGTATACATCTTCATGACAGACATCTTATGGGAAGAGGATAATATGTCCAACACTATCTGAAAAGTTTGGGATTTCTGGACTTCAAGGGACCGGGAGAAATGAAGCAATTAACTTGAGGGTCTGAAGGTCAGGCTGGTCCAGGAACAAGAAATGGGATCCAACACCCAGGGCTGGCATCTCAAAAGAGGCCACATGAAGGGGGAACCACACCTTCTGGGGCAAAAAGAGGATGATAAAGATCACAGTCACTCTGCAGCAGACTGCCTTCTGGACAAAACATATTAGTGGAACTGGTGGATATGCATAGAGGAAACCTAGGGCCAAGCATACAGGAGTACGGTTCTGGGTGACTGTCACTGAGGAGGGAATATGGCAAAATAGCTGCAACACTTAGTGTTGAAGGGAGAAAGCAAATGGGTCACAACACCAGCACCAAAAAATCCGAGCTACCCTGGATTCAGAGACCATTCGTGAGGAAGAGGAATATTCCTGCTCAAACTGTCAGCTAGAATGCTGGACTTCCCTGGGATGTGCATTACAATCAGAAACCAGTGAGATAAAATCATCCACTGCCAAACCCTCAGAGCCTCTCGACATGGGGGCAAGACTTTGGTGCTCCTGCTGTTTGCTCAGATACAAAAGTATGGACATATTGTTCATCTGGATTGAAATCTCACCACTAGAAAGCCTGCTATGCAAGGAAAATAGCTCTCATCTCCAAGACACTGATGGGAGGGTTGGCCTCAGAGGAAGATCAGGTCTCTTGAACTCTTCTCCCTTCGAAATGTCCCACCCATCTGAGAAGGGAAGTGTCTGCAGTAACCATAGCCAGTGGATGGGGAAGAACAAATGGTCTCCCATTGGTTACTGATGGAGAATCCAATCACCACTGAACCTGACTGTGGCAAACCATCAATATTATGGGGAAAGCCACTAAATTTTAATTATTGACTTATTTAATATTTGTTTACTGAGAAAGTCCAACTTGTAATGAGACAGTTTTCAGTGGAGGCCTAAGGAGAAATGCTTCAGACGTATGTCTTTGCAACGTGGGAGGAAACCGTAGCACCAGGAGGAAACCCACACGAATGCAGGGAGGACATGCAGACTGCACAGAAGGCAACCCAGCAGAGAATCGAACCGGAGAACCTCCTGCTGTGAGGCAACAACGTTAACTTTTGCACCACTGCGCCATCCAAAACTGTGACAAACAGAACTACTGCACTGCAAGGGTCCATTGCAGAGCCCTTTTTTGATACATCACTAGAGGTACCAGACTCATGGAGGAGATGTGACCAAAAGCTTTAAAAGAGCATATGCTGGTGTTTTTTCATATACAAGCAAAGAGACTGCCTGAGAACAGAGAGAGACTACTTTGGAAGTTTGGTAATTTGGGATATGGTATCCAAGTGGCAGCCTATAAATTACAGTGTCTGAATGGGATACAGGCATGATTTTTGATGACTGATGGTGATCCCCAAGGAACCACAGAGATGTAGTAAGACATCCCTGACTGTGATTAGGGATGCTCTTAGGGGCCATGAGGATTCAATCATCCAGGTAAAGGAAGACCTGAAACCCCTGCAGCCAGAGGTAGGTTGCTACAACTGCCATACACTTGGTTAACACCCGAGGAGGCAACAGTGAAACCAAATGGCAGTGCCCTGAATTGGTAATGACTGGCTCCCAGGTGGAAGCCCAGGAACCTCTTGGAATGTCTCTCTATCTTTATATGATGGTAGGCATCCTTGAGATCTTTCAAGCACATCCAGATGTCTTTCCTCAGCAGAGGTAGAACGTACTGCACTGTGACCATTTGGAATTTAGTCTGTTTTAAAAAGGTCTTTATTAGTTTCCTCAGATCCTATACAGCCTTAAAGTCCTTGTTCTTCCTTGATGCCACAAAGAATCCTGAGTAGACTCCGATCTTCAATGGTCTGGTGGGACCTGTTAGATGAATTAAATTGCTAGCAGCTTCTAAATTTCTATGGCTGCTTCATATTTCTGATGTGGTGGAATGTCAGGGAGAAATTTGGGATTGAAATATCAAATTTTTAAAAATGGAGTAGACTAGCCTCTGGAAATGACTCTTAAACCTTATGCATCCGACGTGATGACTCTTAAGCCTGTTGGTGTATAGCCAAGCAACCCCAGACTGGCTCCAGAGCAAAACAGTCAGGCAATCCTTCAGGATCACTGAAAAGGCCTTCTGGAGAATGCTCCACAAAAGCTCTAGTTCGATGGTCTTCCCCTGCCACAAGGGTGGCAACCACTGTTGTCCCCCCCCCCCCAGCTGCAGGGAGAACCTTCATAATGAGCGTCCTGGAAAGACTGTTGTAACTTTCTAAAGAAGAGACATTTACCACACCTTCTGATTCTGTGAAAAAGTCCACTGAGGGGGTAGCAAACTGTACTGCGATGGCAGACAGCATCTTTCGGTATTGCCCGCTACTCATCAAAATATGTTTAATCTTAGGCCCAAAGAGTGAGGAGCCATTAAAGGGGGGTGTTGATAAAGGATGCCTTAAAGAAGTCCACAAATAAGCACAACCTCATCCAAGTGGGGTGACATATGGCAATGCCGGTGCCAGCAACTTGTGACATTCCATTGGCTACATTAGCAATCAGCCTCATAGAAATGTTGGCAATGAACTATAAGGTACAGAAGCGAGTCCCCACAGCCTGCTGGGCCTCTGAAGTGCACTGTGCCTTGATACTGCTCGACACTTCTGACACACAAAGTCTCATCAAGTGAGAAAGACAGTTAAGAGCCCTCAGAGTGAACATAGCTGACGTATAAGAATGCTTCCCTAAAAGGTCCAATGGCTGAGATCCCCTATTCATGGGCTGGACCAAGGAATTCTCCTTTGAAATGTCCTTCTTAGTGGGGGCAGCCACCATGATAGTGTCCACAGCTGGACTCTTACTCCAGAGAGCCGATCCTTTTGTGAGGTGAGGATTTTATCCAGCTTCTTGGGGATTGGCTCCACTGCATTCTGTCCATTCCATGTCCTCTGACACACCAAGTCAGTAAGTGCATCTGGAAAGTGAACGGGCCAACCCTAAAGGCCTGCAGAAATACTGACTCCTCCTCCAGAGGGTTTTGGTGGTCCAGCCCCTGTGCTTGCGAAAAAATTCAAAAGATCACCAAAGAAGACATTATCCCACAGAGAAGTATGGGTCCCCTCTCCTTCCTCGAGGTCAGTATCTTCAGTGAGGGACTCCTTGGGAGAGTCCAGGTGTTTTCTCTTGCACCACCTCTTACCGAACACATCCTACTCTGAAGAGTATGGGGGAAGAGTTAGGGCTTCCAGCAAGGGGCCCAGACTTGGGACAGCTCAAGTAGACTGATAGATGGTCACAGGCACAGATAACAGGGAGGTGGGGACACTGGCTATATTCGACCAATCTTTCTCCCTACTGGTGAAAAGCCTCTCCACTACATCAAAGGTGAAGGCAGAGATTGGCCAACCAGAACCAATGATCCTGAGATCTGTGGAGCCAACAGACTCTCCAAAATCTGGGGGGGGGGTGGGGGACCCAGCACCACCCCAATGCCAAGATCTGAGTCAAACTATTGAGAGCAGACAGAGAGTGGAAGGGACATCCCTAAAGCCAGGATAATCTAACCTGACCCAGACTGGTCAACCTTGACACTCCATCTCTGAAGCCTGCTCAGCTCAGATGCAACTGGAGTTCAGCAGCTCAAGGTCAGGGTCAGTGCCAAAATCAGCCACGCCGTTGGATCTGACTGTATTGAAGTGAATGCAGCCGGGCCTGATGTCCAGGGGCCCAAGAGAGCAAACCAAGGTGACCCAGCCAAGGTTCCATGGAGGATGTCCAGAGCCAAAGGAATAAGGCCTAACTGGATTTGCACATAGGTTCATAGGTAGGTACTAGGCTATTAGCCCTAGGGCCTATACAAGCCTAGCCAAAAAGGTAGCCTGGCGTTCGCCACCCAAGAAAATTATTTTCCTGTGCCCCTGTCCAGCAGAGCCACAGAGGTGATCCCCGGGGTGAATTTCCTATTTCCCATACAATCATCAAGATTTTTCTTGAAGAGTACTAATAAGGAGCTTTATTTGATATAGATAGGTAGTTTGTTCCAGAGTATGGGAAGTCTCTGGGACAGGAATCTATCCCTCCAGCATGTTCTGTTTATTGTGGTGACAAGGTTTAAGTCCCTAGAAAGTGCAGCTCGGAGGGACTGGGATTTCTTTAAGTGGAGCATGTCCAACCGCTCTGGGTTTGACATAGCTTTGTATGTTAGGCAGCGATTGCCACTGAGTAGGAGATATGCAACGCAGTAAAGCTGGAGTTTTTTCAGATGGTCTGCGTAGGGCATCTCTTTGAGGCCGGTAATCCTCTTTGTGAGGTATTTCTGTGGCCTTTCCAGTTGTTGCAGATGTTATGTGAGGTACATACCAAAAGGGGTGATGTACTCCATAATGGGTCTAATGAGTGATGAGTAGAGGGGAACAATGACCTCTTTTTTTCCTGGATGACAAACATTTTGTGATGAGGTGTGCCACATAGAAGGATTTCCTGACTACTGTGGTGGTTGATTATCAAAGGACAGACTACTGTCCACCTGTGTCCCAAGGTCTCATCACACTTTCGGTGTTGACTACAACCTATGTGGTAGCTCATGGGTACAGAGTTTTTACCAAAGGGGATGACAATGCACTTTTTGGCATTGAGCTTGAGGCCATGGCTTTGACACCAGGCATCTGTCTCAGTGAGGCCCTTTTGTGGGATGTCCACAGTGTTAGGTGTTTCAATTATGGCTCCTAGTTTTCAGTCATCTGCGAACTTTGTTAGCCAAAGACCTTCTGTGTTAGCCTGTACTTCAGAAAAGTAGATAAACAGGAAAGGACCCAGGACTGAACCCTGTGGTACTCCACTTGTCACTGGTCTGAAGTCGGATTTGGAGTCTGCTACTTTCACAGTGTGGGTTCTGTCAGTGAGCCAGTTGGCAACCCATCTTGTGACATAGGGATTCATACCTAGTTTAGTGAGTTTATCTATAATTCCAGAGTGGGGGATGGTGTCATATGCCTTGGCGAGATCTAGATAGGCTGTGTGAACCACCTTATCCTTGTCTACAGCTTTGGTGACTGCTTCAAAGAAGTCTATCAGGTTTAGGAGACATAATCTGCCTTTTACAAACCCAAACTGGGTGGGGTCCAGAGTTTGGAGATTACCAATGTCTTGTTTATAAGTTCCATGATGATACGTTCCATGGCTTGCAGACCAGGCTCATTAGGATAACGGGGCAGTAGTTCCTGGGGTCCGTGGTGGCTCTCCCTTTGCGGAGTGGGATAACCATCACTGTGCACCATTCAGTGGGCACAAAGCCTGAGGTGAGGCTATGACTGAACGTGGTGCTTAGGTGGGGTGCCAGTTCATTCTACAGTTCATGTAGAATGCAGCCTGGGATGCTGTCAGGTCCCATGGATGCTGTGTTCTTGGCTTTGGAGAGTGTGGTTTTACCTGTGCAGCCGTGATTACAGGAACTTTACATTCTTCCGGTATAGAGATGGGCCCTTTTCGGGGTGAGATGGGGAAAAGTTAGCACTGAACCTATCTGCCAGGATGTTGGCAATATCAGTTGGCTCTGTATATTTAGTGCCATTGTGCTGTAACTCAGAGCAGATCGAAGTGTTGCCATTGAGATTCTTGACATAGCTATAGAATGCTTTTTGGTTGTCTTTAGAATCAGTGGCGATTTTGTTTTCGTAACGATTTGGAGGATTTTATGACGGATCTCAGCTTCTTACTGAGGCTGACCAGGAAGTTCCTCCAATCATGGAATTTTACTCTTTTTTTGCAACAGTTTCTTTCTTCTGTTGCAGAGTTTGTTTATGGCAGGGGACCACAAGATTTGCTTCCTTTTTTTGGAGGATAGCATCTTGGTTCTGTTAGGGATAGCACGATCCATGCACTCGTGTAAGTGTTTATAAAGTGCATTTGTGTAGAATTCAGAAGCATTACCTCTATTGTCCATCTGCAAAAAGACCCTCACCAGCTGCTCCAAACCAAATGTTTTTAGACTGTTCACCAACCTCAATGATCAAGCAGATGAAGCCACCGACAGGGACTTGGAGGTTCACTTAGATGGCAAGGAATCTGCTGCTCAGGGCCAAACTGGACAAACTCAGACAAAGGGCAAAGAAGGGAAAGATCCCAAAGAAAACTCTGGTGAGATGAGAAAGGGGAAGCCACACACCATAAGGGAGCCCCCTTGACCAAAAAAGGGCTGGGGATACTGACAGCTGGAGAAGTAGCCTTACCTGATGCAGGCAGTGAAGGCCAATGGCTCTGTGGAGTTGGAGATGGCACCAGTGATGAGACCAACAAGGAACCAGAAAGTCTTGGTATTTTAGAGTATGGCAGTCCATAAGGATGTACAACAGCCAAAGAGGATGCAGACTCCTTACGACTCCCCTACGCAGGTTTGGGGTGCTTCAAAGAATGCTTATGACCCCAATATGACCTATCCGTAGGTGAGGAAGCCAAAGAAGTCAATTCACTGGAAGAAGGCCATTGAAAATCAGCTTGACTCTCCTTTTGCTGATGCCCCGAGTACCAAACACCTCACAAATGGAATAGAGGGACTCCAGATGGGTAGCCCACAGGCAATAAATGCACCGATCATGTGCATCATGCAAGGGAAGCTTGTGCCTACATGCCACACACTTCTTGAATCCTTTAGGATCCACAGCGGCAAAACAACAGACAAACATTAACATCTAACACTAAGACACTAGGAGGAAATTCACACCAACAGCTTTACTAAACCATGAGCTAACACTATCAACAACTACAACAATAGATAAGTAAGGAAGAAAAACACTTTAAAGGCCAGAAAATTGTCTGACACATGCTAAGATCAAAACCTCAGTCTAACGAACTACCTAACTTAGCACACTACTTGCACTCTACCTATAATAAATTCCTACAGAGTAAGGGAAAAAGGAGAGAAAAGCAGTGAACAAATCCTATACAAAAGGAGACACGACTGAACTGCTGTCCTGGAATGGCAGCCAACTAGATTTGGGGTATCTTGGGAGAGTGAAGAACTGTAGGTAGAGGAGACCAAACCTAGCAAGCTGAAATCTTGAAGAAATGGCCGGCCTCTGATCTGAGTCAGATCCAATACCCGGCAGGTTGAAGCCAGATGGAAAAGATAACACTGGAACAAATGATACTGAAACGTGAATAGTTCCACTCAGTAGAATTAGAAAAAAAAAAACTCTGTTCAATTTATGGTCACCTTTGGGGTCTATAACCATACGAGTACCAAAAGAGGGATACATGTGAGGGATCCCACACAGTGTTAAAAGGAGTCATACATTCAGGTAGGAGAAGACGAGCAAATAATTTTCCAGAAAGGCTTCATCCAGCATCCTGGTGAAAACTCTGAGCATTTAGGAAAACTGCAATGGCACCACACTGTAATGGAAGTGATGGCACACAAAGAGAACAAAAGGAAACTGCAGTGAGAACTCTACAGTCTGATAAGTCAAAAGGCATTTGTCATGTTTACTGACACCAGCCAGATGCCCTGCTGGAGTAAGGACATCAGTACCTACAGGATGGTCATTTCAACCTGCATGAAACAGATGACCTAATTGAAGACACTGAGCATATTTCTCCCAGCCAGAACTGTCTGAAGAAACATTATCAATGCATGAAACCCAACAGCTCACTGCAGATGTCAAAACTAGCATCAGTTGCATCCTCTATCATCAAAGACTAATGTGATGACAGACCTTATACAGAGTTTTCTTTCAAAGATGGAACTTGAACTAGAACACGTGAGACAAGTAACTGAGGATTCTACTCCCCAATGTAACAAAGCAGTAAACTCTCTTTCCATACCTTTTCAAAGTTCTAGACCATAAGCTCTCTGCAAAGTGGCAGATCAGCAAAATACTGTGATGTCTGGGACCTATGCAGGAAAAAAAAACGTTAAACAGGAATCAGTACCAAGATACATGGCTATTTATCTAACACACACCAGCAGAGTTAATGGAAAGGGAAGACTATCAGCATATCTCCAAACTTTAACAACATCTCAGCGACTGGACAACACAGGGATCCACAGGCTTCTTCTCTAGAGGCTACAACAAGCATTTCTTGTGGAAGGTGTACAGGGAAGAGGTCAGTTCAAGCTGTTCTTTATAAATCTGAGGGTATCACCAAAGGCAGGCTCATCCAGTGGCAATATGAAAGAAGGTGTGGATGCATTACCTTTGTCTGTTTCAGAGAAGATGGCACTGGGATCCTCTAATTCATCTTGGGAGTCTCAGTGCAAGGACCATGCCCCTGACTACCCTCTGGAGTAATCTCCAGAGTATTGCTTAGGTGAATGTGCTTATGGTGTGAGAGGACCAAAAGCCAATGCTCAACTGCATGCCAACCAAAACCAGTACATGATGTAGGCAAGCCTATGCTGGGCTATAAGCCGACTTCAGATCAAACTCCATGAGGATGCAGTCAGCTCTGTGGAATAAAGGAATACTTGACTATGATCTAGATGACTGGATAGTAGGTTATGTGCTATAACAGCCAGGCAGAGTAAGGTGGAAGCAAGTGGCCAACACTGGCTTGCTTATCTTGGGGGGGGGGGGGTCGGGGTCCAGTCAGCTAACCACCATGCAGTGGGAAGCTTTGTGCATCACTGATATGGCCTGAACCAGGAACATTAGCTTGGCAATCTAAAGCCTGTGATGACGGTTCTGATTAGTGGGTGTGTGCAAGCATGTGCATGCATGGAAAATATATAGAAAATCCTACAGAGATGTGGGTACTCTCATCAGGCACTAGGGTGGGGGTTAGGGTCTCAGGTCTCAACAGTAAAGCCTTCACTGTCAATGCAAAAACAGCTCTGTGGCTACGCAGATGACTGCCCCTCTGACTAGCTCTTATTTTTGTAGTGTGGATACCCACTACAGGGAATGAATGGACACAAGACAGACAAGAGGAAAGTACAGTTGTGTACACCTACCATAAATGTAGATGTTAGAGTGTCTTCACTGTTGCAGTCATAACTGTAGGGTGATCCTGCCGGCAGGCAACCCGAGGTCGGCCAGAATCACAAAGTCTGGGTCCGGCGTCGGCTGCACAAGCTAGTACCCTGACATCAGCACGCTCTGGTACATAGCCCTCAGCAGACGCCATCTTCTCCAGCCTTTCTTGCCCCAGATGTCAGAAATCCCCAATAAACCAAAAATGAGTCCCACAAGGAAACACAAATACACCATAAAAGTGAAAAAAGAGGGGATAGGAGGGAGGGAAACACCGACTGCAACAGTGAAGACACTCGAACATCTACATTTATGGTAGGTGTACACAACTGTACTATGTTCTTCGTGTTTCACTGTTGCAGTCATAACTGTAGGGTGGAATCCCAAAGCAGAGAAGAAAGGGAGGAGGCTTAGATAGAAGGGGCAGCAAGAAGGACCTGCAAAACAGCAGAGGCAAAACCTGCCCTGGTCTTAGAATACAAAGGGAGATTGTAGTGCTTGGAAAAGGTATGCACAGAACTCCAAGTGGCAGCCTCCAAGATATCCTTGGTAGGAACTCCTCTGAGAAAAGCTGTAGAAGTGGCAGCTGCTCTAGTAGAATGACTTCTCACAGTACCTGGAAACTGTTTTCCATGATGAGTGTAACAAAATCTTATTCCATAGGCAATCCATTTGGAAATAGTTTGTTTCTTTAGTCTTGTCCAAGTAAAATCGTAACTGTCTGTGTACGTCCAATGAATGCCAAATCCTTTCCCCTTTATTTTGAGGATTAGGAAAGAAGGTAGGAAGGTGAATTGTCTGATTTAAAGCAACTTTCGAAATCACCTTAGGCATGAAAGTAGGATTGGTCCTCAAGGATACTCTGTCTAGATGGAAAATTAGGTATGGTTCCACAGCCATGAGAGCTTGCAACTCTGAAACCCTTCTGGCAGAAGTCAATGCTAACAAAAGAACTGTCTTCCAGGATAAAAATTTAATATCAGAAGCCGCAGCAGGCTCAAAAGGAGGCAAAGTGAGTTTTTCCAAAACATAGTTAAGATCCCAGGCAGGGACAGGAGGGGTCCTAGGAGGACTCAAATTCTTAGCTCCTCTCAAGAATTGTCTCACCAATGGATGAGAAAAAACGGGAGGGTCAGTATTGAAATGAGCAGATATAGCAGAAGCATGAATCTTAATGGAAGAAAAGGAAAGGCCTGTAGACAAAAGGTCAGAAAGGTAAAGTAAAATAGACGAGAGATCAGGCACAAAAGGGTTAGAGCCACGGTCCTACATCCAAATACAAAACCTTTTCCATTTAGAGGCATAGGATTTCCTAGTGCTAGGACGTCTAGCTTCTAGAAGAACATCCAAAACTTGTTTGGGGTGCTTAGAAGAAATCAAATTTCCTTGTAGAGCCAAGCTGCCAGGCAAAGGGTCTTGAGATGAGGGTGTAGCATCTGACCCTGATGCTGGGACAGAAGAGAAGGGTACAGAGGAAGGATCCAAGGAGGTTCCAAGAACAGATGCTGTAAGGTTGGATACCAAAACTGTCGAGGCCAATTTGGAGCAATCAAGATGACGAACTTGGGCTTGTCCTGTTTTATCTTCAGTAATACCTGGGGAAGAAGAGGAAGAGGAGGGAAGGCATATCCCGAAAGGTTCCTCCAACTGAATGACAGGGCATCCACTTTCCAAGCTGTTTTGTGGAAGGACCTGGTGCAAAAGAGAGGCAGCTGATGATTGAGATGGGATGCAAACAGATCTATCTGGGGACACCCCCAAATAGCAGTTATCCTGTTGAATAAGTTGGTGTCTAGCATCCATTCGTGAGGATCCAAAATGTTTCTGCTTAGGCTGTCTGCTAAGAGATTCTGCTTTCCTGGAATGAACTGAGCCTGAAGATGCAGATTCAGACTTAGAGCTGTGTCCCATAAAGCCAAAGCTAGTCTGCAAAGGGGGTATGAATGACAGCCCCCCTGCTTGTTTATGTACCACATGACTGTGGTGTTGTCTGTACGAATTAGAAGAGGCCCTGGTTGGAAAAGGTTCTTGAAGGCTAGAAGAGCATTTTGAACTGCCAACATTTCCTTCAGATTGATGTGCCAGTGAAGGTGGTTCTTTGTCCAGGTTCCCTGCTGGCAATTGTTTAGAAAATGTGCTCCCCAAGCATAATCCGAGGCGTCCGTGGTTATGATTTGAGAAGGTTGAGGTAGACGAAAAGGCTTCCCTTCGTTTAAAGCACACACCCTGGACCACCAAAGGAACTCCTTCTGGAGGCAGGGGATAAGAGGAATCAAAGTGTCCAGATCTTGGTAATGCTGTGACCATACACTTTTCAGGTACCATTGAAGCTTTCTCATATGAAGCCTTGCATTTGGAATTAACAGAATGCATGAAGCCATATAGCCCAGTGCCTGCAGGAATTTCCTTGCAGTGAGCGGAGTTAAAGCTGCCATGGTCTTGAAAATTGAAGCCAGCTGTATTTGTTTTTCTGGAGTTAGGAAAGCCCTTTGTAAGGTTGTATTTAGGAGGGCTCCCAAAAATATCATTTGTTGAGAAGGGATCAATTGTGACTTTTTTGTGTTCACTGAGAATCCCAGGAGGAGGAAAAGACGTTAAACAAAATCCAGATGTTGAAGTAAAAGGTCCTTGCTGTCTGCCTGAATAAGGCAGTCGTTCAAATAGGGATAAATCTGAATCCCCTGAAGTCTGCAATAAGCCACTACTGGGGCCAGGCACTTGGTAAAAACCCTGGGCGCAGTAGATAAACCAAAGGGCAGTACAGAGAATTGAAAGTGCCTCGAGCCTGCCTTGAATCTGAGGAATTTCCTGCGTTCCTGTCTGATGGGAATGTGTAAGTAGGCCTCCTTTAGGTCCAATGTCACCATCCAAGCATCCTGGGAGAGCACTGGAATCAGTTGTTGCAGAGTAAGCATTTTGAACTTTGGAATTTCCAAAAAGGTGTTTAACAATGAAAGGTCCAGAATAACCATGAGTTTTGTTTTCTTGGAACCAGAAACAGTCTTGAGTAAAAGCCTTTTGCCATTTCTGAGAGAGGAACAGGCTCTATGGCTCTCATGGCCAGTAGAGCATCCACTTGATTTAAGGCCTCTGCCCATTGACGTTTTGGCAGATCTGGCCAACCGATAACCCTTGGCAGAGTATGAAAATGGAACGTGTAGCCTCTTAAAATCACACCCATTTGTCCTGGGTAATTTCCGTAAAAAAGAGAAAGCTTTCCTCCGAGAGGGGCATCCAGGTAAGGAGGTCCTGAAGCCCAACCAAGAGAGTCATTGAGTCTGCTTCCTTTGAGATAGATCTGTCTTCTCCCCTTCTAGGTGAAGAAGCAGTCCATTGTCTGGATCTGTAAGAGGCCTGAGCTTGACCACGACCTCTGGAGCGTCTATATCTTCCCCTTTGAGGCCTGTCAGACGTGGGAAAGGACCAATTTTTGGAGGGCCAATTCCTGGAAAATCTAGGAGGCTGAACTTGTAAGAAATTTTTCACAGTCTGCATAGATTTTGCCTTTTCTTCCATCTTTTTAATAACCTCCTCAGCCTTGGAACCAAATAAAATATCATGCTGAACAGGGGCATCTAAAAGTTTAGCCTTAACCTGTTCCGGCAAACTTTGTTCACGAAGCCAGGCATGTCTCCTAATAACAGTACCAGAGGCTGCGGCCCTGCAAGAAGCTTCCAAAGCATCAAAACCACAATGTAAACTATGCTTGTTCACTTGTTCAGTTGCATGCAATACATCCTGTAATTCCTTATCCTCTGCACATGCCGGAAAGGTAGCAAGCTTTTGCTTCAAAACAGACAAAAGAAATTGCTGATACTTAAACATATGAAACTGGCAATTTAAAGCCCTAATAGAAAGGGTAGCAGAAGTATATACCTTTTTACCCCACCTGTCTAAGGCACGAGAATCCTTCTCGGAGGGAATAGGATTTTTGGAAGAAGCAACCTTAGCAGCCTTAGAACCCTGAGAAATAGTTTCAGGATCCGCAGAAGGGTTCTTAAATAAGAATAAATGAGAATCAGGGACCCTGTAAAATCTATCAGGCTTAGAAGGAGCAGGGGGCATGGAATCAGGATTCAAATTAGCCTCAGAAAAGGCATCATCCACAATATCAAGAACAGGAGGAATAGCTAAAGGCCTGTGTTGAGGAAGAAGGAATTCCCTAAGCCTCTTCTTGGAAGCAGAATAATCCTGACCTTCCCAATGAAAATGTTCCCTCATCTCATGTAAGGTCTCCCCAAAAGAAAAATCCTCAGGCGGAGAAGCAGAGGGCAAGGAATCCTCAGCATCTGAATCCTCATAAGGAGGAAAAGAATAATCCTGATCAGAGGAAGAGACAGAAGATACAGAAGCCTGGTCAGAGGAATCTAAAGGAACATCCTGTCGAGGCCTTTTCTCTGGAGGGGGGTGAGAACCCCTAATCATTGTAAGCAAATCTTCAGCCATCCTTAGCAATTGCTTCTGTGTCTTGGGAGTAGCTTCAGAAGTAGCTTGAGCAGAAACTTTAGGCTTAACTGGAGTCCTGGACTTTGCCTTTGTCTTTGAAATAGTGATGCGAGTAGGCCTGAATACCCCCTCAGAAGCCGGTACCTGCACAGCGGTCCCGGACCCATCTGAGGGAGCGACGTCCGAAGGTCCTGCAGCAGATAAAACAATAGGCCAAGATGGCTCCCCATGGGAGTCCGTATCGGCCATCGGTTCAGAAGTGGTGGACGACAGGGGCTGCAAAAGCGCCTCACTGACGACAGCCGAACCGGACGCTGGCTCCAGCTGCGACGAATCTTGTTTGGACCTCGGAGGCCTGTCCTTGTCTTTGCGCTTCTTTTGAATTCCGGTAGAATCCGACGACATTCTATAATTGAAGCATCTGCCAAAGTAATTTAAAGCCCAGTCGTACCGACGCTTAATAGTGCGAGAATTGAACCTGGCACAGAACCGACAACAAGAAACGTCGTGGTCAGGGCCTAAACAAGGTAGACAGCAAGAGTGGAAATCTTTATGAGGTATCTGTTTTCCACACACTATACAATTATTAACTTTTTCTGACATCAGAGGAACAAGAAAAAGATTCCCCAACGGGGTACTTAGCTTTGAGAAGACAAGTAAGAACTTCGGACCGACAACAATCAAATACGTTGTTCGAAAATCGCCAACCAACGACATGCGAGCTGCTTTCCACCGCACGGCAAGAAAGACTGGAGAAGATGGCTTCGGCTGAGGGCTATGTACCAGAGCGTACTGACGTCAGGGTACTAGCTTGTGCAGCTGACGCCGGACCCAGACTTTGTGATTCTGGCCGACCTCGGGCTGCCTGCCGGCAGGATCACCCTACAGTTATGACTGCAACAGTGAAACACGAAGAACATCTTCAACCATTGATGTGCAATTACACAATGATTCAAGCTCCCACTAGACATACATACATTTGCTGAACTTTAGCCCATGAAATGTGAAACCATGCACAGGATGACATAATGAGCACTCTTGATCTGGAAATTATCAGCTCAACAGGGTCTGGGAGGAACATTAAAAAGAAAGTCAGTACTCAGTCTTGTGTAATACAGATCTGTGACAGGTTGATACAAGGGACTGCTTCTTGGAATAAGGCTAATCAGTCCAGGGTTCTAGCTAATTAAGTGGTGCTGGCAAGGCATTGAGAATCCTAAGATGGGAGCAGGAGTGAGCTTCTTCTGATCCTTCTTCCAGTGAGGTGGGAGACTGATGCCAGCTTAAGCCTTTGCTGCGGATGGGAGAGTACACCAACTTCATAACCACAACAGATAAACTTAACTTTAGAAGGGTCAAGCCCCAAACTGCTTTCCCAACGTACTTCCTTGTTATGCTCTAACTTATGCCTAGGACACTATGGAGAACTCTACCACTACAGTCAAACAACTCCTGACCTTATGCAAAATATAATGTCACCATCAAGAATCTGTTGTGCTAAATGTACTTATTCAACAAATGAATTTTATGTACTTATAGCTATTGACTGGAAATGTCCACCTGGGGCACCCATCATCAGTGGAGTCAACAGGAGAAAAATATCTCCAAAAAACTTTTCAATAATGAAATATATAAAGAGACACATACATAGTAAGGCCTTATTAAGTTTAATTCTACTGATGCCAAAAATCAATTACTAGAAATCGGAAACCAAAATCTTAACCAACTATATCTGAAGTACTGACTATTGTAAAATAGATAAAACAAATGTTAGTGGGATCTGTGGAGAAGGAAAAGAGCAAATCAAACGAAAATAAATGGAACTTGTGGGAGCAATGCCTGCAGAATAATGTTCAGGAGGAGTGAGGTTTAAGGGAGGGTAGGAACTGAGCAATTTATGTAATGCTGGACTGACAGTTGTTACAAAGAAAGAAAACATAAGTAATGTATTTAAAGGAAAACAATGCTAATTATGTTTTGTTTTCTATTAAAGCATGTGTGGCTATGTCTTAAGTGATAATTTAGTAAACATGTTTAAAGACACACATGTAAGAAAAATGAGACTTAGCCATAAACTAATGAACTACATACAGGGAAATAAGGAATATGCAGAGGGAAATAATGAGTATACATATATCAGATACAGATTATGTGTAGCTTGGGCCCCGAGTGGTTTTCAAACTATGGGCCTCCCCCACACTTTCATTTATTTATTTTGGATAACTCAAATGCACGTTCTTTTGTATTCACTTTTGTGATTGCTTTAGACACTGCACCTCCAAAACAAACCCTTGACTCTGCCAAAAACATATTTAAAGAAAATATTCCAAAAACCAAACTACTCAAAGTGTCAACGATAACCTTAAAATTGATTTGCATATCAGAGAATCAGCAGACTACATGCAGCCAAGCAAGCCTGAATAACTGCGGCTAGAATCTACTTTCGACCTAACCTGCTGTATACGTCTAAATTCCCACCAACATCAATAGCAGCCACCTAAATAAACTTGAACAATGTTATAACAAGACAGTCAAATATGTTGCCAGTCTTCTCAGAAAAACACATCAATGCACAACCTCTTAGAAGTTTAAATTGGCAGGAAGTCTTAAACTACCTCTCCTTCTCTCAACTAAAAGTGGCCCATGATACCTTCTATAACACAGACATGTGCCCTGTTACTAAGTCAGTTCTTGAATGGTACATACAAGAGCCTTCCATTCTAATTTTATTGTTTAAATAATTTGTTTAAAAAAACAAAATCTGTGTGTGTGTTTTACATTTCAATAAACAAACATTTTTCCAGCAAGAAGTACCACAAAATTTACTAATCAATAGCAATTTTCCATTTTGAACATTTCGGCCATAAAAGACAACTCAAACTGTTATTATACTTCACCAGGGCCTTACTCATTAGTTATAGCTACTTGACTGTGTACAGCTCAACTACCCATTTGTGATATAAACAAAAAATAGAAAAAAGTAAAATAATCCAACTTGCTTTACACAAATGCACACCAGTGCAGCAATGCAATACTAATGACCATATAGCTTGATTATGACAGCAAGGTCATGCAGACCCCACACCCATCAATTATAGCCTACTGTTGACTTGGCAGAGAAGGGCAGAGAGAAAAGATTACAGTGATTTAGATGCAGGTGCAAGAAAGCAGATGACGACTTGAGACAGGCAGGAGAAAATACTGATGTCCAGCAAAGAGATGGATGAATTGCATGAAAGAAGATCTGTGACATTCAGACACAACTGTCAAAAAGGTAAGGGGGGGCAATGAATTATGATGAGTGGCAACAGATGATGCTATACTCCAACCCAATGTACAAAAATTGGAAAATGGGGGTTGATGATGATGGTAACTACACATCTCTGATGTTTGATTGTAGTAAAAATAAATAAATGAATTAATGAATAAACAGTAATTATGGACACAATAATATGCCTCAGGTTTGTTTCGCATAAACACAGAGTAGCCCAAATACTTAAACGTATTTCACATAAATGCATACTAGCCCTGCACAGACATAGATTTTAAATACTGCTCTTATGCAGAGACAGTAGCACATGAATTTCAGCTCATGTCACATGAATGCACATTAGCCCTGTAAAGTCAGCAAATGGCAACAATAAATTACTTTCATTAAGTATTACTGTAATTCACATAAAAGTTGACAGAACAGGTTTCACATCAACATGCATTTTTCAAGTATGAAACTAATGTCTGGTATTACTACTTGTTTGCAATCTACATCATTTGCTAGAAAATTAAGCTTTGAGGAGCAGGATGAAAATGTAAGAAAAGCAGGGATGTTCTGCAAAATGACGGACAGTTAAGAGGCATGCAGCACAAGGAGTGACACACATTCACATACAATCACACATACACCTTTGCATATGCACTTACATATTCACATATATACACACATGTGCACAATCTTTCACACTCTCCCTCGCTCTGAAATCTGAACTCTTGGCACCTGTTTTGTAAGAGAGACATATGCAGAGACTGTATACCCCAGATGAAGCCTCTAACCAGAAAATAATTGAAAACTCCAACCTAAATGCAACTTTATCTGTCTTTGCTGTCAGTTACCTAACACAGACACCATCCTAAAACAGTACAGAGGTATGATGAGCCATGCATGCATTCGAAATCCAACCATGCACTCAATAGTTTGATTGATGATGTGATCTAGGAAGCTACTCTGTCATTGGTTCACAGCCGCATTAGGTCTGAACCAATGAGACTGCAAAAATTCATAGCATGAAGCAGAGCAGCTTTTCAGCTTAACCTTTAAATCAGCACTCTACTGACCTTACAGTGGAGCAATTGAGGTATGTCTGGCTTTATTACTTTTGTAAATGTCAGTGACTGTTGCAATTCAGCATACAAGCTAACTCAACTGAGTTAGCTATGCTAAGCATAACGACTTAAAATATATATATATATAATTTGAAGCAGCCAGCATAACTGAAGGACAACCATGCCCGCCCAGCCCTCAGGAGACTGCCTAAATCACCTCTGTCATAATCTACCACTGATGCACATTAGCTGCTTAGATTACATGAATTTATGAACTTGAGGACAAAATATTAAAAACAGTAAGTTTTACTGATGACTGAAAACAGAAGAGAATTAGGGAAAAAAAAACAGAAACAAGTGAAAACATTGATTTATGGAATTTATGGTTGTGTGAATCACAAATACAAGAATAAAAAAATTTGAAGTGCTGGAAGCAAAATGGCCATATGTACACATACAGTTAGCATGACTCATTCATAAACCAACGTCTTAAACATTCAAAGACTGAAGGTCATGTGAAACTGATGATGACAGTTGAGTAAGATTACAATGGTTAAGCAATACATCAGTTGCTGACACCTTAGACAAAACAGAAATTAAATGGCCTTTTTGGAGACAGACATATGTGGGAGAAGAACTCCTGGCTTCATTCTGAAGGACAAACAACCTCTATGGACCCTCTGAGCAGAGATGAAGCCTGTCTTCAGACTTCTTTAGAAGACAGTCCGTAATTTTATCAGATTATACTCTGAGAACTGGCCACACCTAATTCCTCAGGCAGTCGTACACTGAAGTAACTATTTCATACATTGTCTGGCTTCAGAAGGTGTAAGATCATGTGACTGCTTAACTGCCTTCCTCTAACAGAATGTTGCTGGTCTTTTGGATTGATTAAACCTACAATAAGCGGTGGAGGCTGAAATAAATGGGATTCAGATCCTCTGTAACCAAAAGAGGCTGCTTTCTTTGCTAAAGCTCCTCTACCTGTAGAAGGCTAGTTGAATACCCCCCCCCCCCCAAAGAAAAAGGGCATTCAGGAGAGAATACCTGAGCCCTTCTTTAAGGCAGAACGGTGTTATCCAAGCAGTCCTGCACAGGAAAACAATACTCCCTGCAACCCTAAAGCACAATTTCGGTGCAGTCAGAATTACATCTGACCACAAGAAAGCTCAGCAGAGAGGCCACAGACAGAATAATTTTTTTGGTCTGCTTAGACCTCATAATACTAGCCCAGCTTCCCAGTGCCCCACGTACACACAGAGTCTAACAGCCATCCTTCTAACCCACTGGAGATCTCCAGTATTGCTAGGGTTAATCATATGTCCTAAGGGTGTCCTGGGGGCTTGGCCACCAGTACTTCTGTCCAGAGGAGATTGCTTTTTTATGCCTTTCCCCACCACACACTATTTATGGCCGAAAGCAACTCCCCTCTTTGGAGTATGCTTTTTTATGCCTTTCCCCACCACACACTATTTATGGCCGAAAGCAACTCCCCTCTTTGGAGTACACATTCCTTAAGGAGCATTATCAAGGATCTCCCTTCCACCGAGGACAGGCGCACCCAACCATCCCTGCCGGTATGTCAGTCCTCCATGCAGTTAACTGAACCTGGCTCACCTGGGCTGTATTCAGGGTTTTGTCCCACTACGTCACCAAAGCGGATTGCTACAGACAGAATCTTGATCACATTTTCCTTAATCCCAGATTCAGGGAGAAGGAAGCTTCTCCAAAGTCAGGTCTACTAAACAGGTCTGGAATATTAATCAGAGTGATAACTGTTGAAGTTTTTAAGTGACAGAAGAGAATATTCTCTTACCTGCCCCTGCTGAAGGCTTTAGATTGTATGCAGCAGTCTATGGGCCCTAAAATGAACAAGGAAAATAATATAGGAATTAGCCAAAAGACACCTGGTCAGAATATTTTTTCACTCAGAAATGGGCTTACAAAGATCATCTGCCTTCTCTGGAGTCATGTAAGCAGACCACTGGTGCTTCCCAGCTGCATATATGGCATGAATGATAACTGCCTTTGAGAAGGAAATGACCAAGCCTGCTCCTCCTCCTTCTTCCACAGGTCCATCTTTAGGCAGCCTGGGAGGAGATGGAGACCAATCACTAGTACATAAGGCCCTTCATAAGTCTCAAAGTTTCTCCAATGGAAAGATCATTTGGGGAGGAGGAAGCTGAAGGGTATGGAGGAATTATTGTCCTTATCTTTCTTGGGAAAAAAAATCCACTAGCTCCTTGGACTCTTCACAGTACCCAGAGTAGAAGGGAGTGCCTTCTGATCTCCCTGCAAACTCCATCAGGGATGAATTCATGCAAAGCTGGCACATGTGGTGTCAAGCACTTGATACGTATGCAGTGGGCGAACAAGGATGCAACTCTCAAGATGTGCCCATAAAGTGTACTGTAGGGAACATAAGAAACCTTTCTTGGATCAAGTGCTGGACTAAATCCATGCTCCTTAAGGACATCAGCCTGTATCTGTATGGTAAGGTCTCAACAGAATTAATACAGCTACAAGACAGAAGTCCTGAACCGGAAAGCCCTGGAGCAGGAAGGTCCAAGGAACCCTCTTCTATATGAGCCATCAAATCTCACAAGATCCAGGAGTAGTCCTTAGTAGAAGAGTATTTGATACTATGCATCACCAACTCACAGTCAAGGTGGCCCAAGGGCAGCTCCCTGGAATCATGGTGGTGTGACTGATACTCCAGCTAATCAACCTGAGAATTGATGGCATATGCATTCTAGGATGCACTCTCAAATTGTAAGCCAGATGAGTGCCTCATATAAACAAAATTATGTACTTACAATAACTACAAGACCCATGTTGTCCGATTTTCATCCAGTTCATCTGTGGATTGTTGCAGCCAACCTCTGCAACTGATGTTGAAGATCTTCAGTTCCAGGGCTACATAGGTTCAAAGGTGTGTACTAGGCTAACGGCACTGGAGACTATACAAGCCTAGCCCAAGAAGATTCCCTGGCATCATGCCGCCCAAAGTTAGTTCCCAGTCCCCCTGTCAAGGAAGGCCACTGAAGTGATCCCAGGGATGAACTTCCTATTGCCCATCCACTCATTAAGATTTCTCTTAAAGAGGGCCAGTGAAGTGCTCCGCTTGACGTGAATGGGAAGTTTGTTCCAGAGTATGGGAAGTCTCTGGGTTAGGAACCTGTCCCACCAGCATGTTCTGTTTATTGTGGTAATGAGGTTTAGGTCCCTGGAGCATGTGGCATGGAGGGATTGGGATTTCTTTAGGTGTAGCATATCTAGCAGCACTGGGTCAGACATGGCTTTGTAGGTCAAGCAGTGATCACCTCCAAGTAGGCGATAAGAGAGAGTATAGCTGGAGTTTTTTTGAGTCTGTCCATATACGGCATGTGTCTAAGGTCTAAGATCCTCTTGGTGAGGTATTTTTTTGGCCTTTTTGGTTGTTGTAGGTGTCTAGTGAGGTACATACCAAATGAGGTGCTGTATTCTATAATAGGTCTAATGAGGGATGAGTAGAGAGGGATTATGACCCCTTTCTTCCTGGATGAGAAACCTTTTGTAATGAGATGTGCCACATAGAAGGACTTTGACTATAGAGGCAATGTGGTTATCAAAGGAGAGGTTGCTGTCAACCTGTGTCCCCAAGTCTGTTATCACACCTTTGGTGTTTAGTGGACTACCGCCTATGTGGTAGTTCACGGGCACCGAATTTTTCCCAAAGGGAATGACAATGCACTTTTTGGCATTGAGCTTAAGGCCATGGTTCTGCCACCAGTCATTAGTGTCAGTGAGGCCTTTTTGTAGAATGTCTACATCAGGTGGAGAATCAATAATGACTCCCAGCTTGCAATCATCTGTGAACTTGGTCAGCCAGAGTCCCCTTTGTGTTAGCTTGAACTTCAGAGAAGTAGATGCCAAACAGGAGAGGACCTAGGACTGATCCCTGTGGGACATAACTTGTAACTCGTCGGTAGTCAGATTTGGAGTCCGTGTTTTCACAGTGTGGGTTCTATCAGTGAGTCAGTTGGCAACCCATCTTATGACACAGGGGTTTATGCCTAGTTTAGTGAGTCTATCTATGATTCCTGAATGAGGGATGATGTCGAAGGCCTTGGCAAGATCTAGGTAGGCTGTGTGAACTACCTTGCACCCATCCACAGCTCTGGTGACAGACTCAAAGTAGTCTATCAGGTTGAGCAGGCATGATCTACCTTTCACAAACTCAAACTGCGTGGAGTCCAAAGTTTGGAAATTTCCTTATTTATAAGGTCCATGATGATGTGCTCCATAGCCTTACATATCAAACTTGTCAGGCTAATGGGGCAGTAGTTCCCAGGGCCTGTAGTCGCTCCCCCTTTGGGGAGTGGGATGACCATAGCAGTGCGCCATTCGGTAGGAACAAAGCCTGACATGAGGCTGTGACTGAACAGGGTACTCAGGTGTGGTGCCAGTTCACTTTGTAATTCATGCAGAACACAGTCAGGGGATACTATCAGGTCCCATGGAAGCTGCATTCTTGGCTTTGGACAGTGTGTTTTTTACCCGTGTAACCATGATAATAGGGACTTGACATTCCTCAGGTATTGTGATAGGCCCTTTAAGAGGTGAAAGGGGGGTAAAGTTTGCACTGAACCTGTCGGCCAATATGTTGGCAATATCAGTTGGTTCTGTATATGTATTGCCATTGTGCTGTAACTCACAGAAGATCCGAGTATTGCCATGTAGATTCTTGACATAACTATAGAATGCCTTGTGGTCGTCTTTAGAATCTACAGCAATTTTGCTTTCATAGCTAGCTTTAGAGGATCTGATCAGTTTTTTGCTGAGGCTGACAAGGAGTATTTCCAGTCTTGGGACTTCACCCTTTTCTGCAACAGTTCTTTCCTTCTGTTGTAGAGTTTATGGTGGGGGACCACCAGATTGACTTCCTTTTTTTTTTTTTGGAGGACAGCATCTTGGTTCTGTTTGGTATGGCCAGTTCCACGCACTTGTGTATGTGCTCATACAGTGCATTGGTGTATGATTCAGTCATGCACCTATTTTCCATTTGCATGGGTGTCATGAAGTTACCCACCTCTGTTTTTAGAAGTCCAAAACTGGCTTTGGAGAAGTTGTTTTACAGTGGTTTCCTTTAGGGGGTGAGGGTGGGATGTGGCTATCCATGGTGATTAGCTTGTGGTCACATCTGACCAGGGAGGAGTTGATTACTGGTGTAAAACAATGGTCGCCCATGTTAGTAATGACCAGGTCCAAGGATGTTTTTACCCCTGGTGGGGGTAAGAATGAGTTGGTCTAGGGCGTTGGAATTAATGAAGTCCAGAAAACACTGAGCAAGTGTGTTGGTACATGAGTAATTTTCCCAGTTAATGAAGGGGTAGTTAAAGTCTCTCAGTATAAGGGTATTGGGTTGTAACCTAATATTTTCCAGTACGTTTAGGAATGTGGAGTGGGAGTCGGGATATGGTGGGGGATCTACAGCAGGCTACACAACCTGGGTTGCAGTTTTACCCAGTGTTAGTTGTACCTGAATTATCTCTGATGTGTTATGTTGGGCTACTAGTCTGGAGGTGTGCATATCCTTTATGAATATGGAAGCACCACCATCTTTAGTGCTTCGGTCCAGGTTTAGGGGCTGAAAGGTGTGGTATGAATTATAGCCTGGTAGTGCTGGGATGCTCTCCGAAGCCTTGAACCAGGTCTCGGTCACTGCACAGATGTCTGTTCTTCATTTTAAGGAGTGCTTCAAGTGAGTGAATTTTGAGATTTAGACTTCGTTGAGTAGCATAACCCTCAGATTTTGTTTGCTTGTAGCTGTTATGGTGGTAATTTTATCTTCAGGACATTGCCTAGAAAAGGCACTATAGGGGTGACAAGAGCGTTGGCCAGTATCCAGAATCCCTGGGGTGACAGGTGCAGGCCATCGCTGGTGAAACATCGAGGTCTGTCGATCATGTCATCCCAAGCAGACACATACTGGATCCCCTTAGAATGACACCAGAAACTTCGCCAACTCCTCCCTAGCCTATAATTCCCTGGTCTCCTCCTTACTGCCTCAGATTGAGTTTGCCCCGATATAATAATAAACCAAAGTACAAGCAGGCAACTTTACAATAGCGAATTAACTCTTAATCTGGTTTATTTCTAAATAGTACGACAACAGCCATGACATGGTTAATACAGCACTGGCAGTCACGACTGCTTACTGACAGAGAATGCCAAAGTTGACAGGCCCTCTGGGTCTCATTTGTGACAATTTGGCAGAGTGCAAATGGAAGGGATGTTGAACTGAATGAAAATCAAACAACATCAATTTATCGTTATGGTAAGTACATAACTTTTGTATCCAATATTGTCTATTTTCATCTGATTCAACTATGGGACAGATTCCCAAGCATATAGCCCCGGGTGGTATTAGGAAGGACATTCCTGAAAATGTTGGGGCCAAAGGATGAGTGAGACTTTCACTGTTCATCCAGTTTATAATGTGACACAAATCGTTCAACTGTTGGCCAAGTGGCAGCTGCACAGATATCACCAATAGGAAGTCTACTGGTAAAGGCTGAAGAGTTGCCACTGTCTTTGTGGATTGACCCTTAGGGCTTAGATTGTAAAGACAAACCCTTTTTATTGTACACAAATGTAATACAATCACATAACTATCTAGAGAGAGTAACCTTTGTCACTTCCTTGCCCAATTTTTGTTTGGAGAATGCCACAAATAGTTGATCAGACTTTCCTGAAAGGCTTAGTTCTATGAAGATAAAACCTGAGCTGACAATGGACACCCATCATATGAAGAATGTGTTCACCTTTATTAAAAAATTGTGGGAAAAAGACTGGTAGATTTATTGCCTAATTTAGATTAGGTTTGGATGCCACCTTAGGAAAGATTACTTCTCAGTGAAACCCTATCCTTACGAAAAAACAAATATGGAGGTTTGCAGGATAGTGCTTGCATCTCTGATATGTGCATAGCTGAAGTGACAGCCACCAGAAAAAATGTTTTCCAAGACAGAAATTATAAATCCACTGATGCTACTGGTTCAAATGGAGGCTTACTCAATGCTTGTAACATGACAGTAATGTCCCAAAGAGGTGCTGGATCTCTAATTGGGGGTCAAATTAAAAAATTTCCCTTTAAAAATCTTCAAAAAGGCTACAGGATAGTTGTTCCAGCCTATATTAATAGTTGAGTAACTAGACCCATTGTGAAAAAGTTCCAATTTTCTAGAATGAAGGGAACAGGAGCCTGAAAGGAGTCAAGACCTTTGAATGATGCCCAATGAGTAAACCATTTCCATTTGCTATGGCACATTTGTTAACGGCATGTTTTTGAGATGCTAAGATCTGAACAACCGATAAGGAAAGTCTGGCATCTCTGGTTAAAGTCAGAAGTGGAAGAACCAAGCAGTTAATTTCATGGCTTTCTGGTCCAGGGAAGCTAATCTGGAGGGGTGTGTCAACAGATATGGATACTGATCCAGTTTCCATGGAAGATGCACTAGAAAGGACCATAGGAATGGAAACAATGTCTCCAGAGCCAGAAAGAGGCAATGAGGATCAACTTGGCCTTGCACATTCTTGCTTTCTGTATAAACATTTTTATTACAGGATTTTCCCCCCTGCCTGTTCATTAGGGAGGTTTCAGGGGGTTCAGAAGCAGACCAGTACCGAATACACTGGGTTGCCTGGGAAACCTGTGGGAGCAACAGTCCCTGTCTGACAGACAGATGAGAAACAGAAGCTGATTCCAGTCAGGGTTCAGATAGCTCCAATCTTGGAGACAGCACCCTTCCCTCGGCATTGAAAGGACCCACTCGAAAGCCTCAAAGGCCGAGGAGCTCCCTCCTGTCCTCAAACATGAGGGGAACCTTGGAACCAATATATCTTGACCCAGAGGCTGATCTGGTGATGAGCTACCTAGAACTGAAGCACTGAGGGGAAGAGATGGCTCCAAATGTTTAGACATAGAACCCTCCCCCAAGCCTCAACACCAAAATTTCGGCTCCCAGACTCCTTTGGATATGAAACCGGTAGGGAACCAGTTGGAGTTGAAGTCACCTGAACTACTGGTTCTAGCAAAGGTGCTCCGTGACAGATCGAGCCCAAAGCAACTGGTGCCAACAGGCAAACTGGTCCTGGATTAGAGAACTGATGAGGAGTAGGTATATCAGCACCGAGTATGTTCCCAGAGGATAGTACTGAGTGAACAGAAAGCTGTATCTGCTTCCTGATAAATTTTCACATCATTCTGTCAGACTTCTTGAGGAATACAACAATAAAAGTCAGGAGCATCATCTTCTCTTGTAGTACTGGCAAATGAGGATCTGGTGAAAATAGGGGCTGAACTGCAAACATTCAGTGCTAAGAAACAGCTGGCTCTGATAGTCTTAGTATTTCTGGATCTGATTCCAAAGTCAAGGATGGATCAGGTGACCTCTTCCAAGACTTTTTGGAGTCCACTTTTTCTTTAGATTTCTCTTTGGACTTGACATGTCTGGAGTTCTTATCCCTGTCTGAAGCTGCCTTCTCCCTAGTTTTTTTTATCCTTAGTTCTTGGGGACGCAGTGGATGAGGAAGAAGGGGGTGACAGACCCTGTCTGGGGAGGAAGGATTCCCATGATAATCAGTTTCACTCTTCTTTGCATGACTTCAGCACTAAAAGAAGTGTCGGCTTGACATGCAGTATCCAGATGAGTGACCACTAAACAGTATACGCAGAGGGACTATGGGGGTCCTGGGGGGCAGCTTATGCCCACAATCAGTGCACTTTATTAAACCCTGACCATCAGCCATGGAAGAAACAAGAAAACACAAGCAAACACAGAAATAACTGCCTGACAGCAAGAGCTGAATATACTTCTGTCTAAACGTAACATAGAGTGCTAAATGCGAACTTAGCAATTCTGAACAATTTTAAACAATTGAAACTATGAACATTCTTCTGTTTCTACATGTATACATCTTGACCACACAATCCTAAACACCTATTCTACCTACATAAGAAAAAACATGCCTAAACTACTTAAAGATGTTACTATAACAGTTTTTTAAGAAACTGAAGAGAATACAAACTCTCTCTGTAAGGGAAGAGCTGTAAAATAATTTCCACAAAGGATACAGAATGAAGCCTTCAGAAGTATGACCTAACACCTCAGGCAGCAAGCAAGATAGGAGGTAATAAGGTGGAGACCAGGGAATTATAGGTAGGGGAGGAGTAGGAGCTCTGAAACTGAAGAGCTTCAAGACAGGTGCAGAGGTTAGATCCAACAACCCACAGCTGCATCAGAAAACAACAGACAAAAAGAAGTTATGTTCTTACCATAACATTCCATCTGTGTTGTCTATTTTCATTCTTCCTCCACCTATGAGGGGTTCCAGATCTGACCTCGGATACAACTTGAAGATCCGGGTGAATTTGCCCTGACAGATGGGACAGTAGATCTGGCACAGGTTCTAGTGTCCAAGGAGGACAAACCAGGTGAGGTCAAAAGAAAGTAAACCGGACTTGGCGAGACCAAAAGGGGAGCGATGATAATTACTTTGCTCTTGAACTGATGTGCTTTCTGAAGAAATTTGGGAAACACAGGTAATGGAGGAAATGCATAAAGTAGACCGAAAGGCCATGCATGGCTGACCGTCTCTGAGGGGGGATCAAGGCAAAGAACCTGCTGCATTTGCTGTTGAGGGGGGACGCAAAAAGATCTCAGCAAGGCTGACCCCATTTGAGGAAGATCATATTTGCCCCTCATTGATTTAGTGACCACTCATGAGGCATCAGTAAAACTCTGCTGAGCCTATCCGCTACAATGTTGCCCCCCCGCCCCCGGAATGTGTGTTGCATCTAGAAAGAGGTTGGTAGAGATCGGCCATTGCCATACTCCCACTACTTCTCGACACAGTGAGTAAATTCTGGTTCCTCCTTGCTTGTTGATGTACCGCACTATGGATATACTGTCCATCTGGATCGCAATAGTCCACAGAGGAAGAAAGCTGTGTAATGCTTGCAGTGCTAGAAGGACTGCTCTCATCTCTTGGACAATGATATGCAATTTGGTATCCTGAGAAATCCACAGGCCATGAACAGTCCGTCCCAGAAAAGCCCCCCCCCCCCATCCTGTCTGGGAGGCGCCCGTGATCAGAGTGGCATTTGGCAAACAGAGAACAAAGGAACTGCCTTTGATTACTTCCGAGGAGTGGAGCTACCATAGGAGAGTCCTTGCATATACATGATAGCCTGATCAGATGATTCGGTGTGTGTGGCCGTGTAAAGACCAATGGACTGACAACGTCCACTGTAGTATTCATATGTATAACCGGGTTACTGTGGCAGCCATCAAGCCCAATGCCCTGAGCACCAATTTCACCACAGGACTGGGCCTTGCTAGAATCTGGGAGACAGCACATGAGGGTCGACACTCTGTCTGGAGGTAGGTGAGCCATGGTTTTGATCATGTCTAAATGTGCCCTGATAAAGTATCAGTTGAACCGGCAGTAGTTGTGCCTTTTGCATGTTCACTGTCACACCTAAAATGAGAGCAAACAGCAACAGGTAGTCCCCTGGCTTGAATGAGTAGATGTCTGGTCGAAGTGGTTAGGAGCCAGTCATTCATATAACAAAAGACATGGGAACCCTGCAGTCTGAAATGAGCTACAACTACTTCCATACATTTAGTAAACACCCTGGGAGTTGTGGTGAGACCAAACGGCAGCATAACGACTGGCCCCCAGCCTGAAACTAAGATACCGTCTGGAGCGCCTGTTCATCATGTGATGATAGTGCACGTCCTTCAGGTCTATTGAGTACATCTAATTGTCCAGCTTCAGAAAAGGTAGAATGGATTGGACTGTGAACATCCTGAACTTTGAGTTCTTCACCTTTTTCTGACATGTTAAGTTCACTAGGCCTTACATCCCCTGTCTTTTTTGGTACTAAAAAGAACCTTGAGTAAACGCTCGATCTGACTTGATAGAGGGACCTCCTTGATGACTCTCTTTGCAGCAGTTTTGTAATTTCTACTGCTGCTGCCTCCCTTTCGGTGGTACATATCGGAGGTGATTCTTTGGTTTGGGAAGAGTTAAAAGGGGAACAGAATATCCTCTAAATACAATCCTCTGCACCCATCAGTCATTTGTGATGGCTATCCAGGCTTCTGGATGCAAGGATAAGCATCCCATGACTGCCACCAGAGAAGGGCAGTAGGGCAACCCTTCAACAGTGCTGCAAAGGCCTGTCCATAAAGGAATCTCGAGACCCTTGATTACACTCAGCCCCTCTGCCTCAGGGACGGCATCCAGCACTATAACTATTTCCTCCTCTGCCTCTAGAGGAAAAGTCTCCCTGAGCTTCCTGGAAAGGACCTTGAGATTTCCTGAACCAGTTTTTTTTACCCCATGCTGATTCCTGAAGAAGGATCTTTGTAGTGAAGAAAAACGGATTCTGATGGCAGACAAGGCCTTTCCATCATTTTTGGTCCAGGAGAGTGTGTGTGTTGAACTGTGGGGCCAAAAAATGATGAACTATCAAAAGGTACATTGACAAATGACTCTCTGAAGGGTTTTGTTAAGTCACACAACCGCATCCAGGCATGACATCTAATGGCAATGCCTGAACCTGCTGTCCTTGAGGTGCCTTCCACAGTGTGGGAAATTAACCTCATGGATGAATTGGATACTGAATGAAAAGTGGTCATTAAGGAGGAGAAAGCTTTGCACTCCTCATTAGACTTGGACTCTGGGATTGAGCTAGTAAGTTCATTGATTAATTCCCTTTGTAGCCTGGTAAAGTGGGACAAATAGTTTAACACTCGCAAGGCAAAGGTGGATGAAGCATAAACTCTCTTTCCAAACCTGTCCAAAGCCCTAGACTCCCTGTTAGGGGGATGGACAGCAGAGCTTTCCTGAGCTAGCTCCTTCTTGGTGGTTGCTGCAACAACCAAGGCATCTACTGGGATTCCCTCTAGTCCAGAATAGCCTGTCTAATGGACCACTAAGTATCTTGTTACCCCGCTTGAGTATGGGCTCTATGATGCCCAGGTCATTCCATGCTCTGGAAGAAACTAAGTCAGTAAGAGGATCTGCAGGGGGAGACTCCTCTGGGTTAGAGTTTTTGAAAGACCGTCCATCTCTCTGATGGAGAATCTCTAAGATGTATGCAAAACAGACAGTCGGGTGGAGATCTACGGGATCTCTTCCTCGAAGTCAGCATCAATACTGACAGATTCCTGTGGAGAATCCAAATGTCTCCTTTTACACTTCTTCAGAGGGACCTCCCTAGTGGGATGCTCTGGGCAGGTATCAGAAGAAATCTAGGATTCCACAGTAGGGAAGGATTGAAGGCTTTCAAGCACAGGCTGAGCCAGTGGTAGATGAGAGGTCTCAGGCACAGACTCTGTGGACGTAGGGATTGGGTCCGATGGAGGGAAAACCAGTAGTCCCCTAGGATGGGACAGGACCCCCTCTACCACCTTGAAAGCAGATGGACTACGAAGACCCAAGACACGCCCCCTTTGGAGCTGAAACTGTTGGAGCAGACCTCTCTGGAGCCCCCACCAATCATCAGCTCTGAGGGGGGAGTCTGAGCTGAGCTGTCAAACACGGAGGCTCTGAGGGTAAGTGACAGCTCTGAAAACTTCAGTCTCAAAATGAACCCCCCCCCCCCCCGGATCCGACGTCTAAGCTTCAGCTCTGAGATGCAATGGGCCCTGACACCGTCAGAGCCAAGCTCGTCACAGGGTGGCAGTCGGACTGCAGGTAATAACCACTACCAGATCCGACATCTTGATTCTCGAGGCCATCGGATTCGACAACTCCAAAGCAGGAGGTCAGATCAGAGAAGCAGACAGGACAAACTGGAGAATGTCTGCTCACAGATCCAGAAGAGGATGGAGCTGGAAAAGACCCCATCTGGATCTGTGCCTTCAGAAATTTCCTCATTGGTCTATCCACCTCATCTTCGGATAAGCTCGAGGATGACCTGACGGAGGATGCTGAAGGTGGCCTGGACACTCTTTGGGGGAGGTCTCTGAGTAGGGAGACTTCTGCACAGAGACACCAGGCTCCAGAGCAGCAATGGGAGCATGAGCAGCCGAACGGAAAGAACCCAGGATAGTCGGATCCGAAGGCCTCTGATCCAATTTTTTAGGTGCCTTTGT
Source organism: Protopterus annectens (assembly GCF_019279795.1). Classification (NCBI taxonomy): domain Eukaryota; kingdom Metazoa; phylum Chordata; order Ceratodontiformes; family Protopteridae; genus Protopterus; species Protopterus annectens. The sequence goes on along the minus strand of NC_056744.1, from coordinate 882,832,436 downwards.
TGGTGGCTCTGAGGAGGACCAGGGGAATGTTTTCTCTGGTCCCTGGCCTCCTTGTGCTTCCTAGCAGGGGTTTGAGCCCCTGAAGTAGATGGTTGAGCAGGAGCAGCAGAAGAAAGAAGCAACCCCTTAAGCACCAGCTTGTTTCTGTGATCCATCAATGCCCACAGATTAAATCTCTCACAAACAGAGCAGGAACTAAATGAGCTGGGCCTAAACAGTAGATGCACTCCCTGTGGGCATCAGATAACGGAATCTTGTGCCCACAGGAAAGGCACTTTTTGAAACCCAAAGGTTTGTCAGGTTTTTCATCAATGACAAACCCAGTTAGAGACTTGGGAAAACAACAGAGGAAAAAGAAAAGGAGCAGAAGTCCGGACCACACAGAAGAAACACACGGGAAAGGAAAGTACAAGCTACTACAAACTAGAAGGGGAGAAAGAGAAGACAATAAGAGTCAGAAATATGAAGGGGTAAAAGCCGACTTAAGAAAAAATATCCACAAACCAAATGAAAGGAGCTCTAGCGACACAACCTCAATTCTGAGGATAATCTGGGGGAAATGAGGCATTATGGGAGAGAGAAGAGGAGCTCGAGCTTCGAATCTTCAGCTTGCAAAGCATCCAAGTCAGATCTGGAACCGCCACAGGTAGACAAACAAATGAAAATTAACATCAAATCATTAGATTCCTTTATCTTTCAACATGGATAAAGGGTGGAAATGGAATCCCTGACTTGTCAGGGTTGAACATACAACATGTGGGAGCTGGAGGACTGTCAGAAAAAGACTCTCCAGTGCTTAGGCTATCTGACACTGCTCAGCTGGAGATCTAGAGATGTGCCTAGGACTCTCCTGATGGTCTCCACATGAGGATTATTAAATGCCATTATACTTTTAGTAGAAAGGGAGGATAAATGTTTCTACCTCACATGTCTGTGGATGGCCTGACTGAATTACTGGCGTTTATTGCAGTGATTCATGTTATGCCCTTCTGCCAGAACAAGGTTGAGGATGCCAGTGCAGGTCTTGGGCTGTTACTGCCTGGTATATGGACACACAAGGCTTAGATGTAGACAAGGAATGTGGAAATATTTTACTGATGACAGGTGGGATTAAAATCCAAACTATACAAAGACAGAAAAAAAAAAAAAAGTGTCAGTTTCAGGATCTAGGTGCATTTTCCTAGGGTGGCTTGTAATGCCACAGCAGGCTCTGGCATACGGCAATGCACTACCAAGCAAAGCTGTTTCACAGAAAATACTGAAGTGGAGAACAAAGAATAAATACAATAGACAGCCACCAAAGAGGGTACCTGACATTAAAATTAAATCAAGTTTCAGCATTACCACTGTCAGACAAACTTGAAAAGAGAAATTCTAATATCAAGCTTTCTCATCACAATTTTGTTTTTCTTCACAATATTAAATGCTGCCATGGAGAAATAAGTATTTGTAACACGAAGCACAAAATTCAAAAGGGAAATGCAGTACTCCAAAGTTTAAAAGCAAAAAAAAAAAAAAAAAAAAAAAAAAAAAAAACAAAAAACAAAAAAGTCATTTCTGTAATGATAAATTTGTCGGTCAAATCTTGACATAGAACTTGTATACAGTCAATTAACACCTCCTCTCCCCCCTACCTAAGGCTGGTAAATAATGGTTACTTCACCACTAAATATAACAGACAGCGAAAGGAAACTAACAGTTTTTTAAAGCAAACCAAGAAAAAAAAAACATACTTAGAAGGAAACAATACTGGACACCCAGAATACCTACACTTTCCTGAGAAATCATTAGTAACAATATTTAAGCTTTCCCTTTAGAAAAATACTCTCTTATACAAGCTCAGTCACAGATCAGCTGTCCTTGTCTAGTAAGCCCTAGAATCATTTAACATTAGTGCTAGCTGTCTGACACGGATTGCTTCTGAGTTTCAGTTCACCCAGCAGTTATGAGGGGTTGCACCCAAATGTTAAAGGGATAAAGATATTGCATAAATTGATGAAATATTACCTACTGCTTTACATGTCTTTACCATTCAATTTATCTAAAGCTTAAAAAGACATGTTTTCAGAGGACCTAGTGTACAACCTTGAAGACGACAACAGATGTCACTGGAAGTAGTACTATAGACTGCACAAGGAACTGAGCACAATAATCACAGCTGTGCTTCAAGTAATCACTTAACCACAAGAATACAACATGATTCTTTAAGATGATGATGGGGTCAAAAAAGTAGCCAGCTGAAAATGCAAAGCTAATAAAGGGAATAACAGCAAAAAGTTATCAATATAAAATAATGTAAGATGTTCCCACAAATTATACATTTTATATAGTAGATGATGTGCTTATCTCAGTATGATCCACTTATAAACAGCTAATTAGAAAATCCTTTCTATTGTCATACTGTCTGGCAGCTACATCTCATTAAATGTGGCTTACTTCTAGATATGCCATCCGAGTGATATACTATGCACTAAATAAACAAGTAATAATTTGCCAGCAACAAACAAAAACAGCTGTTTATCTGCTGGGTTCAAGAAAATTATAATGAAGTACCCTGTGGTTAACTTTATCATGAAAACATTTCATTTCTGTGCATTTTTATTGTACTCAACTAACGTCAACTCTTCTTCTGAGTCAGACACACTCAATTCTACAGTTTTCTTTTGTTTTCAAATTAAGTCTTTCAGCTTCAGAGTACATATTTTTCTTTAGTTTCAAAATTAAGTTTTCACTGCTTTGAAATACATACGCTTTAAAAAAATAAACATTTTTATATATCAGAAGCTTCAATTAGTCTGTGAAATCAAAAGCAACAATAAACACAATGCTGAAAAAAAATCAGGATGAACCATAACGGGCTCAGATTCTTTTTCATCACCTCACGTTCTAGATTTGTTGTGTTAGCAGCTTTCTCCAGCATTTCCTCCTGTATGACTTGAAACTGACTTGTTCTCTGTGCCATCCGGGCTTGCAAAGATGAAATTTCTGCTTCTGCTTCTGCAAGGCTTCCTTGAAGTTCTACAATCTGAGCAATATATCTTGAGCGCTCCTTTTCAGTCTGTTTAATAATGGGGTCCAGTTGCTGCCATTTCCTGTCTTCCTCTGCCAAAAAGAACAGTTTACACAAAAACAGATAAATTTACAAACACTACTAATAAAAAAAATAAATAAATATAAAGCCAAAAGAAAAGGTCTTTAAGGTCCTTACAATTGGTCAAATAGCAGGCAAATGAATATCCCATTTTGCTTCCAGCCCATGTGAGCTTAGAGCTGGAAAAAGGGCATATTCTCTCCACTTCTGGCTGTTTAAACTCTTTCTTTCTCTTACATTCCCTTTAACATATAACAGTGCAATGTTAATTAAATCTCAGCAACATGTCAAGTGAAGAACACCTGCTAAATTCCATTATGAAAATAACCACCTTGCAACTTCAGCTCAAAATCACCTGTGTTAATCTCAAAAGCACTGATTGTGAAAAAAAAACAGACTGACCTCTATAACAAAGTGTTGGCCTATAGATTCATAGCTGATTGCCATGCTTCCCAAGGTGAAAATCAAACCCTGTACCATGTGACTGTGACAAACACCTTAACCATTATGCCAGGATGTATACGTAGACCTCAGGTGGAAGACAGAGTCTGATCCTCCATTTAATGAATTTATCAAAATTACAGGTTCAAGGTGGTTACTAAGCTATTAGCCCAACAGCTGTTTTCAGCCTCACCAAGCTTACCCAAGTTTGCCAAAATATTGCTGATACATTTCAATACACCAAGGAATTTTACGAGTTATGGCATAGGCTTGTACACATCAAGCTTTCACAGGCTGCCCTTTTCTATTACTGTTCACAAGTGCCACACCAAGAAATAATCTGCAATTTCCCATCCATTGGATCAAGTTACACTTGAATATGGTTATGTATGAGCTTTGTTTCACAAGGATAGGAAGCCTGCTCAAGAGAATAGATAATCTATGAGAGACACATTACGTCCTACTGTTTTTCTTAAAGAGCTATTTGCCATTAAGATAAGTATGAATTGACTAACTTGTGATTGCAACTGTTGGATACAAATGAATTACTTTCTAATTAATTATTAAACCACATTTTATGTTCACTATTTTAGCTGCGGCTCATAGTTCTAATCTACATATCTTATGTTCAGATACTGACACCTTTGTATATAGTGATAGTTGCTATTTATCTATTAAAAAATAATAATGTTCCGACTTCCTTCATCAAATCACTCCTACTAAAGCTTAAACCCAGATCTAACTCCTCAGACAATCTCCCATCCACTTTCCTCAAATTAGCTGCTGAATCCATAGCCTATCCAGTAGCCCTACTAATCAATAGATCTATTAAGGAAGAAAAAGTCCCAGAGATTTGGAAGTCCTTCTTCACCATCCCCCTGCATAAAGGTGGGAACTCAACTGAACCATCAAACTTTCGACCAATTGCTATCCTCTCTCCTCTTTCCAAAATACTTGAAAAATGTATACACTCAACTCGTAAACTATCTTCTCCAGCATAAAACTTTCTCAAACCCACTCAACATGGCTTCCCCTCCCTTACCATAGCACTACTACAGCCCTCCTGTCATTTACACACACAATAGCTGAGGCCCATGATAAAAATCATCTTGTATCCTGCCTTTTCCTTGACTCTCTAAAGCCTATGACACTCTCTCTCATCCTTTACTTCTAACTAAACTTTCTAACCTCAATGCATCTCCTTCCGCCCTAGCATTTTTCTCTAGTTACCTGTCTCAAAGACAACAATCCGTTCGATAGCTCTCCTCCTGCTCACACTACCTCCCAGTTACTACCGGGGTACCCCAAGGTTCCATCTTGGGTCCCCTCCTGCTCAATACCTTTACTAATGAACTTCACACTTCCTGCAAACAATCTGCTCTAATTCAGTACGCTGTCGACCCTACTCACCTTCACTTCCAGCAATATCATTGACCTCCACACTCTTACCCAGGAAACCTTTCTATCCATTGAAAAGTGGCTGTCTGATAATCTACTCATCTTGAACCCAAAGAAAAAAAAAAAAACTGCTATTCCTCCCTCGTTCTCTCACTCACCTTAAATCTATCTTTCTCTTCATATCCTCCAGTAAATACCACCATACAACCTGACACCCACACAAAGCTTCTAGGTGCCATTATTGACAAACTCAAATTTAACCTACATATCCTTCACAGTATAAAAAAAAACTCACCAAAAATTGGGTATGCTCTATCGAAACCATAAATTCTTAACCTCTAATGCTAGACTCTCCTTGGCACAGGCTGTTCTTCTCCCCTCCCTTCTCTATGCCACCCCAATCCTAATATTCAGTCCACTACCCTGGCCAAACTCCAACAAACCACAAAATTGCAAGATTTGTCACAAACTCTCCTTATAACTCTCACCATTGCCTTGCACTCAATTCTCTTCAATGGCTTGAACTTCCACAACTCCTATCTCATTTTCAAATTACTCACTCTATACTCTACAAACAATCCTCCTGCCCTGCCTCTCTCCTCCTTAGTATCCACATATACTCCCACTTGCCCACTCCATACCACTAATCAGCAACTCCTTGACATCTACAAACAAAAAAAAAAACTATTGGTAAGCTACTGTATAAATCCCACTGTATCCCAAGCTTGGAATAAACTTCCATTCCACATGTGCTCGATTACTCACCCTATACACTTTAAGAAAGAACTCAGACTTCATTTACTTAGCACTAAAACCTGCACCTGTCATGACCCTACCTAATCTCCACTACTCTCCTTTATCTAATCATATTTGCTTTAGCATTTTATTCTGCCTCCTAATACCCTTTTCACCTCATGCATGCACATTACTATACCACTTCATAACTGTTATTAACAAATAAAAAGGGGGGGGGGGTATTTTTATGCAATTGTAGGTCAAACTGCAATATGTATGTAGTGCATGTCAAACTGCAATTGGTATGTATTTGCAAACCAAACTTTTTGTGTATAGTTTACTGTATTGTAACTGGAGCTTTTGTCCTCGGGTCTCCACTGAAAATGGGTCTCTGGCCCAGCTGACCTAACCAGGTTAACAAATGTCAATAAATAAATAAAAAAATTAAAAAAAGGGAAATTTTTATTATTTATTTAACATTTGTTTACCGGGAAAGTCTGACTTGGAACAAAGCCAATTTTTAGCAGAGGCCTGGGAAGAAACACTCCAGATGCATGTCTCCGTAAAATTCCTGCCCTTCTGCCAGAAAGATAATAAAGCTAACAAAGTTAATTTTAGACACAGCCATAACAATTTTAAATCTTCTATAGGAATCAGCCGTGTCTATAAAGCCCAACACTACTGACAAAAGTGGTTGGTGGCCAAACAAGACCTCCCACAGTAATCAAGGCTATCAAGAAACACCAAGGCCACTTAAAAATGAAAATAAACTACTGCTATGCATGCATGCTCACCATAAATAATATATATGCACTCACCGTAGTAGCTGATCTGTGAGGAAACTCTCAACAAGAAGGTAACTGGAGAATTTCTCTTTTGTTATCTCCAGCTTAACAACATTCTCTCTTTTAGTTACATGAAGGAAGGGCTGCTGTTGAAAATTCAGGCCATGTCATACAACAGGCTTGGAGATTGTACTTAGCCCATGTGTCAATAAGTTTACTATCCCCCCAACAATAACTCAGTGACCACAACCAGCAGAGCATGAAAAAAAATAACAAGCGAACACATAATAAATTGTACAGCTATCCAACTTAAAATAATCTCTACTTACAGTCACAGGATGGATTAGCCATCCTGGCAAATAGGCAGTAGAACTGTAATAAGCACTAAGTGCAGAAGGTTTTGTTGCAAATCAGCTAATGCAGTCAGTAAAAATCTGTTATAATCTGGAAACCTTCCATACTGGTTAAGTCTTGGGAACAAGTCCAAGCAGTAAAAATTAAACCTCATAGGAAGATTCCTGCAATCACACTCCAAATAACAGTGCTTGCCAAAGATGTATACTGATTAAGTGGCCATGGCAAAAATGTCTATAATGGAGGCATTTGAGAAGTAAGTACTGAAAGTAGTCACCTGTGGTCTAATGGCCTTTGACAGCAGAAATTTGTCTAAAGATGCCCAAATGCCGGATAGCAAAACACAACACTGTTAATCTATTTGTAGAGCAATTGTTTGAGCCACTTTAGGAGCCTTTCTTAATTGTCCAAAGGAGAAAAGCAGCTGTTTTGTCATTCTAAACACACAAATCCACTTCAGGTAAAATCTGACCTGGCAATCAACAAGCCAATGTGAAAAAAAAATTATTCCTAGAAATCATACCCCCAAAGAAAACTGAGACAAATGCAATAATTTCAGGAAAATTCTGATTACATTTTAAGAAGAAACTGAGTCTGTCCTAAAGGATACCTGAACTTTGTAAATAAATAACATGAGTTCCCATCAGATACAGACCAGTAGATCACAGATCCCATCAAAAGTGGGTTTGGCACCAAGAACTGTATTTCTTCCAAGAAACTAATGCCGCACACAGTGAACCAGTGGATTCAGTTGGGGCATGGTCAAGTCTTTCAATCAAGAAGCTCACATCCCAAGGTGAAAAAAGATTCAACAACAGTGGGTTTAGGTGCAAAATCCTTTTATGGATCTGCTGAATCAACTTGTGCTGGGCCACAGTTCATTCATCCACAAAGTCTCAGTGGACAAGACTTGCGAGCCATGCAATTTTGCAGTGGAATATTTATTTATTTTTATTTATTTATTTAATTTTACATTTGTTGACCGGGATAGTCCGACTGGATGCATGTCCATTTTCAGCGGAGGCCCGGGGAAAAAAGCTCCAAGGGTAAGCATATACAGCATTACATAATACCAGCATGACATATTACAGACTATTTACAGAGATTACATAAGTAAGCAAGTTAAACAAGTTCCACAGGTTAGAGTTAATCCTCAGCGCAAGTCAGGATTAAATTAAATTACACAGCAAACTGGTTAACAGATTTTTTACACATTCTAGAGAGAGTTAGCCAGGCTTCATACATTGACATAGCCAGTTAAGTGACAAATGTTTGAGTCTAGTTTTAAACTGACCTAAGGTGGAAAGTAAGGTAATATCAGCTGGAAGAGAGTTCCAGGATCTACTTACAGAGTTTGCAAATAGAGAGTCACCGGCTGTGTTATTAAATTTTGCTAGTCTGAATTAGTAGTTTGTTAGAGGATTGAAGCAGTCTACGATTGTTATAGGGGGTGATAATATTTTTAAGTGCAGGAGTATTGTCTGGATTATAGAGGATTTTATAGGCCATAATCAGTTGGTTATACTGGATTAGGTTGGGTAGTTCAAGCCACTCAAGCTGATTTATATTGATGCAATGATGTGTCCTAAAAGGCAGCCCAGTGGCAAACCTGGCAATGTGGTTGTAGCAAATTGAGAGTTTGTTAAGGACAATCTTGTTTAAATTCGGCATACAGAAGGGTTGAAAGAAGGTGAGAGCGAGCTATGGCAATTTTAGCTGGAGGGGTTAGGAAGGCTTTTATTCTGTAAAGTGACCCTAGTTTTTTATTGATGGTTCTGATAGTTTGGTTAACACGTAGGTCAAATTTTAGATTATTGTGTATAATGACACCTAATAGTTTTGTAGAGGGGTCAGGGGAGATTATTGTGCATAATGACACCTAATAGTTTTGTAGAGGGGTCAGGGGAGATTATTGTGCCATCATTTGAATTCATGGTAAAGGTGAAAGCTGTAGACTTGCGTGTTGGTGAAAATAACAGCATTTTAGTTTTTTTGGGATTTAGGATCAAACGAGGTTGAGAAAGCCAGTTTTCTATTGTATTAAAGGTGGTCTGGGTAGCTGACCATAACTCTACTGGCGATGTGGCTAAGCAAATCAGAGTAGAGTCATCAGCATATTGGATACAGCTGACTTTTGGGATGACAGTATAAAGGTCATTAATGAAGATGGAGAACAACAAGGGCCCTAGTATAGAGCCTTGTGGTACTCCAAGGGTGTTAGGTAGAAGGTTAGAGTGTTTGTTTTGCCAGAGGACAGCCTGCTGTCGACCATTCAGGTAGGATTGAAACCATTGAAGGGCTCTAGTATCTAGACAGAATGTTTGCAATGTGTGGATTAAAAGTTGGTGATCAACCAACTTTTAATCCACACCCTGCAAACATTCTGTCTAGATACTAGAGCCCTTCAATGGTTTCAATCCTACCTGATGTCTGTCTGCCTGGGATGACATGCTGGACAAGCCACGCTGCTTCGCAAGGGACGGCTTGCACCTGTCACCCCTAGGCTTCCGGATATTGGCAAAGGCTCTTGCCACCCCCATAGTGCCTTTTTTAGGCAAGGCTCAAATTCTAAACCTACCACCCTAGAACACAAAAAAGTAAAAAAACTAAGGGTAATGCTGCTCAATGCCAGAAGTCTCAATCTCAAGATGCACGCACTCGAGGCCCTTCTCAGTATGGAGAACATCGATGTCTGTGCTGTGACAGAAACCTGGTTCAAGGCTCCTGAGAGCACCCCAGCACTAGCAGGTTTCACCTCATATCATGCGTTCCGGCCCCAAAATCCGGACAACACCAAGAAAGGAGGGGGGGTGTCCATATTCATAAAGGACACCCACACCTCAAGGTTGGTGGCAACGCACGATGCATCGGAGACCATCCAGGTGCAATTAACCATAGGCAAGACTGCTCTGAAATTTGTAGCATGTTACAGGCCACCCTCTCAAACTCAGTAACCTCACATGGCCTTCCTGAAAACAATGGAGGGGATAAATGTTATCTCCAAACACCATCATACTAGGTGACTTCAACTACCCTAATATAGACTGGGAACACTACTCAAGCCCAAACACTCTAGCCCAAAGGTTCCTGGAGTTCATAAACTCAAATGCCATGGAACAACTAGTCACCATCCCCACAAGAGGAGAAAACATACTTGATCTCATCATCACGAACATGGGATCACAATGTTCAACACCGGAAGTATACCCCTCACTGGTGAGATCAGATCATAAACTAATCTCGCTGGAGGTCCTCATCCCGCCCCCACCTGAAACAAAAAAGACCACAGTGAAAAACTTCTCAAAAGCCAACTTCACACTTCTAAAAACTAGTGTGGTCTCCTTTAAGGCCCCTGAGCCAGTGGTAAACATTACTCAAACCGCTGAATCACTTACAAATGCCTTCTACCAGCACCTACAGGACTGCATGGATCAGGCAATCCCAAACAAAACTAAGACTCTTTGCACCAAAGGCAAGCGTCCAGTCTGGTGGACCCCAGCCATAAACAAGCTCTACAACAAAAGGAGGAAGCTACTACAAGATAGAGCAAAATCCTTGAAAGGTAAGACACCTTTGATCATTATAAGAAAAAAACTAAGAGCTCTCATAAAATCATCCAAGGCAAATTTTGAGAGAAAAATCGCCAAGGATTCAAAAGACAATCATAAGGCCTTCTTTAGCTATGTTAGAAACCTAGGAGGAAACTCCCAGATATGCTCAGAATTAGTTCAAAATGATGTGAAGATTACCGAACCTACACACATTGCCAACATACTGGCTGACAGGTTCAGTGCAAACTCCCCCCCCCCCAAAAGGAGAGATATCTATACCAGAGGATTGTAGCCCCCCAAACATCTCCAACGCCCAGGTGAGAACTGCTCTCTCCAAAGCAAAAAACACAGCATCCATGGGACCGGATGGTGTCCCGGCTGTGTGCTCCATGAACTCAATGAGGAATTAAACCCGCAGTTAGGACAGCTGTTTAATCTTAGCCTCACCTCAGGATACGCACCCAAGGAGTGGCGCACGGCGACTGTGGTCCCACTTCACAAGGGCGGTGCCTCCACTGACCCTGGAAATTACCGTCCCATTAGCTTGACAAGCCTTATCTGCAAAGCCATGGAGAGGATCATAATGGAACTCATAAATAAAGACATAGGAACTTGCAGACTTTGGATCCAACCCAGTTTGGCTTTGTCAAAGGCAGATCGTGCCTTTTAAACTTGGTTGACTTTTGAGACAGTCACCAAGGCCATTGATGAGGGAAAGGCAGTCCATACAGCCTACCTTGACCTGGCAAAGGCCTTCGACACAATACCCCACTCAGGTATCATCAAAAACTCATCAGCTTGAATGTAAACCCATACATCACAAGATGGGTTGCAAACTGGCTAAGTGACAGAACCCACAGGGTCAGAGTTGCTGGAGCCATGTCAGACTCAAAGCCTGTCACAAGTGGTGTCCCACAGGGCTCAGTCCTGGGTCCACTCTTGTTCGGCATCTACTTTTCTGAAGTACAAGCAAACACAGGAGGGTTATGGCTGACAAAGTTTGCAGATGACTGCAAACTGGGCCATAGTCGAAAACACATCTGACACAGATATCCTTCAGAAGGGCCTCACAGAAACGGATAACTGGTGCCAGAGCCATGGCCTAAAGTTAAATGCCAAGAAATGCATAGTCATACCCTTCGGGAAAAACAAGGTTACCCCTAGCTACCATATAGGTGGCAATCCACTGAGCACAGAAGAAGTCATCAGGGATCTGGGGACCCAGGTTGACAGTAGCCTTCGTTTGACACTCATGTTGCTAAAGTAGTTAGGAAAACCTTCTACATTGCCCACCTGATCATGAAGGGATTCACATCTAGATCAAGGGAGGTCATCGCCCCTGTACTCATCACTCATTAGACCTATGATTGAGTACAATGCCCCATTCGGAATGTATCTGACCAGACACCTGCAGCAGCTGGAAAGGCCCCAAAAGTTCCTCACCAAAAGGATAAAGGGTCTCAAAAATATGTCTTATGCTGCCCGACTGAAAGAACTCCAGCTCTATTCAGTCTCATACCGCTTGCTCAGAGGTGACCTGTGCCTGACATATAAGGCCATGTCAAACCCTGATTTGATGAATATGCTTCACCTCAAAAAATCTAGATCCCTCAGAACCACAAGGGCGGGAGACTTAAACTTTGACACGGTTATTAATAGAACATGCTGGAGGGACAGATTCATCACCCCAGAGACTCCCTATGCTGTGGAACAAAATCCCGGTACATGTGAGGCAGAGCACCTCGCTGGCCTTGTTCAAGAGGAATCTTGACCAATGGATGGGGGTTCGGGGTATATCGCAGATATACCCCAGGGATTACTTCAGTGTCACTGCTTGACAGAGGCACAGCAAAATAATAGGCATAGTTTTATTCAAACTAAAGGGGTGGCGAAAGCCAAATAACTATGGGCTAGGCTTATAAATGCCCTTGGGCAGATAGCCTAGTATGAACCTATGAACCTATGAACCATATCGAATGCCTTGGAAAGATCCAAGAAGAGGGCTGAGGATATATAATTATTGTTGCGATTATGGTTTATGGCATTGGTAAAGGCTAGGAGGGCTGAAGTAGTGCTGTGATGAGGACGGAAGCCATGCTGAGTGTCTGCCATAAGGTGATTCTGGATTAGGTGGTGCATGAGTTGTCTATGAATACATTTTTCCATAATCTTTGCAAGTGGAGAGAGTATAGCTATTGGCCTATAATTGGAGAATTCAGTAGAGCTGCCTCCTTTGTGAAGTGGGATTACATAGGATATTTTCCAGATGGTGGGAATTTTAGCTTCTACTATGGTTCGACTGATTAGTATTGAGACTGGGTAAGCAATAGAATCAGCTGATTTTTGTAGGTACTCGGCAGGGAGTTGCTCAGCAGAAAGTGTAGTGGGTTTTAATTTTTTGATCAAGGTACGGATAAGTGAAGTGGCGACTGGTTGGAAGCTGTATGCGAGTAGGTTTCTAGGAGTGCTACTTTCAGGACCAGGGGAGCTAGGAGGTAGTTGGCTAGCTAGGGCTTGAATTGTCTCAGTAAAGAATCGGTTAAAACTGTCAGAAACATCTTCAGGGCTTTTTATCAATAGTAGCAGCAGGGATTGGGGTTGAAGTTTGTCCAGGATGTAGTAGATTATTTTAACCTGCCCAAAACTTCTGAGGGTTATTTTGATTTACTGTATGTAAATTACAGTAGTATTGTTTTTTGTCTTGTAAAATTGACTTTTTAGTTTCGTTCCTGGATTGCCTGTATTTAATGTGATCTTGAGGGTTTTTAGAAGAACGCCATAAACCCCATGCTTTGTTTCTAAGGGTAATTTTGAGTTTAGACTCATTAGAAAGCCATGTCACAGTTTTTGCCTTGGTTCTCTTTGAACGAACAGGTGCATAAAAATCAAGGATCTCAAGGAATTTGTTGTTAAAGTATGCTACTGCTTCCTCTAAGGGGAGGTGTTTTAGAATAGACCAATTACATGAGTTTAGTTTTTGTTGGAATTTGGCAGGGTCAAAGTTTTTATTGTTTCTAACCTTTCTGAGTAAGGGTTGTTGGGAATTCATGGTTTTGTGCTTAATTACATATGTGAGAAGGTGATTGCTTAGGCCATCAAGGAGGGTACCAGAGGTGTACAGTTGGGGGGTGAGTATTTATGAGTACCCAGTCAAGTATGCTTTCTTTTTGGTTGGGTTTACCTATCCTGGTAGGGGGTGGATATAATTTGTGTAAATGCATGCGGGTTAATATGGGTGGTTGGGGATTCTGAGGAACAGGTGCCCCAGTCTATATTAAAGTCTCCAAGTAGTAGGGTTTCTTGGGGGTAATGACATGATAGCCAGTGCAGGATATCTTCAAGTGTAGATATATTGTTACCTGGGGGAATGTACATACAGATGATATTAATGCATTTATTTTTATTAAGTTGTAATTTGGTGGCAAGAATCTCTGACTTATTAATCTGAGGTGGTTGTATTACATCTATGGTGACATTCAGCTCAGATTTATACAGTACAGCTACCCCACCCCCCTTTCTTGAAGCACGATCCAGCCTGTGGTGTATGTTGTACTCAGGTGGTAACACTTCATTGTCTTTAGTGTTAGGTTTTAACCAGGTTTCAGATAAACAGGGAATCTCAGGGGAGTGGACATCCAGAAGTGCATGTAATTCATGTACCTTGTTATTAATGCTTCTAATATTGAGATGACAAGCTAGGAAAGAATTAGTTGGCCTATTAATTGGAGGTTTGTAGCTTAGATTGCAAGTAGAGGGAGTATGTGTATCTGAAGTGGGTGGGCCAGGGTTGGGGTGAATATCACCACCAAGTATTAGGTTGAGTCTATACTTGGTGATGAACTTCAGGAATTTGTTTATTAGTTTGTGGTAGTGTTTGGATCTAGAGCTAATGTGCTTGGGGTTGAGATGTTGATAGACTGAACAAGATGTTGGATAGGATCAGGTACAAGTATGGTTGAAGGTGGAAGGATTTACAGCTGGGGTGATAGTATGGCCTTTTGGGACCTGAAATCCCGTGAGAAATTGGTTTTCATACAAGGTAAGGAGGTATGGTGCGAACAAGAGGGGTAGTAAAGAGGAGTACATCATTACCTGTGATTCAGCTAGTGAGTTAAGGAACTGTTTTACCTGGTGATGCAACACCAGAAGATAGAGTGGTGAGGTAAAGGTACTGGAAGGGGGATGGGAGAATGCCAGATGAAAGCTAATAGGTGCTATTAAAATGTAGGTAGAAGAATGGTAGTGGGTGGAATTATTCCAGATGAAAGCAGATAGGATCTAGAAAGTGGGGGGAGTGGCTATAGTACTATACATTTAGAGGTACTGGGGGCGGGAGGGGAGCGAGGAGAGCCCGAGCGTAGCGGGGCTATTGCAGTTTACAAGGTTTCCTAAGGTGTCCTAAAGCTATAAGGTAAGTATTATAGCTCTTAATGTAAGAGTCAATTTACGTAAGTTACAGGGGAAGGAAGCAAACGCTCAAGTAGAAAAAAAGAGCCCTATGGCTGACCAATGTGGTGACATGCTTAATTACAAAGCACTGTAAGTGAAAGCTTAACAAATGCTTTTTGTGTGCAACCTACTCTGTTTAAATGCTGAGAGAAACTGACTGCAGTCCTGTAGACACCGTTTTGTAGGGAACTGTAGAGTTCAATCCGAGTCACACAAGGTCAGCCAAGGGGGGAAGAGATTGGGAAATCCTAAGCACCTAGATTTGAAAAATTTAATTCAATTTGAATAATTGAAATCCATATCAAACAGCTGCAAGAGAAAAGCAGCACCACTTCAAGGAAAAGAAAGCAGACCATAAAGGTATAAGAAATCCCTTTGCCTAAAAAGAATACCTCTTCCAGTTAGCATGGCAACTCCAAGACAGTGAGTTGCATTTATGGCAAGATCAAGGGAACAAAAGAAGCAGCCAAGCCTTAAGGGACAATCAAATGGCACTCAAACCAAGTAGTATTTCCCAGGTCTGCACTGGGATAGCCACCTACACTGCCAATAATTAGTTCTGGCATTTATATACCACACTGTACATTTAAAAGAAGTGTCAAATAGAAGGGAGAAATTTGTAAAAGAATGCTGCCACAGAGGAGTTAATGTGCCCATGAATTCTCTCATGCTCATCTGAGTACAGGAGTATATTTCCCAAATTATCTCCAGTAAAAGAAAGCAACTGAGGCTCAGAGAGTCAGCTAGTACACACAGTTCCCCAGAGATCTGAAGAGTTCTTATAATTCTCCTGATGACAGCCACTGCCAGATACATCCCCTATTTGAACAGAGGTAAGACTTGCACATACCATCTTTGCTTGATTTCACTGCGCAATATAGACTACTGACCTTGCTTAAGCACAATGGACTCTCCCTTCTGGAGCTTTTTCAGCAAGAAATACTGTCTGTAGACCTAGCTGGTTTGTATGGATCTTTTTCTCCTGAGGGTCCACTTTCCATGGACAATGAAGACATTGTGGTGAGCTCCTCAACCTGCTACCAGAGCATCTACTTGTCAATATTCGGCAACTGATTCTCCTGCTGGGAGCCCAATAGTCACAATGACATTAAAGGAAAACAGAAAATGTTGCAGCTCTGTAATAAGGTTCTTCAAAATAAAGATGATTTTTTTTATCAAAGAGCTAATTCTGTAATCTCTTGTAGCTCACCATGTACAGCAGCACCTGCATTTTGAATGGCTTTCATCAGACCCAGAAGGCACATAAGGGTACAAACCTGGACTCTGCTATAACCTTACCCATTATGCCAAATGTGTGACCACTTGGTCCATTCTCCATAGGCAAGAGAAAAATAATGAGTTCCATCTCCAGCCTAAAAGAGGTAATCTTCTGTATCAGAACCAGAGATCACCACTCACATTTAATTGCATTCTTCAGGATCGCCAAATATGGGAATGGAAACAACCAAGCCAGACATGCTACTAATTAATTCCTTCATATGGCCACCACGAACCAGTCATTCAGGTAAGGAAACATACAAAGCTCTTTTTCCTGCTAAGGCCGCTGGCATAACATCAAACACCCTGGGTGCATAAAAGATAACAAATTTCATCATTCTGCATTAAAAATGATACACTTAGCAAAAAGAAAAGAAAGTACACTTGTGTAAGTAAACCTTACCGTAACGGTAGATGTTCAAATGATCACTGCTGCAATAGCCTTAGATACATGGGTTATATCCTGCAAAGGACTTAATAGCCAGCCAGCTTCTAAAGTTTCAGGACCTTCCCATGTGCTCAAACTGTCAGGCAGCTCGAGCTGAGTTGACTAAAATACAAATTTGGGCACAAAGCCCTTTAGAGCTTTCTTGCCAGCAGAGACAGGGAGGTTGAGTCCTGAAAGGATAAGGCTAGGAACAACAAAACATAAATATCCACACCATGGCATAAAAAAATCCACCAAAAAACAAGGGGATAGGTGGAGGAACCAGCTACTGCAGCAGTGATCATTCTAAATTCTGTTATGCTAAGTTTTACATGTACAACTGTACTCTCTTCAGAATATTGCTCACTTGTAGAGTAGCCTTAGCTATATGGTTATATTATCTTAGCTAATGTCATTTAGGAGGTGGAAGGAGAAGAGTCCATCCCTGGAGAATGATCCTAGCAAAGCTTGATCTGGACCAAGAAAAAGAATTAAGTGAAAGTATGCACAGAGGACCAAGTAGCAGCTTCTAGAATACTTCTACAATCCAACCCTTTCCAAAAAGCTATAGCTAAAGCCAAGGCCCTACTAGAGTGGGCCTTGACCAAGCCTGGAAAAGTTTTGCTATAGTGAGTATAACAAAAGGTAATAGCTTTACACATCCAAATAGAAATAGTCTGTTTTGACACAGGCTGTCCCTTCTTAGCTTCACAAGAACTGAAGAACTGATCTGAAGGTCTGAAAGACTTAGCTATGTCAAATAGTACACAAACTTTCTCTTCTCCCTCATTTTTAGGCTTTGGATGGAAAACGGGGAGGTGCATACGTTACCTTAAAGTAAACTTGAACACCGCCTCATGCACGAAAGAAGGATCAGTTCTCAAAGAAACCCTGTCTCTATAGGAAATAATACTGGGTTGACTCAAAACAATAGCTTTTTACTCAGATACCTTCTTTCAAATGTCAGAGCAATTAGTAAACCTGTTTTCCATTCCAAGAACCTCAACTCAGCCAGCTTTGCTGGTTCAAATGGAGCAAATTTTAGCTTATCTAAAATAGAATTAAGATCCTAAGGAGGATGGCACTGGTTTTCCTGGAGATCTCTTGTGCAAAACCCCTTTCAGGAACATTTTGACATGAAACTGCATTGAAAGAGAAAGATCCATGGGTAAAGATGCTGAAATTGCTGATAAATGAACCCTGACGGAGGAATAATAAAGGCCATACGATAACTCCACACACAAATAATGTAGACCCCAAGAACAACTAGCCTTTCTTCCCTCCATTTGTACCTGCTGCACATTCTTAATAAACAGGTGCTTAAAAGGAATTAAAACCCTAATCATTCAGATCCATCAAAATGGTTGCACATGGAATAAGAAGTTAATTTCAGCTCTCCCAGTCTGAAAACAGAAACGCAGAGAAGAAAAACAGTGAACTCATTTATTTGGGTAAATTTCAGTAACTGGCTAGTAACTTGCACTGTCTGCATGCCAGCAAAAAAGAAATTCAGAGAACCTGAAAGAAAATCAACCAAAATAAGGTAAGGAAAAAAAAAAACACTGGGAAGAATTCTGCAGTTTTTCAGCAAAAGCAGTGCAAGCTCCAGCTTTGGTGGAAGACATGACTTCCAGTAATCTAGAGGAAAAACTAAGTCAACTGCACTCAGAGCTTATTAAAATAAACAAAACGCCGATGGAATTTGTCAACTCAAATAACACAAAGCTGAAAAAAATGGAAGCAGCTTTAAACAGATATTCTGATGAGGTGATAAAACTGCAAAAATCAGAGGATGAAATGAAGATAAGGATGGCCAAATATGAAACTGTTCAAGAAGATATGTTTAAAAAAATAATAGAATTAGAGAACATAGCACACACGGAAAACACAAGATTTTCTGCTGTACCAGAGAAGCAGGAAGGAATAAACTACATGAGTTTTATGAAAGCACAAATAAACAACTGGACTGGTGTTCCACAGCAGGAGCTGTTAATTGAAAGGGCACATCATGTGTATGCTCCAAACCAGGCCATGAGAAAGCAACCTAGAACTTTAATAGTTATGGTACAACCCTACCAGCAGGAGGACAAAACTAAAAGTAGTAGCATGTTTGTGAAAAATTATTGCTCACTGTACACCAGCAGAAGAGGAGTAAATTTATACTACTAATCAGGGAATGTCAAGAAGAATGCATGAGATTCCAACTGCTTTATCTACCTATCTTCAGAATATTCTTACCTGTAGGGACAAAATAATTTTCTGATGCAGAACATGCTAAGGAGGAAATACAAATGTTTGTCCAACAAAAAGTGAGCTGTGAAACAAAAGAAAATTCTGCTTCTTTTTCTTCTGGTAATAAAGACCACTGAGAAACTGTACCAGTGAAAACTTTTTCAGTGTTTCAACAGAAAATGATTGACAGACAGAAAGAAAGCACAAGAGCTGACTAGAAGAACCAAGAGTACGTTGGAAGGGAAGCAGAAACTGGATTTGGGAAATGGAGATAAACAGGAATAAAACAGGCAACTTGGAAATTGACCAATACACGTGGGATTATAAAGCATTCATTATATTTGTGAAACATGACAGAACAAGAAAACATGGAAATATTGGACTTTGTTGACTAACTTGTAGAGGACTCTAAAGCATATGCCCTACTTCATGTTATTAATGTTTAGTTGAACACTTAGGAGAGAGGAAGAGGAAGGAAAGAGTTAACTAAGTAAAACAAACCTTTGTTTTGTTCTCAACAGCAGTATTTGTATAGTACGTGATATTTTCATGCTGTAAAGTAAAGTTTTCTAAGTTATTTCCAAGTATAATTGGATAGTAAAAATAAACAGGTAGTCCTGCTCATTTCCTTTTCTCTTTCTCCTTGTTCAGTTTTAAGAAATGAAGGCACTGCAATGAAAAAAAAAAAAAAAAAACAGAAGACAAGTCCATTCAAGAGAGTATGATGCAAGAAAAAAAAAAGCGCTTTTTCTCATTCTTGTATAGGGGAATGACTGGATTAAGGCCCTTGGCTTCATCTAGTAACATGTTTTGAGAAAGCAAATAAACACTGAATATAATAAAGCTCTCATTTAGCAAATAAATACTTGTAGAAGCAACTCTGTATCTGGTTCTCATATCTCCATGGAGACAATCCGATAAAGACCAATAAAAAAAGAATACTTCTTTGTTTTAATGGCTTTCTTTCAATGTCTAGGAGATAATGTCTTCTGAAAGTATTCAAGTGTTTTCCCATTCTGGGAGAGCAATAAAGAGGAGACAAAACCAGACAGCCATTAGTAGAAGCACAGACTGTACCATGTGTCACAGGCTCTCAGGAGATTGCCAGGCTAGTGACCAGGAGGTCAATTTAAGCCTAGATGTTTCATCCCAATGTTAATACCACAGAAATGCTAGTCAACACCCAAAATTGCATTTAGTGATGACTGCCGTCCAGGAGGGTTGTGGGTGCTATACCCAGTAAGAATTTACAGTGCCCCATCCACTCGTCTAGGCTCCTCTTGAACATTGTCATAGAGGTGCGCTGTTTCACATGAATTGCTAGCCTGTTTCAAAAATGCGGCAGCCATGGGAGCTAAATATGTCTCTCCAGCATGTCTTATTTAAGTCACAGGCCATACTTGCGCTCCTGGAATGGGTAGCCCTAGTCCTGCTTGATTTCTGGACATGCAAGTTCTTTACGTTTGGGTCTTATATTGCTCTGTAGGCTAGGCATAAGTTTCCCCTAAGAACTCAATATGATATGGAGTATGGTGACAGGGAATTTACTAGGTCTGTGTCTTAGCCCGGATAACTTTCCTTTTAGGTTAACAAAAGTCTGAGTGTGTAGCTGTCAGTTTGGGACAATTGCTCTTATTAGGTAGGTAAAATTTCAATATTTGAAGTTGTAAATAGTTTTGCATGTTAATATTAACTTAAGTTTTTAGGGTGTATTTGTTTTTGTTTGAAAGCTTTCAATAAAATAAAAAGTTTTGTAGGATGTGACATAGGCTTAAATGGATATGACAATAAACAACTGTATAAAAGGTCAACCTGATACACATTTGTGTGTTTATGTAACACAAAAGCTGGAACTAGATACTTAAAGCTTTTCATGCATTCATAGGTGTTTACTAGGCTAACAACCACAAGGGCCTTTTTAAGCTTAGCCATGCATCCCACATCTCTGACATGTTCTGGTACCCTTGATAAGTGCAAGCAGGAGATTAAATATTTACAAACAGGGGCCTGGGAGATGAACCATTTACTGGCTGCCTGTGTCCATTAGAGATACAGGTGGCAAATCAGGGATGACGTTTCCGTTCCCCATCCAATTGTACAAGTTGCACTTGAATTGGGATAAGGAGAACCTCTGCTTCACATGGTTGGGGAGCCTATTTCAGAAAGGGATACACACCTGTCCCCTCAGCAGGTCCTATTTAAATTACAAGCAAAGTTTAAGTCTTTAGAACAGATAATTATAGTGCTGTTTGTTTTGTGGATATACAGGAGGTACATCAGAGTGGGGTCTGACAATGCCTTATATGCCAGACATAGATCTCCCCTCAACAGTCTGTAGGAGAAAGAATACAGAGATAGAGCCTTGAGGTGGTCTGCATAGGACATGTTACCTACGCTCTGTATTCTTTTAGTGAGGGACCACTTTGGATGTTCCAAAAGTTGCATATGCCTGGTTAGGTACATACAAAAGGGGACAATATACTAAATGATAGGTCCAATGACTGCCGAATACAGTAAAGCAATGAATTCCTTGGACATAAATACCATACCTTTGTTTACAACTTGCACAACACAGAATGATTCCCTCACTACTGTAGACACGTGATGGTCAAAGGCTAGGCTACTGTTTAAGTGCGTTTCCCCAAGTCCCTCACTACTGGGTCAACTCTTAGGGATGTGTTGTCAATATGATAGTTAACAGGGGGGGGACTTCCCAAAGGATACTATTATGCATTTCTTAGCATTTAGTTTTAGTCCATGGTTCTGAGATCAGTTGTTTGTCTGTGTCAGCCCTTCCTGGAGAACATCTGTGTTACTGTGGGATTTAACAACAGCTACCAATCTGCAATCATCTGCCAGTTTAATCAGCCAGATGGCACTGACATTGGCCTTGACTTCAGAGAAGTAAATGTCAAAAAGGAGCAGTCCCAGGACCAATTCCTGAGGGACTATGCTTGTGATGGGCCTCTTTGTAGAGGTGACCTCCCCAATTCTAACTTCTTGGGTCCTGTCTGTGAGCCAACCAGCTAACCATCGATTGACATAAGGGTTTGTACCCAACCTCTTTAGTTTGTCAGCAATGCTAGAGAGGGATATTGAGTCAAATGCCTTGGCTAGGTCAAGGTAGGCAGTGTGAACTATTCTGCCCTCATCCATTATTTTGTTGACCTTCTCAAATAAGTTCACCAGGTTGAGTAGGCATGCCTTGCCTTTGACAAAACCAAAATAGGTTGGGTCCAGTGTCTGGAGGATTCCTGTGTCATTTTTGATCATTTCCATAATAATTCTTTCCACAGCTTTGCATACAAGACTTATGGGTCTGTAGTTTCCAGGTTCTATAGATGGCCCACCTTTGTGCAAAGGGATGACTGTCGCTATTCTCCATTCATGAGGCACAACGCCTGTTTGGAGGCTACAGTTAAACAGCAATTCCAGAAGGCCTGGTAAGGTCATGTTTCATGCTATTTATAAGGCATCCGGGGATACTGTCTGGACTTATTGATGCAGTGTTTTTGGCCTTAGAGAGAGCATTAAGGACCTGTTCCCTACTGATAGCAGGGAGAATTATATTTGATGGTATTTCCTGTAGAAGGGTTGAGGGGAAGAGAGTTGTAAAGTTGGAGCCAAATTTGTTGACCAGCAGATTTGCTTTATCTTCTGGCTCATTATAGGTGGTTCAATTTACAATGAGCTCTGCATACAATTTTGTATTGCCTTTGAGGTTAAGGACATAGCTAAAAATGCCTTCAGTTTGTCCTTGGCCTGAGAGGCTAAACATACCTCAAATTTGGCTTTGGTACACTTTATCTGTCCTCTGAGTTGTTTGTTTAGTTTGATGAGAGTGCTTTTATCCTGCTGGGTGCTGCACCTCCAAATTTTTGCCATGATTTTCCTCCCTCTGTTATACAGCCTAATGATTTTGAAATTCCACCGGGTGGCTTGTTTTTTTTCACTTAGTTCTGTACTTCTTCCTGGTGGGTACAGCTGCCTCTATGCAGCCATTAAAATGCTGGTACAGGGTTTCTCTGAACAGTTCTGCATATACAGCAGTGTACTCAGGGTTTATGGGGGACTTTACATTTTGTTAGGTTATCACTTAATAGCAGGAAGCTAGCCTTAGAGTAGTTCCTAAATAGTCCATGGTTAGCTGGGGTTCCAGGTTTTATTTCTACTTCAAAGGAGACCATTTTGTGGTCTGACCTTACCAGAGGAACATTACACTAAGGGGTGTGCAGCACTCTCCCACATTAATGAGGACCAGATCCAATGAGGTGGACCCCTGGTTGGTGTAGTGACAATCTGGTCCATGGAGTTTTTGTTTAGAAAATCCAGGAATCTCTGTGCCTGTACGTTTGGTGTCGTATAACATTCCCAGTTAATAATGAGGTATTTAAAGTCAACCATGAATATGGTATTGGGTTGAATGGCGAGTGCTTCCAATAAGACTGAATACATGGTATGGGATTTCTGGGTCATAGAGGGGACCTATAGCTTGCAAGGAAGTGGTATTGGATTTTCCCTATGGTGATTTGAGCACGGAGAAAATCAAGTACAAAGCCCTGTTTGAACAGCCCTCAGGTATATTTATTTTTGATGCAAATCAAGCAACTTCCACCTTTAGTGGTGGGAATAAATTTTTAAAATAATGACCCTTTCGATATTACCTTTAAATATTAATGGTCTCACAGATATTCAAAAAAAATAAACAGAAGTGAACTATATTAAAAATGTAGAGCGCAAATAGCTATGCTACAGGAGACGGATTTGGAAAGGACTACACATGTAAATTTGATAAAGGAAAGTTTTCAGGACAGTTACTCAGCGGAATACCTGTGACACAGGAAAAGAGGAGTACTTATATTAATTGCAAGAGCAGCTCCAACAGTGATAGAAGATGATAAAAAAGATAATAATGGTAGATATTTAGTACTAAGTGGCTACTGGCAAGAGTTGAGGATTACACTGACATGCATTTATATTCTAACTAAAACTGCTATAATGGAGCTTAAGAAAATTCTGGAAGAAAAACAGTTTTCAGCAGGGAATGTTACTTATAGGTGGGGACAGGAATTTGATTTGCGAAAGAGATGTGTCTGGGGGGCTCAGAAGGGAAAATATAACAAAGGAGGGTAGATTTTTGAAGAAATCTATCAAATTATTTGGCATGGAAGATGTGAATTCAGTACTGAATTCAGAGCGAATTTACATATTTTCCAAGATACAAAAACTGGGCTAGGTCAGACAGAACTTACCCTTCATAGGAACAAGTGCATTTAACTGAAAGTTTTGATATGCATCCAATAACTATTTCAGGTCACGTGCCAATAATAACTAAAATAAAACCTCAGGGTAATGAAATAAAAACAAACACTGGCACTTTCCCACCAATCTGTTGAAAAGAGAGGAATTTAAGGAACGCTTAGAGTTATTACACAAGACAGATTTTTTTTCCTGAAAATATAAGTAGGGAATGGGATAAAATTAAAGTGGAGTTTAAAAATCGGGTGAAAATAAAAAAAGAGAGATATGGTTAAGAACTAACATGATTTATTTAGAGGGACTGACAAATGTTAAAAGATTTGTAGAATAGGAGAATCTCAAAAAACAAGAAGGGCAATTGCAGAATGCTAAGCAGACAATAAATGATTACTTCGATAATATCTATGCATTTAGAATGACTGTTCTTAAGCAACTGCTAATAATACTAGAGCACAAAAACTTTTAGTGCAACAACTTAGGCAACAAAACGTAGAAAGGGTTGTTGCCAAGCTTAGGAAGCTTTCACAAGAAAGATAAGAGACCCTGTAGAGGTACTAAACATATTTAGGAAATTTTATGAAAGTCTGTATAAATAAGAGAAAGATTGAGATCAAGAAAAGGTACAAACAGTAATGTTTATGGAAGAATTAAATATGCCAAGAGTAGAGGTAGATGAGGCTCAATTACTAACAGTTAGGATAGGAGGAAATGAGATAAAAATGGTGATAAATAACCAATTCACAGAAAAGTCCCCGGAAATGCATGGTAATCCTGTGGAAGTTTGGAAGCTAGGAGGAAAGGTAGACTTTGTGCAACAGTATTTTATGAGAAGTACCAACATCCTGGAAGAAAGCAGTGGTGGCTGTAATATATAAAGAGGGTAAAGACCCATTAGAATCAGCTTGTGTTTATGTCTATATTGGCTAAAAGAATGGCAAAAGTGATGTCAAAATTGACAGATATAGATCAATGCGGTTTTTTGGAGAGGAGGCAAACATTTGATAATACTAACAGAACACTGATGATCCAGACAGAAGATGAATGTAAGAAAGTATCACTGTTGCTGTTGGGTCTTGATGCAGAGAAAGCATTTGACAGAGTAAGCTGGAAGTTTATGAGCAGGGCAATGGAAGCATTTGCATTCCCTGATAAAATTATAAGGTTGATTATAAGGCTATACAAGGGATCGGAGGCAAAAAATAAAGTTGCTTAGTTCCTTTCTGACAATTTCTGTTTGAGCAGAGGAACCACGCATGGGTGTCCTCTTTCCCCCTTTGTTATTTGCACTATATTTAGAACCACTGGGAAAGAAAATAAGAGACTGAGAAATTCAAGGATATAATTGGTATGGTAATCAAAAAGTTGGCTCTATTTGCAGATGAGATCATTTGATACCTGATAAAACCAGAAAAGGACATTTCAGTGTTGTGGAACATTTTGAAGCAGTTTCAAACCTTTTTGAGATACAAAATTAATGAAGCTAAAACAAAGGCAATAGCTGTAAATTATGTACCCACACATGAATTGGTTCAGCAGTATCCATATTTACGGGGTCATGATAAAATGAAGCACTTAGGAGTACTGATTAAAAAGGATTCAGGTGTGGCAACTAAGGATATGTGGGAAGAGACTAAACAAAAGATGATACAAAAACTGAGAAATTGGAAGCTCTGTTATATGGATATGGTAGCACGATACAAGCAGTTAAAATGTTTTTAGTCTCTTTAGTTTTATATGCAGGTCAGGCATATTTTTATCAACCAGAGAAGAAGTTGTGGATAGCAATTAATGAGCTGAAGGATTTTATGTGGGAGGGCAAGACAGCAAGAGTCAAGTGGGATAAGATGATTCTTCCAACTGAACAAGACGGTTTGGGATTACCCTATTTGAAGGGGTATTTCAGAGCTACACAGTTAAGGCTCCTACACGTATCACAAGTAGGAACCTATAATTCAAAGTGGAAAGGGATGATGATGAAACATGGGGATGCTCAAGAAAGAAGGAAAGACTGGGATTTCAGGTGCAGATTCTTAAAGAGAGCAACAATAATCATGCAGAACATTATATTCATAAAGTAGCAAAAAGTATTCTAAGAACTAAGCCAACACGGGAATGGAGTAAGGAGATTCTGCAGATAGGGATGAGTAGGGATACAAACAATAGGCAAGAGGGAGCTGGACTTTATTGGAGAAAACTGGTAAAAGAACCAAGGTACTAGGAGCAAATAATTAGGGAGGGAAGAGTAACAAAATGGGAAGAGGCCAAGAATTTACTTGGATTACAAAATAGGGATCGCCTTTCCTATCAAGGATTATTTATCTGACTATACGCAAAGAGAAAGAAATAGGGGTATCCTAAGTGAAAGATCAGCACTGTTAGAGTTTTTTAGTAGAATGTAGAACAGAAGCTGCTGTTAAAAAATGGATAATTAGTAGCACATATAAAACACTGCATGAGAAGTATAAGACTCAATCAGAGGAGGTTAGAAAGGATTGGGAAGAGTCTGGATAAGCAATTCACAAACAATGGGGGGAATGTATGTGCATCTCCCAAATATGCAACAAAGTCTAAAAGATTTAGGATCTTTGCTTAGAAGTGTTTAAATAGATATTTTTATCCCCCAAGTAGAATCCAAAGAATTTGTCCTCAGATAGACAGCAAATGTTAGAGGTGTGATGGGGAAGAAAGAGGCAACTGGGAGCCATACGTCTCAACCTCTTAGCCCAAGAAATCTGGACAAAGCCTGACATAATGGGAGGGGCAAAGGCCCAAAAATAGGGACAAATTTTAAATACTGCTCTTATAAACTTAGAAAGTAGCTAGAATAACAGGGTTCATGTTAAAATGCATTTTCTAATGGAAATGAAGTCTGAAACTCAAATATATGTCATTATTTAGTGATTTAATTTCTCAGTTCATCTCAGTGATTTGCTAGGAAACAACAAATGTTATGAGAAACAGACCAACATTTTGAGGCAAAAATCTGGACATTCTGCAAAAATCTGGACAGTTGAAAGGTATACTGGGAACACATTTTCTGAGAGTGTAATGAGTTGGCAGACTTTAAAAATTCCCTGCAGACTGCTCTGTCAGACATACTGGGTGAGCAAACTGGTGCAACTAGGGAAAGTATTATTTTGAGCTATGATACAGAATTGGAATTGCCTACATATACTAAGGCCTTGCTGAGTCTAATTACGGTTGCTTCCAAAAAGCAATTACCAGAAAATGGAAATAGAGTCTAAACCAACTGTACTAGAAGTAATGAATATAATATAGAAAAACAACTGGAAATGGGATCTTCAGAAATGAGTAGGAGCAAATTACATAGAAAAAATGGTAATTGTGGGAACAATTCATGCAAAACAACATTTTGGTGGAGTAATGAGGTTGAAAAGAAGGCAGAATTTGAATGAGCTATGTAATGTTTGACTGACAATGACTGGATTGATAAGTGATGTACAATGTTTGCAACTAAACATATGTCAGCAAGGTTTGTTTCCATTTACATAAATGTATATGATTGTCTACATCACAAACGATACTTTAATAAAGAGGTTTCTTGTTTAAAAAATAGATACTCTTATACAATTAACATATTAAGAGCCTTGGTAATTCAACAGCAGCATTTCACGGCTATCCCAACAACTGAAAGTCTTAGTTTATATATCTTATTTTTATCACTTATTTTTCAGTTTTACATAGTATTATTTTTAAAAATTCTTTGAATGTAGGAACTTAATTTTATTTCCAATTTTTGTACTAATTTTTCTAGCTACTGCCAGGAGACTCCAGAACATTTTTTTGTTTGTTTTATTACAGACAAAGGAAGTAGAACATTCATTAGTATTAATGATCTAGTTAAAGAACAATCATCAGAGCATAATCCCTTTAAAAACATGCTCATCTCTTCCCAATATTTTTTTTTTCACAATCTATAAACATATGTGCTCAGTCATCTTTTACATCTTTACATCTCCAACAGACCGAAGAAGTCATTTTATAGGCAGTAACAAACATTCTATGTTTAAGCTTCCACATAAAACTTCCCAGTATAAACTTGAAGTTTGACTAACCAATTTAAGTTTTATTCTAACAGTCTGTTGAGTCACTCAAGCCATCACTATCTAAAAAGTCACAGAATTCTACATCAAAATTGTTATTTATAGTTAACTTGTATAACTTGGACAAGCTTCTTTATAGGTCAATTTAACTCAGATGAAAGCATTCATGTATTCATTTAATGAGGGAATAGTGTTCTGTTCCTCTTCACTCACTATCTACAAATCAACTTCTTACTGATGGAGAACATTAACTGGTTAAAAGATTCATACAACATAATCTTTCATTAAATATTCGGCGACTTAGCTTTTTCATTTCCAAAGCAATCATACCACATCACTAACCCATTCCTTTTTAGTAAATTCACTTAAACAATGTTCTGAGTGTCCTTAACTCTATAGAGGTGTGTGCAAATGGAAAGCACACAAATTTCCATTTTGACATTAATGGAGTTTTAAAAACATATTTCTTACCCGTTTTAAGAAGTGATTTCATATATGTAGAGTTTAAAGATTGAAATTAATCTTCCAAGGTAAATTTTATAAACCAGATGAAAGGATCGTTACATATTTCTAATTTATCACATTTGATAAACGTACACAAATTTAGTAAAATCTGCTCTTGAATGGTTTTCCATTGACTAGTGTAAGTTGAGTCTATCCAGAGCATAACAAAGTTAAAATTTAAAGCAACAGAAGATTCTACGTCTGGGAAGCTAATACCACCATACTCCCATAATCTTATATGATTTCTATAAGCAATTGTTAGTTTTTAGGATACCATAAGAATGAAGTTAACATTGTTCCATTTTCTTTTAAAAGTTTTGACAGGAATTAAAGCTAAAAATGCAATACAGATATAATAATTTTAACATGTATTAACCTAGCCTTGAAAGTAAAAAAAAAAAAAAAAAAAAAAAAACATGCATTCCATTTTTTGATAATAGTAACTTCAATGATTTTTTTCAAAATTATTATTAATGATCTTACTCACATCTTGACAGATTTTATTCCTAAATATTTTAGTTATTTTCCTTTCCAATTATATTTAAACTTGCTATCTACCAACTGATTTAACAATAAAGTTTGTTTTATTATTATATTTCAGCAGCAATACTGCTTGAAACTTTTCAATTTCCTCGTCTATTTCTTCAACTGAATAATTTAAATCTCCTTGTTAGTAAAATATCATCTGCAAAAAGCTGCATTTCATATTGACAATCCTTGTTAATTGAAAATCCATAATTTTTTCATTGCTTCTTATACTATTAGGTAAAAGTTCGATAACAAATGTAAACTGTAGAGGGGACAAGGGACATCAATGCTTTTTGCCTTTGTTTAAAGTGAATTCCTGAAAAAATGTGAGATCCGATTTTAACATAAGCTTTCGTGTCTCTATATAGCTTTTTAATATTCCAATAAAATGTTCTGGAAATGCAAATGCCTCAAGTTTTAAACAAGCAGTTCCAATCTACAGAATCATAAGCTCTCCCGATATTTAAGATAATTAGGCCCAATTTCATATCCATTCCTTTTACTAAATCTAAGATAGTTGCTACCCTTTTTATATTGGCTGACTCTAGGATAAGCTTTGGATTTGGATCATTGCCAGACCATCAGGAAGTTCAAAGAATGTGAACCGGAAGTTAAGTGTACATCAGAAGGAGCTCAAGGCTCAGCAATGGAGGATGACATCGCAATTATGAATGCTGGAATACCTACAGTATTTCATTAACAGCCCTTTCAAAAACCAAAAACATAGCATCAATGGGGACAGATGGTGTCCCAGGCTGTCTTGCACGAACTAGAGAATGAACTAACCCCCCACCTAAACACGCTGTTCAACCTCAGCCTCTCCACAGGCTACGTGCCCATAGAATGGCGCACAGCAATGGTTATTCCGCTCCACAAAGGAGGGACCACAACTGACCTTGGTAACTATCACCCCATAAGCCTGACTAGCCTGGTCTGCAAGGCTATGGAGCGCATCATGGAACTCATTAACAAAGACATTGGGAACCTCCAAACACTTGACCCAACCCAGTTCGGCTTTGTTAAGGGCAGATCATGCCTACTAAACCTGGTTGACTTCTTCAAGACAGTTACCAAGGCCATTGACGAGGGAAAGGTGGTTCACACAGCCTACCTTGATCTCGCCAAGGCGTTCAACACCATTCCTCACTCGGGTATTATAGAAAAACTCACCAGCCTGAACATAAACCCCTACATCACAAGATGGGGTGCCAACTGGCTTTCAGACAGAACTCACATGGTAAGAAGAGCGGGCTCCAGGTCAAACACTAAACCAGTCACAAGTGGTATCCCACAAGGCTCGGTTCTGGGGCCCCTACTGTTTGGCATATATATCTCAGAAGTACAGGCAAACACTGGAGGACTATGGCTAACCAAGTTCGCCGATGACTGCAAACTGGGAGCCATAACTGACTCTACGGCTGACACGGACATCCTCCAAAAAGGCCTTACTGATTCAGACACCTGGTGTCAAAGTCATGGTCTCAAGCTAAATGCCAAAAAATGCATAGTCATCCCATTTGGGAAAAACAAAACACCCATGAATTACCACATAGGCGGCAGCCCCCTTAATACAGAAGAGGTAATAAGAGATCTGGGGACCCAGGTAGATAGCAATCTCTCCTTTGACAATCATATTACCAAAGTAGTTAGGAAATCCTTCTATGTGGCTCATCTAATTACTAAGGGGTTTGCATCTAGAAATAGAGAGGTTACAGTGCCCCTCTACTAGTCACTCATCAGACCCATCATAGAGTACAATGCCCCATTTGGGATGTACCTCACAAGACACTTCCAACAGCTTGAAAGACCACAAAAGCATCTCACCAAGAGGATTACTGGCCTCAAACATATGTCCTATGCAGCCCGACTGAAAAAACTCTAGCTGTACTCAGTGGCATATAGCTTACTCAGAGGTGATCTCTGCCTGACTTACAAAGCCATGTCCAACTCAGAATTGATGGACATACTCCACCTAAAAAAATCCAAGTCACTGCGAGCCACTCGCTCTAGTGAGCTAAACCTTGCCACAACAAATAAAACATGCTGGAGGGATAGATTCCTGTAACAGACTCCCCATGCTTTGGAACAAAATTCCTAACTACATTGGGCAGAGCTCCTCACTAACACTCTTCAAGAGAAACCTTGACGAGTGGATGGCTAACAGAAAATACGCCCCTGGGATCACTTCATTGGCTCTTCTTGACAGAGGCTCAGTTAATTAATCAATGGGGTGGCGAAAGCTGACACACTCTGGCTAGGCTTATAAATGCCCTCGGGCAGATAGCCTAGTACCAATCTATGAACCTATGTATCCCCCGTTCTGAAGGAAGTATGGGCCTCCTTGAAATTGATTACATGTACAGATCTACAATTGTAGGAGTGCACACATTTGCTGACCTAACAGGACCCAAACATAGTGAAAGTGTTAAAACATGAGAATAAACCTAAGATGACTTCCCTGCTTATTCTAGCAGAAGCATATTGACATCAAGCAGGAATGGAAATCAAACCAGTAGAAGATAAAAATCAAGCGGCAACTGAATGTGCCAAAAAACAAAAAGAAAGACTATAAGGTGAAGGATCAGATGAGAAGGCAAGAAATGTGGAAAATGCATAAATATAGTTGCAAGTATAGAAAAATTCTGGAAGAACCCCATGTTGATCAGGATCAAATGTAGGAATGGTTAAGGAAAGGCAAATTCAAAC
This sequence comes from Protopterus annectens, assembly GCF_019279795.1. NCBI lineage: Eukaryota > Metazoa > Chordata > Ceratodontiformes > Protopteridae > Protopterus > Protopterus annectens. The sequence continues at coordinate 882,800,634 of NC_056744.1, read as the reverse complement.
CAAAAGGTGAAGGGTTAATATTGGCAGCTAAAGATAGTGGGCTACGCACATGTAGGTTTCCAAAGTCCATTGAACATGTGGGAGAAATGGACAAAATGTAGGTTTTATAAAACAGAATTATAAACAGTCACACATCTCGTTGCTGAGTGTGACATACTAATGACAGAAGGACCTTATACTGAAAGGCATAATAATGTGGCAAGACTGTCGCACTGGAGAATATGTAAATATTATGGTAGGGAAGTAGCCGAAAAACACTGGAAATGAGCCACACAGCAACAAAGAAAATGATGGTCTACATCACATGCGATCACCCATTACCAACAGTTCAAAAGATAGATGCGAGAAAACCAGATAAAGTGGTTCATGAAAAGAAGACAAAAGTAGCACAGATCATTGAACTCACTACATCCAGTGACTACAGTGTCTTGCGTACAGAGAGACACAAAGTCATAAAATATCAGGATTTGCAGGCAGAAACAAGAGCAATGTGAAAGAAAGATACCCAGACAGTTCAAATAGTAGTAGGAGCAATGGGTCGTATAAAAAAGTATCTATAATCATATTAAGATATGTAACCAATACATGTAACTCCAAACAGACTGCAGGAGAAATCATTACTGGGCACATTACATGTGCTGTGAAGAGCACTTCCGGCTGACATCAAAGATGGAAACAATGCTAATTTCATGAACTTTAACAGTACTTTGACTTAGGAATGGGGTCCATTCTTGTCATGGTAATAGAAACCTAGAAGACTTGGTGAAATTAAAAATATCATATTCATAAAATGGAAGAAAGTATTTTAAGAAGTAAGCCAACATGAAAATCAAGAAAGGAGATTCTGCTGATAGGGGTGACTGCATTTAGGGGTACACAGAATAGGAAGGGGGGGCTGGGATTTACTGGAAAAAAGCTTGCAAAGAAACCAAGGTACTGGAAACAACTTGACTGGGAAAGGTAAAAGAATGGGAAGAGGCCAAGATGAAATTTGGACTGCAGGCTAGAGACTACCATCCTTATCACGGTATTAACAAAGAGAACAGTATACGGGAATCCTAAGTTCTGGTAGAGTTTTTAGCTGAATCTAGAAGAGAAGCTTCTGTTAAAAAGGGATAATTAGTACAGTATATAAAATTTTGCACAACAGCTACAAGAATCAATCAGATGAGGTTAGAAAAGATTGGGAAGAGATTGGATATGCAATTCACAAGGTAACGATGGGTGGACATATGTATAGCTCCCAAATATAAAACAAAGTCAAGAACATTTAGGATTCTTGCTTGCAAGTGTTAGCATAGTTATTTTTACACTCTAAGCAGATTCCAAAGTATTTTTCCTCAAGCAGATGACAAATGTTGGAGGTGTGATGAGGAAGAAACAGGTAACTGGGAACGACGTGCTTTGGGAGTGTAATGAGTTGGCAGACTTCAAAAATTCCCTGCAGAATACTCGTCAGAAATATTGGGTGAGAAAATGGGTGAAACCAAGGAAATGTTTTTTCTGCTGGGCTACAAGATCTGAATTACCTAGACAATATAATGCCTTGTTAAGTTTAATTCTGGTGACTGTCAAAAAAGCAATTATCGATAATGGAAACAAATGTCTAAACCAGATGCATATGAAGTAATGAATATCTAACACAAATAAAAGAACTAGGAGTGGAATCTTAAGAAAGATTAGGATTAAATTACACAGAAAAAATGGATATTGTGGGAACAATACATGCAGAACATCATTTTGGAAGAAAAGTGAAGTTTAAGGGAAGGCAGGAATTTATCAATTTATGTAATGCTGGATTGATAACTGTATAAAAGAATGTGTGATTTATAATGTATTTAACTATGAATACGTTAACCTGAATTGTATGTTTGTCAACATTAGGTGATTATTCAGTAAAGGATTTTTTAAAAAAGAATAATTTCCTTGGTTACTTCCCACCAACATTTCTGGCAAAGTACTCTGTAGGAAAATGTTGGAATCTTCCAACTCTTAACATTCGCAAAATTATATTCTCAGTTCCCTCTCTATTTTCTATCACACCTCCAGCATTTGCTATCTACTGAGGAAAAATGGTCTGAAGTCTGTCATGGGTATAAAAATACCTATGCAAACACTTCCATGCACACGTTAAACTTTTTGGACTTTGCTCCATACTTGGGGGACAAACATATGTCCTCTTACTGTTTTTCTGTAACTTGCCCTTCCAATCTCTCTTCCCAATCTTTACTAAAGTCTTCTAATTTATTCTTATAGTCATGCCATATTTTGCATGCCCTATTAATTCTCTCTCTCTTAATAGTCAGTTGTAGACAGAACCAGAGACAGTCTTACTTATTAGCGTGCTCCGATCTTGTTCTCTTTGCCTATATTCTATTATCAATCCCTGGTAAACAAGGTGGTCGCTAACCTGCAGTCCAAACTTCATCTTGTTCTCATCCCACGTTATTACCCTTTGGTCTCTAGTTTTATGCTCCCAATGTCTTGGGTACATCTAATTGTCTTCAATACATTCCACCCCTTCTTGTAGATGCGGCTATCGGTAAAATCTCTCTCTCTCTATTCCCATGTCAGTTTAGTGCATATCATACTTGCTACTACTTTAGAAATATACTGCTCCACAGGGTGGTTGCTATTCTCCTTAAGGACCTGCATCCAAAATCCTACTATCTTACTATTTCTCAAACTCCCCCCAGTTTTATTGTAATCATTCATTTCCACTTTACTTTATCACCTGAGTTTTTTACACACACACACATACATTTTATATATATATATATATATATATATATATATATATATATATATATAGACAGATACATACATTTTATATTTTATATATATATATATATATATATATATATATATATATATATATATATAGACAGATACACACGTGTATGTATTTATATATATATATATATATATATATATATATATATATATATATATATATATATATATATATATGAACCTTAACTGCATACGTCTAATGTATCCATTCAAATCAGGTAATACTAAACCAGCTTGTTCTAAATGGAATATCAACCTGTCCCTACTTTTTACCTTCCCAAATAAATTCCCTCAACTATTAAGCATCAACAACTTCTATTCTGTTGATAACATTCCTGACTACTATATATAACTAAAATGACTTCACGTTTTCACTGCTATCCTATAATCCATATCCATAATAAACAGCATCCAGTTTCTCGGGTTTTGTATTATCCATTGTTTAGTTGTTTCCCAAATATCCATAGCTGCCACAACAGAATCCTTTTTTAATTCATACACCTAAATACTTAAACCTTATCTATCCATCCATCCTCAACCCCTTTTTCCCATTTTGCACATGAGATTGGCGTGTCACTTCAACAGTGACAATTTCGAGCCAAGGTTTACACCACCAGGTCGCTAGCCCTATATACTTCACCTTATCATGTACCCATAAACATGGACATTGCTGCACCACTTCATGTTTGCGTACACAGTTTACCACTATAACCTCTTTTATCTTCAATTATTTTATACCATAAAAAGACTTGATACCGTGTCAAAATGTTCCACAACAATTAATTATTATTTTTTTGTATTTAGCAAGTACAAAACATCATCTGCGAACAAAGCTACATTTCTTGATTACTACAGCTATATTCTTGAATTAATTTCTTTCCCAAAAAAGTCAGTGAGACAGGTGAAGCATTAATCTGGTATCTCAATCTGCAGCCCCTACAGCCTGCAGGACAAACAAAAAGATTAGGAATAAGGATCTTGGCTGTAGCTAATTTAGCAAAACCTTAGCAAAAATACAGTTCTCTTCCTAGAAGATAAAAACAGTCCAGTTAAGGGATTAAGCAGATCTTTATTCAATGATGGATGAGCATTCTTGTCTTACTCCAAACTACAACTGAGCAGCTTAAATATTATGATTTCAAAGGAAGGTACCAGGTCTGCCTAGGTAGAGATAGTTTGGTTGGTGGAAAAATTAAGCCACCATTTATACAGTCAATGGAAAAAGTCTTACACTATTTAATATTTTAACAATGTTAGGTACTTACAAGAACCAATAAACCACCACCTTAACAACTTAAAGGAGCAAAACCTTTTTTAAAAAATAAAACGGGACAACAGGACAAAATTTAATCAAAGTAAACAGGTGAAAACTCTCATCCCCTTAGGCTTCCTCAGGTCCATTTCAAAAGTCCATTGCAGTTTTACATGCAGCTGTTAGCATTTTGCAGACCCCTAGCAAAGTCAAGTTGAGAGCCCTTCACCTCCTACGCCCCACACACTTTCATTCAAAGAATCAACCTGTCACTGCCACTTCTCCAAAGGAACATTTTAGTTCATGTCATACAGTTTCAGAAGCAGTACGCACAGACTGAACTGTAGCTACAATGCTCTTACATTACAACAGGCCTGTATACCACATTATGTTGGCCCATCTCACAGAGGGACATTAACAGTCACTGGCATGTAGCTGCAATAATGATGCAGGGCTGGACTTCGTGCCTAGGGCACTATTTCACCTATCTACTGTTTCAGCCCTCCCCCAACAAAGCACACATCCCCCCATTGCTCTCCTCTGTTTTTTCCCACATCCATGACTCCTGACACCATGACCATTACTTTTTTCTTCATTTTCTCACATTCTGCATTACTCTTCAGTCCTTTCAAGAAGCCACAATATTCTATATGTTCTGAAGTACATTTTAACGTTTTTTTTTTTTTTTTTTTTTAATACAACCTTTTCATCCAGTGTTGGCTTGAACAGAAATTATGATTAAGGAAAGAAATTCAGTGTTGCTGTTTAATTTAAGTTTTCCTTACATCCTTTTAATATACCTTTCCTAAGACAGCACAGTAGTAACTGTTTAGGAAATAACTCTATTAAACCATGCCCCCCCCCCCCCCAGAAGCCATAGGGATCCACTTCAGAAGACTATCAAAAATGGAATTTGCCCTTTCCCCAATGCTGTGCAATCTTGCAGTTGGTATATACAATTAGCAAGGGGTACAGGAGGGCTAGCCCCCTGCATCAAAAATATTTTTGATATTTTGAGTTTTAGATACTTTGATTTTCAGCCTTTTAAAATTTCGATCTTCTGACAAAGACCCGGTTATAGATCCAGTTTTCTATCAAAATGTGGAAAATCAAAACAATTTTCCAATTTTTGATCAAATTCTTTGGCCGAATTTGGTAATACAGAATTACCAAAATGTCAGAAATGGTAACCACAGAATCGACATTCGAACACCGGTAGTTCCAATGTTGAAATTCTGTGCTACCAGTAAAGTTTTTCCAAGGGGGGAAAGGCCCCCCTTTCACCTCCCACACCTCCTGAATATTATATATTCCAACTCTGAGATTGCGGTACAGTGATGAAAAGGATAAGTTTCCCAATCCCCACTGTAGTGAGATCCATTATTACAATGTCGATCCAACATTAGTAAATGCACAGTCATTCGCTAATGAGGATTCAAATACTTCTGGACTGGAATTACGGAAATTGGAAAACACGCATTCGGCCATCCCAGTTTTGCATAAGTAGCATTCCACATTTTGATAGTAAACCTACAGATGTTCCGGAATGCATTTTACCAACCTTTAAATACAATGGTGGCCTGAACAAAAATCATAAGAAAAGAATTTAAATCGTAATTTTTTCTTTCAAGGAAGAGAGAAGTTGTGCCCAAGGTTTAATATTCAAAGATAACAAAAGAGCGGCTCAGAATAAACTAACATGACAATTGTTATGAGGATACACAAGTCCTGTGAATACTGCTTGTGCATCCCTCTGGTGTTAAACTGGGATGAAAGCAGAGATTCAAATGGGCACAGCCATGTATTTCATAGGTGATTACTAGGCTAATGACCACAAGGGCCTTAAGCTTAGCCATGCATCCCAAATCTCTGACAAGTTCTGATACCCCTGGTAAATATAAGCAGGGACATGGGAGAGGAAACATTTATAAAGCAGGGCCCTGGGAGATGAACCAATTACAGGCTGCCTTTGTCCATTACAGATATAGGTGCCAAACCAGGGATGAATTTCCTGTTCCTAATCCAATTGTTCAAGTTGCACTAAAATTGGGATAAGGAGGAACTCTGCTTCACATGGATGGGCAGCCTATTCCACAGGAAGAGTAGTCTCTGGGATATATCCCTGCCTCTCCACGAAGTCCTATTTATATCACAGGCAAGGTTTACGTCTTTAGAACAGGTAAATCTGGTGCTGTTTGTTTTGTGGATATGCAGGAGGTCCATCTGAGTGGGTATGACAATGTCCTGTATGCCAGGCATAGATCTCCTCTCAAAAGCCTATAGGAGAAGGAATACAAGGATAGGCCCCTTAAGATGGTCTGCACAGGACATTTTACTTACTCCCTGTATTCTAGTAAGGAACCTCTGTGGATGTAATGATAGGTCTGATGAATGCCGAATAGAGTGAAACAATGACTTCCTTGGACTTAGATGCCATACCTTTGTTTACAGGTTCCGCAACACAGAATGATCTTCTCAGTACTGTAGACAAGTGATGGGAAAAGGCTAGATTACTATGTGTTCCTAAGTGCCCGACTACTGGGTCAACTCTAAGGATTTTGTTGTCAATATGATAGTTACCAGAGGGTGGATGACTTCCCAAAGAATACTATTATGCATTTCTTGGCAATTAGTTTTAGTCCATGGCTCTGCCGCCAGTTGTTTGTCTGCATCAGCCCCTCCTGGAAAACATTTGTGTCAGTGTGGGATTCAATGACAGCTCCTAATTTGCAACCATCTGCAAATTTGATCAGCCAGAGACCACTGACATTGGCCTTGACTTCAGAGAAGTAAATGCCAAACAGCAGTGGTCCAGGACTGATTCCTGAGGGACTTCCCTTGTGACTGGTCTCTTTGTAGAGGTGGACTCTCCAGTTCTAACTTCTTGGATCCTGTGAGCCAGTTGGTTACCCACCGGGTGACACATGAGTTTGTACCTAACCTCTTGAGTTGGTCAACAATGCCTGAGTGGGGTATTGTGTCTAATGCCTTAGCCAGGTCAAGGTAGGCAGTGTGAACCATTTTTACTTCATCCATTGCTTTAGTTACCTTCTCAAAGTCATCCACCAGGTTGGGTATGCATGATCTGCCCTTGACAAAAACAAACTGGGTTGGGTCCAGTGTCTGGAGGTCTACTATATCTCTAGTGATCATTTCCATGATTATTCCTTCCATGGTATTACATGTAAGACTAGTGAGACTTGCAGGTCTGTAGTTTTCCGGGTCTGTAGATGGCCCACCTTTGTGGCAGGGGATGACTGTTGCTGTTCTCCATTCATGAGGCATGAAGACTGTTTGGAGTCTACAGTTAAATCGTAATTCCAGAGGCCCTAATAGGTCATGTTTCATGCTATTTAAAAGGCATCCTTGGATATTGTCTGGGCCCACTGATGCAGTGTTCTTGGTCTTAAAGAGAGCATTAAGGACCTCTCTAGTAGGGGGGGGGGTATATTTGATGGTACTTCCTGAGGGGAGGTAAAGGGGGAGAGAGAGGTGAAGTTGGAGCTGAATTTATTAGCCAGGAGATTTGCTATATCTTCTGGCTCATTACAGGTGACTCCATTTACAATGAGCTCTGCACACAGTTGTGTATTGCCTTTGAGGTTGTGGACATAGCTAAAGAATACTTTGTGGTTGTTCCTGGCCTTGAAGGCCAAACTTAACTCAAATTTCAAGTAACTGCTGTCATGCATATACACAGGGTACCTCCTCACTACTCACCCTTTCCCCTAATGGCACCATTTGTATACATGCCTGATATGTGATTGTGGGGAAAGTAGAAAAAAATGATTATAGTAATGTATTCCACTTTTTTCTCCTAGACTGTACTGCCCATACTCAAGCTATAGTAACCTTTTTTGAAAACCTCCAAGGTCTGTTAGAAAAGCAAAAGGAAACAAAGACCACAATGTTCCCAGTACCAACACAAGCTATAAAGACCTCCTTCACACACCCCTAATATTAGATCGTGATGAAAATTAAAGTAATGACCTCACCATCCTCGGCCCCCAAAACAACCTAAAGCAACCTCCTGTACACACCTATGAGCAGAACAGATTTTAGAATGAGTGTGGTTGAGGACAAAGGCCACCACTAAGTCCATATAAAAATCCATTTTTACAATCTGGGGTGTGGCACTCCTAGAAGGTTTTAAGTGTCTGAATATTCTGTGATTTATTTTATGCCTTACTTTTGAAATATACTTTTAAAATATTTTCAAATGCAACTACTCATTAACTGTATTTGTTTTACTGCTACCCAGTTACATATAGATTCATACTGTTACTAGGCTAATGACACAATGGGCCTTTCTAAGCCTAGCCAAGTTTTCCCAAAAGAATAATGATGTCCTACATCCAAACAGGACATTGAGGGCCAGGCATTTATAAGCTACCTCTGTCCATAAGGGACATCGGTGCCAAACCTGGTGTACATTTCCTATTCCCCATCTACTTTTCCAAGTTGTAATAAAACTGGGTAACAGACAAACTGAGCTTCACATAAATGGGAAGCCTGTTCAGTAGGAGGGGCAGTCACTGGGACACATCTGTCTCTCCAGCATGTTCTGTTAATGTCAGACAAAATTCAGGTCCCTAGACCTTGTATTTCTGGTACTCTGACATGCAATTATGTAGGTAATTCAAAAGTGTGGGGTTTGTGAATGACTTGTAGCCCAGGTATAGATCAGCTCTCAGCAATCTATACGAGACTGAGTAGAGGGAAATGGCTTTAAGGTCACGTTCATAAGGCAGGCTTGTTATGCCTTGTATTCTTTTTGTAAGGAAACTTTGAGGTTGCTCTAGTTGCTGCATATGCCTGGTCAGATACATACCAAAAGGGAGCATTATACTTGACTGGTCTGATAAGGGCAGAGTACAGTGGGATAATGACCTCTTTGGACCTACATAACATGCCCTTCTGTATAAGTTGTGCAACATAAAAGTATTTCCTTACCACTGTGGCCATGTGGTGGTCGAAGGTAAGACTACCGTCTGTGTGTGTACCCAAGATCCCTGGCCACTGGGTAGACATTTAGAGGTGTAGTATCAACATGGCAATTAGCCAGGATGGTTGATTTCCCAAATGGTACAGTTATGCATTTCTTAGCACTAAGTTTTAAGATCATGACTTTGGCACCATTTATCTGTCAGAGATCGACTTTCTTGAAGAATGCTACTGTCTATAAAGGAGTTGATAACCTCCAGCTTGCAATCATCTTCAAAGTTAGTCAGCCATAAACCTTCAGCATTTGTTTCCATTTCAGAGAAATAGATGCCCAAAAGGAGCAGGCCCAGTACCGAGCCCTGGGGACTCTGCTAATAAATTATGTGCCCAACAACACTGTGAGAATGTACAAATAAAAATCAGTGATATTTTTTAAACATACACACAAACACTCATGGACTCACTCACTCTGCATGTTCACCTTCAAGAAGGAATTCTATTTTACCTGCTGCATGTTTTTGAGGTGCTGGGGTTAACCAGAGCACATGCACAGAAGCACACACAGATAGGGAAGGCATGGACTCATCAAACACATTTAAAAAAAAAACATAGCCAAGAACTCAACCAGGCAAAGCACTGTTAAAAGGCAATATGACTCACTGTGCGGCTGTGGAAATTAACAGTTTTCACATACATCCTCATCCTTCCAAACCAGCAAATATAGCCACTCATGTGTGAGGTCTACGTTTGTGATGCTAAGTGAAAGAAAATATGTCCAGCTTGTAACTCTTAAATACATTGCAACTACACACACAAGCTTACTGGCAGTGCTGATGATGTTTGTGCTAGAAAGTGAAATAAATTATTGCCAGTATTTTATGCTTACACTGCAACAATCACATACACACACACACACACCCAAGCACATGCTATAGCCATACTAGTTTTGCAATGATTTCAGCAAAAAGCAATACACTGTGCATCACTTCTACTGCCATGCCAGATCATAGACTGTTCATTAACAGTTGTTAAACAGGATGGTTGAGCCAGAAGTAATGCATACCTGCCATTCTCCCTGATTTGCCTCAAAATTTTGCTCTGTCCTCATGAAAAAGTTTGATTTCTTAGTAAATCGTTCAGGATTACTGCAAGACAGTCAATAAATCCATACAACAGAGTTTCATACTTGTTATTGTCCAAAAAATGCATGCTGATGAAAATGTGTTATTCTATTAACTTTTAAGTGAATTAGAGTTTGTTTGTCTTTCGGCTTTTCCCGGTTAGGGGTCGCCACAGTGGAACTCCAGTCCGCTAATGATTGGCAGTTGATTTTTACATACTGGCTTGCCAGGCCTGACGCACAACCTTCAATGAAGGTATGCCCATTCACGCATGTCTACACGCAGAAGACGCTCTAGCTGAGAATCGAACCGGACAGCATCTTATTGTGAAGCGACAACACTACCGCAGCAGCACCACCACCGGGGATTTTTAATATTTAAAAAGTGCTCCTTTTCTGAACTTTTATTCTGCTATTATTTTTGCCTTTGCCCAAACTTCTTGAGCAAAGACGTTGAGAATTATAGTATCTGGTGTTATTTATAAAACTCCCTGAAAGAGAAAATCATCCCTTGAAGATGGGAAAATCAGCTCTTAAGATTGAAGGGAAGGACTGAGAATGGTAACTCTCAGTTGCTGATCAAGACTGCTTTATCTTGCTCATGTTCATTCAATGATTACCAGCTTTATCCTAACAGGGCCATACCACAATTCTGTGTTTGATATAGTATATGATTGGAAAAAAAAAAAATTGTCCTCATTTTCACCTACCAGCAGCAGCATTTGTGGGTCCCCCATGCAGACAAGGATGACTGTGGAGGCCTTTGTATTGCAGGTGCCTTTAGATGGCTATAATGTCAGTTTTAATGGACAGAATGCCTTTCAGCAGGATTTAACTAAGGCAAGGTCACTGTTACCGGTAACATAGATATTCTAAAAGCCCACAATTGGTACCAAACTAAAACTTTTCCTCTGGATGACAATGTAAACTACTGCAACAATGTCTTTCTTGACAGCCTCTCCCCCATGCGAACTAAAAGAATTAAGCACAACCATGTCCTATGGCTTACAAAACATACTAAACAGATTCTCATTACCAGGATAAAGCCTGGAAGGAAAGGCAAAGAACGAGAACCCCACAAAATAAAATGAAATACAAACAACTTCATAACAGTGCCAAAAGACTAGTCATTTCAGACAAGAAAAATTACTTCTCTACTCAATTAGGCTCCCAAAACAACAACCCAAAACATTTTGGAAATCTATTTTCTCACTCCTCAAACCTGGTATACAGCAAAATCCCACCCCATCTCCTGAAAAAGACCCACAAAAAATTGCCGAAGCCTTTAACTCTCACTTCATTAAAACCATTCAAAAACTTGTCAATGATTGTTCTTCTCAAACAAATGTTAACTCTAATAGTTCAGAAAGCAATACAGAACTCTCCTCCCTTAAAACCAACACTCACCTACCACCTGTAAATAACACTAACTATAGCCCACTCTCACCAACATTCACAATACAACCTGTCCCCACCTCTCTTGCATAAACTGCTAACTAAACAAAAACCATGTTCCCCCTCTGTGGATAGACTTCCCAGCAAAATACCTACAACTCGCTGCAGATGCTATTGCATACTCTGTCAGCATTCTCATCAATCATTCCATCAGAGTCTTGCATTCCTCAATTCTGGAAAAACTCCATTATAACACCTCTACACAAAGGTGGCAACACCAATGATTTCTCTAATTACCGGCCCATCTCTATACTCTCTCTACCTAAAATCCTATTAAAGTGTATTCATACTCGGCTGTTAAAGTATCTCTAATAATAATTTACTTGCCCCCACCAAACATGTCTTTCACCTTGCACAAAGCACAACCACAGCCCTATTGTCTTTTTCACTAATACTGTTAACAAAGCCTTAGATGCTGGTCTTCTAACTGCAGCTATTTTACTGGACCTATCCAAGGCTTTCGACATGGTATCACACCTTAAACTACTATTACAACTCAAAACCCTAAACTGCCCAACAAACGCAATAGCTTGGTTTTCCAACTACCTTTCTGACAGGAAAGGGTCTGCCAAATGGAAAAACAAGCAATCTGATTATCTCATAACCAAAACTGGAGTTCCCCAAGGGTCCATTCTTGGCCCATTACTATTTAACATATTCATCAATAACCTACATAAAGCATCCCATCTTAATACTCTCATTCAATATGCAGACTATTCAACAATAACCACCTCTACCAACAACCTGTCAGATCTCCAGCTTCTAACACAAAAAGCCTTTACTTCTATTGAATCCTGGCTCAATGATGCTCAACATCTACTCAATCAAAAAAAAATCTAAACTCTTAATATTTTCTTCAAAACAACTAACTCAAGACTTCAAGATTTTCTCGCACAACAATACTGAAATTGAGCTTGTAAAATCATCAAAACTTCTGGCTATCACAACTGATGACAAACTCTCCTTTGAAAATCATATTTACAATGCAATCACGAAGACCCATTTTAAACTTAAGCTCTATAGGTATAAACTTTATATGGGTATGCCCACCAAGATAAAATTGGTTAACAGTCTACTCCTCCCTACTCTCCTTTATGGTAACCACATTTTCACTAACCTATACATATACCTCAAGAACAAATTACAGTCCTATTACTACAAAATAGCAAAATTTGCCACCAATATGCCAACCCAAACACACCACTGCCAATCCTTAATATGTTTAAACTGGCTTGAATTCTCCCACTATCTACAATACTCCCATCCACAAACTATTGTATAACCCTAATTATTGCTCCTCTCTTCTCATAGGAGGTTACTAGGCTATTGGCCCTGAGGCCCTTATAAGCCTAGCCAAGAGTTTAGCCCATGTTTAGACAAGTCATCACCCAAATCCCCTGTCCAGCAGGAATGCAAGTGGAATCCCACTGGTGTATTTTCTGTTTCCCATCCAGTTATCCGGGCTGCACTTAAAAAGGAATAATGAGGTACTCTGCTTGACGTGGAGAGGGCATCTATTCCACAGATGGGAAAGTGTGACGGATCCACACAGCCTACCAGTTTTTGCTATGCCTCGAGCCACGTATCACTGTGTATGTTTAATTATTGCCAGATTGATTATTGCTAGTTCTTGATATGCCACTACCTCACTATATGCTGCTAATACTGAAACAATACAATATGCTTAAGAGCAGGCCTTGCTCACTGATTACTGGTATCATTGAACTTTTGTTAACCTATAAGTTGTTTATCAGCTTAAAAGATGTTTACCAGAATGTGGGGATTTCAAAGAGGAACTATATCACAAGATTGTGAGCTAACTGTTCCCTAAAAAAGGGAAGTAGGGCACAGGACCAGACATTACTAGACTTGTTTACAACTTAGGAGATGATCTGTAATTTTCTAAAATATTCCATCAGCTCATGATGAGCCTGTAATGTCAGATCTTTCTACAATATTCTGCCAACTCAAAAGACTATAAAAGCTCAAAGGCTAAGATGAAAATCATCATCAGCATCTTTGATCACAGCACCAGCCTGAACTGAGCTTAGAGACATTTCGCCAGTGTCGGCCTTGCCTTGACTGAACAGATAGCTGCACTGGATAGGATTTGAAGTTTCCCTATCAGTGGCAAAGATGATTTTGTTTATGCATATGCTTGTAAGTACATGATTTATTAGTTTCTGTTTATTTAGTTTTAGCCTTACTGTACTTTAAGAAAAGTTTTGCTTAATAAATTAATAAGTTAAGTTTGAGCCTTGGTGTTTTGTGTCATTTCTATTCCTGTATTAACCTCAGATTTTGAAGTAACGGACAGATACACTTGGCGTAGTCGGCAGGATCTGGGGTTTGCAGTAGAGATGTCACAACAACAACCGATGTTTTTTCCTTTAAAACACCTAGGTATAGGTAAGAAGGATGTTGCATTAAGCACCCCAAATAAGTTGGGTGTTGATGCTACTTTGACAGCATTATTTGGGAAGTGGGATCCTCTTGCTAAGGTATTGAGTCAAGTTTCTCCTCCTCCTTCTCCAAAACCCCTGCAGGAAAGACCTAAGGCAGATCCTGATAGCCTAGCTAGAGCTTTAGAAGGGTTAAAATTGGATGATAAGGGAAAGAAGGTGAAGGAGGGTAGGGGGATGGCTGTTCTTTGAAGCGATTCAGGAATTAGACAGAGATGTAGACTCACTAAAAGAAAAAGTTTCAGAATTAGAAGAGCGATGTAAAGAACTCACACACACACATAGATTAGATAGAGATGCCTTGGAGAAGGCAAACATGGCACTTGTTAAAGTAGGGGAGGAAGCTGAGCACTGGAAATCTAATTCAGTGACTTTAGCTACTCGGATAATACAACAGCGAAATGGGAGAAGACAACGCCATCCACCCTCAAGGCCTCGGGTTCGTGCTTTGCTGTGTAAGGCAGAGTTTGATCCTGAGAAGTGGGAAGGTGATTTCCCTCAACAGATGAGGGTGATAGTGATTTTGAAATAGTAAATCCTCCGTCAGTGGAGGCCCAGTTATTGAGAAAAAGGGACAGTGGACCGGAGGGCAGCACCACAACAATGGGTGGAGGTGCGGAGTTATACATAAGCTGAATTATTGAATATAATCCAAATCTATAAGCAAAGGCCAGGGAAACTGTTTTGGCGTGGTTTCTTCGGGTTTGGGACACAGGGGAAGCGGTGTCTCTAAATGCTGAAGAGATGCACCAGTGTGCATGTCTGGTGTTTCACCGTCTAAAGCAAATAGTAAACAATATAGATCATGGTGATTCCCAGGTGAATACACTGGTGGTGTGGTTAGCCGCTACTTGGCCAGATGCTACAGCAGTAGCTGATGAACATAAGCCTTGGAAGACAATAGCAGAGGCCATACAGCAGTTAAGAGAAATGGCTATGTTGGCTGCCGTTTACTCAATGGAATTGAGGGATGGTGTATTGGTGCTTCCGAGAGGGCCAGATGCACAAATTATGACTAGTAATATGAGGAGCAAATTAATCAAAGATGCACCACAGTGGTGGAAGGGGCAGCTGATGGCTGCCCTGGCAGGTGGTGTAGGTCAGCAGATATGGGACGTAATAGCCACTCTAAATCAAATGGCAGAATTAGTGGAAGAAAAAGAACAGAGAAGAGCTAGAAAGGCAAATGCGGAGAAATCAAAAGATAAATCTGGAGAAAAGGTTACGAGAAAGCAAATGTTTCTGGATCTGTTGAGGTGGGGGGTTGGAGCTGCGGAAATAGATGGGATAGCTACTGAAGAATTATATAAAAAGTGGAAGCAGAAACAAAAAGAAAAAGGTTCAAGTTCTGAAAGTAAAAGCAAACCCTACAAAAGTCCAACCAGAAGTACCACTGAAGGGAAGGTAGGATGGAATCAATTATATCCTGACATCCCTACTGATGAGGAGCTAGCACAGTGGCAAAATTTAATGACGAGAGACTGGGGAGGGAAGGAATGGAGAACCCCGGTCGAAAAAACAGAGACAAATTGACTGGAAGGCGGGTCCCCAGTAGCTAGGGGTACAGTAAGAGCAATTACACCTGGGGACCGGCCCTTATGTACCTACCATTTTTTGGAAGGGAGGGCCACAACATGTGATGGCTCTGGTAGACACAGGATCAGAAGTAACCATTTTTGCAGGCAACCCCCGTAGATTTCGTGGACAGTATGTAGAAATTGATGGTTATGGAGCAAAGGCGCTAGGTACCAAAACCAAAATTAAGATAGCTTTTGGGGATGGTATGCCTATTTACATTGAAGCAGTGATAGCTCCAGTACCTGAACACATTTTAGGAATAGATGTGTTAAAGGGTAGAACTTTGGAAACCACTGTAGGGCCATTTAGGTTTGGAGTGCGGCATTGTTCAGTCAACGCAGTTAAGGCTGTAGTTCGAGGCAATGCTAAGTGGGAACCGCTTTGTATTCGCCTAAAACAATAGTGAACATCAAACAATATCGTATCCCAGGTGGGCACGCTGAAATTACTGAGGCGATCCAAGAACTGCTTGGGTTGGCATACTTGAGCCAACAGTGAGTCCATTCAACAGTCCGGTGTGGCCAGTAAGGAAACCTGATGGATCATGGCGAATGGCGGTAGATTATCGAGGTCTGAACAAGGTGGCCCCACCCTTAGCGGCAGCTGTTCCAGACATTATTACGATCGTGGAAAGATTGTCTTCCTCTGCTGGACCATATCATGCAGTTTTGGACTTGGCAAATGCCTTCTTCTCCATTCCGATAGCAGAAGAAAGCAGAGCCCAGTTTGCTTTACCTGGGAGGGAGGCAGTATACCTTCCAAGTGTTACCTCAGGGATACCTGCACAGCCCTACCCTGTGTCATGGACTAGTGGCTAGAGACCTAGCCAAGTTGCAGCTGGACAAAGTGAATATTTTCATTACATTGATGACATAATGATTACTGGAGAAAAATCTGATGTGGAGATCGCACTAAAAACTGTAGTTCAGCACCTTCGGAACAGAGGGTGGGCGATAAATGAGAATAAGACACAACAAGGGACATCAGTAAAATTTCTTGGTATGATTTGGAGCTTAAAAGGGAAATCCCTGCAGCAGCACTGGAGAGTATCCAGAAAATTGCAGTCCCAAAAACGAAACAACAGGCACAGGCCTTTTTGGGAGCAATGGGCTTTTGGAGAGCATTTGTACCTCATCTTGGACTGATCTTGCGACCCATTCACTATGTAACTAGGAAAAAATGTGATTTTCAATGGGGTCCCAAGCAACAAACGGCTTTTGAAGAAGCAAAAAAGGCTCTACAGCAAAGCGTGGGGCTGGGCCGGTTGATCCACAACAACCTTTTGTCCTTGAAGTAACAGTTGCCAATAATGTTATGTCTTGGGGGCTGTGGCAGAAGGATGACACTGGGAAAAAGAGACCCTTGGGATTTTGGTCCAAATCCTGACAGGGGTGAGATATAGCCCCTTGAGCAGCATGTACTGGCGGTGTACACAGCATTGATTCATGTGGAAGGAATAACTAAACAACAAACAGTGACAGTTAAAATAGACTACCCAATCCAGGGGTGGTTACGAGACAATACCTTAATGAAAACCCTGATAGCACAATCTTCGACTGTACAGAAGTGGAAGTGGTATTTACAGGAAAGGGCCAACATCGTGCCTGGAGTGTCTCAGGTACAACAACAATTGGCTGGACTGGTAATTCTGGATGGCTGATACGACAGAACAACAGCGATATGAGCTCCCACAGTCTCCAATAACTGAAGCATTACCATTCGATAATTTAGGAAAAACAAAAATTTGCATGGTTTACTGATGGTTCTGCCAAAATTGGATCAAATGGTAGGACCTGGACTGCAGTGGCTTATTGCCCACGAACAGAAACTGTGTTATTTGAAGGTACTGCCGGTTCAAATAATCAGGCAGAATTACGAGCTGTTGCCCTGGTCATCGATAGTTTATCACGGAGGAAGCATACATCTATACTGACAGCTGGGCAGTTTATAAAGGGCTGACGACCTGGTTACCTGCCTGGCAGCAACAGGATTGGAAGATCCATGGCAGACCTCTGTGGGGAGGTTCAGAAGATTGGCAGCGGATTTGGGAAAAAGCTCAACAATGCAAAATCAGTGTTGGACATGTAGATGCCCATGCATCACTTGTAACAAATGAAAGGAGGCATAACCAGCAGGTAGATAAGATGGCGTTACTGAAGTGCCAGTATGGCAAGATGGGCCCATGATCGGAGTGGACATTTGGGAAGAGATGACTGGCGATAGAATGGGCCCGGAGGCATGGTATGCAGTTAAATAAGGAAATAACTACGGATGTTATAAAACAGTGTGAAATTTGTCAAAGAAATAAACAGAAGCAACTGCAAGCAGAAGCATGCGGGCACATTCACAGAGGCAGCCCAGCACAAATCTGGCAAATAGACTTTATTGGTCCTTTACCACTGGATCAAAACCAGCAATACTGCCTAACGATGGTGGACACTTATTCAGGATTACTAATGGTATCCCCATGCAAAAGGCAAACCAGCAAGCAGTGTTAAAAGGATTGAATAAATTATGTGTGACATATGGGATTCCGCTGAAATCCAAAGTGACCAAGGCAGCCACTAGCAGAGGTCCAAGAGTGGGCAAAGGAAAATGGAGTTCGATGGGTACTGCATATCCCATATCATCCCCAAGCTGCTGGTTTAATTGAAAGGTATAATGGGCTCCTTAAAGAACAAATTCGAAAGAATACGAATGATGGAACATTGCGAGGCTGGGCAAAGGTACTAGAATTAGCTGTGAGTCAGCTAAATAACAGACCAGCATCAAGGAACTCCCTTGCAAATGCATATGAGTGACATTCGATCTAACTGCTGTGTTTTGAAAATAGAAAAGCTGAATCCGAATGCCATATACCCTCTTCTGACAAGTACTGATCAAACTCGATTCTGGCTATGTGCATTGACTGAACAAAGGGTGCCAGCACAAAATATGGCATTAGTTGAGACAGGCTGGAAACTCTTTCTCCCAGAAAATTGGCACTGGCTATTAGGTGAAAGTTGGGAGGTTTTACATTATGGGAGCCAGAGCGAGATAGTAAAGGCTATCAATTTAGATAATAAGGCATAAATGATTCAGAAAGGACAACCTTTAGTAGAAATTTGTATGCATCAAGATGCTGTTATTCTACTACAAGACTGTGATACTAAACCAAGCAAATGGCTGGGAATGAAAGTTATAGTGACCACACCCAGTCAGCCAAATGAACATGGGACAGTAATTTGTGATGGACCTGGTGATACTGTTTTAGTATTACTTGATTCTGCTAAACAACCATTGTACTTTCCTCTCCATAGATTATTGCCACTGTTTGGGAAGGAGCCAACCTTTGACAACACTTAGAGGGCCATATAACTGCCTTGATCCTGTCCCTTTATTCAAGGGAAGATGTTGCAAATTTGACAGCTGACTGTGACTTTTATTGGAAATTGGGAGACCATTTATATGCAGTGACAAAGCCTGCCTTAACTTGGAGCATCACTCAGACGGAAAACATTACAACTGTATGTAGACTGAACTGTGATAGACATCCTGAAAAATGTGTTTCCAACCCTTCTGGAGGTCTGTACCAAAGGTTAAACGAGTCGGGATTTTCTTTAGCTGAGTCTCCATTAGATTCCTCCTGTATAGCTGAATTTCAAAGGGAAAATGACACTGCGGAAACCCTATCTCCGGACTTGGAGATATATGCCATGGACAATAGTTCGACTGTATTTAATGGTTTGGGACATGTGGTAAGATATACCAGAGGATGTAAAACTGTAAGTAGTGCTAGAATTATACAACGTATTAAAATGATAGTTAACATGTCAGCCGTGGATATTACCACCAGGTATCCACATTGTAAAATTGCACAATTATGGCCAGTTGATTCTTTGCATATCAGATACAAACATTACAAATATAGAAGAAATAGATGTTACAGGTATTCTTGGTACTGCACTAGGTGCAGGACTGGATTCCTAAACAGTGTAGATATAGATACCTTACGTAGCAAGTTGAGCCGTTTGGGCACTGACCTAAATATGGCCTTTAAGCTACTAGCAGACCATGATCGAGTTGGGACAAAGAACTGTAGACGGTATTTTAACTCAAACTGTCTTGTGGAGGTGGATTGAACATACAAATACATATACAGAACAGATTTTAGATAACCTCACAGCAGAAGTAAATCAGACTTTTTGTATTTTATCTCAGTTGGCTGCCAACCAGCAATATTTGCAATTCACTCAAACTTGGGGCTAAAAAGCAGCCCATTGGCAAAAGGAACTGCAACTGTATCAGTGGTTAAAGCCAATAGATTTTACATGTGAAAATAAGTCTTGTATACTGATTTTTGACTATCTTGCTAGTAAGAAAGGAACAAAGCAGGTCTGTCCATTTGTTACATTGCCCTTGCAATTTGGAAATAATTGGTGGGTACCTCAAATTGAATCTACTTTAATTGATTATAATGATGTACCCGTTGATCACACGAGTTGTGAAACCTGGCCCCAGGGGTGGGTATGCATGATGGTAAAGAGGAAGCCTCACCCATGCTTACATAATGGAACTGGGGAATGTATCTGGCACAGGTATGTAGTAAATGGTACAGGCGTCTACCAGCTAAATGATACCACTGTTTGTGTGATATCCTCCTGTAAATTAGCCTGGAGTGATGGAATGATCACAACTAGTGGAGCATACTGTAAGAGTAATATCCATGCAATTATTGATTTTGTACTGGAGAATTGATTAGACTGACTAGATGGATGGGCGTCACATTTAATGCTAGCATAGAACCATTACATACTTTTAAGTGGCCATCTCTAGTCCACCGGACTTTCAACAGATTAAGCAGGAAGGACAAACAGTGTTGCAACTGTTAAATAAAACACTAAATGATGCGCATCAAACAGTGATTAAAATGATTAAGGATAAAGGTACCATTGTAAAATTGCAAATGAAATACAGGATATAACTGTTTCACATTGGTATGATGTTTTATGTGGTCATCTAAGGCTTCAGTGTGGTTTAATTTGTTATTGCATCCTTTACTTTTGACCACAATAATCTCTGTGTTATTTTGCATAATATCATGCTGCATTTATTGTAAGGTGATGAGAAGGTACAAACTGATGTTGTCAGTCTTAACCATTATAAGGGATACACAGCGTTGTTGCTCGATGCAAGGGGTGGCCTGTGACGGATCCACACAGCCTACCAGTTTTTGCTATGCCTCGAGCCACGTATCACTGTGTATGTTTAATTATTGCCAGATTGATTATTGCTAGTTCTTGATATGCCACTACCTCACTATATGCTGCTAATACTGAAACAATACAATATGCTTAAGAGCAGGCCTTGCTCACTGATTACTGGTATCATTGAACTTTTGTTAACCTATAAGTTGTTTATCAGCTTAAAAGATGTTTACCAGAATGTGGGATTTCAAAGAGGAACTATATCACAAGATTGTGAGCTAACTGTTCCCTAAAAAGGGAAGTAGGGCACAGGACCAGACATTACTAGACTTGTTTACAACTTAGGAGATGATCTGTAATTTTCTAAAATATTCCATCAGCTCATGATGAGCCTGTAATGTCAGATCTTTCTACAATATTCTGCCAACTCAAAAAGACTATAAAAGCTCAAAGGCTAAGATGAAAATCATCATCAGCATCCGGATTTGATCACAGCACCAGCCTGAACTGAGCTTAGAGACATTTCGCCAGTGTCGGCCTTGCCTTGACTGAACAGATAGCTGCACTGGATAGGATTTGAAGTTTCCCTATCAGTGGCAAAGATGATTTTGTTTATGCATATGCTTGTAAGTACATGATTTATTAGTTTCTGTTTATTTAGTTTTAGCCTTACTGTACTTTAAGAAAAGTTTTGCTTAATAAATTAATAAGTTAAGTTTGAGCCTTGGTGTTTTGTGTCATTTCTATTCCTGTATTAACCTCAGATTTTGAAGTAACGGACAGATACAGAAAGTCTCTGGGACACAAATCTGCCCCACCAAGTCCTATTGATATCACGGTGCGTACAGGTTGCTCAAGTGGAGCTTGACTTGCGGACATGCCGCAATCCCCTCAAGACAGGGTCTGAGACTGCTTTGAATGCTAGACAGAGGTCACCTCTGAGGTATCTGTATGAAACTTAGTAGAGGGACACAGCGTTTAGCCTACCTGTGTAAGGTAGATGTTTGAGGCCCTGGATTCTCCTGGTGAGGAACCTCTGTGGTCTCTCCAGCTGCTGCATGCCGAAGGGGGCATTGTACTCAATAACTGGCCTTATAAGGGAAGAATACAGGGATGATATGACCTCTCTGTCCCTGGATGACATACCCTTACTTATGAGGTCAGCCATGTAAGAAAGCTTTCTGTACAACAGAAGCAACATGGTGGTCAAAAGTCAGGTTGCCATCAACCCGGGTGCCCAAATCCCTCACTACTGATTGTGTACTTAGGACATATTTATGTGGGAACGTCACTCTCCCCCAAAGGGGGCGATGATACATTTTTTGGCATTCAGCTTAAGGCCATGTTTTTGGCACCAGTCATTTGTTTGGGTGAGACCCTCTTGGAGGACACCCACATCACCTGGGGAATTGGTGACTGTGCCCAGCTTGCAGTCATCTGCAAACTTGGTTAGCCATAGCCTACTGGTTTTGGCCTGCACCTCAGAGCAGTATATCCCACATAGCAGAGGCCTAAAGACCGATCCCTGGGGTACGCCGCTCGTTACGGGTCTACTGCTTGAGATGGCTTCCCCTACTTGGATTAGGTGGGTTCTATCAGCAAACCAGGTTGTTACCCATCTGGTAACATATGGATTGATACCTAGTTGAGAGAGTTTAGATACTAGGCGCAAGTTGGGAATAGTGTTGAAGGCTTTGGCCAGGTCAAGGTAGGCGGTTTGCACAGTCTTCCTCTAGTCCATGGTTTTGGTGACAAGTCTCAAAGAAGTCGACCAGATTTAACTGACATGACCTCCCCTTGACAAAGCTTAACTGTGTGGGGTCAAGCGTTTGGAGGTTGCCTATTGTCCCTGCTAATGAGGTCCATGATCATCCGTTCCATGGCCTTGTAGATCAGGCTAGTTAGGCTACTGGGTCTATAATTTCCTGGATCAGTGGACGTTCACCTTTGTGTAAAAGGATGACAGTTGCTGTCCTCCACTTGGCTGGGACAAAGCCAATACTCAAGCTTTGGTTGAATAGGGTGCCTAATGGTGCTGCAGGTTCATGCATGAGCTCATGTAGGCTGCAGCCTGGGATGTTATAGACACCCATGGAGGCTGTATTTTTCTCCTTTGAGACGGCAGTGAGAATCCTGTTTCCTAGAGATAAGGCGCGAGGGGGCAGATACTGGGGATGTCCTGATTTACTGATCGGGAGGACAGAGGGGATAAGTTTTCGCCTTGCTTCAAACATACACCTCAACACATCTCAGGTCTTCAACTAAACAGCTCCTAAGCATATCAAAACCAAACAAACGTGCAGGACAGTGCTTTTATTCCTTCTCCATTGCCAAACTTTGGAATGCTCTACCCACTCCTATTACTCAGACTCCTTCAAAGCTTTCAAAAGTGCACTAAAGTCGCAGTACCTTGATAATCTAATGTGCTCCTGCAACAACTAGCCTAAACCACCTTGACTACATTACTTTCACTAGAAACTACTTAATAATATTTCCTTAACTTTTTACCCCCGATTTTTTTCGTTCCTATCATACTCCATTATAAGCTACATGGACTACTTTAGCAGCTTAATAGAATAACCCTATTCTTATAATTGCCTAACTCCCTGACCCAAAAATGTTATTTATATATATATATATATATATATATATATATATATATATATATACATACACACACACACACACACACACACACACACACACACACACACACACATCTATATGGGTTTTCCTTCAGAATCTCAAATGCATGAAAATCTGAATGTCATACGGTAGAGATCATATGATCGGGTTTTCAGAAGCTTGAAATTCTGAACGGACATCTGCATACAGTGCGGAAATTTCCCTTTTCCTCGTGATCTCGGAGTTGGTATATTTAAGTAGCGGGGGTGTTGGGGGCACAGCCCCCCACCTACAGAAACATTTATTTATTTATTTTTTGGGAGGGATTAATTTCAGGGTTTCAACCTTCTGAAAACTCGATCATATGGTCTCGACCATAAGATATTCGGGTTTTCAGACGTTCGAGATTCTGAAGTGAATTCATATATATATATATATATATATATATATATATATATATATATATATATATATATAGAGAGAGAGAGAGAGATATATATAGATATATATATAAATACATATATATATATATATATAATACATAGATATAGATATAAATATATATATATAAACATACATATATATATATATATATATATATATATATATATATATATATATATATATAAATATATTTATATATATAAATATATTTATATATATATATATATATATATATATATATATATATATATATATATATATATATATGTACATATCTTCTGCAATCAATGTTTTTTTCTGAATAGTTGAAAAAATGTCTCATTAACCTTTACAACTGTCTGCAACTTGCGTAACTTTCTGTGTTGTTTTCACTGTAACTATACTTCAGCTTCTTTTTAAATGCCGTATATACTTGCTGCCACAATGTTATAACCATCTATAACCATTTATTTGTAACTGTATTTGAAGCTTTTCTCCCTGGGCCCCAACAGAAAATGGATCACTGATCCAGTGGACTTTCCCGGTCACCAAATGTCATTAAATGAATAATAAATAGCATATTTAATGAAATTGTGAAGCATGTTCCTTGACAAAACACTGTTAGCATAACTAGAGATGTTTTAGTTGTAAAGGAGATATAAATAACAGTTACAACCCATCACAATTGCTGTACTAGCATTTCTTGGTTTGACAAACATGTTGCAAAATATCAAAACACTTGCTGTAGTTGGGGGCCCCACAGGACCGGGGGCCCCCCAGCACCACAGGTACCTAAAGCCAGCTATTTTTATTTCCAGGTTCATAGTTTAAGAATTTTTGGTGCCCTCTTTCTTGGGGCTCATGCTGCTTGACAGTGTACAGTTAAGCAAAAAATCCAATTTTGCTGGAAGTATGCAGTTAGACAGAGAATCACAACCCATGAATAATCTAAAGTGCAGCAAGTAAGACACAGAAATGCAAAACTATCTTGGTGGCTCTTTTCCAGAGGGTGAAATGAAGTTACTATCCCCTTCAGATTTTTTGTATGAGGTGGAAGTGGCGATTATGCATACTTCAAACCTTCTGCAAACTTCTTTAATTTTGAAATAAGTCGTTTTTAATAGGGACTATAAGGGAAAAAAAACATTTTATATAGCATTTTGAAACAGTAAACATATCTTTGTAGCTCTTTCCCAGAGACTGGGTGTTGGGTAGGATAAAATTATCACCTTCAAATCTTTTTGTTAGGCAAAAATGGCCATTAAGCAAACCTGACACCTTTTGTCGCCGCCTTTACTTTTGAAAAGTGCAGCTTTTACAATGATTATAAGGGAAATAACATTTTGAAACAGTATTCCAGAGCATCCAATTGTAAAACACAGTTTAAATACATTTTAAAATGTTTTGAAACATCAAATAGTTTATTCAGGTAATTCAGTATTATATATGGAGCACAACTTAATCAAACATAAAATGATCCAGTGAAATAATGTGTAAAAAGGAAATGGAAATTTTGCATATAAAGTCCATGAACAGACAGCATTACAAAAACAGTCCCTGAACCAGAATTGTCGAAATCCACAGTAGTGTGAGATAGGTGATTCTAAACATTTAGTCCATGACTTAATGTCCTTAAACTTGCAACAAAGTTAGTAGAAGGCTTTAAGTTGGAGATTTCTCTGGGCCAAGATGCCTCTGAATGAACAGCTGTTGGAGCTCATTCCTGGTGTCGTGAGTTCACAGATGTATACTAAAATAACGACCACTAGGGCCTTTATAAGCATAGCCATGCAACCCAAAAGTGACCCACAAGTTTTATGTCTCTGTCCATCAGAGGCCTAGACTCCAAACTAGGGGTGAATTTCCGATTTCCCATCCAGTGGTCTAAGTTACATTTAAATAGGGCTAGGGAGGGACTTTTTTTTCATATGGACAGGGAGCCTACTCCAGATAATGAGAATTCTCTGGGACACATCTGTCTCTCCATGTCCTAGTTATACCACAAGCAAAATGTAGGTCTTTAAATCTAGTAGTTCTAATGTGGTTTGTTTTGTGGGCGTGCAAAAGGTGCATCACACTGGGGTCCACGGATGCCTTGTAAATGAGGCATGGATTGCCTCTAAGTACTATGTAAGAGACGAAGTATAGAGATAGGGCTTTGAGTTGATCCACATAGGATGATGTGTTTATGCCCTGCATTCTTTTTGTAAGGCAACTTTGCAGCAGTTCCAGATACTGCATGCGTCTAGTCAGGTACATACTGAAGGGAGCATTATACTCTATGATGGGTCTGGTGAGGACTGAGTACAGTGGTATGATGACTTCCCTGGACCTAGATGCCTCACCCATACTTATAAGTTGAGCAGTATAGAAAGATTGTTTACTACCTTGGACACATACTGGCCAAAGGGTTGGTTACTATCTACATAATTTCCCAGATCCCTGACTAGTGAGTCAACTCTTGGGGTGTTTTATCAATGACATAGTTTCCCTAGGTGGCCAACTTCCCAAAAGGTAAGATAATGCATTTCTTGGCAATGAGTATAAAGCAGTGGCTTTGGCACCAGTCATTTACCTGTGTTAGACCTTCCTGTAGGGTATCTGCATCTTGGGGGATTCTATGACTATTCCCAGTTTGCAGTCATCTGCAAACTTGATAAACCAGCAGTCTTTGCCATTTCTTTCTTCTGAGAAGTAGATGCCAAAGAGGAGTGAGCCCAGCACAGAACCTAGAAAAACTCCACTGGTAACTGGCATTTTGTAGAGGTATTCTCACCGATCCTATCCTCTTGGGTCCAATCCATGAGCCAACTCCAGCATGTTATACAGGGATGTATGCCTAATTCTGTAAGTTTGTTAAGAATGCCCAAAAGTAGGGTACTGTATCAAATGCTTAAACGGATCAAAGTAGGCATTATGGCACTGTTTTTCCCCTCATCCATCATCTTGGTGACTTTTTTCAAATAAGTCCAACAGGGTCAGTAGGCGTGACCCTGAAGGAGGATGACCAGTGCAGTCCTCCACTCTCGTGGCACAAAGTCTGTTTTCAGACTACAGTTGAATAGTGACTCCAGTTTCCTGGATAAGTCAAATTTTAGAGTGTTCAAGAGGCATCCCGGGATATTATCGTGGCCCACTGAGGCTTTGTTCTTGGCCTCTGTGAACGCAGCCAGGACATGCTATTTATAGTTGGAGGCATGTTTGAGGTTATTTCTTGAGGGGTTGCTGGGGGAGTGGGAGGTAAAGGTAGAACTGAATTTGTCAACCAACAGATTCGCTATATCGCCTAGCTTTCAAAATGAGGCACCATTAACCACCAGTTCAGCACAATGCTGTTTGCTGTCTTTGAGGTTCCTGATATAGCTGAAGAAGGCCTTATGACTGCCTTTTGTCAAATAGGTTATCTTACTCTTGAAAATGGCTTTACTGAAATCAATTAGCCCTTCTAGTTGCTTGTTTAGTTTGATGAGACCGTTCTTATCTTTATAGGAATTACACTTCCTGATTTTAGTCATGACATTTTTTATTTTGTTGTGCATCCTGTTTAATTTGGGTTGTGTCACAGCAGTTTGTTTTTGGAATTAGTTCTGGGCTTACTTCTGGTTGGTACAGCAGGCTCTATGCAGCCACTGATATGGCTGCACAGAGTTTCTGTGAACAACTATGCATAGGATGCTGTGTTCTCTGGGTTTGGACAAGCAATGAATTCTGACAAACTATCACTTAATAAAAGGGAGTTTGCCTTTGAGTAGTTTATTGGGGTTACTAAGATGATTTTGATTTCAAAGGAGATAGCTTTATGGTTTGACCTTAACAAGGAAGATGTGACATTAGGAGGTGCAGTGTTCTCCTATACTTAAAAGAGTATGAGGTCCAGTATGTTAGAGCCTCTAGTGGGTGTATCCACTAACTAGTCAAGGGTGTTTGAATTTACAAAGCAAAGGAATCTCTGTGCCTGCAGATTTGAGGCCATGTAAGATTTCCAGTCTATAAATGGGTAAAGTCCCCATGTGTACGGTGTTTGGTTGAATAGCATCTCCTAGTGGGTCTAAGTATGTGTTGTGAGTTTCTTGGGGCATGAAGGCAGACCTATAGCTAGCTAGGATATTATAAGGGATTTTATCTATGGTGATCTACACGTGAAGAAACTCCAGCATGTCATCCAGTTAAGCCAACCTAAAGGCATACTTGTTTTTGATGCATATCAAGACACTTCTGCCTTTAGCCAGTCTGTGCAGCTACTGTTCTACAAGTGTGGAAGGCACCAAAACCTTGCACTGCTGGAATAATCTCTGCAGCTTTAAACCATAACTTGCTAACTGCACAGATGTCTATATTTTCAAGGGTGAGTAGGGCTTAAAGAAAGTGTAGTTCTTTGCTTAGTCTCCTGGCATTGAGCACTACCAATGTTTTGAGGTTCAGCTGAGGTGATGTCACTATGTTGTTAGGTCTGTCAATTTGGCATTGCATAAAAAAGGCTCTACAGGGTGTGGATCAAGTTTTAGGCAGTATTCGAAAGCCTAGAGAGGACAGGTGCAGACCATTCTCATCCTTTGCAAAGCAACGTGATTTGTTAACCATGTCCTCCCATGCTGAGAAATGCTGGATCCCCTTAGAATGACACCAGAAACTAAGCACATTGTAAAAATCAATCATCTTTTGTTTGTACTGTAGCACCATCCTTAGTGAAGGTAATATGCTGCTTACTGCTAGGCTCATACCAGCCTGAGGCACACAGTCAGAAAGCTCTATAATGTCTTTCATATAGTCCAGGGAGGTACACCTCAGGTCATTTACACCTACATGGAGTATGATGAAATCATACTTGTACCTATGGTGTACTGACTTAATTGTGTGATTAACTTGTTGGATCCTGACTCCAGACAGGTAACTAACCATTATTTTTAACTTGTTCAGCCTGGGTATATGGGGCATAAATATGTCTTTCAATGAAGTTCCCTATGACAAGAGTCCTGGAAAGTGTTTGCTTGCCTTATGGACTTTGTATTTAGGGAACCACTGAGTGTGGTTGGATGTGTGGTGTTAAGTGGTGTTTTTGTTGAGTGCTTTTGGGTTTGCTGATGATATGCTTTGCCACTGAGCAGTCTGAGATTTTTTGCTAGGAAGATTGCATTTTAGCACCTCAGCTGATCAATGAGTATGTTGCATGCTGTGTGTGGTATGTGTTATGTGCATGGTTTTGACCTCCTGATGTGAGCTTGTATGAAATATTTTCACTTCCAGTGACATCGCAAATGTACAACTCTTGCATACTGCATCTGCTACTTTAAGGATTAAGTTGTCATCAGTAGAAAAGAAACAATTGCTACATTGTCTCAAGATACCCAATATCCACCAAACTGGCTACAAAGAAATTAGGAAATTGCATATCCATGTTGTCCAGTCCTTTACTTGGTGAGCTACAAAGGTGCGGGCATACTGGGGCTTACAGAAGGCTACTTAAGGGTGCTTTACTGGGGCATACTACGCTAGAAAATACTAAATTCTACTAAATTTAATGGTATTATCTCTCAACGTACGAACTAGATGCTCTATGCTTGATGGTGAGCAAGGTTTTTGCTCTAAACTTCTTGCTTTACAGGGCTCAGTTTTATGGACAGTACTACAGAGAAAATTTGCTTCTAGGTGTTTTCTTCTGTACAGGGCACTGCAGACCACCACTGCAAGGTCTGCAGCTACAAATGCACCACATTTATACTAACACTGAAAAAAAAACAGAAGAGTGACTACTGAGGCCTCTGGCCAATAAAACTACTACACTTTGTAACCTGATGTGAGTCTCCCAACTTGGATATATCAGGTAAATACCTCCGTGCCACAGGATTATTAATCCCAGTCCTTCTAATGTAAAAACACAGTAAAAGAATCCCACAAGTACAATGGTACTACAAACAACTTAAACACCTAGATAGAAATCCCTTACAGAAGGCGATATCAAAACAAACCCCTAATGGCAGCAACAGTGACAGGAAAAGCACTTTTTACTAGTAAAAATATCAGTGAAATGCACAAATAAAGCAAGGAAAAAGCAGGGATTACTTAAATAAGTTACACAAGTGCAATTTATCGATCCAAAGTACTTAGCATTGACTGGACAGTTCTGGGTGAAAGTAAAGCACTTTTGGAACACAGACTAGGAAGCCAGAGTTTGCTGAGCTCTGTGGAAATGAGCACAGAGTCGTGGAAATGCATAAATTTATACCAACAATGAAAAAAAAATTACTTCTGTGCCCTCCAGCCAAATAAACTACAGTTTGACTACAGCTTTAACTACAGCCTTTTTGTGATTTTCCCCAATTCATATAAACCAAACAAGAACAATCACAGTCCTCATAATACAAAAACCCAGCAAAAAGAATTCCACAAATAATAAAATGCTACTACAAACAAGTAAAAGAATCCAAGTACTCCTAACGTAAAAAAAAACTGTAAAACAAAATCTCACAAGTAAAATACTACTACAAACAACTTAAGCAACTAGCTAGAAGTCCCTTACAGTAGGCAATTTCAAGGCAGTCTAACAGCAGCAGTGATAATTTTTTTTTTAGTAAAAATATCAGTGAAATGCACAGATAAAGCAAAGAAACAGCAGTGATTATTTGAAATGCATTCTACAGAATCCAAAGTGGCTTGGTTCTTTTTGTGGGGGGGGGGCTGCATCCCCTCCATGTGGAGGGCAAGCCCCTCCACTCATACATATATAGATATCACCATACCGCAAAGAAAAGGGAATATTCTGAGAAATGGCATCACGAATTTGGTACTTACAAGTCTGATCTTTTGACCATTCAGTCTCCGTATTTTGGGACTTCCTCTTGCAGGTCCCGATATATCAAAAGGTCACCATCCAAAGTACTTGGCTTTGCCTGGATGGCACTGAATCCAAGTACAACACTTCTGGAACACAGACTTGGATGCTAAGCTTTGCTGAACTCCGTAGAAATGGACAAAGAGCCACAGAAATGCATCAAATTTAAAGCAACACTAAAAAATACCACAGAAAACTGACTAAGCCCTCTAGCAAATAAAGTAACTACACAATGAGCCCTTTTTCGGTGCTTCCCAACTCAGACAAACCAGGCAAACACCTCCTGCACAAAATTAATAATTCTAGTTCTTCTGATGTAACACAGAAAAAAGGAATCATCCAAGTGCAATGTTACTACAAATAACTTAAACTTTGAGGTTGGCATAAAGGTTAAGGTATTTATCTGACAGTCACATGGTACAGAAATAATATACTGTCCCTGTGCACTCTCTCTCTCTCTCTCTCTCACTAGGAGAAAAAACAGAAGCACCAATCCTGAAATTACTCCTGAAAAACAGTTAGTAAGCTCTCCAGTAGTCCCAGATGTTACTGATTTCAAAATAAACTGGAAAGAAGGGAATAACACTGAATATTGCAGAGTGCACTAACTGAATGGGGTGATATGAAACAGAGGTTAACACAGGTTTTAAGAGTCTAAGTGACAGTCTTCACTAGTTTGAACTTTCATTGCCCAGTAGAATGAATAGACGAGATAAGATGGGGAAGGGGTTCTAATGCTAAATTTACAGCAGGGGCAGGCAACTAAAAAGTCACCAAATTTAAAAAGCACAACAGGAAATGGGTGAGTGGGTGGGGACCATCATGCCCACAGATTTCTCAAACCTGGAAATCAAAGCAGTAAATAAAATACAAAAACAAATCACACACTACAGAAGACAAATTTAAATGGCAAAAAAAGTAAGTGCAGGCATAAAGAAAAAAAATACTTCACACCGGACATTCTGTTTTTAAAACTCCAGCAGGGAGCCAAATATTTGTTTGCTTGGAAATGTAGCCCAAGTCTTAACAAGGACCAGGTCAGGTTACAGTTTACAGTTTATCTGCTATTTATCTCCAATTTCTTAAGCACAGCATTTGTCTTGCCTTCCAATGGGCCCCATCTCTAAGAAGCCCAAAATGTGGAACTTGAGGTTGTTATGTTCAGGGAAGTCTGTGCAGTGTTTTGCCAATTAATCTGTAAGTCTTTGAAAACTTATGTCAGAAAGGTAATGACTGTCTGTCTTTTCACTAATACAGTAGGTAGAAACTGGAATCTTCTACCTAGTGACATAACTCTGACTACATCTTTGCCTCTTTTCAAACAGAAAATCAAACTGTACTTCCAAAACCACTGGTTCTGTTCCTGCAGTACACCTGACTAATTTATCTTATTTATTACTCTCTTACTCCTCTACTCCTTTCCTCTCCACTCCAACTCCTGTTCTGATTCTACCACTATTAGAACTATACGTATTATACATTCTCTGTAAAATTGTTGGAATTGAAGAACAGTACATTTCTTTTTTTTTTTTTTTTCAGAAAACTTGTTACATTACTGTTGAATATCTCTCTTGCAGTGTTATTAATCCTTAAGATGCATTTTTTAGCAATATATTTCTTATGTAATGTACTAGTAGAAAGTGGAGCTTTTCTCCTCGGGCCTCTGCTGAAAATGGACTTGTTATCCAGCCAGACTAGCCCGGTCAACAAATGTAAAATAAATAAATAAAATAAAAATAATGTTGAATTCTACTATTGAAATTATTGTCTTCCCCACATAAAAGGCACTGCAGTTATTACACCTGGCTCTGTATATCACAAACTCAGCACTACAGTCATTTCTTAAGGTACTTCACATTCTTTACTTTAACAAAAGGAGTAAAAGTGATTCAAGTTGCTGAGGTATTGGCAGAAGCTACAGTTAGGAGATCCACAACGACAGGTACCCCCTGTTAGTGACATCAAATTTACCCTTGCTTTCTAGCCCGTTCTTCATATTTTCAACTTTTCTGGAAAAAAAAAGGTGGGGCAGGGCCCAAGTATATTGTCCACTTGCTTATCTGTTATAATGTCTTAAGTGTCAGTGATCAATTTCCTGATTTCCTTATAGCCTTTAGTGAAAGTCAAAGTCATATTTAATTTTCTGTCCTCCTCTCCAGAGTCTCTGTGCAGGCTGCTGTACTGTCTAGTGAGAGTTTCTGAAGGGTCACATATGGTTGGGTCATTTTACTTTAGGGCTCAACAGTAATCTACATGATCTCATGCATACTATCAAAGTACCCTTATGTTCCCTTTACCACTTAACAGTTGCTCCTTTTTTGTTCTGTAAGAGTCCCCTTATTCTCCAGTACTTTAAAGTTTGGCAACCCTTCCAAAAGATTCCTATTATTTTCCCCACACCTCCTGCTCTTATTTCTGTCATGTTTTTAAACTTCATTTTCATTTATCGCATTCACTATCCTTTCTGAATAAATTTCTATCTTCTCATTTAACTGTTGAATTATTTCCACTACACATTCCTTAAAATCTTCTCTAACAGAGTAGGATAGCTCCAGTGTTTCATTTGTAGTTTATAACCCTGCAGCTTTATGTCATTTTTTTACTGGTGCATAATCTGAAAAACTTATTGCATACGTATCAGCTCATTCAATTACACGCCCCTGTGAAATATATTTTCCATCCAATCTAGCCCCGTTATTGTACAGTGCAGAATAATACGTTAATTCTGAGTTCCCGCTACCGAAGCCACATTTTCCATAGCAAACATTTTTATATACTTCAGAAATATACCCTCTTTTGCTATATTCCCCTTCTAGGTTCCTCTGATGCATCCTTGCTATTGTAAATCAGGTTCCAGACTCGACTCATAAATAAAATTCCATGCTGCAAACGTATTATTTCTCACAAAATTATTCATCTCCATAACGGCATTGTTATTTAGAATATGAATACAGGTCAGCATAATCCTCACACTATGGCAGTTATCTCTTACTACCACAAATATACCACTACTGTCTTTTTTCCTCTTCTGTCCCCTCTGGCAATCAATATTACTACTTCCCTTTTCTCTCTCTGATATCCTGCAAAATACTGAGCCTAAAATCCTTTTTTTATCAAAATCCCATGCTCATTTCTATCCAAATGCTCCTCATGCAACAGTTATTTGCACCCCACACTTCTTAATATATTTCAATACACTTTGTCTATACCTGTAAGGCCATTTATAATCTATGATAAAATGGACAAAGTAGCCATTATTACCCATTATACATGACAGTTGTAAACGTCCCAACTTTTAACCTACACTCACACATTGCTTGGTAAGCTGATCTGTTAGGTCATTCCTTCTTCTAACCTCTGATTGAGCCTATGTCACATTTTAGAAGTCTTTTTCCTTCAGTGAAAATATTTAAACAAAACTAAACAGATTTTCAGAATGTTCTCCCATCTCCTTTTAACTTGGAACAAACACACAAAACTTTGTACGTCTTCAGAAAAATGAAACTTCCCCTCCAGATAGGACTTGGTTGACCTAACTCAATGGCTGCACAAACATATATTATCTACTCTAAAATTAAAGTTATGTATTTTAAAGTGCATGTTACGGCCTGGGTAATCACTCATGCTAATTGGTATCTATTCTTTTCTCATAGCCCCTCACTGACCCTCCAAGAGAAATCTTGACGAGTGGATGGGAGATCGTAAGTATACCCCCGGGATCTCTTCTGGGTCCCTGCTAGACAGAGACACAATAAACTAACCGTAAAGGGGCTATATTCTGTGACCTACTATTCAAAGGCACAATCTAAAAATCTAAAAGGGTGGCAAAAGCTAAACACACTCTGGCTAGGCTTATAAATGCCCTAGGGAAGATAGCCTAGTATCAACCTATGAACCTATATCTGATCGGCTCCCAAATGTAAAATACAGATCATATGCTTTCAGTAAACATTAACTTTTAGCTCCAACAAAAAAGTGCACTGGTTATCTTTAAATAAACTAAACTGTGTACTGCTACATTAAAAGGAATAAAGTTACTTAGGCTGTTGGAGAGGAACTAATTCTGCAATGTATTTAAGTCCCACAGTTTTAAACTATATTTATTTTCATTGAACTTCTTGTCAATGTACTTTTAAATGTACTCTGTAGACGTCATTCTGCACACAAGTATTCAGATTGCTTATGATTAACTGCTTGCACTTGCAGACCTTTCAACCTCCAAGTAAAAGTAATTGGTAATGAGGAAAAACGCAGCAAATGACTTTGCAGATGCATCAAAGAATATTTGCAAATTTCACTCAGAACACTCTAACCCAAGTCTGTCATGATTAATTGTTTCAACGGATAGACTTTGTTTAAATATCTTTATTAAATTATCACTTAAAACATAGGCAAACATACAACAGAAAAGAAAACAAATCATATGAACATTTCTTTCCATTTACATACATTATACATCACATATCCTTTCTTTCTTTGTAATTAACAAAAGTACAAACATTATTTATATTGCTAAATTCCTGCATTCCATTAAACCTCACTCTTCCTCCTCTTGAACATTATTCTGCATCTATTTTTCTCAGAATTTCCATATATTTCTATGCAACTTCCTCCTTTTCCCTTTCTTAATACTCTTCTTCCAGTTCCTTAATCTCTTTTATATTATTCAATACTTCAAATCTAGTTGGCTTTGACCTTGATTTCCATTTTCTAGTAGTTGCTCTTTTTGACAGTCAACATAATTAAATTTGAAAAGATCTTAGTATGTCTAAGCAACTCAGATCCTGTGTCCCTGTTCAAAGTGTCATATCTTTTAGTTGCAGACATTTGCTCACCCAGTATTTCTGACATAGTTCTCTATAGGAAATTTTAAAATCTGCCAACTCATTGCACTCCCAAACACACATGTTCTCCGTAATTTTTCTTCCCCTCACCACACCTCCAACATTTGCTAACGACCTGAGGAAAAATCCTTAGCCTTTGCTAATGGAAAAAAAATAGCTAATGACTAGTCAAATACAAAAAATAAAGTACAGAAGTGTAGGTAAACCTACCACTACAACAGATGTCCCAAGAGATCACTGTTGCAGTAGCCTAAGCTGTATAAGTTGCATCCTGCCAGGAATATGACTACTGGCCAGTCTTAAAAGCTTCAGGGAATCTTCCACATACCCTATCCACTGTAGGGGTTGAGGAGAGACACAAAAGCAGTGGTTAGGGTGACAAATGCTTTAGAGCTTTCTTTCCTCAAATAAATATATATATATATATATATATATATATATATATATATATATATATACACACGCTGATGAAAGGTTGAGAGCCCGAAAGCTTCATTAAAAGTTTAGTGTTCTTTGGTGACTACCGTGTGTTTCTTCAATTTTATGAACTGTTCCGATAACGATTTTTTCGCTTAATTTACATAATCTTGGTATCGCAGTGGACGTTCTAGGAGGGGATCAAACCAGCCTTTTGCATTTGCATTTGAAAACTGACGGTTGAGAATGACTTCGTCTATTAAGAGACTGCTAACAAAATCTAATAATCCCTTACTACAGACTCAAATCCATGTGGGGAATCCTCAAGACATGGCCATAGGTAAAGATATGAATTAACTAAACAAGTTGCTGAATGTGTTGGAGAAGAAAGTTAATAACTACAAACAGCTTCAATGGCAAAGGTTTAGTTTTTTGGCATACCTAGAACTGGGTATTGTACCACGGGGGCTACGAGTGTTGAAAATGCCCTCCTATGGTAATGTCTATGAAGATTTGTTGGTAAAGTGGCAGCAGCTTAACCTGGAGTTAAGTGCTAACTACATGAGGCTTATGAATAACTTTTTTGAAAATGTTGAGAAAACCCTGATGGAGGAAACAGAACTATGCGAAGGACAGGTTCTAGAGATGCTCAAGGGTGAGAGCTCTAATGACTACTATCAAGCCTTTATAGAAAAAGTGCACTTAATGGATACTCTAGGTTAGAAGCAAAGAAAAAACGGAAATTACAGCGAGACATGGAGGACTTTAAAAATGGCCACATCTTCTCTTGGCCGAAAGCTGAATATAAACGTTTTAATACATTTAGCAAACAACCGCAGCAAAGTGAAGGCAATAGCGTTGTAACTAGATCATTAGATCAGCTGGATGATTTCAATGTGCCGCTCGTCACAGCAGAGACGCCAACCAATCAGCAAGCACGTGTATCAAGCGTAGCTACAGCTAAGTCTCAACGTCGTGGGGAAGATACATCGAAAGAAGATGAGGTTGTAATGGAATTAACTGCAGAATGCAGAAATGTGAATACGTCCAGTACATCATTTTCGACATTACAGATGACTGAACTTAAGGGAAAGAGACAAACGGAAATATCAGCTTTTTTACCTTTTCGGTTAAAGCAACCAGAAAAGGTAATACCGTACAAGCCCCATTCGGAGAGAAGTCCTATGTTAAAGACAGTACAACATTCGCTGCAAGGGGCAAAGAGAAAAAACGACAGCCCGAAGAAAACCAACAAAACACCTCGCAGATGAGTGTAGTTACACCATGGATGAGGGAAGGTACTGTAAACCTAACTCAGCGATGCTTTTCTGATGAACATTTTGAATTATTAGGCAAAGGACTTAAGTTTGTACCCTTTGCTATGGACAATATAGTGAATGCAATTGTTGACCTTAAGCTATTTGCAAGGAATTTAAATGTTAAAATTGTTGTTTGCAAACTCTACTTCTAGTAACTCTGCTTGTAAAAAATTGAGTGTGTTTATTCTACAACTAGCTCCGGTTATATTAGCATTTACAAATATAGTAGAGATAGAACTAAGGTCTCTATTTGCTAAGAAACATGAGAATGTAATGAAATACAACTTAACTTATGATGAATACCGAGCCCTTATCAATTTGAAAAATGATAATGAGATAATTATTAAGCAGGCAGATAAAGGTGGGGCTACAGTGATAATGGACAGAGCTTATTATATGAATAAATTTAATAATTTTCTTTCTGATACCAATACATTTAAGAAAATAACATTTCTGGAAGTAAAAGACCAGATAAAGCAAGTAAATATGACAATATATGATATGCAACTGAATAATTATATATCATTAGAATTGTTGAACTACTTCTCTGTTCCATGTCCCAAAATCCCACAGATTTATGGGATACCAAAAATACATAAATCATTACAAGACCCCCCCCCCCACTGAGACCCATTGTCTCAGGAAAAGGGTGGGTGACTGAACCAATCTCGAAATATTTACAAAAAGAACTGGCTAAGATTTTACCCAAATGTAGTAGTATAATAAAAGATACGACACATTTTTTTACAGAAACTGAATACATGGTATAGAAATGCTCCTGATGATTATATCTTTGTGACACTTGATGTGGAATCATTATTTACCGTTATACCCATTGATTACGGTGTGGAAGCAGTAAGAAGGTTGTTGTTAATGGACTCTACTATGCAACCATGTGAGGTAGAAAATATATGTCTGCTCCTAGATTTGGAGTTAACTAAAAATGTATTTATTTTTAATAATGTTCCATATAATCAATTAACAGGTGTTGCTATGGGGACCTCTGTGGCGAACACGTTTGCAAATCTAGTTTTATACTACTGGGAGAAGAATTATGTTTTAAGTGGAAGTAATGCACTTAACAAACATGTGAGATGTTATACTAGGTTTGTGGATGATTGTTTTTTCACTTGGGATGGAACAGAGGATGAGTTGCAAGTATATGTGTCATATTTGAATAATACGACGGATTTTTTTTAATTAAAAATGAATTGTTCATCACACAGTATGGTATTCCTAGATGTTAAATTGTATAAAAAAGATAAAGTGGAAACAATGGTCCATAAAAAAGATGTTCATGCAATGAGATACCTGAAGAGAACTAGTATGCACCCACCGCATATATTTAGAGGGATAGTTAAATCACAAATGATTAGGGTAAGTAGATTAACAACAGAAAATGAGGTATATGCAACAGAAGTTATAAGAATGAAGGAAGAGTTCATGAAGAGTGGCTATGCAGAAGCCCTTATTAATAAGATTTGTGAAGAGGTAACTCAGGGTAGGACAAATGATTACAAACCTACATTTATTAGCGTATTACCAGAAATAGAACAAGAACCGATGACACGAAGGATAGGGAATGAGAATAAAATTAGGTATGTGACCACATACAGTGGATACACATACCAAGTTTGTAAGATAATTGAAAAAAATTGGCTAATATTAATGGCTATGCCAGAGATTAAAATGCTGATTGGACCAAAACCTAGTTTTGCATATAGAAACCATCAAGCACTTAAGAGTATGTTATGTTATAAGGATTTTAAGAAAGAACAGAAGTTAGTGCAAGGCAGGCTAGGCACTTATAAATGTCATAATTGTACTTGTTGTATAGATGTTCTGGAAGCAGATGAATATTTCAAACACCCTGTTACAAATAAGAGATTTGAATTTCACTGTATGGCTACGTGTAATACAACTAAATTAGTATATCTTGCTACTTGCATGCAGTGTCATGCGTTCTATGTAGGAAAAACAACAAGAAGGCTTAAAGATCGCATCATAGAACACAAATCAGAAATAAATAGGAAGGTGCAGACTAATGCCTTATACAAACACATAATGGAATTTGAAACACATAGGTTTAAATTCAGATGTATAGATACTGTTGAAATGGGGACAAGAGGGGGTGATATAAACAATTCTTTAGAGCTCAGGGAGTTCGAATGGATAATTAGACTACAAGCCGATACTACCCCTGGCCTGAACAGTGCTATTAGTATAAAACCTGTATTAGTTAAACGACAGCTATATAATTTATAATTATGTCATATAACTTTAACAACATTATATTATATATATATATTTTTTTTTACATTAATTTTTTTACATTAATCTCTGTATTGTTACATGTTTTATCATTTTTTAAACCAAAAGTCTTGTCAAAGAACCTTTTTATCTGTAGGTATTCTATGCAATTAAAAGACTTTCATATTATTGTTTTTATTAGGTGACAATTTTTAATGGCTGGTTTGATCAAGTGACTTTATTGTGACCTCTATATAAACGTAATTAAATAGGAATTATGTATGCTGATGAAGGGTTGAGAGCCCGAAAGCTTCATTAAAAGTTTAGCGTTCTTTGGTGACTACCGTGTGTTTCTTCAATTCTGTGATTTGTATATATCCCATAGTCCTCCACTACTGGAAGTTTTAAGTATTACACAGTGAATATATATATATATATATATATATATATATATATATATATATATATATATATATGTATATATATATATATATATATATATATATATATATATACACACACACACACACAAATAAATGGGAGAGAAGAGCCTTATAAAAGTATTGGCTAGGGCGCCACAACTTCAGAGCATTCTTGCTTTCTTGACTTAAGAAGGCAGGGTAGTGAAGTGAAAGATAAATACTGGGAAAAAAATTTACACACAGACACAAATATGTGTGTGTGTGTGTATATATATATATATATATATATATATATATATATATATATATATATATATATATATATATATATATATATATATATATATATATATATATCTACAGACATCTCCCTCCCTCTCTCTCTCTCTCTCTATAGATATATATATATATATATATATATATATATATATATATACACATACACACGTATATATCTGTATTTATAAGGTTTACTACCAAATGTTGTATGGTGGTTATGCGCAACATGGAAGGTCAAAAATCATGGTTCCAAATTTCTGTAACATAGTTTCGTACATGTCTGAATCCACAACAGCAAATGCTAGTGTGCATTTGCTCATATGAGGTTGACATTCTGATTGGAGATTGCACTACAGTGGGGATTGGGAAATGTACCCTTTTCCTCACTGAAGTGTGATCTCGGAATTTATATACATAAAATAAGCAGGGGGAGTGGGGGGTGCAGAGAGGCTTGTCCCCTGCAAAACATTGGTAGGAAATCAGAGGAAGACAAGGTAAGTTGTGTAATGTTAATAATATTGAATGTTGAATTATCCACATTAGCACTTTCATTGTTTTGATTAAATAATGTTTTAATTTTCAAGCAAGTCAATACTTAAAGTATAGAAATGCATTTGTTCAAGCATTTCTACATTTTAATAGTAAACCTATAATATATATATATATATATATATATATATATATATATATATATATATATATTTATATCTATATAAATTTAGATGTCATAAGTCATGTAGTTACCATAACTTGGCATCTGTGCTGTCCAGTTTCATCCTTCCTCACTGGTGGGTCATCACTCGGCCACTTCACAAGACTAATGATCTGAGCCTCGAGCTCCTCCCTCTCCTATAATGACTCCCTTCTCCCCTAACTCCTCAGATCAAGTTTGCTGCTCTAAAGACAGTTATCTATACAGATACCTAGGTAGCAACATTACATTACCATAACCTGGAGCACAAACCAGGAACCTATGGGTTCCTAAATTCCTTTAGATAGCCCTCAACAGCTTGGAATGGGGGGGGGTGTGTGGGACGTGAGGAAGAATGAAACTGGACAACACAGATGCAAAATTATATTAAGCACATAACTTCTAAATCTGATGTTGTCCACTTCATTCTTCCACACTAATGGGTCAGAGTCCCCAGCTATGCAAATCTTGGGTGGCCTTCATGGAAGGACATGACGGAGCACCCTAGAACCAAAAGACACCCTGTTTCTGGAGACAATATCTAGTTTATAATGTGAAACAATTGTATGTGACCTGGACCACATCTCTGCTGTAAAAATCTCATCAATAGAGGTCCTCACTGAAAAGGCAGATGAGGCTTTTGGGGGATGAGATAGCTTGCATGCCTTTCAAGTAGTAGACAGTAGAAATGCAATCAGTAATCCACTTTGCTACAGTGATTTTTGGACACTGCCTGGCCTAGTAAACTAGGTGAAAAAGACACAAAAAACTGCTTGGATTTTCTATGTCCCTTTGCCCTGAGTAGATAAAAACACAACTGTCTATGAACAGCAAACTAATGTAACATATACATTTGCCCTTGTTGGCATGAGTGGGGAAGAAAACTGGTAAATGAATGGATTGGTTAACATCTGACTCCATGGCCACTTTACACATAAAGGTAGGATTAGCTCTTAAACAGACTCAATCTTTGAGAAAGGAAATACAAGGTGGCTTGGAAGATGGACCTTGTAGTTCAGACACTCATTTTCATGAAGTAATGGCCATGAGAAAAAAGGTTTTCCAAGTCAGAAACTTCAAGTCACAGGAATCGGCGGGTTCAAAGGGCTTCTACGTGAGACCATGAAGTGCAATGGTGAGATCCCAAGGAGGAGGAGAAGTATCCTTAATTGGGTTTATTTAAGTAGGAAAACCCCTTTCATAAAAGCCTTACATAATTTGAAATCGAGAAGGAAGAAAAAGAAGAATCATCCCCTACATGAAAATTGGCAATTGCTGCCACAGTTGCAGCTTTGTGGTGGAGAAGCTGGCACCATCTCAGAAAAATAAACTTAGGAACATAAGTACAGCTGAAATAAGAGCAGAAAGAGATAAATATTCTGTTCCACTGTCAAACTGAGAATCTCTTCCAATTGCAGTTATAAACCTTTTTGTGGAGGGTGAGACACCCCTGCACTGGTCCAGTAATCAAGGAGCCTCAATCCTCACCATGAACACCAGTGAGGGACGTGCATGTTGGGAGTATGACAAGTACACACACAGTACAGTACAATTTCCCTTAAGAGCACATAGAGATCATAGTCAGTCTTGGGCTGGCTCCTCTCTCTCTCTCTCTCTCTCTCTCCAGATGCCCATCAAAACTCTGGCACAGCTATAATATTAAGATTTCAGCGGAGTG
Source organism: Protopterus annectens (assembly GCF_019279795.1). Taxonomy (NCBI): domain Eukaryota; kingdom Metazoa; phylum Chordata; order Ceratodontiformes; family Protopteridae; genus Protopterus; species Protopterus annectens. The sequence goes on along the minus strand of NC_056744.1, from coordinate 882,758,067 downwards.
GTCAAACCAAAACCTCCAGCACCCTCTCTGTCCAACCAGTGCTTAGTGTCCCTGCCCAAGTAGCTCACACACACACACACACACACACACACACACACACACACACACACACACACACACACACACACACACACACACACACAAATTTGATTTATAAATAAACACACAGACACTCCTGGGGAAGGCTGGCACAGATTCACTAGCTATGCTCCTTCTGCCCAGACTATAAGGTATTATCAGCTGCCACCAACCATCCTTATCAGCTACTATAAGGCCCTTTACAAAGGATGACCAATTCTACTGTGTAATGTTACTATTATCCAAATGGTAAATGTGTCCAAGACTTTAAGGTTATTTCAGAGTGGCCAGTACAGTGTTACCAAATACATGCAAGTACTCTAAGAGTTTAAATATCTCTAAACAAAACCAGCCACAATTAAAATGTTTGAATTTAATTAATAATAAAACAAGACAATACTTAATAACTCAGCACAATGACAACAGAGTTCAGAATCACAGGAACTACTTTAAAACAACATAGCAGGACAAGTCTCACAAATAGAGAAAACATCTAGACTAATCTTGCTATATTCCTATCCATCTCTAAGAGAAATACTATGATCAAAGTCTTACAGAGCGAGGCAAGTGCTGGTGAGATGTTTACAGGTCCTGAGACAAATACAAAATGCACAGACTTTCTCTCTGAGACAGTTCTTAAGTAACTATTAAACATTTCTGCTGGGTCATCTCAGATTATATCATTCTTGTCACCTCTGTCTTAGTTCCCAGGCCAACAGGAACCAAACAAAATTTAACATATCTCTGTCAAAAATACTTATCTCTCAGATGTAAAGCTGCTAGAAAGTCACACAGCAATACAAAAAACACTTTTCATATGAAACCCAGTAATTTTCTCTGTCTCAAGACAATAGAAAGAAACCCCTAGCACTAGACATCCTGTTTCTAAGTTGAAATTAACTTTGCACATCGTAAAACTCTTTACTTATTTTCTTAGAGTTTGCAAGTTAACTCTGCATATTCCGGCCTTTACCATCAACACATACATTTGCATAGGGATGTAGTTTATACACATTTCTGGTCTTTTCCAGCAGGGTGCACTATGGTTACATTCTCGAAGCTCAGTACAGAACATACAGTTTTCTTACATTTGTAGACAACCTATGGATCATATTAAATATTTACAATGACAAAGAATTATTTACAAAATTCTAACTAGCTGGGCTGGCAGCCTTCACAGAGGGCTTCCAAGAAGCAAGAATAATCTCCCTGAACAGGGAAGCTAGCTTGGACTTTTGTAGAATCATAGGAAGTGGAGAAACCAAGCAGTCAATTGGAATGATTTGAGATTGGGATGTATCTGCTCTGACAGATGGGAAATCAGATCCAGTCTGGGATCCAGAATCCATGGAGGATACTTGATGTGAGGCCACGGGAAGGGGAACCACACGAGGCCAGAAGGGGCCAATGAGGATCAAGGTACTTTTCAGCCTGCTGGCTTTCTGCAGTACTTTGGGAATCAGGGGTATTGGCAGGTAAGCATACAGGAGACCTCAAGGCCAATCACTGACTAGAGCATTCCTCGGTGACTCCCTGATTGGGGGGGATCAGAGTGAAGTACTTTCTGCACTTGTTGTTCAAGGGAAAGGCAAAAAGGTCCCAGAAAGGTTGGCCCTATTGGCTGAATATCTCATTCACTACTGACTGATTCAGGCATCACTCGTAAGGACTCGGAATGGATCTGCTTAGTTTGTCCACCATTAGGTTAGTCTCCCAGGAATGTTCATTGCAGTGAGAAAGTGGCATGAAGAGCACACCCATTCCCACACCCTCATGGCCTCTCTGCACAATAGGTATGACTGGGTTCCTCCCTGTATGTTGATGTACCAGGCTACTGACATGTCTGTATGAACTGCTACAGTCCCCAGAGGGAGGAAGTCATGAAAGGCTTGCAACATCAGTAGGGCTGCTCTCATCTCCAGGACGTTGATGTGCAACTTGGTCTCTGTGGCAGACCATATGCCTTGGACCAATCTTCCCTGATAACCCCCCACCACCACAACAGGGAACCATCCGTGGTCACAGTGGCTACTGGAGAGGGGGCCTGCCAGGACTGGGTCATTCGATAGCATCCATCAGAGGTGACACCTGCAAATCGGAGTTAGTCTGATGGAAACATATACAGGTTGGGATAACATGGACCACTGAACCGCTACAGTCAATTGCAGGACTCGCATGAAGAATCTTGCCAATGGTACTAGGAGTATGGCTGCTGACAGATCCTAGGGCTCTCAGAACTAAATGTGCAGGTGGAGTGGCTGTGTCCAAGAATACTCGCATTTCTTGTCTTAGGGATATTACACGCTGTGGGGGTAATGCAGTTATCTGTGTGATTGTATTCAGTTGCATTCCTATGAACTCATGTTCTGCACAGGGGACAATTTCAGCTTCGCTAAGTTTATTGTGACACCTAACTGGCTGAAGGTTTTTAGTACGTACTGAGTGGCTTGAAAAAGCTGATGCCTTGCTGGTACATTTAGGAGCAAATTATCCAAGTATGGTAACACCTGGAAACCTTGCAGCCTCAGGTGAGCTGCCACCACTGACATGTACTTGGTAAACATCCGGAGGGAGGTGGTGAGCCGAAAGGGCACTGCTCTGAATTGGTAATGCTTGGTTCCCCAGCCGGAAGTGCAAATGTCTCCTGGAGCACCTGTTTATCTTGATATGATTGTATGCATCCTGGAGATCTATGGAGAGCATCCAATTGTCCTTCCACAGCAGAGGCAGTATGGACTGAACCTTAACCACTGGGAACTTTGACTTCCTGACAAATATGTTTCCCGGTCTTTTTTGACACACCAAAAAGAAGCATGAATGTTTCCGTATCCTTGTTGTTCAGTCAGAACCTCTTGGATGGCTCTTTTTTCTTTTAGGATGGCGTTCTTCCTCTGACTGACATCAGGAAGATTCATCCTGGAGCTTGGAAGTAATGGGAATACAGTAACCTCTGGAAATAATGTTTAGCACCCAGTTGTCGTTTGCCACATTCACTTAGGTGTGTCTAGGTGCAATGAAAATCTGACCCAAACTGCTTTCAGAGTAGGACAGTTGGGCAATGCTTCAGGAGCGCTGGTAGGCCCTGTCAGAGAAAGGTTCTCTAAAGACATGATTCTGCAGACCCCCTTTGCTCTAGGGTGGTGTGTGCCACTGAATCCTCCCCATCTGACCCAGATTCTGAGGACCCCCTCTGCCTCTAGGACAGTATATGCCACTGAATCTTCTTCCTCTGCCCCTGGAAGGGGAATCTTCTTGGGACTCCAAGAAAGAACCTCAGGATTTTCAGAGCCACATCTTCCCACTCTGTTGGTTCCTGGAAAAGGTCTGTGGGGGAAGGGAGAAAACTTGATCCCTGCAGCTGGGTACGGTCTTTCCCTCCTGCTTGCTACAAGTAAGGGTTCCTTTGACTGATGGCCCAAAAAGAGAAGAACCATCAAAGGGGGCATTGATGAAAGACACCTTAAAGTCTCATCCAGGCATGTCTCCTGACTCAGGGCTATGCCTGTAGCAGCTGCTTGAGAGGTTCCCTCTGCAGCATTAGAGATCAGCCTCATCGAGAAATTAAATATGGAGGAAAGAGTGGCCAAATTGGAGAGATACATTCTTGAGGTCCTCCTCCAAGAAGGACTCTGCCAGAGAGTTAAGTGCCTTAACCAGATCCCTCTGTTGATGTGTGTAATGTGCCAAGTAATTTGATGCTCTCAGTGTAAAGGTAGCCGAGGCATAAACGTGCTTCTTGTGTCTGTCTAACACCAGAGACTCTTTGTCTGGCGAGTGGAGAGCAGAGTTCTGTTCTGCTAGTTCCTTCTTGGTGGCTGCAGACACCACAATGGCATAAAACAGAATACCCTTGCTCCAGTGCAAGTGACCTGCATGTTTGGGAATAGGCTCCAAAGTGTCTGTCTCCTTCTACACCCAGCAAGAAACTAAGTCAATAAGGTCGTCTGCCGATGGGGTCACCCAGAATGTTGATGAGTCTGTCCCAAAAGCCTCCAGGAAGACAGACTTTTCAGAAGAAGGGTACTGGGATGACCACCCACCCTTCTGTTTCAAGATCTCTAAAATATCCCCGAAGGAGATGTCATCAGGTGGAGAACAAGGGGAGCCTTCTCCCTCATCAAAGTCGGTATCTTCAGTCAATGACTCCACAGGGGAGTCCCAAGTGCTTTCTCTTGCACAGTTTCTTCCAATGAACCTCCCCCGTGGGATGTTCAGGGCAGGAATTGTAGGAAAGGGGAACACCCTGCAGAGGATGGGCCTGAAGGCCCTCCTGGAGAAGCTGACTATGGACAGGAAGAACGGGCCCAAAACTCAGATCAACTGGTGCTTGGATAGGATCGGGGGTGGGACATCCCAAACTCTAGAGAAAATCCCGTCTACCACCCGAAAGGCAGATGCACCCGGGGAAAATCTACCCCTCCCCCAGTGCCAATGCTGCCAAAGGAGAAAAAGAAGAGTCAACCCTGGAAGAGATGCCTCTGGATAGCACCAGACCTGAACTGCTAAGGGCCAAAGCCCCAAGGGGGAGAGATGGATCTGACAAGATCAGAGCCAAGGTCAGCCCTATGGAGAAGGAGCAGATGTCTTGAGTCCGGGACTCACTCTGCTCTGAAGGCATCAGAGCCGAGCTGCTCTGGAACACTGCCAGAGTCGAGCAAAGGTGCATCCTCTACTCTGATGACAGTTCTCTCTGGTAATCTGGATCATGGAGTTCCGAAGTGACTGGTCGGATAAGAATAGGAATTTGCACTATGGGAGTTGGAGCACTCATGGATCCAGGATAAGACAAAGACTGAAGAATCCTCAACTGTATCTGAGCACTGATGAAACTCCACATCATCCTGTCCATATCTGTATGGGATAGCTGAGAGGATCTAGAGGAGGCAGAGGAGGCTGAGGAGTGGGTAGATTTTGCAGGAGACTGACTGGTCTGAGCCATCAGAGCCAGGGAAGGCGATTTGCTACAAATTCACATACAGTTCCAAGATCTCTGATCCGAGGGCTTGGGATCAGAGGAAGGCTTGCTTAGAGACGCTGAACTGAGTACCCATATTATGTCAGATGGATCTGAAGGGGCACTCGGACCCGATGTATTATGATGCGACAACGTTCAGATCCAAGGAACAGTCTTGGGCGGTGCGGGTTCCATCCGGTCCAAGGAAACTTTAGGATCCGATGATGGCCAGATGTCTGTAGGACCACAGGCAGCTGGATCTGACAATTCTGCTCTCTTCTCTGGTACAGATGATGTAGCTGCAGGGATTCTGAGGGGGCATGCCTCTTCACCTCTTTAGAAGAAGGTTTCACAGTAGTTTGAGCCCCAGAAGCTGGCAATAGACCTTTCAATATAAGCCTGTTTCTACGATTTGGAAAGGCACGAGGGTTAAAGTGTCGCTCTTATGTGCATTAAGATGATGTTGAGGCTTGGGTGTTTAAGTAGTTTATTAAACACAAATACATCAGGATGGATGGCAGAAACATTAAACAAACTATCTGACTGACTACATACTTGCATGCTCACACTCTGGCTGCTCACTCACAATGGCATTCTTGCTTGCACATGCTCAGTACTTAAATGCATGTGCTGACTCACTGGAAACCTTCTTAAAGGTATAAGATACACACTGATCTACATCCTCCCTCTTTACTGAGGTGTCTCATTTAAACAATAACATTTCAATAGGCATCCAATTATACAGACACTAATAAAGTAAAACAGTCGTGTCCAGGTTGCCATGTATCTGGAAGTAGGTTTCGAGATGTTACCTGATCTCGTGACATAATAGTTAGGACTGGCTTTAGCAACAGGACAGTCACTGAGGAATGTTCTGCTTGAGAAGTTTATGGGATTTTCTCACGAACGGGGATTGCTGACGGAATGTCCTCTGGAACAGAACATTGGACAAACCAGTCTGAGGAACTAGAGTCTTTGTCATAGACAAGATGTAACAATGATAAAAATTGCTTCTGATTTCGTCTGAATTCCATTCCTTGTGATTCCACTATGTACGATCTTGGCTCGACACAAATTTTTCACAAATCCAATGTGATCAAAACCTTTTGACATCTGCATCCTCACTGTCTCCCCTTTTTGTGAAAAAACTTAGCAGTTTGCTGGTTTTATCACAGTAAGACTTCTGGGACAAATGCTTTTTTCAACAGTTGGGCTTTTCTTTTACTGCTTTGTTGTTTTTGGCACATGAAACCAATTTATTTATTTATTTCAGTTTGATTACCGGGGAAGTCCACTGGGCCTAAAAGTGCCCGTTTTCAGTGGAGGCCCGGGGAGAAAAGCTCCGTAAGCAATACAAATACAATGAAGGTTACATTATGTTAAAGTAAAATACAAGAATAGAATTCATACATTCAGAAATGCAGATGCATAAGATGTAAATCAAACAACACAGCTAATAGATAATAGAGAACACCCATTACCAGAATATCAATTCATTACAATATGATACAAATATCTGTAAGAATAGGAACATTTTTTTTTTTTTTTTTACATTGGTGGTACTGATATATACAGCATTTACAGTTTGTAGTGTTAAGGAAGAAATTCATTAGTCAGAGAAAGACTGCTGAGTCTATTTTAGGAGAGTAGAAGTAAACACAAGCAATGTAGAATAGTCAATGGGGGCCATTCAGTAGAATATATGTAGGGTAGAAGCAGGAGCATTTCCGTTTGGATGATAGGAATAGTCGGGTCTTAAATGATTCCATGTTGGGTATATTCCTGAGGGAAGGGGGAAGAGAGTTCCATTTCTTACCTAGTGAGAAGGAGAGAAGTAGTTGGCCAGCGGGATGTTTTGGTTTGTAGATGGAGACGAAGTTTTGGTGTTCAGATCTCAGAGATCTATTCAGGATGTATGGAGGAAGGACGTTTGTTATGGCTAGGCATTTTTCAGGGTAGAATATTAATTTGTGAGTTGTGGCTATTTGGAGATAGTCTAGGTGGTTAGATAGTTCTAGCCAGTTTAGAGATTGTAGGGAAAGGCAGTGGTGAGTTGAGGTTTTGGAATTAGTGGCAAATTTAGAGACCTTATTATAGCAAGTTTCAAGTTTAGAGATGATAGAGGAAGACAGATTAGTTAAGAGAGGGGCGTCATAGAGTAGTGTAGGTAGAAGGTAGGTAGTTGCCAGGGTATGTCTAGAGGAGTTGGTAAGAAAGCGGTTGTTCCGGTAGAGCATACCTAACTTTTGGTGGGTTTTCTTTATGTTTTGTTGTATGTGGATGTCAAATTTCAGGTTTTCGTCTATAGTAATGCCAAGAAGTTTTGCGGAGGGGACAACTTCAATAGCAGTGTTGGTTTGGCTTAGGACTAGGAAAGTGTTTTTGTCAAAGGAGAAAGCCCTAGTAGGAGGGAAGAGTAGTATTTTAGATTTGTTAGAGTTGAAGGAGAGATGGTTTTGTTGCATCCAGTTCTCTATAGTGGAAAATGCGATTTGGGTTTTGGTTAGTAGTTTAGATAGGTTAGAGGTGGCACAGACTAAGGAAGAGTCATCAGCGTATTGGATGACTATTGTATCGGGGATGGCAGTGTGGAGGTTATGAATAAAGATGTTGAAAAGTAAGGGTCCTAGGATGGATCCCTGGGGAACGCCGGTTGGTGTTGGCAAGAAGAAGGAGGTAGAGTTCTTCCATCTGACTGCTTGGGATCTGTCAGATAGGTAACTGGAGAACCAGGCTAGAGAAGTGGGGGAGAGACTGAGGTTGGCGAGATGAGACAGAATGTGTTTATGGGAGATGGTGTCGAAAGCTTTAGATAGATCTAGCAATAGTATGGATATTAGTAGCCCGGAATCTCGAGCTTGATTGACTGTTTCTAGGAAGGATATTAAGGCAGTTATAGTGCTGTGGCCAGGGCGAAAGCCATGTTGGGTGGGTGTTAGGAGATGATTCTAGATTAGGAAAGGCATAAGTTGGTGGTGAACACATTTTTCCAATATTTTAGATATAGGGGATAGAAGGGCGATTGGACGGAAATTGGAAATGTTCGTGTTTTGCCACCTTTGTGAAGAGGTAGGATGTAGGCTGAGCGCCAGAGTTTGGGTACATAAGACTCTTAAGGATCTGTTAATGAGGATACTGATAGGGAGAGCTATGCCTTCTGCAGCACATTTAAGGAAGGAGGAGGGTATATTGTCAGGGGCACTGGAGCAAGGCTTTAGTTTATAAGAGCCTTTTTATAAAAATGGTTGAAACTGGTTTGATCTGGAAGTTGAGGGGGCAGTTGTTAGTGTTGTTGGGTAAAGTGGAGGGAGAGTTGGGAAAATTGTTTTTAGGGAAAGTTTTTGTGAGCTTAGCTATGGATTCAGTAAAGAAAGTATGAAGTGAGAGCTCAGCTCCAAGTCAGTTAAACTAGGGTCAGGGCAGGGGTTATTCCTAGACCCTGGATGCAGAAGGGAATTGACTGATTTCCAGAATTGTTTTGGGTTTTTCATATTGTTGGTTTGTAGTTTATTATAAATTTTTTTTTTGTCTGAAGAGATTAATTTCTTTACTTGGTTGCGGAGTTGGGTATACTGAAGTAAGGTAGAAGTTTTATTTTTCTAGTAAAGCTTCCAGGATTTGTTTTGTTTCATTGGACAGCCAAGGAGCAGGATTGGCTTTGACACGTTTGTTTCTTAGAGGGGCTAGGGAGTTGAGAGCATTTAGGAAGACAGAGTTAAAATGTTCAATGGCGTTGTCAAGGGGGAGAGAGTTTAGAAGTTGCCAGTTTATTTGTTTAAGAATATTTGAGAAGATTGTGGGGTTAAAGTTGCGAAGGTTACGTGTTTGAATGTAGTGGTGTTGATATTGAATGGAGTTGGCTGAGCGGTGAATAAAGGCAGGGAGATGGTCACTGAAGGAGTCATCTACATTTATGGTAAGTGTACACAAATAAACTACTACTGATTGGTAGTGTGGTTCTGGTTTGTCTAGACACAAGTCTCTGGCAGGTGAGCCAAGATGATTATCATGAGGAACGTTTGAGATTTATTAAGTTGAGAAAAACATTGGTATTATCAGGTATATTTCTCTAACAACTGTTTGCACTTTGAACTGCACTTTCAGCCAAGCCGTTTGACTGAGGGTATCCAGGAATACTGATAATATAAACAAAATCCCAGTCTTCTGCAAATCTCTTGAACTGCTGACTAGTAAACTGTGCACCATTGTCAGAAATAACTCTGTACGGACTACCATGGATAGAAAAATGTCACCTCAACTTAGTAATGACAGTACTAAGTTAGGATGGAAAGTAGGTCAATCTTAAAACAATATGAATAAGAGTTTACTAACACCAAGCAATGTTGACCATTCCACTCAAAGATATCTGTGGCTACTGTCTACCAGGGTAGCTCAAGAATCTGGCCTAAGTGAAGTGGTTCTTTTTGTTGATGCAGCTTTGTACTATTACACACTGAACAACATGAAAAGTATTTTCTCGCTATCTCTTGACATAGAAGGCCAAAATACTAGACTTCTCTCCCTTCTTTTGGTAGAATTATTTCCTGGGTGGCCACGATGCAAAATCTGAATGTATTCTTGTTGCAAGGATTTTGGAACAATCATCTTAGGACCTTTTCATGATGATACTATTATCTGACAAAATGTCATCTCTGTAGGGAATATACTGTTGCACTTCTACTGGTAAACAAGACTGCTTGGAAGGCCATCCTCAATTGATAAAGTGGTTGTGCTCCTGAAGAATTGGATATGAAGCTGTGTGAAGTTTGAGCTCATTAAAATGTGTGGAAGAAAATTTCTCACTTCCAAGACCTCAAAATCAAGCTGCTCGTTGTCATGCTGTTCTGTTTGTTTCTGGGAGATCTGGTTAAAATATCACAAAGATATAGACATTTGCTTTTTGTGTAAAAAAACAAATTGTACTTCAGCAATCTGAACAGCATGCATTGCAATCTAGCTGGAGCTGTATTTATAGGCTTTCTCAAAATAGTAAGAGTTTGGTGATCAGTTTCAGTCTGGATAGGTCGACTATAAATATAATCATGGAATCTTGACCATGCAAACACAGTTGCCAAAAGCTCTTTCACAATCTGGGCATACTGCATCTCAGTCTGGGTAAGAGTTCTCATAAGCTTAGGCTACTGGTCTACTCTTTTGAAGAATGACTGCACTTAGACCAACTTAGAAGCATCACAGGAGACAGTCAAGTACAGTTGTGTACACTTACCATAAATGTAAATGTTCGAGTGTATTCACTGCTGCAGTCCTAACCAATGGGGTTATCCGGCTCCCGGTAGTCCTCTATCAGCCAGAATATCAAAGGTAAGTAAATATAACATTGGCTATAGTCAGCTGTAAAGGACTTCAGGATGTCCGATACAAAAGGAGGCAGCCGATGTCACTTCCTCAGTCTTTTTTGCCATAACAGTCAGGAATCCCCAGAAAACCAGGATTAAGCCTAAAGAAACTTTGGCAAATAAAACCAGATTCAGCCTGTACCTTAGGAACGACCAAAAATGGGGGAAGGAGGGAGGGAAACCAGGACTGTAACAGTGAATACACTTGAACATCTACATCTTAAGTGTACACAACTGTACTATGTTCATCATGTTTCACTGTTGCAGTCCTAACCAATGGGTTGATTACCAAAGCCTAGAGAAAAGGGAGGAGGCACCAACAGAATCAAGAATTGGAGAGAATGCCCTGCAGAATAGCAGTGGCAAACTCTGCCCTGGCTCTAGAAAATAAAGGCAAATTATAATGCTTTGTGAAAGTGTGAACAGAAGACCATGTGGCAGTCTCCAAAATGTCTTTAGTAGGGACACCCCTTAAAAAGGCTGCAGAAGTGGAAGCTGCTCTTGTGGAGTGGGTCCTGACCCCTTGAGGAGGAACCTTGCCATTAAAGGGATAACAGAAAGTAATACTATGTGCAATCCACTTAGAAATGGTTTGCTTAGAGATAAGCTTTGCCCTGAGCTCCAGGGGCAAAACTGACCAATAACTGCTGATTTCCAAAGGTCTTTAGTCCTGTCCAGGTAAAACCGGAGCTGTCTGTGCACATCAAGAGAATGTAGGATCCTTTCACCTCTATTTCAAGGATTAGGAAAGAAAGTAGGAAGGTGTATGGACCGATTAAGAGTCAGGCTATAAACCACCTTAGGCATAAAAGAGGGACTGGTTCTCAGAGAGACACGATTTGCATGGAAAATAAGAAAAGGCTCCACAGCCATAAAAGCTTGAAGCTCCGAAACCCTCCTTGCTGAAGTTCTAGCTAAAAGGAAGGCAGTCTTCCAAGAGAGAAATTTTAAATATGCAGTGGCAGCTGGCTCAAAAGGAGGAAGAGCGAGTTTCTCTAGAACAAAATTAAGATCCCAGGCTGGAATAGGTGCCCTTCTGGGAGGTTTTAAGTTGCAAGCACCGCTGAGAAACATTTTCATCAGGGGATGAGAGAAAATGGGTTGCTCAAAAGAACAATGAGCAGAAATGGCTGTAGCATGGATCTTGATAGAGGAACATGAAAGACCACCTTGAAGCAAATCAGCCAAGTATTTCAGGATCAAAGGAAGAGTAGGCTGAGAAGAAGACTCCCCTCTATCCTGCATCCAATGAGAGAATGTTTCCCATTTGCCAGCGTAGGACTTCCTAGTGCTAGGCCTCCTGTCCTCCTGAAGTACATTGACCACATGCTGGGAAAGGTAAGAAGAAATGGATGGATTCATACAATGAGCCATGTTGCCAAATGGAGAGACTTAAGATGAGGATGTAGAATGTTTCCCCCTTCCTGAACCAAAAGATCTGGTTTCAGGGAAAGACGCCAAGGAGGAAATTGGGAGAGACTGAGAAGCAGTGGATACCAATGTTATCTGGGCCAGTCTGGAGCTATGAGAAAAGTCCTTGGTCTTTCATCCCTTATCTTCAATAATACTCTGGAAAGAGGAAGAGGCGGGAGGGCAAGAAAAGAGGATCCCCCCAATGGGGTACTTAGCTGTAGTTGACTTCAACTTTGTAGTCGGAAACCAAAAAGGTAAACTGCCAACCGGCACTCGTGCAAAAATGCTTCTGCTTTGGGCTCCACAGCAAGGAAGACTGAGAAAGTGACGTCGGCTGCCTCCTTTTGTATCGGACGTCCTTAAGTCCTTTACAACATACAGCTGATGTCATATCTACTTACATTTGGTATTTTGGCTGATCCAGGGCTAACGGGAGCCAGATAACCCCATTGGTTAGGACTGCAACAGTGAAACACGAACATCTGGTTTGTGATCATAGTGGCTGAGAGTTGGTGGGTTGGCAATTTTCTGTTTCAGGACATCAAACACTCTTTGATGCTGTTCTGACCAAAACCAAATTACATCTTTGCATGTCAGCTCTCTGAGCAATGGAGAAAGATGGCTTAATCAGGAATGAACTTGCCTAGATAGTTGACCATGCCAATAAAACGTTGTAAGGCTTGAACATTGTCTGGAGCTGGCATCTCAAGAATTGCTGTTTGCTTTGAACGATTTGGTCGTATGCCTGAAATGGTAAACAAATGACCAACATAAGTAACTTCTCGTAGCCTGAATTTGCACTTCTGAGGATTCAGCTTAAGTTTCACTTCAAGTGCTCTTCCCAGAACTTTCTTGAGGTTTCTGTCACGTTTGACTTCACCATTACCTCCCACTAAAATATCATCTACTATAATTGCACATGCATAGCCTGAAAAAAATTGCTCCATCACAAATTGAAAGACTTCACTGGCAGCATTTATTCCAAATGGCACTCTCAGAAATCTGCATCCTCCAAATGGTGTACCAAATGTGGTTGAAAATGAAGATTTTCAGTCAAGCAAAATTTGCCAAAATTAACTCTCTGCATCTAAGACAGAAAAAACAGTGGTGTTTGCCATGAGTGCAGGAACCTCTTTGTGCGCACTGGATGATTAGGTCTCTCTAAACTTTTTTTTGTTTTGTTATAATGATTGCTGTATAAGACTGTCTCTATGCTATTTTTGTTAAATTGTATGTCATTTCCTGGAGCTTTTCTCCCCGGGCCTCTACTGAAAATGGACATATATCCAGTTAGACTAGCCCGGTCAACAAATGTAAAATAAAATAAAATAAATAAATTTTAATACTTTGTTCAGATCTCTTGGATCAATACATATTCTGATATCATCTAAGCTTTTCTTATGAGCTACTACCATGGAGGATACCCATTCAGTAGGTTATTATACTGGACAAATTATTCCTAGCTGCACCATTTTGTCCAGCTTGGCTTTAACTTTGCTCTGCACACTAGTGGAACTTTCCGTGCTGGTCTGAAAACTGGGCTGATCTCTGGGTCTATCTTCAAAGGGTAAACAGCTGATAGTTGGCCTAGTTAGTCTGCAAAAATATCAGTGAAAAAATTGTTTGGACGAAGTTTGAGCTGCTGTCATGCAGGCTTACATGGTGAACTTCTTTATTAAATAAAAGCAGTCCCATTTTCAAACAGTCTCTGAGGCCTAATAATGACTGCATGTGTCTCTTGACTACAAAAAAAATCAAGTCATAGCATAGCTGTTCCCAGCAGAGTAACATGAATGCACTACTGAGCCTTCGGTTTGAATCTCTTCACCACCATAAGCAACAAATTCTTAAATCAAGTTGTTCTGTAGCTTTTACTCTAGCAAATGTTTCTGCTGACATAATACTGCAATTTGAGCAATTATCTACTTTGAGCTGTACAGGACTCTCATTTATCCAAACAGTACAAAAGATTTCATTCTTTGCCCAAAAATTACTGCAATGACTTTCACCAAGCACACACACACACACACACACACACACACACACACACACACACACACACACACACACACACACACACACACCATCAACATAAAAAGTAGGGTTGCAGCTTTCTAACTGATCAACTTGCCTCTTGGAATGTCCTCTTTTAATAAAAGAATGTACTTTATTTGATTTACAAAACCTTTTGTAATGATTCCACTTATTGCAAGAATAACACTGCTGACCAAAAGCTAAGCACTTTTCTCGTTTGGGTTCATGATTTCCACCACAATTACAACAGCTGACTATGAGGTTTGCTATGGGTTTTGCTGAAGTGGCCCCACCCTTAGGCCTGTATCTTTTAACCTCGTGCTGCATACTATCTACACGAGCTGTACAAGGTACTGAGAGGCTTGCTTTCACATTTGTAAGCATACTCACGTACCTATATGTAAGCTCATATACCGGACAAATCTCAACGGCTTTATTTAATATCAAATCACTCTCTCAAAGCAAAATCTTCTTCACTGTGTCATTACTAATACCACACACAAGCCTGTCCATCAACTCACCTCTCAAATCACCAAATCTGCACATTATAGACTTGCTTCTTAAGACAGTTACATATGCTGCAAAAGTTTCACCAGGCTTTTGATCTCTTCTGTAAAATAAGTGCCTTTACATAGTAAAATTCATTTTGGGGGTTACACATTTCTCTAAATATATGTTTTAACCACTCTGGGTCTTGCCTTGTTTCAGCCAGTACCACTATATGGCAGTCTTCCCCATCCCCTGCAAATACAGCAGGAGCATACACAAATGAATGCTCTCTTTCGATGGCCTCTGAACCACCTAAATTACGCAAAATAAATGCTCTTGTACATGTGTCTGTCAGAAAAAGTAGCCTGTATGAAAATATCATATTCCTGCTCAAACACTCTCTAGTTTTCTCCAATACTGTTATCACACACAAGCGGTGAGAGTCTGAAAAACTTCTGCCATGCCCACAGATTATAGCAAAACACAATGCAGTCTTGGTCCCTCTAATTATGCATGAACATTCACACACACCAGGGACTTGTAATAATATTCAAATTCACAATAAACTCTTCGAAACACTGTACTATGTGAAATATGCCTTGAAATAACTGCACTTTGCAAAATAACTGCACTGTAATACTACACACACAAATACTTTGCTCAATTCAGATAGTTTGAATGGCTTTAGTTAATATGAAAAAGTAGCGCACAGCGAAAAAATACGGTCATTTTCCCGTTTTTGTACATTTTATGCAATTTGGATATCGTTTCACTTTTGTAATTATTTTGAATATTTTTATCAATATGTCACAGTTTGGGACATTTTATTTAATAAGAAATTTGTTGTTCTGAGTGCTTTGTTTTATACTTGTAACAAAAGAAATCATTTAAGCAAGTTTTAGTACCTGGAATTTGTTTCTGACCTGTTCTGGGAGTCATTTAAGCAGTAGGGATGATCCACTCCTGTATATTCCTCCAACTTTAACCAGTTGCCTCATGTCTAAATCTGGATCCCATTCTGACACCATCTCACTCTTCTTGTGTGAATTAAAAAGATGTTGAGGCTTGGGTGCTCATTTAAGTAGTTTAACTACAAATACATCAGGATAGATTGATGGCAGAAACATTAAACTGACTACATACTTGCATGCTCGCACTCTGGCTGCTCACTCAAAATGGCACTCTTGCTTGCATGTGCTCAGTACTTGTATGCATGTGCTGACTCACTGGAAAGCTTCTTAAAGGTACATCACACACACTGATGTACAAACGGCCACACAAATATTACAATCGGTCTCTAAGTGCCCCAGCCCAAGACAACAGATGCACCTCTTGTGGACATCCAAATTCAGAATTTTGTGCCCACAAGAGATGGATCTTTTAAAAATCCTGGTGCTTTCTCAGACATGACTCAAACATACAGGGAATTATGCAATCACACACACAACTCTCTTAGAATAAAAAAGATACCTACAAAGCAAAGTTACCAGGAATTTGTTTGTAGGTAATAGGAAAGAAGAGAGAAGAAAAAAGGACATACAGACAGCTTACAAAAGCATGTGGGTGGGTGGGTGGGGGGAGTGAGGTGAAACCCAAACACATGCGAAAAAACTAACCTAATAACTAACGTACGGACTAATATACTAACACAGAGAGAGGTTTAGATAACATAGGAAGTATCTAACAGCAATCACCAAAACTGGATAGAAAAAGTTGACTAAAAATTGGAAAAACATTACTTATCTGCTCGAAGAAATGGAATCACATCTGTGCTGGAAGGCGACAAATGAGATCTAGGGAGTTAGGGAGAAATGAGGCATTACGGGAGAGGCAGGAGCTCGAGGCTCAGATCTCTAGTCTTGAGAAGTGGCATAGTCTGATCAGAGATCATACCCTATGACTCATCAATGAGGAAGAATAAAATGGACATCAGATAAATTATATATATATATATATATATATATATATATATATATATATATATATATATCAATAAATAAATATATATATATATATATATATATATATATATACATATACATACACACACACACACACATATATATATATATATATATATATATATATATATATATATATATATATATATATATATATATTCGAATGAAACTCATAGCCAGCCTTAGGCATAGGCCAACTAGGCGGCCGCCTAGGGCGCCGCCCTAGCAAGGGCGCTTTTCCAGTATTTATTTGATGTAGGTAGACCAGGATAGGGCACCAGGAGGTGTGGGAGGGGCGCCACGGTGCCCTTTCGCCTAGGGCTCCAGTTGACCTAAGGCCGCTCAATTATTGAAACTATAAACATTAATAGTATTCTTAAGTTGAGAAAGGCTTGTTTATAAAACATTTTGTAATATAAGATACATTTTTTAACATAAGACGTATCATCTAATTAGTATTTCCTGGGTGCACAGAAAATTAATTACAAACCTAAATATTATTTTAAATTGGGGTTTTAGTGTAGAAGCTAGTTAGGATTAGTTACACATAAGATTAGGAACATCACTAAAAAGCTCCTTAAACTGTACTTGTAAAAAATTTTTATGACATATATTTTTTATACATATGTTGATTACCACACACATTTGTCAGTCCTGTACGCTTATAGGTTTAATGAACGTACATTTTTTACACTGGATTTGGGTTTTATTTATTTATTTTTATGCATATAACCATCGTAGGTTAAATGGGAATTTGGAGGGTGTTAAGGCTGCATTCTAACTATACTGGTATTTTGCTAATTAATTAGATCATGTGATGTTTGAAATTCGTATTTAAACATTGGAATTGAAGCATCATGTGTTTGTCATCTACCTTGAAAAAGCTGAGTATTAACCGAGGGAAAAGCGCTTGGTTTTATTGTACAATAAAGTGAGTTTACTTGCAACTCTGCTGGTTTCCCAGGTCCTGTTGTGCCGTGGTTTATTTGTTTTTTTATATATATATATATATATATATATATATATATATATATATATATATATATCTATGGAAGCCCTTCATTTGTTCGAACTTTCAAATGTTGGAAACTCATATGGCCGACACCATATGAGCGAATGTTTGAAAGGCCGAAAAATGATAGCGGAGGTTCTACTACAGTGCGGAACTGGGTGATTCCCCTTTCCTGCACTGTAGTGCGATCTCGGAGTGAGAATACTTAAGTAGCAGGGGTGTGGGGGGTGCAGGGGGCTTGCCCCCTTGCATAACACAGTTTTACTGTGTTTACAGGTAGGTAAATGGTGCTATTTCAAGATGTCGGTCTTTTGGAATGTCGGCCATAAGAACATCGGCATTCTGAAGTAGACCCATATTTTATATATATATATATATATATATATATATATATATATATATATATATATATATATATATATATATATATATATCTATATATATATATATATATATATATATCTACATACACACACACACAAATTACAAACGCACATACACCCAAAAGAGAAATACAGAGATGGGGGGAGGGTGCAGCAATCTTTTAAATCATTTACTGTTATGGTAAATTTACTTAGACAACTGTACTATGTTCAACATTAGATCACTGGTGCAGCATCCTTTGCTGTATGGCTATATTACCAGAACTTAATATTTCAGGGAGAAGGAAGGAGTTTGAGAATCCAGGAGACCCTGGAGAATGGTCGTAGCAATACCTGTTATGGACCTGGAGAGGGAATCCTATTTGTAATGCTTTGCAAACATATGTACAAAGGACCAAGTTACTGCCTTTATATTACTTGTAGAGTCCACCCCTTTCCAAAAAAAGAAGCTAACGCTCTTGTAAAGGGTGCTCTGATCCTGCCTGGAAGTGACTTGTTATAGTAAAAACAGCAAGAATAAATAGCATGAGCAACCATCTGGAAATTCTTTGCTTTGACACTAGTTGTCCTGTTTACTTACTTTCATAAGCAACAAATAGCTGCTCAGCCTTCCTGAAGGATTTTATTCTGTCCAAATTGTACCTGAGCTACCTGTGGACATTCAAATTATGTACGATTCTTTCTCCCTTGTTTGTCTGGAAAGAATACTTTAGGATTATGGTTCTGATAAAGTCAACATTGAAACCACTTACAGCATAAAAGGAAGATTTGTTCTCACCCTACCCATATGAATAATTAGAAGTGCTGACACACCATAAGAGTCTGTAACTCAGATACTTATTGCTCTGACTTCTGTCAGAAGCATAATGCTGTTTTACAAGTTAAAAACCTCAAAACAGCCTTATGAGCTATTCAAATAAAAGTAGTGTCAGTTTTATAGGTTCACAGATTAGTAATAAGCTAACTGCCCTTGTGGACCATTTTAAGCCTAGCCAATTATTGCATGTGAGAATCAAACCCTGCACACCTTGTGTCTGCAAGGGAAACACTAACCATTGTGCCAACCTCCTGTTTTAAGCAAAAAGATTCTAAGGGGAAGCCATATGCTTTCCAGATGAGCAAATATGTACAGCCTCTTTTAAAAACTGTTTGAGCTGAGGTAAGGCAGAAAGGGTGATCCAAGGACATGCAAGCAGAGGTGGCCAAATGATGAATCTTGACTGAAGACTAGGAAAGGCCACAGGATAACTATCACACATTTTCTAGAACCAGAGGCATCTGGGCCTTAAAAAGGTCCTGGTTCTTAGCATGGAGCAAACTAGAACATCTTTTCCACTTACTTGCGTGTAATTTTCTAGTAACAAGTTTTTAACTTCTATTAGCACCAGCTGCACATCCTCAGAAAAATAGGTACCTTAAAGTAATTGCAATTCTACCATCCAGGCAGTCAACTAAAGAATTTTCAGGTTGGTTTGTATCAAACAACCCATGTCTTGTCGAAGTAAATCCACCCGGTGAGGAAGCCTGTGTTAACTGCCCTTGCCCTTTTTCAAAAGAAGGGAGAACCACTGTTGCCTGGGCCAAAAGGGAGTCACCACAAGGATCTTTGAGGTTCCATTTTGGATCATTAGAAGAACCCTGGAAATCAGCGGAAAAAATATAAAAGCATTCAGGAAAATTCACATTGATGGGAATGAGAAGGCATGTGTTTTTCAAGCCTGCTTGTGAGGAATTCTGGAGCAGAATTTGTCTGCTTTAAAAGGAGGCAAACAAATCTATTTGAGGTGTTCCCCACAGTTGGAGCAATTCCTGGAAGACCCTGGCGCAGTTTACTTTTGTGAGAATCGGTCTTGGTCCTGTTCAGATCATCTGCTATAATATCCTGCTCTGACAGAATCTAAGTAGCCTTAAGATTCAAAATGAGCTAAGGCGCTACCTCCCAGGCTATCATGGTAAACCTACAAAGGTGGTAAGATACAGTATTTCCCCACGTTTGTTTACATACCACATCACAGCTGTACTCTATGATTACATACAGAGATTCTGGAGATTAGAAATGACTTAATGCTTTTAGAGCATTTATCATTGCCATCTCCTTGAAATTTCCATGACTGTGTCTGTCCTGCTTGCTCCAAAGACCCTGCACTTTTATAACATTTGGAACAGCCCTCAAACGCATCTGCTGTGACAAACTGAGGAGGAGGAGAAAGGGGAAACTTGGAATGATGGACAACTGGTCTACCCATCACATTTCCCTAGCTACAAACTCCAGCAATGGATATGAAATGACAGAGCACTGATGTTGGGACCAGACTGAGCTGAAGTAACTAATGAATTTTATTTATATGAAGTCTGGTCATGGGAACTGTGATAATCACAAAGGGCATGAAGCCCTAATCAAGAGATATTCCCTGGCAGATGCAAGAGACTAGTTGAAAAAAATCAGGAAGTTATTTTTACAGTTCTATTTTGTCTAGAGGAAAAATGGGCTTTCCCAGCAATGTAACCACAGAAGAAATGACAAAGAATTTTGGGAAGTTCACCTACAACCCCAGACTGAGGAGTTTCTTGACACAAGTCAAAGAATCTTGACACTTGGAGAAAGACTCTGCAAATATAAGACCATCTTTAAATATGGAAATACGTGAATTCCTAGAAGTCTGTAGTAAGCAACTACTGCAGCCACATCCTTTGTGAATACCACTGGGGCAGTAGATAAACCAAAGGATAACACTGAGAACTGATAATGTAAGCCAAATACTGCAAAAATCTTTAAAAAGTATGAATTCTGTGAAAACTGAAATGTGAGGATAAGCATATTTTGTTACCATAAACTGAAAGAAGGATGAGAGGTACCAAAGTCTGGAGACAGAACATCTTGAACGTTGGGACTTTGACAGAGAATTCAGGAAAAGGTACATCTAGGACAAGTCTCCAAGTTTCTTCTTTCTTTGGCACCAGAAATATTCTTGAATGGAATCCTTTCCCTAATGATCTGATGACATTACTTCTATGACCCCCCCCCCCCCCACCACCAGAGATAAGATGTACTCCTAAACTGGAGAAACAGGAAACTCTAGTTTACCAGATGAGGAAGAAAAGCCTGAAAAGGAGGAAAGGACTCCCTCTGCCATTAGTACCTTTGCTGACGTATTCTCCAAACTTATTTGTCTGAGACTACCCAATGCTGTTGAGAAAAAAGATGCAGATCTAAAACGTAGGACAGCTTTGAAGAATTGCTCCAGGGTGGGGGAGGTACTTGAAAAGTTAAATAGTCATTCTGACTTTCTACCCTGTCCTTAGTTCTGGGTGGTTGCCCTTTATTTTTGAGCCTGTTCTGCTTCCTATAAAATGGTCCTGAATTGGAAAGAATTCTTGCTGAGCTTTGAAAAAGAGTCTGGAAAAATATGGGTAACACCCAACTTCCCCCTTTCAACAAACCTTTTAAATATCTCTGCAGCAGAAGGGCCTAACAAAACATTGTTATCAAGGGAAGGATTTTAAAGTTCAGCTTTTAACACCTTCTGGTAATTTTTGAGAATGAAACCAAGCAAATTTTCTCATAACTGAACTAGTAGCAGCAGCTCTGGATAAATCAGCAAAATAACAGGAGTATTTTAGAATGTTTGGTTATAAGAGAAGCAGAAATTGTTAAGGAATTCAAGAAGCTTTAACCTCTGAAGAAGAATAATCAATAGTTAACTTATGCTCTCAAAAGCTGCTAAAGATTTTACCATATGAACCTGGTAGTATAAAATTCTGGAAGTTAATGTAGCAGAAGACTAAACTTTCTTCACATATGTATTACAAGTTTTCTCAGCCTTGCTAGAATGAAGCAGGTTAGCATTTATAATATGATTGGCAGTGGATAAATTTGATAAGGAAAGTGCTAAATCTGATATGGGATTAGACAAAAAGAGATGTAAGTGTCTGAAGTAGTCTACATCACCTGTCAGACGTTTTAGGAGCAGAGGCGGACTGTTAGTCATACCTGCAAGATGTTAAGAACACATCCTCTAACGCTGATAAAACTGTAAATCCAGATGTAAAAAATCATAATACTTCTGCTGGGAGAATGGAATTTTATTCTGTTCCCAGAGAAATAATTATTTCATTTCAATTATAGTTTCAGAAAAAGACACTCTTCAGGAGGGAAATCTGAAAAAACATTTTCTTGATATTTAGAATCCTCAGTTTGAGGACAGTTCACTTTAGAAATAAAATCCCCTTCCAGTCTCTGCTTCTCTGATGAGAATCAGTGTCAAAGACAAGAGAATTATTTTTCTTTTTGAAATCAAACAAACAGGATTTAAAACATTAAAGGCTTGAAATAAACTTTTAGCTAAACCCATCAAGATTTCCCTGTCCGTAGTGAAAAAGGAGAAGCCATATGCTGAATTTTTTTTTTCGTAGCAAACCTCCTAGCAAAAGACTGACTCAATGGCACAGGACTTTACCCAGCAATCAGGCACCTTAGCTCACTGATGCAGGAAAACATAGTCTGCGCCCTCTTCTGAGACCAGAGTGAGTTCTTCCTTGACTAGAGAGGACAACCCAGCAGCCACAAACAACATGTCAAACTCATGGTCCTTAGTGAGGAACTAAACCAGTGGGCAAAATGGCAGTGATGATTGCTAGAGAGACCCAGGTCTAACCACAGTCACTGATCTGTGGCTGAGGTAGTGAGGAAACCAGCCTGAAACAGGGCAATTTCTGAGTAATTTTCTTCCTCTTCCTGTGCAAGGTGAGAGAGAAACTGAAGACTGAAGCAAATGCTCTTTGGTTGACAGGGAAATGAATCAAGAAATAAACGAGTCCTACCAAGTAGAGCACCTTCAGAACAGAAAAAGAGAACAGAAAAAATGACAGAGAAATGTGAAGAAGAGTGCACATGATTGTGTGTTGAAGTATCAATGATGAAGAATATAGTAAATATAGTAAAAATGACAAAAATACTGCAGTAAAAGTTAAAAGTTAGCGCTTTTCGTTTATCACAAACTTCTTCTTCAGACAAAAAAAGTCAAAGACCCCCCCCCTAAAAACATCACATCCTTAGGCGGCAATTAAATCAAAGTAATAAATAGTAATAGAAAAAAAAAAAAAAAATAACCTGTCATTAAATGACAAGAATGACAAAATACATAAATCACACAAAGAAAATATATAATCAAAAAAATACTCAAAAAATATATATACATATATACATATTTAAAAACATATATATACAAAAATGTGTCTATTTGACAGGAAATGAGCCTGAGTAAATCAGCAAACTTCCTGAATGGTAAATCAAGATTTTAAGGTAAAAATTTCTGTGACCCTCCCACAAACCATAAATTCCAAACTTTAAAAACAGTTTTCAACAAAAAGTTTAGAAAACAATACAGTAAACTGATTTTAACACAGTTGTTACACAGAAACCTTCAGTAAGGAAAAACAAATATCCTGACATCCAGTGACAGTCCTTAAAAACATTTCCAATCTTAAAACAAAATCATCTAAAGAAAAAAAAAAAAAATGACCGCTCCCCAAAGTTCATGGATGATGCCGCAGTACAAGGACAAAATTAATGACTTCAACAATTGGCTAAGCTTCTGGTGCCTTTCTAAAGGGATTCAGTATCTGTCTGCCTGGGATGACATGGTTGACAGACCACGATGCTTTGCCAGAGATGGCCCTCACCTGTCACCCCTATAGTGCCTTTTTTAGGCAAGGTTCAAATGACAAATTCACCACCGTAACAGGAAC
The DNA here is from genome assembly GCF_019279795.1 of Protopterus annectens. Classification (NCBI taxonomy): domain Eukaryota; kingdom Metazoa; phylum Chordata; order Ceratodontiformes; family Protopteridae; genus Protopterus; species Protopterus annectens. The sequence continues at coordinate 882,734,638 of NC_056744.1, read as the reverse complement.
AGGCAAGCAAAAACTGAGGGTGATGCTACTCAATGCTAGAAGTCAATCTCAAAATGCACTCACTCGAGGCACTCCTTAAAATGGAGAACATCAACATCTGTGCAGTGACTAAGACCTGGTTCAAGGCTCCAGAGATCACCCCTGCACTCCCAGGCTATAACTCATACCACACTTTTCGGCCATGTAACCTGGACCGGAACACCAAAGGCGGAGGGGTGTCCATATTCATTAAGGATATCCACACCTCCAGGCTAGTTGCTCAGCATAATGCAGCCGAGGTTATCCAAGTGCAACTAACTCTGGGCAAAACTGCAATCCAAATTGTAGCTTGCTACAGATCACCCACCATCCCACTTCTCATTTCTTGATGTACTGGAAAATATTAGGGTTCAACCAAACACCCTAATAATGGGCGATTTCAACTACCCCACCATTAACTGGGAAAACTACTCATGTACCAACTCCTTCGCGCAACGCTTTATGGAATTCATAAACTCCAATGCCCTGGATCAACTTATCCACACCCCCACCAGGGACAACAATATCCTAGATCTAGTCATTACCAACATGAGTGACTGGTGTTCCACACCTGAAGTCAATGCCTCACTGGTCCAATCCGACCATAACCTAATTACCTAGATATACACATCCTGCCTCCACCCCCCATTAAGGAAACCATGGTAAAAAATTTCTCCATAGCCAACTTCAGGCTTCTTAAGACAGAAGTGGTGAACTTCAAGACACCCATGCAGATGGACAATACAGTTACAACTACTGAATCCTACAAAATTGCACTTTATAAGCACTTACATGAGTACATGGATCGTGCTATCCCAAACAGAACCAAGACGCTATCCTCCAAAAAAAGGAAGCCAATCTGGTGGTCCCCTGCCATAAACAAGCTGTACAACAGAAGGAAGAAACTCTTGCAAAAGAGAGTAAAAATCCCACGAGTGGAGGAGCTCCCTGGTCAGCCTCAGTAAGAAGCTGCAATCCCTGATAAAATCCTCCGAAGCTAGTTACAAAAACAAAATCGCCACTGATTCTAAAGACAACTACAAAGCATTCTAGAGCTATGTCAAGAATCTCAATAGCAACACTCAGATCTGCTCCGAGTTACAACACAATGGCACTAAATATACAGACCTAACTGATATTGCCAACATCCTGGCAGATAGGCTCAGTGCTAACTTTACCCCCCTCTCACCCCCTAAAGAGCCCATCTCTATACCGGAAGAATGCAAAGTTACTGTAATCATGGCTGCACAGGTAAAAACCACACTCTCCAAAGCCAAGAACATAGCATCCATGGGACCAGACAACATCCCAGGCTGCATTCTACACGAACTACAGAACAAACTGGCACCCACATAAGTACCATGCTCAATCATAGCCTCACCTCAGACTTTGTGCCTCCTGAATGGCGTACAGCAATGGTTACCCCAGTCCGCTAGGGGGGAGCCACCACAGACCTCGGGAACTACTGCCCCATTAGCCTAACGAGCCTCATCTACAAGGCCATGGAACTTATAAACAAAGACATTGGTAATCTCTAAACTCTGGATCCCACCCAGTTCGGGTTTGTAAAAGGCAGATCATGTCTCCTAAACCTGATAGACTTCTTTGAAGCAGTCACCAAAGCCGTAGACAAGGGTAAGGTGGTTCACACAGCCTATCTAGATCTTGCCAAGGCTTTTGACACCATCCCCCATTCTGGAATTATAGATAAACTCACTAAACTAGGTATAAATCCCTATGTCACAAGATGGGTTGCCAACTGGCTCACTGACAGAACCCACACTGTGAAAGTAGCAGATTCCAAATCCGACTTCAGACCAGTGACAGGTGGAGTAGCACAGGGTTCAGTCCTGGGTCCTCTCCTGTTTGGTATCTACTTTTCTGAAATACAGGCTAACACAGAAGGTCTTTAGCTAACGAAGTTCGCAGATGACTGCAAACTAGGAGCCATAATCGAAACTCCTAACAATGTGGATATCCTACAAAAGGGCCTCACTGAGACAGATGCTTGGTGTCAAAGCCATGGCCTCAAGCTCAATGCCAGAAAGTGCATTGTCATCCCCTTTGGTAAAAACTCTGTACCCATCAACTGCAACATAGGCGGTAGTATACTTAACACTGAAAGTGTGATAAGAGACCTTGGGACACAGGTGGACAGTAGTCTCTCCTTTGATAATCACATCACCACAGTAGTCAGGAAATCCTTCTACTTGGCACACCTCATCACAAAAGGTTTCTCATCCAGAAAAAAAGAGGTCATTGTTCCCCTCTACTCACCACTCAGACTCATTACAGAGTACAACGCCCCTTTTGGTATGTACCCCACAAGACATCTACAACAACTGGAAAGGCCACAGAAATACCTCACAAAGAGGATTACCAGCCTCAAACAGATGCCCTATGCAGACAGTCTCAAAAAACTCCAGCTTTACTCCGTCGCATATCGCCTACTCAGAGGTGATCTCTGCCTAACATACAAAGCTATGTCAAACCCAGAGCTGTTGGACATGCTCCACTTAAAGAAATCCCAATCCCTCCAAGTTACACGCTGTAGGGACCTAAACCTTGTCACCACAATAATCAGAACATGCTGGAGGGATAGATTCCTGTCCCAGAGACTTCCCATACTCTGGAATAAACTACCTATCTATATCAAACAAAGCTCCTCATTAACACTCTTCAAAAAAAATCTTGATGATTGGATGGGAAATAGGAAATTCACCGCAGGCTCTGCTCAACAGTGGCACAGGAAAATAATTTTCTTGGGTGGTAAAAGCCAGGGTACCTTTTTGGCTGGGCTTGTATAGGCCCCAGGGCCGATAGCCTAGTACCTACCTATCAAAGGCAAGGATACCCTGAAACTTTTAGTGCCCTAACCACTACTGTTATGAAAATCTCCTTGTGCCCACAGTTGTTAGGGCATGTGGAAGGTACTCTGAAGCTTTAATGACTGGACGGTGCATATATCCTTAACTTAGGCTACTTCAACAGTGGGCTAATGTTGAACAAAGCTACTGTTTTCCAAGTCTTTCATAAATTAATCTTACTTTTCAGGCCAATTTGATAAAAAAACATCCATACCTTAAACCAAGGACATTAATGTAGATACCCACCTCTATAAAAACAAGGGAAATTATTAAGTTAATTCTACATTAAATGTGATCAATACATTTTGACATGCCTAACCCAGCAGCCCAAGATCACAACACTATATCAGCTTTACCGGTACTTTTCCATTATCGGGGCAATAAGTACTTCCTGATTTCGTTTCATTTTCACAGGACAGTCTCAGACTAACTAGACGGAAATGAAAAGTGATGTTCATCAGCCAAATGGGAAAGAAATGAAGCACCATGGGAGTGCCTAAACGTATTACAACTGGTAAAGTGCAAAAATTCAAGTATAAGAAAATGTTAACAGTTCACAGAGAGAAAATATTACAACTCATTCATTCCACACACTTGCATGCACACTCACTTCTAGGCATATTGAAAAGCCAGTGCATTACAGGTATATCTTAATTAAAGACCACTACGATCACAACAGTCTTTTTTTCGGGGGGGGGGGGGGGGGGCATTTGACAATTGCGACTCCGGATTACGTTAAAAAAAGATATGTGCAAGCAGTTTTTTATTCTCCATTTCACCCTGTCTCAAAGCATGACCATGGTATTTACCTGCCATTTTACACAATCTGATTAACATGTGTCCCATGTACATATACCTCTCAACTCTCCCATGACGTCGGCTCAAATGCCTCCTTATTCCCTACAACTGGCGGTTTTAGGAGAAAAGTGTGGTCGATCACAAATAGCGGCAATCATTTGAGTTATACACTTGTTTTTCTCTGAATAATGCATGCTAATTCGCTTCCTATTAAACCCTGCCGGCATGCATTATTCTGAGTAAAACAAGTCTATAAGTAAAATGATTGTCATTATTTATTACTTTTGATCGACCATTCTTAATAAATCTGACAGGAAAATAAGTGTGTGTGGTACCCACATCAGCTGAACGATCAATGTTATAATGAGCGCTCAGATTCCAAACGCTCATTATGACTGTTGCCCCGATAACGGAAAAGTATCACTTTACCTTACCTCTGTCCAGCCTTTCTTACACAGTTACAACATAAAGTCTAGATACAGTACTAAAAAAAAATATTTCATACTTGACTATTTTAAACATATACTGCAGTTACAGATAAGACTCCCCTACCTCACATTTAAAATGCATCTGACTGCACACTACAGAAAACTGCATTATAAAATAACATGTGGTTTCCATTGGGACTTTTCTTGCAAATGTTGTTTGTCTTTCGGCTTTTCCCGGTTAGGGGTCGCCACAGCGGAACTTTGGTCTGCTAATGATTGGCAGTTGGTTTTTATGGTGTTGAGTTGCCAGCCTGATGCCCAACCTTCAACGAAGGCACGCCCATTCAATGCATGTCTTTCGAATGCCCACTCGACCGCGGGGAGGACATGCAGACTTCCACACAGAAGGTACTCCCAACCCAAGCCGAGAATCGAACTGGAGAACCTCTTGCTGTGAGGCAACAATGCTACCGATGCACCACCGCGGCTAATATTAATAAAAAAAAATGTTTTACTTAAAACTACTTCTTCACTCTCTTCAGTGTCCTTCTAAACATTAATGACTAAGGTATATGCTTTGCAGTTCACCCATTAGTTTAACACAGTCAACAAACGTCCAGTCTTCCTCAGCAACTTCTTCTTGCAAAGGCACATTTTACATGTCTACTCCTCTATTGAATGGGACTGATGCTTTATAGTCTCAAATGTATTCAATAAATTTCACAATGATGGCACTCTTCTTCTTGAGCCCATCTCCTAATACCAGTCTCTGGTCAAGTCAAAGGTACATTTGATTTTTCTAGTCAGCTCCCTGTGCTTTCTTCTGTCACACATACATTTTCCATAGGAACAATGGAAAACATTTTACCTACAATGCTTTTCTACGGGTTTTGTTACTGTCAGAAGAATAACAAGCAAAGTCACATTATGCTTGCTGTATGACCCTTTTGTGGCTAAACTTTATTTCCAACTTAGCCTGCTCTGCATCAAAATGTCTTTTATCCACCACCACAAAAAATAAAAAAAAATAAATATATATATATATATATATATATATATATATATATATATATATATATATTCTGAAAAAAGCTGAATACAGCATCTTGAACCTCATACCTGGGTCTTGACATATCCTGAAAGTTGGGATAAACTTGCTTCTATTCTACATGGTGTACAGTGAGTAATAATTTTCCACAAACTCTCTGCTGTCCCCAATGTTCTTTTGTCACAAATTTGTCTATAGCAACTCTCTGCTGGTATGACTGCATCTTTACTAAATAATATCTTGACTACTTTCACATGGCCCAGTTTGGAACATATACATAATGTGCCCTCTCAGTTAACAAATCTTGATGTGGAACACAACTCAGGTTGCTTGTTTTGTACTTTTATAAAATTAATGAAATCTGTTCCTTGCAGTTTGTCTGCATGCTCTGTCTTCCATCTCTACAAAATTTTATACTAATCTGCTTGAAAATTCTCAAGCTCAGCCACACTGTTTTCATTTCAACCTCTGATTTTTGTAGTTTTATAAGTCCATATGAGCAGTTATTTGACTTTATTCTTTCATTGTTTCACTTACTTTGAACACCTCTGACTTCATATGATTTATTTTTTCCTCTAAATTACAGTCAGTCATCTCCGGTACCAAACTTGAAATGCTTTTATCTGAATATCCACAAGATTATTCCCAGCCAGTCTTTTCTTCTCCTCCTTTTCTGGTTGATTTTCTTTTACTTTCTCCAAATTTCTTCTTTACTGGCATCTAGGTTCGGTAATTATGAGCCAGTAACTGAATTTTACCCACAATGATCGCTTTTACTGGCTTTTCCTCCCTCAAGTTTCAATTTTCACACAGAGTTCTAATCAACCTGTTGTTCAATGTGCAGCCATCTTGGAATTTCAACTCTCTGACTACCTTTAGCAACATCATAGCTTCCCTTTACGACTCACTCTCAGGATATCCAGTTTACAGTGGTAACTACAGTACCCCAAACCCTAACACCCTCCTTTCCCCTGCCTTGAATTTCTGCAATCAATTAAGTGCTTACTACCCTAATCCATTTTATTTTGAAAGGACTGAATCTCCATTACTACATTACCCTTGTCTGGGCTGTCATATCGGGCACCCTTCTCATTAATGCAAAGCCAAATATATGTCAACCACATACCCACCTTCTTCCCATTATCTACATATTCTTCCTTCAATTATCCATTATTAGGAGCATTCAGAGACTTAAACCAACAGGAAGGAAATCAGATAAAATGCAAGTACGTAGTATCAGATATCAGGTTCATGGCACGACAGCACAATAAAAATATAAAAATACATCATTTCAGTACATTTGTAATGCCATTCATTACCACAGAAACAGGTAAAAGTATTTTTTCACTTAACACCCAAAACAATGTGTACTTATAATTGACAAGAGCTGGTAATGAAGAAAAAAAAAAAAAAAGACATGCAGCAAACAATAAAAGGCACAAGAAAGTACAGTTTTGTACCTACCATAAATGTAGATGTCCGAGAGGTATGCATCTGCAGTCCTAACAAATGGGTTGTCCTGTTCTCAGGCAGCCCTTGATCGGATTCCAAAGTCTGGGTCTGGCCTCGGCTGATGTCGCACTTCACCCGACGTCATAGCTGCAGTTCTTCGGGTATAAAGATATCAGCCGACGCCATTTTCCTCAGTGTTTCTTGCCCCAGATGCCAGGTGCCCTCTAGGAAGGCTAAATTTGGATAAATATAATAGTTTCCAAATAACAGAGAGCAAATAAAAATAAACATGTATATACATATATACAAACAAATACACCATAATGGATTCCCCCAGCTAGCTAGAAGATGGGCAAATACCCTAGGAGTACCACAGAGGGAAGGAGGAGGGGAATCCTGACTGCAGATGCATACCTCGGACATCTACATTTATGGTAGGTACAAAACTGTACTATGTCCTTCAAGGATGCATCTGCAGTCCTAACAAATGGGTAGAATACCATAGCCAAACTGGGGAGGAGGTAATAATAAGATTATGGTGTAGCTAAGATCCCTTGCAAAACAGCAGTGGCAAAACCTGCTCGGGATCTGGAGTATAAGGGTAGATTATAATGCTTGGCAAATGTATGCACGGAGCTCCAAGTAGCAGCCTCTAAAATGTCTTTGGTAGGCACGCTGTAGTAGTGGCTGTAGCCCTTGTGGAGTGAGGTCTGATGTTTTCTGGAGTTGCCTTTCCATGGTAAGAGTAACAAAATCTAATGCAATTTCCTATCCACTTAGAGATTGTCTGTTTTGAAATTGCTTTTCCTTCCATTCCTGTTGCATATGCTACCAGTAGCTGGTCAGTCTTTCTATTGGTCTTGGTTCTGTCCAGGTAGTTGCCTATGTACATCCAAGGTATGTAATAGTCTTTCTCCCCTGTTCTGTGGGTTGGGGAAGAATGTAGGCAGGTGGATAGCTTGGTTTAAAGATACCCTGGAGACCACCTTTGGCATAAAAGTAGGATTAGTTCTCATGGACACTGTCTTGATGGAAGATAAGGAAGGGCTGTACTGCCATTAATGCCTGTAATTCAGAAACCCTTCTTGCTGAAGTGATTGCAAGCAGGAAAGCAGTTTTCCATGATAAGTACTGTAATTCTGCTGTTGCTGCTGGCTCAAAAGGAGGGAGTGTCAACTTTTCTAGCACAAAGTTCAAGTCCCATGCGGGCAATGGTGGCTTCCTTGGTGGTTTTACATTTTTAATTGCTCTCAGAAACTGCCTGAGTTGAGGATGTGAGAAGACTGGAGGGTCCATGTTGTATTCTGCTGAAATAGCTGATGCATGAATCTTAATGGAAGAATAGGACAGGCCATTGTGGAAAAGCTCTGCCAAGTATTCCAGGATGTTAGCTATGTTTACCAGTGACACTTTCTCCTTTTGCTGCACTCCAAATGAGATATCTGTTCCATTTTGCTGAGTAAGTTTTCCTTGTTGAGGGTCTGCGAGCCTCCAAGATAATGTCTTTAACCCTTTGAGATAAATCTGGGTTATTTTGTCTTATACAATGTTCCAGGCAGCTAGCTGCAGCGTTTTTAGGTTTGGATGCAGGGTTTTGAAGTTGTTCTGTGTTAGCAGTAAGGGAACTAGGGGCAAAGGCCATATTTGTTCCCGAGACATACTCCTCAGTAATGGGTACCAATGCTGCCTCGGCCAGTCTGGAGCTATCAGGATGATCCTTGGGCGGTCTTCTTTGATCTTCAATAGCACCTTGTGCATCAAAGGAAGAGGTGGGAATGCATATGCTGTCAGGATTTTCCAACTGAAAGATAGGGAGTCCACCTTCCAAGCAAGTGGGTGGTATGCCCTTGTGCAGAATTTTTTCACTTGGTGGTTGTGTGGGGATGAGAATAAGTCTATTTCTGGTAGTCCCCATTTCCTTGTAATGGATTTGAAGATGTCTGGATGCAGCATCCATTCGTGGGCATCCGTGGTAGTTCTGCTTAGGATGTCTGCTAGTATATTTTCTTTTCCTGGTACAAATATAGCCTGTAGCTGAATGTTGAAGCTCAGGGCCACATTCCAGAGGTCCATTGCCATCCGGCATAGAGGGTATGAATGTGTGCCTCCCTGTTTGTTGATGTACCACATAACTGTGGTGTTGTCCGTCCTTATCAGCAATTGACCCTGTCAAGAAACGGTCTGAATGTCTGAATTGCCACTTTTACTGCCAGCATCTCCTTTTGATTTATGTGTAGGTTCAGCTGGTCTTGAGTCCATAAGCCTTGTATGCACTTGTCCAGCATGTCGCCCCCAACCGAGGTCTGAGGCGTCCGTGGTGATAGTCTGGCTTGGTTGAGGGCTGTGGAAGGGCAGTCGTTTGTTCAATTGACAGGCCTGAGCCCACCATTGGAATTCTTGCTTCAGGCATGGAATTATTGGAATTTGGGTTTCTAGGCTGTGCTTGTGCTAAGACCATAAATTCCTTAGGTACCATTGCAACTTCCTCATATGTAGTCTGGCATGTGGAATCAATATTATGCAGGATGCCATGTAACCCAGGGCTTGCAGGACTTTCCTTGCTGTTAGCTGGTTCTGCGTTGTTAATGCCATGAAATAAAGAGGAAGGTGCTTCTGCTTTTCTGCTGTGAGGGATGCCATTTGATTTGATGTGTCCAGTTCTGCACCCAAGAAAGTTATCCTTTGGGATGGTATCAGCCTTGACTTTTTGATATTGACTGTGTATCCCAGGGCTTGCAGTAGATGAATGACCTTTTTCAAATCTTTTGCTAATTTGTTTTTGTTGTCCGCTTGTAAAGTACAGTTTTGTACCTACCATAAATGTAGATGTTCGAAGATCCACATTGCTGCAGTCCTTACACTTGGGTAGTCCGCTGTCCTCGGTTGGCCCGAATATCAAAGTATTAGGCTGGCGGGTCAAGGCTTAAGACTGACATCAGGACGTCAGGGTACAAATGCGCATGACCGACGTCATATCCTCAGTCTTTTCTTGCCCCAGATGTCAGAAGACCCTAAAAAGAAAGGTCAAAACCAAAAGACAGCAAAGAACAACCAACCACCCTAGTACTAACCCTATGTACAATATATACAATATTCACAATATGTACAACCCAAACCACACAACCTCTAACTACAGAGGGAAGGAGGGAGGTTTGACTGCAGCAATGTGGATCTTCGAACATCTACATTTATGGTAGGTACAAAACTGTACTATGTTCTTCATCTCACATTGCTGCAGTCCTTACACTTGGGTAGAATCCCAAAGCAGAGGTAAGGGAGGATGGCAAAACTACAAAGCAGTAGGAGCTGCCAAAATGCCCTGTAAAATTGCAGTGGCAAAACCAGCCCTAGATTTAGAGTAAAGTGGAAGGTGGTAATGCTTAGAGAAAGTATGCACTGAACTCCAAGTAGCTGCCTCCAAAATATCTTTAGTTGCCACCCCTTAAAAGGCTGTAGAAGTGGCAGTAGCCCTAGTGGAATGAGGCCTAATCCCAGCTGGAATCTCCTTACCATGATGGGAATAACAGAAAGCAATACAAACCCAATCCACTTAGAAATAGTTTGTTTTGACACAGGCTTGCCCTGAGAACCCAAAGCAAATGAAACAAATAACTGCTGAGACTGCCTGAACCCTTTAGTTCTGCTCAAATAATATCGCAACTGCCTGTGTATATCCAAAGTGTGCAAAATCTTTTCCCCTTTATTTTGGGGGTTTGCATAAAAAGTAGGCAAATGAATAGTTTGGTTTAAAGCCACACTAGAAACCACTTTAGGCATAAAGGAAGGGTTAGTACGCACAGATACCCTATCCTTATGGAAAATTAAGAAAGATTCTTTTGTTTGTCCGGGGTCAAAGAGGCCATCTGGGATGCTGTATTCAGTCTCACACCCAGAAAGCACATGTCCTGAGAGGGTACTAGACTGGACTTTATTTCGTTCACAGAATACCCCAGGCATCTTAGCACTGCTATCACATATTGTAAATGATGAAGAAGTTCGTCCTTTCCTTGGGCCAGAATCAGGCAGTCGTCCAAATAAGGATAGATCTGTATTCCTCTTAGCCTGAAGAAAGCTATCACTGGAGCCAGAACCTTCGTGAACACTCTGGGCGCAGTAGATAAGCCAAAGGGCAATGCAGAGAACTGATAATGAGAAGTCCCAGCTCAGCAGATACTTCCTGCAACTTAGCCTGATAGGAACATGAAGGTAAGCCTCCTTGAGATCCAGAGTCACCATCCAGTGATCTTTGCCCAGCAGAGGTAAAAGCTGTTGTAACGTCAACATTTTGAACTTGGGAATGTCCAGATAAGTGTTGAGGTTAGATAAATCCAGAATTGGTCTCCACGTGTTCCCCTTCTTTGGTACTAGGAACAGGCGAGAATAAAATCCTAGGCCCACTTCTGGCAGAGGGACCGGTTGTATGGCCCCTAATTGGAGTAGCAGAGAAATTTGTTTGTGAGCCTCTAGTCTTTGCTGAGGAGGAACGTCCGGCATGCCTTTGAAAGGAGGCAAGGTATGGAAATAAAACCTGTAACCTCGGTGTATGATATCTAATACCCATCTGTCTTGGGTAATCAAACTCCAATTTTCCTTGAAGAGTGCCAACCTTCCCCCCAAAGGTGCTGCCATGCAAGAAGGATCTGGCAGCTGAAAAGGTAGGTCATTGGGCCTGTTTACGAAAGGACTGGCCCCTGCCCTCACCTGAAGAATGTGCAGGAGAACTCCCTGTTCTAGGTCTGAAGGAGCTCTGAGCTCTGCCCCTACCACGTCTAGATCTACCCCTAGACTGTGAATCATAAGAAGGATACGTCCACCCCTTAGCAGGCCAATTCCTACTAAACTTGGAGGCTGAACTTGCAAAAAATCTTTAACAGTCTGCATAGACTTAGCCTTGTCCTCCATTTTCTTCAAGACTGACTCCACAGGTGAACCAAACAACACATCAGACTGTAAAGGAGCATCCAAAATCCTTGTCTTAACATGTTCAGATAAATTCTGATCCCTCAGCCAGGCGTGCCTGCGAAGAACTGACCCAGTGGCAGCCACCCTAGACGAGGCCTGTACAGCATCAAAACCACATTGTAAAGAATGCTTACCCACCTGTTCAGAAACATGCACTAAATCTTGTAATTCTTTACACTCAATGCCTTCCGCCAGAGAATCTACCTTAGACTTCAATTGAGAAAGAAGATAGTTTTGATATTTCAACATGTGAAACTGGCAATTCAAAGCCCTCATAGCTAAGGTGGAAGAAGTATAGACTTTCTTTCCCCATCTATCCAAAGCTCTGGCCTCTTTATCTGGAGGAACCGGATTTTTACAACAGAGGCCTTGACACCCTTAGGTCCCTGACTAACAGTTTCTGGGTCCGCCCTAGGACTCTTATAAAGATATTTATGAGCCTCAGGCACCCTGTAATACCTATCCGGTTTAACAGGAGCAGGAGGCAAAGAATCAGGATTAAGTGAAGCCTCTGCAAACACATCTTCCACAACATCCAGAACAGGAGGTATAGCCAAAGGCCTATGCTGGGGTAAAAGCAAAAATTCCCTAAGCCTTTTCCTGGAATCAGAGAAATCCTGACCTTCCCACTTAAAATGTTCCCTCATGGAGTGAAGAGTCTCTGAAAAAGAAAAATCCTCTGGAGGAGAAGCAGAAGGAGTTGAATCATCTGCATCAGAATCAGAATAAGGAGAGTACTCTTGCAAGTCTTCAGCCGAAGACTCTGAAACATCTGAAGCCTGCTCAAAACTCCCCAACTCTGGTTCCACCCTAGGCCTCTTATCTGGAGGGGGCAAAGAACCTCTAATCAAAGTAATTAAATCTTCTGCCATTTTAAGCATGTGCTTCTTGGGCACAGTTCCTGTAGAACTAGGAGTGACACCAACAGAAGCTAAACCTGGCCTGCCTCTGGGAGAAGCCTTAGAAACAGAAGGAGAGGGCCTAACCACCTTAGGAAGGGAGGGGAGTACAGTAACCTGAGCAGCCCCTTCAGCCTGACCTGCCTCCTGAGAGGCCACATCCTGCAATAACAAAGTCTCCCCCTGGGACTCCAGAGAAGCCTCCGGCGGAACCACCGGTTCCACTGGCCTCTAAAGAACCGGCGTCCGGGAGGGCGACTCTTCTTGCCTGGGTTTAGCTGCTTTGTCACGCTTCTTGAAGAAGCGTCGGAGCATCCGACGGCATCTTATAATTGCACCGCTTCCCAAAGACCAACCTGGCACAATCTAACCTAATAGTGCGCTTATTGAACCTAGTACAAAGCGACACCCAACAATGTCGTGCTCAGGCCCCAAACAAGGAATACACAAAGTATGATAATCTCTATGCGGTATCTGTTTCCCACAAGAAATACAGTTATTCACTTTTTCTGACATCCGGTAAACCACTGAGGCAAGAAAAACTAAAATGTTCTGCCAACTTTGACTCGGTCTGAAACTCCAGATTCGAAAAATTTCAGAACGCCGAACGGCACTTGCAACGCTGCTTCTGCATCGGACCATGCGGCAAAAAAGACTGAGGATATGACGTCGGTCATGCGCATTTGTACCCTGACGTCCTGATGTCAGTCTTAAGCGCCTTGACCGACGTCAGCCTAATACTTTGATATTCGGGCCGACCGAGGACAGCGGACTACCCAAGTGTAAGGACTGCAGCAATGTGAGATGAAGAACATCAGGCAGTCGTCCAGGTAAGGGTAAATTTGAATTCCCTGAAGCCTGCAATGAGCAATTACTGATGCCAGGCATTTCACGAATACTCTGGGCGCAGTAGATAAGCCAAAGGGCAATGCTGAGAATTGATAATGCTCTGATCCTGCAAGAAATCTGAGGTATCTTCTGCAATTTGGTCGTATGGGGACATGCAGGTATGCCTCCTTGAGATCTAGAGTTACCAGCCAAGACTCCTTGCCCAGCATGGGAAGAAGCTGCTGTAGGGTCAGCATTTTGAATTTTGGAACAATGAGATATGTGTTTAGAGCGGACAGGTCGAGAATAGGTCTCCATTGGTTTTCTTTTCTTGGCACCAGGAAAAGTCTGGAGTAAAATCCTTGCCCTTGTTCCATAGACGGTACCCTTTCTATAGCTCTCATCCTTATTAAGTGGTCTATTTGTTCTAGAGCTTTTGTCCTTTGATTTGGAGGTAGGTTTGGCATTCCTCTCTTCCTTGGTAGAGTATGGAAGCGAAACCTGTAACCTTGGTCTATTGTCTGTAAAATCCATTTGTCTCCTGTGATGTGATGCCAGTTTACTGAAAATAAGGCTAACTTTCCGCCTAAGGGTGCTTCTAGTTGTTCCCTGGTAGGCGGTGTCAGAGCCAAGTCACTGTGATTGTCCTGTGGAAGTGGTAGTGGCTGGATCTGTGGCAGTACTTCGCTGGTTGTTAGGCTGCCACTGACGTCCCCTGTAAGCACCTCTGGATTGACCCCTGCCTCTTGGGCGCCTATTCCTGGCCTCTCTGAGCTCTGGTGGTGTCTGGAAAGGACCAATTCTTGGAAGGCCAGTTCCTACTAAACCTTGGAGGCTGGACCTGTAAGAAATCCTTGACTGTCTGGACAGATTTTGCTTTCTCTTCCACCTTCTTCAGCACCTGCTGTGCAGGGGAGCCAAACAAATTGAGCTTATCCATGGGAGCATCAAGGAGCTTTGATTTAACATGGTCTGGTAAGGACTGCTCTTTTAACCATGCATGCCTTCTGATCACTGTACCAGTCATAGCTGATCTAAAGGAAGCCTCCAGTGCATCATAGCCGCATTTTAAGGAATGGTTACTGACCTGCTGAATGTTATGTACCATATCCTGAAGAGATTTTTTGTCTAATGGTTCAGGCGAGGACAATTTTTTAGTTAACTGATCTAACAGAAATTCCTGATACTGAAACATGTGGAATTGACAGTTTAAGGCCCTAGCCGAAAGAGTAGCAGAAGTATAAACTTTTTTACCCCATCTCTCTAAGGCCCTAGATTCCCTTTCAGAGGGGAGGGGTTTTTTGGCAGAGGTAGCTGCTACTGCCTTGGGTCCTTGAGAAATAGTTTCAGGATCTGCAAAAGGAGCCTTGTACAAATGATAATGTGTGTCCGGAACCCTGTAGTACCTGTCGGGCTTAGCAGGGGCCGGAGGAAGAGAATCAGGAGCAGTACAAGCATCATTAAATGCATCATCCACAACAGTAAGAACTGGGGAAATGGCTAAAGGCCTATGCTGTGGCAAATGCAAAAAGGTCCTAAGCCTTTTCCTAGAGTCTGAAAAATCCTGGCCCTGCCATTGAAATTGTTCCCTCATAGCATGCAAGGTTTCCCCAAAAGAAAATTCCTCAGGCGGAGAGGCAGAAGGAATGGAATCTTCTGCATCAGAGTCCTCATAAGGAGAATAAGGGCCCTCTGGAGGGTTTGTATTTTCTGAATCATCAGAGGAGTAATCTGAAGAAACTGGCTCAGGGGGCTCTGCTCTAGGCCTCTTCTCTGGAGGTGGGTGAGAGGCCCTGTCAGGGTGAGGTTGGGATCCCCGGATCAAAGAAATGAGATCCTCTGCTAGACTAAGCATTTGAGTACTAGAGCTAGGCCTGTGAGAGGGGGGTCTTAGCAGGTACAGTCTTGGTTGATTTTGCTGCTTTTGCCCTGGCAAAAGCCTTAATCGACATGGATGCAGGGGGCCTAGCAGCTCCACGTGCAGAAGTAGATATATCTAAAGGAATAGTGTCAGATAAATCCTGTGAACCTGCAAGAGCAGGTGGGATTTCAGTAGCAGATTCAGCCATGCTGGATGAGGCCTCGGTAGGAGGCAAGCTTTCGGCCGAAGGAAGAACCGTGGACTCGGTTTCAGCTGAAACCGAGACACTTGCGGTTGACTTAACCGCGGTTTCGGCCGAAACCACGGACCGCGAGTGTCTGTCCTTTTCCTTGCGCTTTTTAGTTAATTGCGAAGTCGGAGTTTCCAACGGCATGTTATAAGCAAAAGCGGAGCTGGAAAACTCCTCAGCAAATTCCGACCGACGTCTAAGAGTCCGTCGGTTGAAAGAAGCACAGGCTAGACAAGCTGCTACGTCGTGGTCTGGGCCTAAACAAGGTAGACAGTAAGAGTGGAAATCTTTATGAGGTATTTGTTTCCCACAAGTTAAACAGTTATTCACTTTTTCTGACATCGGCTGTGGCAAGAAAGAGTCCCAACGGGTACTTAGCTTTTAGAAGTCTTCGGTAGTAGTAATCTCTGGTTCTGACCAACGGCACTAACAGCTTCTGCTTCGGCAAGAAAGACTGAGGAAAATGGCGTTGGCTGATACCTTTATACCCGAAGAACTGCAGCTATGACGTCGGGTGAAGTGCGACATCAGCCGAGGCCAGACCCAGACTTTGGAATCCGGCCGACCGAAGGGCTGCCTGAGGACAGGACAACCCATTTGTTAGGACTGCAGATGCATCCTTGAAGGACATCAGTCTAGCACCCTTATCTGTAGTCTTTACAGGCCCCCTCCCCAAGCCCTTACTATACTCAAACCATACACAAAGCAAGCTGTACATATCTCTTATGTTGGCCTCAAATTCCAACTATGCAAAAAATGACGAACACTTGTTTGTAATTTATAGAAAGAGGCCTCATCAATAAAAGTTAAAGAATAAAAATCTAGCAACAAGTTTTTACCCAAAGCATTAAACTATTAGTTAAAAAAAGGGCTTCTCCTATATCTTAAACCTCAGGCACATACTTTTATCTAAATAGTATATGCAACTTTTACAGCAACCAGCAAGAAGAGTCGTCCTTTATTCAGGCAACCGAGAGCATTCACTGCAAAAGACCTGTCATTTTTCGACAGTAACCATAGAAATGCAAAGTTCATCAAACGTATGCAGCAGCAGCAGCAGGAAGAGGTTAGAAAGGATTGGGAAGAGAGAATGGATAAGCAATTCACAAAGAAATAGTGGTAGGATATACGTACAGCTCCCAAACATGCACCAAATTATAAATGACTTAGGATTTTTGCTTGGAAGTGTTTGCATATGTATTTTTACATCCCAAACAGACTTCAAAGAAGTTTTCTCCTCAGGTAGATTGCAAATGTTGAAGGTGTGATGGGGAAGACAGAGATAATTGGGAACATATTTTGGGGAGTATAAGGAGTTGGCAGACTTTAAAAATTCCCTTCAGAATACTATGTCAGAAATACTGGGTGAGCAAATTGGCGTAACTAAAGAAATTATTTTTTGAGCTGCAACACTGGATCTGAATTCCTTAGACATAGTAAGGCTTTGCTGAGTTTAAACCTGGTGGCTGCCAAGAAAGCAGTCACTAGAAAATGGAAATGAAAGTCTAAACCAACTGTATTTGAAGTAGTGAATATACGAATAGAGATAAAATAACTGGAATTGGGATCTTTAGAAAAAGGTAGGTGCAAATTACATAGAAAAATGGGAACTCTGGGAATTGCAGAAGGAATGAGATTTAAAGGAAAGCAAGAATAGAATGAGCCATGTAACGTTCAATTGACAATGACTGTAGAGAAGATTGTGCGTGTAAAATGTTTGCAACTGAAAAAAATGCTAATATAGTTTATTTACATTTATATAAATGCATAATTGCTTATGTTATAAATGATAATTCAATACAGATGGTTTGGTTCACAAAAAAAAAAAAAAAAACTTGCACAGCAGTTTCCAAATGCTAAGGATCCTTTCAGATGAGGGGCTGAGAAAAAGGACTATAACATCACTTGAGTACGGCCTAATGGCAGGGAAGCTAGCTATACTCCTATGCATTCTCATTTTTGCATATTTTACCTACCACAAACCGCCAATCTTTCCATGACTATAGCAAAAAAGGACACCAAAAGGGAACATCCCCACCTAGCAGCAAAGTGGGAGCTGATATGTTCAGACATCCAAGGCTACAGCCATGTTGAAATTTAAGGACCCATTACAATCACTTGCAGCTTGCAAGAAGACTCTTCTCACAGCCTATTTCTCTATACATAGGTTCATAGACAGGTACTAGGCTATCTGCCCAAAGGCATTTATAAGCCTAGCCAGAATGTGTTGGTTTTCGCCGCCATCATTAGTTCCCTGTGCCTTTGTCCAGCAGAGCCACTGAAGTGATCTCCAGGGTAAACTTTCTGTTTCCCATTCACTCAAGGTTTCTCTTGAAGAGTGTTAGCAGGAGCTCTGCCTAATGTAGATTTGAATCTTGTTCCAAAGCATGGGAAGTCTCTGTGACAGGAGTCTATCCCTACAGCACGTCATATTTATTGTTGTGGTGAGGTTTAGATCCCTTGAGTGCGTGGGCTTGAGGGGATAAGCTTTTCTTTAGGTGGAGCATGTCCATCAGTTCTGGGTTGGACATGGCCTTTTATGTCAGGCAGAGATCACCTCTGAGTAGGCGGTATGCAACAGAGTACAGCTGGAGTTTCTTCAGTCGAGCTGCATAGGGCATCTGTTTGAGGCCTGTGATCCTCTTGGTGAGGTACTTCTGTGGTCTTTCTATCTGTTGCACGTGTCTTGTTAGATAATTCCCAAATGGGGCGTTGTACTTTATGATGGGTCTGATGAGCGATGAGTAGAGGGGCACAATGACCTCTTTTGATCTGGATGTGAACCCTTTTGTGATAAGGTGGGCCACGTAGAAGGATTTTCTAACCACTTTGGCAATGTGATTATCAAAGGAGAGTTTACTATCTACTTGGGTCCCCAGATCCCTTATTACGTCTTCCGTATTTAGGGGACTACCACCTATGTGGTAGTTTGTGGGTACTTTGTTTTTTCCAAAGGGGATGACTATGCACTTTTTGGCATTTAGCTTGAGGCCATGATTTTGACACCAGGTATCCATCTCAGTGAGACCCTTTTGGAGGATGTCTGTGTCAGCCAGAGTCTCAATTATAGCCCCTAGTTTGCAGTCATCTGCGAACATGGTCAGCCATAGTCCTCCTGTGCTTGCCTGTTCCTCTGAGAAGTATATGCCGAACAACAGGGGTCCTAGGACTGAGACTGGGGGAACGCCACTTGTAACCGGTTTAGAGTCAGACCTAGCTCCCGCAACTCTTACCATGTAGGTTCTGTCTGTGAGCCAGATGGCAACCCATCTTGTGACGTAGGGGTTTATGTTCAGGCTGGTGAGCTTGTCTATAATACCAGAATGAGGAATGGTGTCAAAGGCATTTGCGAGGTCTAGGTAGGCTGTGGGTACCACCTTTCCCTCATCTATAGCCTTGGTAACTGTCTCAAAGAAGTCCACCAGGTTTAGGAGGCATGATCTGCCCTTAAAGCCGAACTGGGTAGGGACCAGTATTTGGAGGTTCCCAGTGTTTCTGTTAAGAGTTCCATAATGATGCGCTCCATAGCCTTGCAGACCAAGCTAGTCAGGCTTATAGGGCAATAGTTCCCGGGGTCTGTTGTGGCTCCACCTTTGTGGAGCGGAATAACTGTTGTTGTGCGCCACTCTATGGGTACGTAACCTGTAGAGAGGCTGAGTTTGAACAGTGTGATTAGGTGAGGGGTTAGTTCGTCTTTGAGCTCGTGTAGGACGCAGCCTGGGACACCGTCCGGTCCCACTGATGCTGTGTTTTTGGCTTTGGAGAGGGCTGTTTTAACATCATGAAGAGAACCTCTGTCAAACATCTTCTCAGAATCCAACACCACAGTAATCTGGTCTACTTTTTAATAAAGATGTGTGCCCTATTAATCAGAAGATATGTGCCCTATTAATCTTAAAAATCTTGTTCTTAAAAAGGCAAAACAGACAAACTTAAAATATGTTTTTCTCTAGTGTTACTACATTCCTACAACTGCCTAATATGAAGACTCTGCCAGGACACCTGTGATCTCTAGATCTATGACCTTTGCCACTGCACCCGTTTAGAGAAAAGGGAAATATAACTTATATTTTTTAGTAAAATTACACTGTAAATATAAGTTCACAGAGGGTTACTAGACTAACGGGCCTAAAGCCCTTACAAGCCTAGCCATATTTATCAGGGTTGCCCCAATTGTCAGTGGTTAGGTGAGTGAAGATCGTAGAGGTAAGGGTCTATGGTAGTTAATACCAACTTCCTCTGTCCAAGAGGGACATGGGCTCCATCCCAGGAGTGATCTCTGGTCACTCATCCATTGATCTAGGTTGCGTCTGATGAGGGTCAAGGAGGGGCTCTGTTTCACATGAACTAGAAGCCTATTCCAGAGAAGCTGCCGTCTCTGGGACATGTATCCATCTCTCCAGCATGACCTGTTCATGTCAGAGGCTAGGTTAAGATTCCTGGAATGAGTAACCCTCTTGCAGTTTGATTTACAAATGTGAAGCATTTCCAACAGGGTCGGGTCAAAGGCTACCATGTAAGCCATGCGCAGGTCACCCCTTAAGCAACCTGTAGGAGATAGGGCTTTCAATTTTTCTGTGCAAGACTTGTTTTGTGTACCCTGCAAGTTCCTGGTCAGAACACTCTGTGATCTCTCCAGTTGTTGCAGGTGTTTGCTGAGGTACATGCAAAAGGGAGCACTACTCAATTTTCGGTCTGATGAGGGCAGAGTATAACGGAATTATAACATCGTTATATCTAGATGCAATGCCTTTACTCATAAGATGTGTCACAGAAAGATTTCCTTACTACTGTGGATACATAATGGTTAAAGATCAGATTGCAATCAAAGTACTCAGATTATGTTCCACTAGGTCTAGTCTTAGGGAGGTGCTGCCTACAATGTAATTAGCAGGGATGTCCACTTTCCCAAAGGGAATAATAATACATTTTTTTCATTTAGCTTTAATCTGTGGTTTTGGCACCAATCATTTGTCTCTGTTAACCCTGCCTGCAGTACATTAACATTGTCTGGGGACTCAGTGATGGCTCCCCGTTTGCAATCGTCAGAGAACTTGGTCAGCCACAGGTCATGCAAGTTTGCCTGGACTTCTGAGAAATAAATTCTGAACAGTATGGGGCCCAGCACAGAGCCCTGTAGTATGCTACTGGTAACTGGTCTTTTGCTAGAGATGAAGTCACCCACTTTGACAGCATGTGTCTTGTCAGTGAGCCAGTTAGCTACCCATATGGTAATGTAGGGCTTAATTACTAATTGGAAGAGTTTCTCTATAACACCGGAGTGAAGGATCATGTTGAATGTCTTGGCTAGGTCAAGATAGGTGGTATGCACAGTCTTTCCCTCGTTCAGGGGCTTAGCGACTTTACTGAAGCCAACCATGTTTAACAGGCATGATCTGCCTTTCAGGAATTTTTACTGGGCTGGGTCCAGAGCTTGGAGATAACTTGTGTCCTTGTTAATAAGGTTTATAACAATTCTTTCCATGGCCTTGCAGATGAAGCTAGACAAGCTTATGGGCCTATAATTCCAATGGTCAGTTGATGGCCTCCCTTTTTGCAAAGGGATTACTGTTGCTGTTCTCCATTCCACCAGAACACAGCCAGTTTGCAGGCTGTGGTTAAACAGGGATCCAAGTGGTTCTGCTAGGTCATGTCTTAAGTTGTTTAAAAGGCAACCTAGGATGTTGTCTGGTCCCACTGATGCTGTGTTTTTGGCCATGGAGAACGCCAGCATGACCTGCTCTCTTGAGAAAACAGGCTAAGGAATGGTGGCAGGTATATTTTGGAGGATGACTGGAGGGGATAGAGTGATGAAGTTGGCTCCAAATCTGTCAGCTAGCAGGTTGGCTATTATGTTTGGTTGATTATGGGTGGTGCCATCCACAACCAGTTCAATGCATAGTTGGGTATTCCTTTTTAGATTATGGATGTAGTCAAAACATGCCTTATGATTATTCTTAGCTAGAGAGGCTATTTTTACTTCATAATTAACTTTGGAGGACTTGATAAGTTCTCTAATTTGTTTGTTTAAGCTTGACAGGGATTTCTTCCTCTGCTGAGACAATTCCCTCTTGTTCTTGGACATTAGTTTCTTTCTTTTGTTGAACAACCTGTTTATACTACAGGTCCATCAGGGTGACTTGTTTCTTCAGTAAAACCTGGTTTTAATCCGGCCAGGTACAGCTGATTCTATACAACTGCTTAAGTGGTTATACAGTGCACTGGTGTACACCTCTGCATAACAGTCAGTGTTATCTGCATTTGAGGGGGCTTTGAAACTTCTTATACCGCCACTTAAGTAGGAAGTAATTTGTCTCTGAAAAATTCTTAAGCACTTTTGAGCTTGATGGGATATCTGGTCTTATAATTACATCAAACGAGACTGATTTATGGTCCAATCTTCATAGGATCACAGGATCATAAGAGGTTACTAGGCTAACAGCCCCACGGACCTTACAAGTCTAGCCAAGTTCAACCAGTGTTCCCAAGGATGTTACCAGGGAAAATATCACATCATGGGGGTGGGGTGCAATGCTTTCCCATGTTAGTGAGTACTATGTCCAAGACATCTGAGCCTCTTGTGGGTGTGCTGACTAGCTCTTCTAGAGCATTTGCACTGACAAAATCCAACCTCTGAACCAGCAAATTTGTGGTCATGTATGTTTCCCAGTCGATGGTAGGATAATTAAAATCACCCATAAGTAAGGTATTGGGGTGTATGGCAAGTTACTCCAGAAAGTCCAGGTATGTGGTAAGCTTTTCCTGTTTCATGGACCTACAGCTAGCTATCATATGGTAGAGGGCTTTGCCTATACTTAATTGGACATAAACTAGCTCAAGAATGTCATACTGTTTGACCAGTCTAGAGGTGTAATTAACCTTAATGAAGATGGATACACCGCCTCCTTTGGTTCTTTCATGCCCAGTTTGTGGTATGAACATATGGAAGGCAGTATAGCCTGGCATGGCTGGGATGCTTTCTGCACCTTTGAACCATGTCGCGGTGACTGCACAGATGTCAGCATCTTCCAAAGTAAGGAGTTCTTCCAAAGAATGCAGTTTCTTGTTAAGACTCTTACCATCTCTTCCTGAGCAGACCTGTAGATAAAATTATTCAGTGTTGGGTACACCATAAAAATATAAACACTGTGTAGCCTGAGGTTCCTACCAAAAGTAAAATTAAATTGTATATATACAGCATATTGACATACAAGCTCTATAGTCCACCCACAGAATGGATACAAGAAAATACTTCCAAGATGACTAAACACTGAGTAAAGGCTTAATTTAAGCTTTCTCAGTGTGAAAACAGAAAGAGAGATCCTGTGAACTCATAATTTTCAGTAACTCATTAGTAAGTGCACTACCTGGGTGCTAGCAGAAAAGAAATTCAGATAACCTGAAAAAAAAATCAACCACAATAGGTGAGGAGAAAGCAATGATCGGGAATAATTCTGAAGCTGTTCATCAAAAAGCAGTGCAAGTTCCAGCTTTGGTGCAAGACATGATTTCCAGTAACTTAGAAGAAAAAATAAATCAAAAGCACTCACAGTGGATTAAAATAAACAAAACACTAATGGAGTACATCAACTCAAATAACAATAGGCTGGAAAAATGGAAATAGCTTAAAACAGATATTTAGATGAGGTGATAAAACTGCAAAAATCAGAGGTGAAATGAAGAAAATGCTGGCTGAATATGAGACTGCTCAAGAAGAGATGTTTCAAAAAATAATAGAATTAAAAGACAGCGTACATAGTGAAGACCTGAGATTTTCTGCTATACTAGACAAACTGGAAGGAACAAACTCTATTTTATCAAGGCATAAATAAGTAACTGGACTGGTATTCTGCAGCAGGAGTTGTTAATTAAAAGGGCACATCATGTATATGCTCCAAACCTTGCCATGAGAAAGCAACCTAGACCTTTAATAGTAAAGATGCAATCTTACCAACAGAAGGAGCTGATTCTGACAAAACTGTCATAGAAGGGCAAAATACTAATAGTGGGAGGCAGTACAGTGTTTGTGGAAAATGATTACTCACTGTACACCAGGCAGAACAGGAGTAAATGTATTCCAGTAATCAGAAAATGTCAAGAAGTAGTAGTGAGATTCAAACTGCTGTACTCCTCTACCTTCAGAATACTCTTTCCTACTGGGATAAAATAATTTTTTATGCAGGACATGCTAAGGAGGAAATACAAAAGTTTGTCCAAGAAAACGTGAGCTGTGAAACTGAAGATTCTGCTTCTTCTTGTTCTGGTAGCAAAGACCACATAGATTGTACCAGTGAAACCTTTTCCAATGTTTCAACAAAAAAGGCTTGAGAGACAGAAGAAAGCAAAAGAGTTGACTAGAAGAACAGAGTACCCTGGAAAGGAAGCAGATACTGGATTTGGGAAATGAAGATTAACAGAAATAAATCTAGCAATTCAGAAGCTGACAAATAAATCTGGGATTACAAAGCATTAACTACATTTCTGAAACATGACAGAAGAAGAAAAGCTGGAAATAATGGACTGTTTTCACTTTGTTAAACTTTTAGGGAACTCTAAAGGAACATGCCGTACTTCAGGTCATTAATATTTGGAGGAACACTTTGGAGAGGGGAAAAGTAAGGAAAGAGTTAACTAAGTAAAACAAATGTTTGTTCTTAGCAGTAATATTTGTATAGCATGTGATATCTGCATGCTAAAAAGTGAAGTTTTCTCAGTTATTTTCAAGTGTAAAGGGTATACTAAAGTAAACAGGTGCCCCTGTTTTTCCCCCTTCTTTTCTCATTTTCCTTGTACTGTTTTAAAAAATGTGGGCAATACAATGTAAAAAATGAAAAGTCTGATCAGGGTATGATACAAGAAAAAATGATGTGCCTTTTCTCATTCTTGCATAGGAGGATTACTGGATTTAGGCCCTTGGCTTTATGCAAGTTTTAAGAAAAAGCAAATAAAGAAAGAACATTGAATACAATATAGCTTTCCTCTAGCAAATAAATAAATGCTTGTATAAGCAACTGTGTATCTGGTTCTCATGTCTCCATGGAGACAATCTGATAAACAGTAATAAAACAGAATACTTCTTTCTTCCAATGGCCAGGAGATATTTTCTGAAAGTATTCAAATGTTTTCCCATTCTGGGACAGCAATAAAGATAAGTCAAAACCAGACAGCACTTCGTACAAGCACAGGCTGTACCATGCATCTTAACATGGATAACCTTCCTTTTAGGTTAACCCAAGTCTGTAAGTGTGGCTATCAGTTTGGGACAACTGTTCAAATACTGAAATTTTGCCCTCCTAATTGGAAGATGTACAAAGTTCTGTAAGTTAGTATAAAGTTAATTGATTTCAGTAGTTACTAGGGATGTATTTTATTGAGGCCTTTCAATAAAGTAAAGTTTTGTAAAATGCAACATAGGCTTAAATGGATATGACAAGCACCAAATGTATAAAAGATTAACCTGACAAATATTAGTGTTTGCATGTAACACAAAAGCTGGAACAGGATACTTAACAAAAAATCTGTTACACATAAAAGGCAGGAATAACAACTTTTTAATATACTGATGCTTTCTGTACTATCTTTAAATGTTAATGGTCTCACGGATATATACAAAAAAGAAAGAGTAGTGAACTATATTAAAAAACGTACAGTGCAAAAAGCTATGCTACAGGAGACACATTTGGAAAGAAACAAACGTGAATTTAATAAAGGTTTTCAGGATGGTTATTCAGCAAATTACCTGGGACAAAGGAAAAGAGGAGTACTTATTATTAACTGCAAGAGGACCTCCATTAGTGATATATTGCTTAAATGGTGAGGTATGACATTTGATTTGCAGCAGTGAAGATGTGTCCGGGGGGGTGGAGGCAGAAGGGAAATATAACAAAAAAGGGTAGATTCTTGAATAAATTTAAGAAAATATTTGGTATGGAAGATGTCAATTCAGTAGTAGGAGTTCAAAACGAATTTACATATTGTTACCCAAGATACAAAACTAGGCTAGGTAAAACAGAACATTTCATAGGAAGATGTGTACTTTATTGAAAGTTTTGATACTTTTCCAATAATTATTTCAGATCACGTGCCAATAACAACTAAAATAAAGCCACAGGTTATTAGAGAAGATAGAAATTTCTTCTGAAAACATAGCCAGGGAGTGGGACAAAAATTAGAGTTTAAAAATAGGGTGGAAATAAAAGAAAAAAAGAGATATGGTTAATAAGTAACAAGAATTATTCAGAGGGACTGACAAATGTTAAAGTATTACAGAATAGGGGGAATCTCAAATAATAACAGGAGGAGCAATTACAGAATGCTAAGCAAAAATAAAGGATTACCTCGATAATATGCATGACTTTAGAAAGATTAAGTAACTGTTTTTTTGATAACGCCAATGCACAAAAACTTTTTGCACAACTACTCAGGCAACAAAAATCTAGAAAGGATCGTCGACAAACTTATGTAGCCTATAAAAGGAAGATAATGATCGTGTATAGGTACTAGAAATATTTTTGAAATTTTATGAAAGTCTGTATAAGGCAGAGAAACATGAAAATCAAGAAACAGTACAACTGGAAATGTTTATGGAAGAATTAAATATGCCAAGGTGAGAGGTAGATAAGGCTCATTTACTAACAGGACAGCAGGATAAAAATGGTGATGTATAACCAATCCACAGGAAAGTCCCCAGGAACAGATGGTATTGACTACAGAAGTTTGGAAGCTAGGAGGAAAAAAACTGATATAGATATGGAAGGTTTTATTTAATAATATATTAAGAGGAGGAGAAGCACCAACATCCTGGAAGAAAGAGATGGTGGCTGTAATACCTAAAGAGGGTAAAGACCCATCATATCCAGCTTCAAACAGGCCCATTTCAATCAAACTATGATTAAAAGATAACATCTATAATGGCTAAAAGAATGGCAAAGGTGATGCCAAAACTGATAGATATGGATCAATGTGGTTTTGTGGAAGGGGAGGGGGCAAACATTTGAGATCATTAACAGAACACTGATGCTACAGAGGGAAACAGTGTCAGAAAATACCACTGCTGCTGATGGGTCTTGATGCAGAGAAAGCTCTTGACAGAGTAAGCTGGGAGTTAATGAGCCTGGCAATGGAAGTATTTGCATTCCCTGATAAAATTAGAAGGTTGATTAGGAAAATATATGAGAGATCGGAGGCAAAAATTAGTGGGTAGGATCCTCTCAGATAATTTCTGTTTGAGCAGAGGAACCAGGCAGGGGTGTCCTCTTTCACATTTACTTGCACTACATTTAGAAACAATGGCAAAGAAATTAAGAGACTCAAAGTCAAAGATATAATTGGAATGGCAGTCAAGAAAAGCTAGTTGTATATGCAGATAATGATACCTGCTACAAACAGTAAAGGACATTTTAATGTTGTGGAACATTTTGAGGCAGTTTCAAATCTTTCAGCATACAAAATTAAAGAAGCTAAAACTGAGGCAATAGCTTTAAATGATAGACCCACAGACAAATTCATTCAGCAATATTAAGAAGTTATGTACCTACCATAACGTTCCATGTTAGTTGTCTTCTCTCACCTTCTTTCTTGCTTGATGGGTTCGGAGCCGATCCCTCGGCTCCACTTGCTAAGCTCGAGAGTCACTTTTACCAGCTCGAGGCAGCCCCATATCCCATGATGCAAGGCGGTAAGTACCCAGATCTCGTTTGATGACAAAGGGCAACAGCACCAAGCATAAAATACTTCCAAAAGGAAGAAAGAAAACTTACAGATGGAAGAAGGACCAGGTCTGAATGGTCTTCAGCATAACAGTTTCTTATAACAAGGTCTGTCCAGGCCAGGGGAAGGAGGAGGGTCAAGAAAGAAGGAGAGAAGACAACTAACATGGAACGCGTTATGGTAGGTACATAACTTCTTAATGTTAAGTTGTCAATCTCGCCTTCATTCTTGCTTGATGGGACCGCCCCTAGCACCTCTATCCTGGGTGGCTCAATGGAACAAACTCTTGAGGACTGTAGAGCCAAAACTGGCTCTGTCCCTGGAGGCCAAGTCCAATTTGTAATGGGAAACAAAAGTGTGAGGAGTGGCCCAAGTGGCCGCTGCACAAATAGTGTCTAAAGGAAGTCTAGCTTGAAAAGCTGTAGAAGTAGCTAAGCTCCTAGTTGAATGTGCTTTAGGTTTTGAGCACAGCTGTTTTCCCCTGAGCAGATAAATTTCAGAGATGACCAAGAAAGCCATCTGGATAAGGTCACTTTAGAAACAGGAAGGCCTTTTTATTATCCGCATAGGAAACAAAAAGTTGATCAGATTTTCTAAATTTTTTTTCTGTCCAAATAATATCTAAGTTGACGGTGGACATCAAGATAATGTAGCTTTTGTTCAGCTCTATCTGAATAGTTAGGAAAAATACAGGAGATCAATGGATTGATTCAAATTGTTCTTTGAAGCGACCTTAGGCAAAAAGGTTGGGTTAGTTCTCAAAGATACTCTGTCTTTGTGAAAACCAAATAGGGGTCGAACCGAAGAGCATGAAGTTCAGACACCCTCCTGGCCGATGTAATAGCCACTAGGAATAAAGTTTTCCAAGAAAGATATTTCAGGGAACAAGAAACAGCTGGCTCGAAGGGGAAGAATCAAGGATGTCAGCACTAAATTTAGATCCCACTGAGGAGGAGGATTCCTGATTGGAGGCTTTAGTAGGAAAATTCCTTTCAAGAAGGCCCTGCAGAGCCTATGGGACATAATATTATGATCTGCTATACCGACATGAAAATTGGAAATAGCAGCCAATTGAACTCTGACTGTGGAAGAAGAGGAGCCTGCATGAAAAATCTCTGCTAAGAAGTCCAGGACTGCCTGAACAGGGGCAGTAAAAGGATCAATATTCTTGGCCTTAGCCCAATAAGAGAAACGTTTCCATTTGCTTGTATAAATCCTCCTGGTAGAGGATTTTAGCCGCTACTATGATGTCTCTAACTGGGTTAGAGATCAAAGGAAGCCTGGCTAAGGAAGGAAGTGGAGCAACCATGCTGTGAGGTTGAGAGAAGGGATTGACAGGTGCAGCTGACCCGATTGGTGAATCAGAAGATCTGGCATTGGGTCCAGATGCCACGGCTGCACCAAAAGGTGATGATGGAGGAACGGAAACCAAACTTGTCGAGGCCAGTAAGGGCAATGAGAATCAATTTGGCTCTCAAAACGGTAGCTTTCTGGATAACCTGAGGGATCAGAGGAAATGGAGGGAAGGCATAAAGAAGTCCCTGGGGCCAATCCTGGGTCAGAGCGTCTCTGGGGGGATGGCCTGATGGAGGGAAGAGGCAGAAGAAGTCTGGACATTTGCTGTTTTGGGGAGTAGCAAAAAGATCGCAGCATGGACGACCCCATTCCAGAAAAATCTCTTCCGCTATAGATTGCTTGAGAGACCACTCGTGAGGCATGAGAATAGCTCTGCTCAATCTGTCCGCTACAATGTTGGTTTTCCCAGGGATATGCGTTGCTACCAGAAACCGATGAGAGGAGATCGCCCATTGCCATAGTCTGAGCTTCTCGACACAAGGGGTAGGACTTGGTTCCGCCCTGTTTGTTGATATACCAAACTACAGACATGTTGTCTGTGTGGACTGCAATTGTCCCTACGGGAAGAAAGTCGTTGAGGGCTTGCAACGTTAAAAGCACTGCTCTCATCTCCAGGACATTTATGTGCAGATGGTACTCTAACGGCTGCCACGTCCCATGAACCATCCTGCCCTGATAATGACCCCCCCACCCGATCAGGGAGGCATCCGTGGTGACAGTGGCTATCGGGATGGGGGTACAAAGTACCTGCCTTGGTGAACCTGAGGAGATGTGATCCACCAAGCAAGATGCTCTTTGCATGTCTGTGTCACCAGAATCTGGTGACGCATTGGAAGTTGTTGGTATGACCATTGTGTGAACAGCATCTACTGAAGAAGGCATGTAGAATCGAGCCAGGGAAGAAGAGTAATGGCCGCAGCCATGAGACCTAAAACCTTTAGAACCATTCTGGCCTGTACTTTCTTGTTGGCCAGAATGATTCTGACATGACTCTGAATGTCTGAAACTCTTTGATCTGTAAGGGTAGCTGACATCCTAACAGTGTTTAAATTTGCCTATGAAGGTAATAGACTGGCAGGGCGATAAGGATGACTTTTCAAGTTGATCGAGATGCCCAAATGAGAACAAAGGTTTATTGTGTAATCCCTGGCTTGTAAAGCTGATGCCTGGTGGTGGCTGACAGGAGCCAGTCGTCGAGATACGGAAACACCTGGAATCCCTGACGCCTCAGGTGAGCCGTGACCACTGCCATGCATTTGGTGAACACTCTGGGGCTGTAGTGAGACCAAAGGGCAGGGCTCTGAACTGGAAATGACTGGACCCCAGCGCGGAGAAATCTCCTGAGCGTCTGTGAATCTTGATGTGATAGTACGCATCCTGAAGATCTATTGAGCACATCCAGTTGTCCTTCTGTAAGAAGGGCAGAATTGACTGAAGAGTGACCATTCGGAATCTTGTCTTCCTGACAGACTTGTTTAGTCTGCTGAGATCCAATATTGGTCTCCAGTCTCCCGTCTTTTTGGGGTCCAAAAAGAACCTTGTGTAGATTCCGGCTCTGAATGGTCTGTTGTAACTGGCTGAATGGCTCTTTTGCAGTAGTTTTGAGACTTCTAACTCTGCAATTTCCCTTAGACCGGTGGTACATCTGGAAGGGAACTTGAGGGAAGGGACTTTCCTCGAAAGGAATTATGTAACCCTTGGATATGATGGACTGTACGCATCTGTGTTGAGTGAGGGAATGCCAGGCTTCTGGGTACAGTGATAATCTTCCCGACTGCCTCCAAGGAGGGACAGCCGGGCAACATCTCAGGGATGCTGAAAGGGCTTGTCAGAGAGAGGCTCTCTGTTTCCTGGTTTTTCGGACCCCTCTGCCTCTAGAGCGGCGCTGTTGTTGTTACCCCTCTGCCTCTAGGGGTAAACTGACCACGTGAATCGGCGTGACTCCTTGGGATTTACGGAACCACATTTTGTCACCTTTCTGTCCTTTGGGATAAGGTCTAGAAGGTGGAAAACGGACTCTTACAGCAGAAAGAGTCTTGCCGTCCTGTTCGCACCTGGTCAAGGTTTCCTTCACCTGAGGGCCAAACAAAGCTGACCCATCAAAGGGAGAATTTGTGAAGGACGCCTTAAAGGGATCCGCAAAATCACATAGCCGCATCCAGGCTTGGCGTCTAAGAGCCACACCTGTACCTGCGGCTCTACCTCCATCAGCAGCATAAGATATTAGCCGCATGGAGGAGTTTGCAATGGAATTGAGGGTTCCTAGCTGGCAATTTTTCTTGAGCCCCTGCAGCTGTAGGATCCTGAACTACTTCACCCAGCTCCTTAAGGATATCCCTCTGGAGTCTGGTGAAGTGACATAGGTAATTCAGCGAACGATAGCAAAGGTCGCTGAGGAAAACATCCGCACCGTACCTATCCATGGTCCTAGAGTCCTTATTAGGAGGATGGACGGCACGGAAGGCTCTGCAAGTTCCTTTTGGTGGCCGCAGGCACCACCATGGCATCAGCGGGACACCCTTAGTGAGGAATTGCTTGTCACACGGGCAGTGATAAATTTTGAAGGCCTCCTAGGGACTGGCTCTACAGAGTCAGGAGCTGCCCACGCCTTCGTGCAATAACCTGCATAAGGGGTGCAAGAAGCGGAGACACCCAGGAGGTGGAGGGCCGAGATCCAAACGCCTCTAGGTATACTGACTCATCCTCAGAGGGATTGTTGGTGGGCCAGTTTCCCTCTGTTTAAGGAGTTCTAGGATGTCTGAGAAGGAGACATCCTCAGAGGGGATCTAGGGGATCCTCTGACTCATCAAAGTCAGTATCCAAGTGACAGACTCGGGAGTCTACATGTTTCCTCTTACAAGTCCTCTTCCTAGGAGGATCTCCCGAAACATCAGGAGAATCCTCGGAAGAGGGGAAATTCCCAATGGGGAAACCTGAGGCGGAGGATCTCTGGGTCCTGTAGCAAGAGAAGTGGCAGAGATGTCAACAGGTACTATAGAGGGAGGAGCTACGGGAACAGACTGCTGACTGATACCAGTGGCCAGCACACTCTTCATCACAATGCTCCCTCCCAGGCAGGTCCGAGAGAACCCGTTCAAGAACTAGGAACTCCAGGGACCACCGAAGGGAAGCCACCGAGGCAGAAGTCGGAGCCGAACTCACCAAGGCCGAGGCTCCAAGGGGAAGAGCGGGTTCGGACAAGGGTCCGATGCCACTCACCGCCTCAGAGGAGACCATGGAAGTCCGACCACGAATCCCTCTAAGGAAGGTCTCAAGAGGAGATAAGAGTAGAGGCTGAAGGAACAGAAGGGGTATCCGTCCTCCAGCCGTAGCAGTAACCATTCCCGAAGACTCCAACTCCAAGCTCTGGGGTAGAGTTGAAGGAGGAACTGTAACGGGTGTGGACCAACAGTCGCCTGTTGAGACGGACTATGTAACATTTGGGCCAGTACCTGTGACTTAAGTAATCTGCTGACCACTCTCTAGGTCATGGTCTGACAGTCTGGATGACCTTGAAGATCAGCTCCGATGGCTCCGTTCGAAGAAGAGGTGAAGCCGAGCCGAAAGTATCGGCTCCAAGGAGGAGACCTCGACCTCTTCCTGGAATGAGCCATCGGAACCGATACTATAGATCCTGTCGGAGCGAAGACTTATCGGAGCCGACAGGAAGCCTCGATGTATCGGCTCCAGCCGGAGCTGATACAGCCACCAAAGTAACGGTGTCGGAGCCGATCGAGCCGACACCGATGCCTGCCACATGGGTGTCGGAACCGATCGGAGCCGACAAGATTCGGCACCGATAGCCATCGGTGCCGGGCTGTTAAGCCAGAATCGGCTCCAGCCGGGCGATCTCGACTGAACGAGTCGAGCCGAGGCCGCAGGCTTAGACACAGAAGCCTGGGCCTTGGAAGATTTAGCTGATTTTGATGGAGCCGACTTAGCCGGAGAGCCTCCGAAGAAGGCCCCTAAGTATCAGCTTATTGCGTCTCTCCTGCAGGACTCTCTGGCTGAAGGAATGACAAATAGCACAGGAGTCCTGCAGGTGAAAAGGCCCCAGGCAATACAGGCAAGAAGTGTGACCGTCTGTCAGAGACATCTTCTGACAGCACGAGTCACACTTCTTAAAACCTGAGACCCTCTCCTTTGACATGGTGCTTTACAAAACACACACACACACACCAGTCAAAAAATTAACTTAAATAAAATACCAAAAGGTATTCCTATAAAACAAACACACACACCCTAACAGGGAGGGGATGGGATGGGTAAAGTTTGACTAAAAAAAATTAGAAGAGACAGAGATTTTCTGTCAGAAAATGTAAATAATTAACTTATAACTAACAATTAAGGGTTTTTTTACAAAAAGGGGCTTAAATATCAAAAAAGTGAATCACTTACCAGGAGCTGGTAAAAGGAGGACCTCATAAGCGAAGCGGCAAACGAGATCTGGGTACTTACCGCCTTGCATCATGGGATATGGGGCTGCCTCGAGCTGGTAAAAGTGACTCTCGAGCTTAGCAGAGTCGGAGCCGAGGGATCGGCTCCGAACCCATCAAGCAAGAATGAAGGCGAGATTGACAACTTAACATCCATATTTATGGGGATATGATAAAATGAAATACCTAGGAGTATGGATTAAAAAGGATTCTGGTGTGGCAGCTAAGGATATATGGGAAAAGACTAAACAAAAGAATACAAAAAACAGGAAGCTCTGTTATACAGATATGGATAGCAAGATTTAAGCAGTTAAACTAGTTTTAGTCCCTTTAATTTTATACACAAGACAGGCATATGTTTTTATCAACCAGAGAAGTTGTGCTGAAGGATTTTATCATTGAGGTTAAGACAGCAAGAGTCAAATGGGGATAAGCTGATTCTTCCAATTGAACAAGGCAGTTTGGGATTACTTAGTCTGAAGGGGTAATTCAGAGCTGCATATTTAAAGCTCCTATATGCAGCACAAGCAGAAACCTATAACTCACAGTGGAAAGGGATGATGATGAAACAAGGGGAAAGCTCAAGAAACAAGGAAAGAATGGGATTTTGGCTGCAGATCCATAAGGGGAATAACAATAATCATACAGAATATTATATTCATAAAGTAGCCAAAAGTATTCTAAGAACTAAGCCAACAAAGGAATGGAGAAAGGAGATTCTGCCAATACTGATGACTACAACTAGGGATACAGACAGCAAGAGGTGACTGGAGAAAACTCGTAAAAGAACCAAGGTATTGGTAGAAAATAATTAAAGGGAAAGGTAAGAGAATGGGAAAAAGCCAATAATTTATTTGGACTGGAGGCTAGAGACCTGATATCTATCATTGACAGGGAAGGCAGAATATAGGCAAAGTGAAAGAAATGGGGGTATCCTAAGAGAAAGACCAGTGCTGCTGGTAGCATTTTTAGTAGAATCTTGAACAGAAGCTGCTATTAAAAAAGGAATAGTTAGTACAGCATACTAAATCCTGCATGATAACTTTAAGAATCAATGAGAGGTAGTTAGAAAAGACTGGAAAGAGAGACTGGATAAGCAATTCAAAAAACAATGGGAGATATATGCATGCCTCCCAAATATGCAACAAAGTCTAGAATAATCAGGATCTTTGCTTGGAAGTGGACTCCCAAAGAATTTTCCTCACGTAGACAGCAAATGCTGGAGGTGTGATGGGGAAGAATGAGGTAGTTGTGAGCATGTTTTCTGGGAGTGTAATGGGTTGGCAGACATTGAAGATTCCCTGCAGAATGCTCTGTCAGAAATGCTGGGTGTACGAGTTGGTGTAGCTAAGAAAAAGATTTATTTGAGCTATAATATACATTTGGAATTGCCTAGACATAGTAAGGCCTTGCGGAGTCTAATTATGGTGGCTGCCAAAAAAGCAATTACTAAAAAATGGAAATCAAAGTCAAAACCAACATTACTAGAAGTACTAAAAATAGTAAGAGAGATAAAGAACTGGAATTGGGATCTTTAGAAAAGGGTAAGAGCAAATTACATAGAAAAAAACAGGAACTGTGGGAACAACACATGCAGAGGGGTAAAGAAATTTAAAAGAAAGCAGGATTTGTATGAGCTATGTAAAGTTTGAATGACAATGACTGGATGTATTAAGTGATGTATAATATTTGCAAATAAAACTATGTCAATATGGTTTGTGACGCATAATGTTTGCAACTAAAATTATGTCATTATGGTTTGTTTTCATTTGTATAAATGTTTTCATTTATATGAATGTATGACTGCCTACGTCATACATGAATTTAATAAAGATGTTTCTTGTTTAAAAAAAAAAAATGAGCACTACTATAAAATGCAAATCAGAGTACAAGTTTAATGTTAGTACAAATATCAAGTAAAATTGCACATCCTTCTTTAGTTATGTCAGGAAATTAAAGAATAATAGACCAGAAACACACAAGATTCCACTGCAGATGGTCCCCACTGCTGTTAATGACAGACAACAACCAAACCTTTACTCCCAAAATTTAATGAATGATTAAAAAGCCACATACATGAAAAACATAAAAAGGTTTACTGTACCCTTTCGTCCTTTTATTACATGTTCCCTTCTACTCCCCCAATACATCATCACTATTACAAATCAAGCTCCAGTTCCCACCTATTAAATAAAATTCTCTGGTTGAAGGCTGATTATTTCTCCCCAAATTTTATTAAGCTCCACAATAGCAGTTTTGGGTGGAATTTACATACATACCAGAGTAATCCTCCTCCCTTGCGAGTAGCCCCTTCCTACCACAAATCTACCATTAGTCTTTTTTCTCTCTTCTATCACTATTGGAGCCCCTTTGACTAGCAGTATTATTGCTCCCCCTTTCCTTTGTCCATGATATTCTACTGAATATCCATCCTGAAATCCTTTCTTTATCAAATTCACATGCTAATTTTTTAGCAGATTCATTTCTTGCAGCACTGCTGTTTGCACTCTGCATTTCTTAATATAATTCAATACTCTTACTCTTTCTTTTTTGTTTATACCTGTAAGGCCACTTGAC
The DNA here is from genome assembly GCF_019279795.1 of Protopterus annectens. Taxonomy (NCBI): domain Eukaryota; kingdom Metazoa; phylum Chordata; order Ceratodontiformes; family Protopteridae; genus Protopterus; species Protopterus annectens. The sequence goes on along the minus strand of NC_056744.1, from coordinate 882,699,149 downwards.
CAAACACACATTCACAAAAATTAAGTTTAATCCTCCAGACAAGAACAATTACATCAAACTGACAAAATCAGACACAAGCGTTATCTAACTAAAAATTAACATCACCCATGCTGAAGTGCATGTTACAGCCTGTGTTTCCACTTACAGTGGTTGGTGTCTGTTATTTTATCTCTATTTCTCTCACAGAAGGGAAAAGCAACTTGTATGCCTTCTGGAAAGATTAACTTTTAGCCCTAAGAAAAAAGGGCACTGCCTATCTTCAAGTAAAACTAAATCGTTCTTTGTTCTATTAAATGCATTAAAGTATTCCAGCTGATATGGAAGCTACACTTTTTTTCAGTTCCCATAATTTCCAGCTTTTTTCACTGAACTTCTTGCCATTGTATATTTAAATGCTGCATTTCCCACCACAAAGTACACTCAGAACTCACTATCGAGACTAACTGATTTTACCTGCAGACAGCTCGTCTCCATGTAAAAGTAATTAGCAGTGAGAAAAAAAAAAAACACCCAATATCTCTGCAGATGCATGCAGGAATCTTGTAAATTTCACTCTCAACAGAATCTACAATTACCTTCAGCTGCAGACTTCTAAGAACATTTGCCAGTGGAGGAAAGAAAACAAGCTAATATCTTTGCAGATGCATGGAACTTAACATTTTCAAGGCTTTCACATTTTATTCTGGTTTCCAAGCCTATTTGCTTTACAAAAAAAAAAAAAAAACTTTTGTTTATAGCTTAATCCAAGTGTATTAATCTAGTCATCCACCTTTTAAAAATAAGAGAAATTATTTTATTTTTACATGCACTTTTACCCCCCCCCCCCATGAGCCCAAGATGACAGAATATTAACTGAACCTGGCATCTGTCCAGCCTTTCTTCTCATGTTGTACTGTAAAGCCTATATTTCTTACAAAGTTATATTTTCCTTTTTGTGTTCTGTTAAACACTACATACATGCATACAAATATTTTAAATACGGGCATTAATGACCTTCTAGCCTGCCAATATACCAAAACAGCTGTTACCATAACAAGTGTCCAGGCTGTTCTTTAAAATACCTAAACTAGTGCTTGCTTTAATGTAGTTTGGTAGTCTGTTCCATGTATCAGCTGATCTCTCAGAGAACTAATTAGTGCATTTCTCATTCCTATAGAATCTTCTGTCTTTTTAATTTCTCCAAGTCTTTTGGGTTTCTAATACCATGATGGGAATGGACCCCATTCCCAAGTCTAAGTACGATTAAAGTTCATGAAATTTGTATTGTTTCACTCTTTGATGTTAGCCAAAAGTGCTCTTTGCAGCACCCGCAATGTGCCCAGTAATGACTCCTCCTGCAAGTCGTACGGTGTTACATGAATTGGTAACGTATATAAATACGACTGTAAATTCTTTTTTATAAGACCAGTTGCTCCTACTACTATTGGAACTGTCTGGGTATCTTTCTTCCACATGGCTCTCATTTCTGCCTGCAGATAGAGGTATTTTATGACTTTGTCTCTCTCTCTCTGTATGCAAGACACTGTAGTCACTAGGTGTGGCGATTTCAATGATCTATGCTACTTTTGTCTTCTTTTCTTGGACCACTATATCTGGTTTTCTAGCATCTATCTTTTGGACTGTTGGTATTGGGTGATCTCATGTGATGTAAACAATCATTTTCTATGATTCTCTGTGGCATTTTCCAGTCTATATAGATTGGCTGATGATTCTCTACTACTTTCTTATAACCCCAAACATTCCCAGAGATAGTGGTCTCAAAATGCCCTATATACCTGAATAAGATCTCTTAAATATCTAGAAGAGACACTGTACAAGTTTAGATATTTTAGTCTTTCATAATAACTTAAAATTTTCACATCCATGGATGCTCTTGGCATATTTCCTCTGTACATTAATGACAGAGTGGGGTATATGCTTTACAGTTCATCCACAAGATTAGCAGAGTTTACAAAAGTCAAGTCCTTCTCACCCACTTTTTCTTGGAAAGCCATATTTCAGAAATATGACCGATGCTTTATAGTGTTTCACTTATTCACTAATTTCAGTGTTGCTGGTCTTCATTCTGTTCATCTCTATCTCCCAACACCAGACTATGATTCAAGTCCAAGATGCTTGCAATTCTTCCTTTCATCTCCTGTGGGGGTTTTTTTCCGTCTCTCATGCATTCTTTTTGATCACTGGAAAAGGTTTCACTGGCAAAATCCCTCTATGACCTTTATTGTCAGATGTAGAATCCCCTTCTTTTGCTTGTTCATTTTTGTGAGATAAATTTTTTTTTTATTTTCTCCTTATCCTGTTTTCCACGCAAAAATGTCTTTGATCCATCAGGAAAAAAATACTCTGAAAGCAGCTGGATACAGCAGCATGAATCTTAAACCTGCCTCATGTCATTCCCTAACTGCTGGGATTAATTTGCTTCTTTCTGCCTGGTGTACAGTGAAGAAGCATTTTCCGCAAACACTATATCTCATCTCCAATTTTTGATATCTTTTCCTTCTGCTACAGTTTTGTTAGGATCAACTCTTTCTGCTGATATGATTTCTTCTTCACTAATCTAGGTCTTGGCTGATTCTCATGGCCAGGATTGGAGCAAACACTGGACGTGCCCTTTTCAGTTAACAAATCATGCTGTGGAATACCAGTCCCATGCTTATTTCTGAATTCATAAAATTAATAGTCTGCTTCTTCCAGTTTTTCTCTGGTACAGGAGGAAATCTGAGGTTTTCTCTCTGTGCTCTGTCTTTTGATTCTACCATTTTCTTGCAATAGCTCTTCTTGAGAAGCCTCATACTCAACTAGCCTTTTCTTCATGCCACCCTCTGATTTTCACAATTTTAGCAGTTCATCTGAACAGCTATTTAAAACTTCTATTTTTGCCATGTTTTTTATATTTAGCGTTAAGTTTCCTTTAAGGTTTCATTTATTTTAATCACTTCTGAGTACATCTGATTTATCTTTTCCTCTAAATTACCTCAAGTCATCTCTTGTACCAAAGCTGAAGCTTGAAATATTTTTTTGTTGATCAGCTTCTAGATTCTTTCCCAGCCTGTTTTTTTTTTTTCTTTTCACCTTTTCTGGTTAATTTTCTGTATGGTAGCCTAAATTTCATCTTTGCTGGCATCTAGCCAGTAATTGAATTTTACCCAAAATGACATTTTCACTCACTGTTACATCTCAGTTTTTGTTTTCAGACTGGGAGAGCTGAAATTAAGCTGTTTGTCAGTGTAAAGCCATCTTGAAAGTCCCACAACTAGAAAATCTTATGTTGACCCATGGTAGAGGATTTCTTGGTGGTGCTTAATCAATATTAGAGGGCGCTGTATGGTGTCTGCCCTCTGTTTTTTAAAATATTTGTATGAGGTACTCATCGTTGACTTATCTTATGCATCTATCAAAATGCATCTGGCACCATTCTCAGCTTGTCTGCCTATGGATTCATCTAATTTGTCTGTTTTGTGGGCACATTTTCTGCAATCAGTCTTGAATTTGAGACCTCCATTGAAAGCAAATTCCTTTTTTTTGGTATCTCATCTGTGTTACAGAAAAATTTACCTTAACGTCTTTTGAACCTGCCTTGCAGGCTGATCTGAGGTTCATCAGTTGGAAAATTCTTTTGTTTATTGCTCTGATATCTGCAAGACAAGTTTCTCTGCTGCAAGTTATCATGGTCGGCCAACATTATCTGATTTTTAAGAAGGACAATGTTATTCTATGCTATTATTTCATGCATGAATTTATCCTCAATCTCCCAGTTTTCTTTCTAGACCTAAAAACAAGGAAGGGAAGATTCTGCATACCTTAGATGTGCACAGCCAGCACAGGTACCACCCTGACAGATCTAAGACCTTCAAGAAAGTAGAACAGACGTTTATTTCTTATTCTGGGGCTATGAAGGATCAACTTGTGTTTACTTAAACAATTACTCATTAGTTGTCCTTTGATAATTTTTTTTTTTACTCCCAACATGGAAAATTTACCCCAAGCAAGGTCAAGGCACATTCCACCAGAGACTTATCTTCTTCAGTGGCATATTGGAAAGGAGTGGACTTTAGAAGCACTCTAGAGGCAACATCTTGATCTTGTCTTCACACGTTTATGAAAGGAGTGTTGCACTTGAGACGACCTTGAAAGCAAATTCCCCCTTTGGGATCTCAGCTTTGTTCTTGAAAAAATGACCTTGTCTCCCTTTGAACTTGCCTTTCAGGTTAATTTTAAGTTTCATCAGTTGGAAAGTTGTTCTGCTTATCGGTCTGACAGCTACAAGGTGAGTCTCTGAGCTGCAAGCTCTTATGGTAAGCCAACCTTATCTGATCTTCCACAAAGGGGTTTGTTTAAGCACTAGTCCTTTCATGCCAAAGTATGTTTCAGAATTTACCCTGAATCAAGCATTCAATCTCAGTTTTCTCTGGAACATAAAAACCAGGGAATTAAAATTCTGCATACCTTGGATGTGCACAGGCAGCTCAGGTATTGCCCTGACAAATCTAAACCCTACAGGAAAGTTGAATGGCTGTTTATTTCCTATTCTGGGGCTAAATAGGGTCAACCTGACTCTTATCAAATGACTGCTCATTGGTTTCCTATTGCTATTGGGGTTTTTTTCTCGTTACTCCCACCATGGTAAATTTATTCCAAGCAACTTTAATGCACATTCCACCTGAGCCTTATGCTCTTTGGTGTCATATTGGAAAAGAGATGACTCTAGAAGCATTCCAGAGGCAGCCACTTGATTCTTTATTCACACCATTACAAACTGGACTCTTTCTCAAGTTCTAGAGCAAGCTTTGCAATGACTATTCTTCAGGGGCTCAGATTCTTATTCTTCCTCCTCCTAGGTAGGGTGAGCTTTGTGAATTTACCCATATGCCACTGAGGCAGTATGAATGATGATTACAGTACAGTTGCATAAGTCCTACTTACCTATAACAGTTGATTCTTGAATTTCATACTACCTCAGTGGCAGCATCCATCCATTATCCCCTTATTTTACACGTAGGTCGATGGTGTCCAACCATGCTGTGTTGTTAGTTGGCTTTAGTTATTTCTGTTGGCGTTTTATGGCTGTGAATTGGTTTGTTTCAGGCAATTATTGATTCTGATCCTTTTTGGTTCATCCTTCCTAGCACTAAAAACCTGAATGAGTAACTTTCTGTAACTGGGGTTAGACTTCCCCTGTGGGAGAGACTTAGTCAATCCCGTATCACAGAGAGTCAGAGGAAGAGATTCTGAGCTCTGGAAAGCTGCCAGTATCCAGTTTGGCAGGTACAGGACCAATAAGCCACTAAGGCAGTTTGAAATTCAAACATCTACTGATGCAGGTAAGTACGGCTTATACAAATGTATTTTCTGTGTTTCCATGCTGTTGCTATAGAGCATGTTTAACTCTGTGCATGATTTACTACTTAACCATTTCTGACCTGTGTGAACATGTCATCACTTCATAACACCAGCACAGAAAACCTCAGGGTTTCAGACAGAAATAATGAAGGGTGACTGAATGATACTATCTGTGGATGAGGTGGTGGCTGTGTCATACAGAAAAGATGGAGGAAACCTGATATTGAGATAGCCATGACTAGGAAGTCGGACAGGATTCTCCAGACCTTTAAGGTCCGGATATGTTGGGTACAGAATACCACAGTTGATTCTGCAGTTATTGTAGTGCCTATAAAAAAGCTTCAGCACCACGGAACCTGTAGTCCACCCTTCAGTGAAAGAGCTGAGTGATAGGGATCTTTTTGGGAACATGATTTTCCTTTACCTGTGCATTAAACATGCTTAGCGACCAAACACACTTGTTGAGACCCCATCGTATCATTTTGAGCAAGATGTTTCCGTCAGTGGAAAATGTATCAGATGAAGAGCTTAAAAGTAATCACCTATACTGTCCATGATGAGTAACCAAACCATGTGTGTTGTTTACAGGGTGGCTGATAATGCAGTGAAAATGACAAGATGTGGAGTTAACTGTATGCCATCATACCTGGCTTTGCGTCAGTGATTTTGTAAAGAACTCCAGGGTGACATTTTTTGTACCCCATTCGATGGCTCCAGATTATTACCATGTCTTCAGAAAAGTCTGGATGTAACCAAGGTCTTGAAACTCCAGACATGGTCCAGATATTATTCTACATTCTTTTGGATTCTTAATAAACACAAAAATCCTCAGGCCCACTGTAGACTTTTGAGTCCTCAACCAGTTTATACCAAAGTAAGAATCCCAAATGGTTATGGTGTGGTTGGTAGTACCTTGCCTATTAAGTGAAGACTGGGTGTGCTTTTTGAACTTCCAAGATGCCTATCAATGAAGAAAGATAATCAAGGAGATGAGGTTCATATGACTGCAAAAGAGTCAGACATTTTAAGTTCCAAACTTTTCCCTCTGGACAATCCTCTGCCCACTGAGAGCTCAGGAAATGGGTAGTGGCACCATTTCAGGAAACCAGAGACTGCACTGAGTAATGGTCTTTAAGTACCTAGATGACTGGATGCTGGCTGCTCTGACCTTAGAGAAGTAATCTTTGCTAGGGATTCTCCTTTGCAGCAGTCCCAGTCTGTGATGATCACAGTAAACCTTCACAATTCTCAAATGTAGCCCATATAGACAATAACATTCATATGTTGTGTGCTGGATACCCTCTTTGCATGGCCAGGCATCCACAGGGTATAATTCCTCCCATTATTCAGACAATGTACAAAATATATCTTTCCATAACAGTGTCAGTGACCATGTGCCTCAGGACTGACTACAGTGGAAGTGATAATAGCTGTAACTGAAAGAGCCTGCACTGGTTTGCTAGGGGGAAGATTCACTTTAGTGGAGACAAACAAAATATAATCTGTCAACCACTTAGTTATATAGTTACATTTGTGACAAATTTGCCCATTTTGTGATGCGTCAAAGAAGCCAAGAATTGATCTGTCTTACTAAGTTTTTAGTTCTCTGCAGGTAGAAATGCAATTATCTATAAACATCTAGTAAGCACAGCATATAGTCTCCTTTATTTGTAAAGTGCAGAAAAAAATAATGTCAGGTTAATTTGGTTGGTTAATGCTGGATTCTGACACTGCCTTCTGCAGAGAGGAAGCACATGTATGTGAAGTGTCCCTATCTATGTGAAAAAACAAAATGGGGACATAGAATAGAATGCTTGATGTTCTGACATTATCCAAAGGAAGTAAATACAACTAAAACGATAGTGTTCCAGGTAAAAAAATCTAGATTACATTTGGCTGCAGTTTGAAAAGAAGACTGTGTCCAAGTTTGCCATACCAACTGTGTATCCCATGGTGGTATGGGATCTTTGTATAGAGGTCTAAGTAGAAGAAAACCATTAAAAACTTTTTGCAAAGTTTAGAGGAAGCCAGAGAAGAATTCTGAAAATCTACATAGAAATTTGAGAAATGTGTGTACAAAGTACAGTTGTGTACACTTACCATAAATGTAGATGTTTGAGTGTATTCACTGTTGCAGTCATCACATTTTGGTTATCTGCTTGCAGTAGCCCTCAGTCAGCCTGATTATCAAAGTCTTGAGTCCTGCGTCAGTTGCTGTCTCATCTTCCATGACGTCAGGTAGTCAAGGGTATAAAGCATGCAGCCAATGCCATTACATCAGTTTTTCTTCCCCAGATGTCAGGTGCCCCCAAAATGGGAAGCAATTATATACAAGGTTACACCTACAACCAAAAAAGCAAATACACCAAAAAGCTTTAAGCATAGTAAACAAGAATAGAAGTATAGTCCATAGAAGGCAGGGGGTTGGAGGGAGGGTAACCAGGACTGCATCAGTGAATACACTCGAACATCTACATTTATGGTAAGTGTACACAACTGTACTATGTTCTTCGTGTTTCACTGTTGCTGTCATCACATTTGGGTAGATTCCCACAGCTACGGATGGGAGGAGGTAATTGGATAGCATTAGGACCAGCTATAAGGCCCTGCAAGACTGCAGTTGCAAATCCAGCTATGGATTTAGAAAAAATTGGCAAGTGGTAATGCCTGGTGAAGGTATGTACATAACTCCAGGTAGCAGCTTCTAGGATGTCCCCGATAAGGACACTTCTGAGAAAGGCTATAGAGGTAGATGCAGCCCTGGTTGAATGTGGTCTTATCCCCTGTGGGGTAGGTTTTCCATGATGCTTATATCAGAAATGAATGCAATGGCCTATCCCACTTAGAAATGGTTTGCTTTGAAATGGCAGTCCCATCTGCCCCTGCAGCAAATGCAATCAGCAGCTATTCAGATTTCCTGAGAGGTTTAGTCCTGAACAAGTAAAATCTAAGTTGTCTGTGCACGTCTAAGGAGTGCAGTATTTGTTCCCCTTTGTTCTGTGGATTAGAAAAGAAGGTTGGCAAATGAATGGACTGATTAAGGGCTACTTTGGATATCACTTTGGGCATGAAGGAGGGATTGGTTCTGAGGGCCACCCTGTCCGCATGAAAGATGATGACAGGCTCCACTGCCATGAGAGCCTGTAATTCAGACACCCTTCTTGCTGAAGTGATAGCTAGAAGGAAGACTGTTTTCCAAGAAAGGAATTTCAACTCTGCATTTGCAACTGGCTCAAAGGGAGGTAAAGTGAGCTTTTCCAGTACAATGTTAAGGTCCCAGGATGGAGTAGGGGCTCTCCTGGGTGGCCTTAAGTTTTTTGGCCCCTCTGAGGAACAACTTCAGCAGTGGATAAGAGAAGAGGGGTGGTTCTGTATTGTAATTAACTGAAATGGCTGAGGCATGAATTTTGATGGAGGAAAACGAAAGGCTCTTGTAAAGCATCTCAGTTAAGTAATGAAAAATCTGAGGTAAATTGGGCGCTGCTGTGCCCATCCCCAGAGTTTGGCTCCATGAACAGAATCTTTTCCATTTTACAGCACAGGATTTTCTAGTACTAAGCCTCCTTGCCACCAGAATGACACCCATCACATGCTTATTGAGGGTTGGTAACGGAGAGATCAGGTGATTAGCCAGGCTGCCAGGTTTAGGGTTTGAAGTTGTGGGTGCAGAATCTGGCCCTCCTGCTGGGACAGCAGGGTAGGAGTCTGAGACAGGTGCCATGGTGCCAGCAGTGACACATTCTGGAAGTGGGGGTACCAGTGTTGGGGTGGCCAGTCTGATGCAATCAGTATTATCCTTGGTTTGTCCTGATCTTTAGTAGTACCTTGGAGAGGATAGGCAGAAGGGGAAAGGCATAAACTGATAGTTTTTTCCAGGTGAAGGACAGGGCATCCACTTTCCAAGCTTGTTGTGGGGAGTCCTTGTGCAGAGTTTGTCCAATTGGTAGTTCTGGGGGGGGGGGAGGCAAACAGGTCCACCTCTGGGCTCCCCCATTTGTTTCTCAACATGTTGAATATCTTTGGTCCCAGTTTCCACTCGTGTGGGTCCATGAGATTTCTGCTTAGGTCGTCTGACAGTGTATTTAACTTAACTGGCAGGAACTGAGCCTGCAGGTGCACTTGGTAGCTCTAGGCTGTGTTCCACAGAGACATGGCTAGTCTGCAGAGAGGATACGAGTGGGTTCCTCCCTGCTCATTTATGTATTACACAACAGTGGTGTTGTCCGTCTTTACCAATAATTGTCGTGGAAGAATGTGGTCCTTGAAGGCTGACAGAGCATTCTGTAAAGCTAACATTTCTTTTTGATTGATATGCAGGTGCATTTGACTTGGGTTCCATTTGCTCTGAATGTACTTCCCTGCCAAGTGAGCCCTCCATGCATAGTCTGATGCATCTGTTAGGTTTGGGCAGCAGGGGGTAGAGTGAATGGCAGTCCCTTGTTTTGGTGGCAGGCCTCTGCCCACCAAAGGAACTATCTGTACACAAGGTACGATATGAATCACTGATTCTAGATCCTGAGAAAATTGACACCATAGGCTTTTTAGATACCATTGTAGTTTCCTCATATGCAGTCTTGCATATGGAATTAATAGAATGCAGGAGGCCATGAACCCCAGGGCTTGCAGCATTTTCCTTCCAGATAGCTGGGTCCTTGTGGCCAGTACTTTGAAGTAGGCTGCCAAATGAACTTGTTTCTCTGGTGTAAGGTAGGCCCATCTGGGAAGTTGTATTCAAGCTTGCTCCCAGGAATACAATTTGTTGGCATGGTACAAAATGTGATTTCTTTTCGTTTATGGTGTACCCCAGAGAAGTAAACAATTTCCTTACAAATGCCAGATGATTTAATAGCATGTCCTGGCTTTCTGCCTGAATTAGACAGTCGTCCAGGTATGGGTACATTTGAATATTTCTTTGCCTGCAAAATGCAATGACTGGAGCTAGGCACTTTGGCTTATCTACTGCGACCAGGGTATTCACAAAGGACAGTACAGAGAACTGATGGTGCATGTAGCCTGCTTTGAAGCGTAGGTATCTTCTGCAAGATTCCCTTATTGGGATGTTCAGGTAGGCTTCCTTTAAATCCAGTGTTGCCAACCAGGCATCTTTGCCTAACATAGGAAGCAGCTGATGAAGAGTTAGCATCTTGAATTTTGGGATCACCAAAAATGTGTTTAGGACAGACAGGTCCAGGAAAGGACGCCAGGAATTGTCTTTTCTGGGTACCAGAAAAAGTCTTGAGTAGAAACCTTGTCCCCAATTCTTCTTCTGGGACACAGTGAATAGCCCTGATGCTTAAAAGAGAGAGAACTTGCTTTTGAGCCTCTGCCCACTTTTTTGGGGGTAGATGTGGCCAACCGTTCAGGGTTGGTAAGGAGTAGAAGTGGAATCTGTATCCTTGGGAAACTATATTTAAAACCCATTTGTCCTGGGTAATGAATTCCCAATTTGTTGCCTGCAGGGCAATCTTTCCCCCTAAAGGATCAGTCAGTTGTGCAGGGCTTGGAACGTTTAAAGTTAAATCACTGAGACAGTTTACCATAGGGGGAGTCTTACTACTCCCTGCTTTGGAAGTGGGAGCCCCCCACTGCTTAGTCCTGTGAGTACCTTGGGAGTGAAGCTTGGGTGTTCTGCTGGTTCTGGGTTTGGACTAAGAAGGCCTGGAAGAGGCAGGAAAGGACCAATTCTTAGAGGGCCAATGCCTACTAAATCTGGGAGGCTGTACTTGCAGGAAATCTTTAACAGTTTGCATAGATTTAGCTTTTTCCTCTATCTTTTTAAGTACTACTTCTGCTTTGTTGCCAAACAGGCAGTCTTGGTTTAAGGGAGCATCCAGCAATTTAGCTTTAACATGATCTGGCAAAGATTGCTCCTTAAGCCAAGCTTGCCTTCTAAGTACAGACCCAGTGACAGAAGCCCTGCAAGATGCCTCTAATGAATCAAAACCACATTGCAAAGTATGTTTTCCAACTTGTTCAGTAGAATGCATTAAATCCTGTAAATCTTTATTTTCAGCAGTCAGGAATCAACATTTTCTGTTTAAGCAATCCAATAATATGCTGCTGATACTTTAACATATGAAACTGGCAGTTTAAGGCCCTAATGGCCAAGGTTGCAGAAGTGTATACCTTCTTGCTCCATCTATCCAGCGCCCTGGAATCTCTATCAGAGGGGGTAGGATTTTTGGCAGTAGTAGCCTTAATGCCCTTGGGTCCCTGTGAAATAGTCTCAGGATCTGCAGTAGGATTTTTAAAGAGGAACTTATGAGAGTCAGGAACCCTGTAATACCTCTCAGGTTTTCTGAGAGCAGGAGGTGGATAGTCAGAGGCCAGGGTAGATTCCGAGAAGGCATCATCCGCAATGTCCAGAACAGGAGGGATGGCCAAAGGCCTGTGTTGGGGCAGGAGTAAGAAATCCCTAAGCCTCTTTTTGGAGTCAGAGTAATCCTGGCTCTCCCAGCGAAAATGCTCTGTAAGAGTATGCAATGTTTCACCAAAAGAAAAATCCCCTGGAGGGGGAGCAGAGGGAATGAAGTCCTCTGCATCAGAATCCTCATGGGTAGATAAGGGTAAATATACTGGTCATCAGATGAAACAGAAATTTCATTGTCCTGATCAGAAGAATCAGAAGGAAAATCAGTCCTAGGTCTCTTCGTGGGGGAAGGGTGGCTTCCCCTAATTAGAGTAATAAGGTCTTCAGCCATTCTTATCATTTGTTTTTTAGGGATAGGGGCCTGACCATGTGGTCTGAGCGTCGGTTTTCTAGGCATGGATAGAGTTTTAGGCCTTGAAAAAGAAGATGGCATTGATTTAATATGCAAGTCAGTAGGCCTGAATACACCCTCAGAAGCCGGTGCCTGCACAGCGGCTCTGGACCCATCCAAGGTAGAGACATCCGCAGGTTCCATAGTTGAAGCATCTCACGGCATACCAGACTCCAAATGTGTCTCAGTAGAGACCTGCGAATCTGAAGTAGCGGGTATCAGGGGCTACGAAAGCACCTCACTGAATACTGGCCAACTGGCGACTAGTTTAGAAGAAGCGCTGTTGGCAGCTTTGGACCTATGCTGTCTGTGTCTGTCTTTATCTTTGCATTTTTCTGGAATGTCGGGTGGCTTACTGAAGCCATTTCTGGATAACTGAACAGAGTACCAAAATATTTAGAAGCGTAAATAAACTGATGACGAATAGTTCGAAGTTTGAATAAGGCACAAAACCGACAGTGAGGTACGTCGTGGTCTGGGCCTATGCAAGGAATGCAGTACGAATGAAAATCTTTATCGGGTATTTGCTTTCCACAAGAAATACAATTGTTAACTTTTACTGACATCGGTTTAGAGCAAGAAAAAGGTTCCCCAATGGGGTACTTAGCTTAGTTGAAGACTTCGGTTCAGAAACTCAAACGAAAATTTCAGGAGACGGCCGACCGGCACTTGCGAACTGCTTCTGCTTCAGGCACTGCACGGCAAGGAAGACTGATGTAATGGCATCGGCTGCATGCTTTACACCCCTGACTACATGATGTCATGGAAGATGAGACAGCAACCGACACACGACCCAAGACTTTGATAATCAGGCTGACTGAGGGCTACTGCAAGCAGATAACCCAAATGTGATGACTGCAACAGTGAAACGCACAGAACATCTTAGACATTCAATAAACTAGCTGCTTCTTAAAATAAACTGGTTAGAAATTCAAGAACAGAATGGAAAGGTTCTACCTGATACTGCTCTACTCAAGAAAAAATCTTCTCAACAAATTTTTGTAGAGATTCCTCAAATAAAGTTATTATGGGAAGGTAAAAGATTGGAATGGACAGGTGAAAAAGAAAAGTACAGTTTTGTACCTACCATAAATGCAGATGTTCGAGTGTACACCCTGCTGCAGTCATCACACTTGGGTTATCCTGTTGTCAGGCGGTCCCACAGTCGGCCGGAATTCCAAAGTCTTGGTCCGGCGTCGGTTGCTGTCGCTTCTTCCCTGACGTCAGTGCACCAGGGTTATATACAATGCATCCAACGCCATTTTCTTCAGTTTTTCTTGCCCCAGATGTCAGGTGCCCCCAAAAAGGTGGTCAGCAATTAGTACAAATTTAAGAAATTTTAGCACAAACACCAAATCCCTCTAGCTATAAGCAAATACATCAGGAAGGTATTGTAGAGATTTAGCCAGTTAGATCAGAGGGGATGGAGGGAGGGTAACCTGGACTGCAGCAGGGTGTACACTCGAACTTCTACATTTATGGTGGGTACAAAACTATACTATGTTCACTGTGTTACCCTCCTGCAGTCATCACACTTGGGTAGAATTCCAAAGCTAAGGATGGGTGGAGGAGTCAAAGAGGGTTAGAGGAGGCTAGAAGGCCCTGCAGAACTGCAGTGGCGAAGCCGGCTCTAGTCTTAGAGTAAAGTGGTAAGTGATCGTGTTTGGTAAAGGTGTGTACTGAACTCCAAGTTGCAGCTTCCAAAATCTCCTTGGTTGGAACCCCCCTGAGGAAGGCTGTAGATGTAGCTGTTGCCCTGGTAGAGTGAGGCCTAATGGTAGCAGGAACTGGTTTTCCATGATGGGCATAGCAAAAACAAATGCAATGTCCTATCCATTTGGAAATGGTTTGTTTTGATATAGCCTTCCCTTGTGAAGCTGTAGCATAGGATACAAAGAGCTGGTCAGATTTTCTGAAAACCTTAGTTTTATCCAAGTATTAAAGTTGCCTGTGAATGTCCAAGGAATGCAGGAGTCTTTCTCCTTTGTTCTGTGGTTTTGGGAAGAAGGTGGGTAAGTGGATGGTTTGATTTAAAGCCACACTGGAAACCACCTTAGGCATGAAGGAAGGATTAGTTCGTAGAGAAACTCTAAGTAAGTAAGTTTTTCCAGAACAAAATTGAGGTCCCATGTTGGTGTAGGTGCTCTCCTGGGGGGGCCTAATGTTTTTTGCCCCTCTGAGGAACTGCCTTAGAAGTGGATGTGAAAATAAGGGTGGATCCATGTTGTAGTGGGCTGAAATAGCTGATGCATGGATTTTAATGGAAGAAAAAGAAAGTCCTTTGTGCAACATCTCAGTTAAATACTGTAGAATCTGAGGCATGTGAGGCTGAAGTGTGTTTTGGCCTTTAGCTTGGTTCCAGGTGCAAAACCTTTTCCATTTGTCCGAGTAGGCCTTCCTGGTGCTGGGTCTCCTAGCTTCCAAAATAACATCCATAACTGCTTGGGAAAGAGGAGCTGGCTGGATGCTTAGGTGATTTGCCATGCAGCCAGATTTAAGGTTTTGAGCTGGATGTGTAGAATCTGATTGTTTTGCTGTGTGAGCAAATGGGCAATTTGTGGTAAAATCCAAGGTGGGCCCTGGGCCATATTCCCTAATAGTGGGTACCAGTGCTGGTGTGGCCAGTCTGGGGCTATGAGTATCAGTCATGGTCTCTCCTTTCTGACTTTCAGAAGCACCTTTGTGAGGAGAGGCAATGGAGGGAAGGCATATACTGTCCGGTTTTTCCAACTGAATGAGAGTGCGTCCACTTTCCAAGCTTGATGGTGAAGTGTCCTTGTACAAAATTTTGTTAGCTGATAGTTTTGGGGACTGACAAACAGGTGTATGTCTGGCCCCATTTTTGAGTTATCATTGCAAATACTTGTGGATCCAGTTTCCACTCGTGGGGATCCATGATGTTTCTGCTGAGGTAGTCTGCCAATGTGTTCTATTTTCCTGGCAGGAATTGAGCTTGTAACTGAACTTGGTAAGCCAGTGCTCTGTTCCACAAGGTTATTGCTTGCCTGCATAGAGGGTAGGAGTGTGTACCCCCTTGTTTGTTTATGTACCACATTACTGTGGTGTTGTCCGTCCTTATTGTAAGTTGTCCTGGATGTAATAGGTTCTTGAAGGCTGTCAGAGCATTCTGTACAGCTAGCATCTCTTTTTGATTGATGTGCAGATTCCTTTGATCTGCAGTCCATACGCCTTGAACGCACTGTCCTGCCATGTGTGCCCCCCAGGCGTAGTCAGATGCATCTGTTGTCATAGTCTGCCTGGCTGGGGGCAAGGTGAAAGGCTGACCCTTGTTGAGGTGACATGCCTGTGACCACCATAGAAACTCCTGTTGTAGGCAGGGAATGAGAGATATCATTGTGTCCAAGCTGTGGCTGTGCCGAGACCATACGCTTTTTAGGTACCACTGTAATTTCCTCATGTGCAGCTTTGCAAATGGTATTAGTAGTATGCAAGATGCCATGAAGCTCAAGGCCTGCAGAATTTTTCTTGCAGGGAGTTGGGTCTTTGTTGCCATTGTTTTGAAATATTGAGTCAGTTGTAGTTGTTTGTCTGGCGTCAGATAAGCCTTCTGGGCTGTTGTATTCAAGCTGGCACCCAGGAATGTCATATTTTGTGAGGGTACTAGTTTTGATTTCTTTTCGTTTACTGTGTACCCCAGGCAACTTAGAAGATGTTTTACAAAAGCCAGATGTTGTAAGAGAATGTCCTTGCTTTCTGCTTGGATGAGGCAGTCGTCCAGGTATGGGTATATTTGAATTCCTCTTTGTCTGCAGTATGCAATTACTGGTGCCAGGTATTTTGTGAAGACCCTGGGTGCAGTAGATAAGCCAAAGGGCAGTGCAGAGAATTGGTAATGGGTTGAACCTGCAATGAAACGGAGGTATCTTCTGCAACTTTGTCTGATAGGGACATGCAGGTATGCCTCCTTAAGGTCCAACTTTACTAGCCATGCTTTCTTGCCCAACATGGGAAGAAGATGCTGTAGTGTTAGCATCTTGAATTTGGGTACTTGTAAGAAGGTGTTTAGAATTGAAAGGTCCAGAATTGGTCTCCAGGCATTGTCCTTTCTGGGGACTAGAAAGAGTCTTGAGTAATATCCTTGGCCTTGCTTCTCATGTAGGTACCAATTGAATGGCTCTCATGTCCATGAGAGCTGTAATTTGTTTTTGTGCCTCTGCCCATTGATTTTGTGCCAGGTTTGGCATTCCTCTTTTCATTGGCAAGGTGTGGAAATGGAATCTGTATCCTCGTGAAATTATGTCTAGGACCCATTTGTCCTTTGTGACAATGTACCAGCTGTCTGAAAAAAGTGCGAGTTTTCCTCCCAAGGGGACTGCCAAGAAAGTGTTGCTTGGCCAGATGAGGTGCAAGTCATTGAGTTTGCCTTCTGGTAGTTTGGGGCCTGTCTTCTCCTCCCTTCTGTGTTGCAGTGCCCCATTGTCGAGGTTTGTATTGGGCTTGTGGCTGTCCTTTGCCTCTTGGACGTCTGTATTTACCCCTCTGTGGTCTGTCAGCAGCTGGAAAGGACCAATTTTTTGTTGGCCAATTTCTGCTGAAGCGAGGGGGCTGTACCTGTAGAAAATCTTTGACTGTCTGCATAGATTTTGCCTTATCCTCCATTTTTTTAAGACTACTTCTGCTTTAACTCCAAATAGAACATCCTGCTGTAAGGGAGCATCTAGAAGCTTTGCTTTAACATGATCAGGCAGAGTTTGTTCCTTTAACCAAGCATGCCTACATACAACAGACCCAGTGACAGCTGCTCTGCAGGAAACCTCCAAAGAATCAAACCCACATTGTAAAGTATGTTTGCCCACCTGTTCAGTTGCATGCAACAGATCCTGCATTTCTTTCAATTCAGACTGTTGAGGGAGTGTGCTTATTTTTTGTTTTAACTGAGACATTAGAAATTGCTGATATTTTAGCATGTGAAATTGGCAATTTAGTGATCTCATAGCTAGAGTGGCTGAGGTGTAAATTCCCCCCCCCCCACCTGTCTAGTGCTCTAGAGTCCCTTTCAGAGGGTACAGGATTTTTTGCCATAGAAGCCTTAGCCCCTTTGGGACCCCTGGGAGATAGTCTCTGGATCAGCAACAGGGCTTTTATAAAGGAATTTGTGGGAATCAGGCACTCTATAGTATCTGTTAGGTTTGGCTGGAGCAGGAGGCAGAGAATCTGGGTTCAAACTAGATTCTAAGTAAACATCATCTACAATGTCAAAAACTGGGGGGGATGGCAAGTGGTCTGTGCTGGGGGAGTAAAAGAAACTGTCTGAGCCTTTTCTACGAGTCAGAGTAGTCCTGACCTTCCTAGTGAAAGGATACGTTTTTATGGTGAGCATCGTCGGTCTGAAGACGCCTTCAGAAACCGAAGATGTTTCTGCAGCACCATCTCTTTCTGCAGTGTTGTCGGTAGGGGCTAAACAAAATGGCTGCATTGGCCTAGCACTCTCTGCCAAAGGCTCCAAAGCTGTCTCGGGTTCCAAATCTGCGGTAGTCAGGGGCTGGGTCGGAGCCTCACTGAAGACCGGTGAACCGGAGACCGGTCCAGCCGAGGTCTCGGAGTCTGCCTTGGGTCTAGGCTGCCTGTCCTTATCCTTGCGTTTTTTGTGCACACCGGTAGTCGGTTGCTCCGACGGCATTGTGTAGTTAAATTTTCTACCAAAGTAGTGTTGTGTGAAATCAAAGCGTCTTTTTATAGAACGCTTATTAAACCTAGCACAAAAACGACAACCAGTGACATCGTGGTCTGGGCCTAGGCAAGGTATGCATTAAGAATGAAAATCCTTATGAGGTATTTGCTTCCCACAAGAAATACAATTGTTAACTTTTTCGGACATCAGTCTGAGGCAAGAAAAGTTTCCCCAAAGGGGTACTTAGCTTTATTGAAGACTTCGGATCTGAAATCCGACTTTGAAAATCTCAGGAGTCAGCCGACCGGCACTTGCGAACTGCTTCTGCTTCGGGCACAGCGCGGCAAGAAAGACTGAAGAAAATGTCGTCAGATGCATTATATATACCCCTGGCGCACTGACGTCAGGGAAGAAGCGACAGCAACCGACGCCGGACCAAGACTTTGGAATTCCGGCCAACTGCGGGACCGCCTGACGACAGGATAACCCAAGTGTGATGACTGCAGCAGGGTAATACAAAACATCCATAGGTTGTCGGGCTATCAATATAAGAAAAACACTCAGTTTTAGGCTAGATATGCGCAGATGAATCATGCATGACAGGTTAAAGAGCAGTTTGTAGACTGATCTAAAATCGAAGGCGAGTACAGAAAAAAAGTCAGTAAGCTACAGTGAGGATGGCTTGTTCTTCAACGTGGCTGCTTTCTTAAGTAATCTTTATTAAGATGCATTGTGTCTAATACGTTTCATATTTTGCGACCTTGTTGTTGAATATGTTTAGTTTGCATAAACTGTTTCTTCCATTTAAATATGCAATTTAATTTACCTCAAAAGTCTGTACTCCTGGGCACAGAATGAAAAATTGCTCTTATGATAAGTGAATGAATGAATAAAACAAATTAATAAATAAACAAACAAACAAACCATGTCCGTCACTTTGTTGCTGAGAGACAAGCCATGAGGAAGCAAGATGGATCTGTTCAAGTTGACAACTATCACGCTGAACTTCCTTGGAAAGTGAGCTACAATTACAAAGCGGTTAGAAGAAAATTGCCCATTGCCACACTTGCAGTATATGCAAGTGGGCCTCCCTGGGGGACCAAATGTCCTGGACTGTATTCCCCAAGGGATGTCCACTCCATCCAATCTGGGAAGCATCCATGGTCACGGAGGTCTTCGGTGGAGAAAGAAGAAATGAAGGGCTAGCACAGTTGTTTTGACTGCATCTACCCAGAAAGATAACCTTTGCCTGAGTTATTGTTATCTTTATCGATATTGGTTGAGAGACTGTTCATTAGTGTTTGTAGCACCTATTCTTGGTAAAGAAGTAGGACTATTGCCATTGACACTGACCCCAGAGCTTGCAGTATCAATCCTGCTGATATTCTAGTACTACCAATTATTTTCTGAGCTACTGTTTGCACTATCTAAAGGGGTAAAGATACTAGTATAGATACCATGTTGAAAATGTATTCCTATAAACTATAAAGTTTAGGTCGGTTAGGATTGTGACTTGTTACTGATGGGCATATGACACTGTGGACAAGACCACTACAATTAATTTCATATTTGTACCAGTAAAACCTTGGTCAGAGTGGTAACAAACCCATCGTCCCAAAATGGAAATGAGCAGGATATTTTGCAAAGTTAAGTGAGATGCCAGTACTGCGATACACTTGAACACCCTGGAGACTGTGGGAAAGGCCAAAAGGATGGACTCTGAAATGGCAATGACTGGCTCCCAGCCTAAATTGTGACTATTTCCTGGATCATCTATTCATTGTATGTGATAGTAGTAATCCTAACTGAGCTCAACCAGATGCCCTGCTCAGAAAGGGGAAAATGGACTGAACCAAGACTAATTAAGATTTAGTGTGCCAAACAGAATTGTTCAACACAATGAGACTTAAAATAGATCATCAGTATCCTATTTTATTTAGGCACTAGAAGCATCTCGAGTCAGTTACAGTTCTATTGGTCTAAAGGGAGCTTTTGGATGACTCTAAGCTGCTTCTTGAGTAACAGGGGTGGAAGGAAAAAAGGAAATGATATAATCTCAGCAAAAGATTCCTTGCAAGTAAGCATCCTTCATTATGATTAGCCATGCTGGTGTAGAGAAGAGTTTCCCAGCTGTCTGCAGAAGAGGGCACTGAGATCTTCTTTCAGGAGCACTGGCAGGGACTAACAGACGTATCTCTAGACCCACATAATTGCGACAGTCCTCTGCCACTGGGGTGTTTTCAGCTATTATCACTCTCTCTCCTATTCCTCAGAGTAAACTATCTTCATTTGCGCCCTATAAGGGACCCTGAGACTTCCCGTAACTCACACCTAGACCGCACAAATAATTACTAGGAAAGAAAAATGTTGAAGGGATGAAAAAGGGGTCACCCACAACAGATAGGGTCTTTATGTCCTTACCTGTGTGGCCAAGCCAAAGATAACTGTAAAAGGTAGCACTGACGAAAGATGACTTGAAAGATAGCACAAAATCATCATAGCTCATCCAGGCATGCCTCCTGACGGACATGTCTGAACCCGCAGCCCTAGAGACGCCTTCTGCAGCATGCAAGATAAACCCCATGGATAAATAGGATATTATCTGTAGGGTAGCCTATGAGACTACTGAAGATGAGTGTCAGCAATTTTGACTCTAAAAAGCAAATTAGGCCTTTAATCAAATCTGTTTGTAGCCTCTTAAAAGATACTTTAGGAATGAACGGCTGTGTAGGTAGTACAAGTGGTTAGGATTCAAAAACTGGTCCTGGGTACCATATAAGAGAAAAGTGAAATAACTGGGGAAAAACTCACCCTCTGTTATTCAGAACTGGAGCTTTTCAAGGAAAGAAGGGACAGAACCAGAAAACTCTTAGATCTGGTCTTCCAGACCCACGCTGATCCGAGGATATCTGAAAAGAAACGGTGAAGTATATCTAAAGGTGAATGAGAGTACCTTTCTTTTATCCAATTCTGAACCTCCTGGGGGGTACCACTGGCTGGGAAGAAAAAGGGGGCAATTTAGACTTAGCAGACATACTTACAAATCCATGAGTGCGAAATTGGTAAGTTTCCCATCTGGATTTGAGGGGCAGAAAATTTCACATCATCTTATTCACATCATAAAAAAAGTTGAGCGGGAAGGGAAAATTGGAAGGAAAGGAACTAATTACCACAGGAGCTGATCATGTTGGATCTGAATAGGACATGGGATCTGAAGGAGGTTCTAAAGGGTTTTGCATCCCAAGAGTTTGGATGAGAAATCTTTCAAATTCTGTGGAATAAAATTTGTTTGTCAGATCTGAAAGCTTAGGATCCAGTAAAGAAGTAATGGCAACCCTATTGGATCCAAGGACAATTTAGGGCCCAAAGAAGCACTAGGGCTTTGTATTAAAAGTCTTTCTAGTTTTTCTCTGAAGTTAAAATTTCTCTGTTGGAGCCAAAGGCCTAGAATGTGAAGGAGGTTCAAAAGGCTTTGAATCAGAAGACCTTGGACGTGAAATCTTTAAAATTCTCTGGAATAAGACTTGTGTCTGTTGGATCCAAAGAGTTAGGATACAATGTAGAAGTAACGACCAAAACCTGCCAGATCCAAGAAGAAATTAAGATCCAAAGAGGACCCTAGTGGCTTTGTATTTGAAAAACTTCCTAGTTTCTCTGGAGTCAAACTTCTACCCGTCAGATCTGAAGGCTTAGGATCTAATGAAGAAGTTAACAGCAGAGTTTACGGATCAGAGGAGAACTTAGGATCTGAAAAGAGCCCTAAGGGACATTGGATTCATAATTATTGCCTGAAGATAAAAATTATGTCTGTCGGATCTGAAAAAATTTAGGATCTGATATTAGGAGTCGAACCTGTCATATCCGAGGAGGATTAAAAATCCAGAGGAGATCTTAAAGATGTTGGATCTGAGGTGGCAGGATCTGAACTCTTTCAGACTCTCTCTCCTCTTTTTTCCGGTTTATAATGAAGATGAAGCCAAAGAATTTGAATTCCTGGACATTTTGAAGGGTCCCTGAATATTGACCTCCAGCAATGTTCTGAGAAAAAGGTAGTTAGCAGCAAATCTTTTGATATTATTTCTTTTGTTCAAGTTCTGAAAAACTGTGTGGTCAGATATGACAGCTTCAGATGCAGTTTTTGTTCTTTCTTTTCAGTTCTGAAAAAGCAGGGACTAGAGCGCCAAGAAACTAGACCTTTTGACAGGTTTTTACATTTTGGATGGGGAGTTGAGTCCCAGGCAATGGCCTCAGAAAAAAAAAGACTGCAGTAAAGCCTTTAACATCAGCTTATTCTTTTCTGTCCACTGAAACTCGCGATAAAAACTGCAGTTCTAAACAATATAAACCAGGATTATAGTAATGGAATTTTAAAGAACTACAATAAATCTTATATATAAAAGAAATATCTATAGTAATAAACACTGACACCCAAAAGAAAAAATAAAGCTGCAAAATAAACTGTCATAATAATGGAGAAAAACGACTGGTAAAAGACGAAAAAGCTTTGGGATTTTCTGCATTAATAGTTATAAAACAGTTCAAAAGGTAAAGAGGAAGGAGATTTTTCCTAGCAATAAAGGAGAAAAGTCGATAAAACGTGACTTCAGATTAAAACTGAATAAATAGTAATTCATTACAGTTAGAAAGAAAAAAAATAAGAAGAAATAACTTATCTTTCAAAGAAAACTCAAGAGCTGAAGGCAACCACATCTAAACGGTGAAGATGCAAAAGAGATCTGAAGGATGTTAGGGTGGTGCAATATGGGTACAGAAGGAACTCGAGAGTTTATTAGTGGGCATGAGCTAGAATAAGAGCAGAGTCAGCTCCAAACCCATACAATGGGGAAGAACGAAAACTGACATCAGATCTACTTTTTACGTGAAAAAAATGTTTATTTTACTTTTTAGGGCTACAGAAAGTGTTTAAATTGCTTTTTACTTTGTTGTTTTTTTGGTAGTATAAAACCAGTGCAAATGCACAGAAACACAGCTGGTTAAATCTTGTAAAACTTTTATTACAAATAAAATGGTAAGTGCTTTCACACTCCAAAATAGTGCTTCATCAGAGCACTTTTTTTTTTTTTAATATGGAAAATAATTTTTTTATTACTTTCCAGATTGACTGACTATTGCTTCAAAGCTTCCTTGGGAAAGGCACCATTTTCATCTTGACCATGCACCAAACTACTGGTCCCTTAGTCTGACCTTCCTCCTGCCATAACACAAAAAAGATTATTAGACCGCCTTTGCTACCACAGCAGACTGATAATTTGCCTCAGCCATAAGTAGGTGACTTTGCTGTGGCCAAAGATAGTTCCTCATACCACTCATATTTTTCTTTGGTTCCCTCTGGTGTTGTGCATTAAGAGACCGTGGACAAGGGGGTAGCCGCTTCCTCTGTGGTTGTTGGGGTCCCCTTAGTGGGCAAGGGAAATCCACTCCTGTAGGTCATGGAAGAAGGGGCAGGGAATATACCTGTGCTTAGGAAGAATTTTGTGCCCATTCTTGAGGCAGGTCCTTTCTGGCAGTACTGAGTCTGTTTTCCTTAACTTTCCTGCCAAAAAGAGACAGAAAATCTAGTGGGGGAGGGTAGGAGGGAAAACCAGCCCTGGGACACAAAACAGAAGGTAACAAAATATATAAAAAATAGAAGCAGGTAAACTCACCTACACAACCACCCCTAAACACAGAGGGGTAAAGCAGCCTTGCAAAACAGCAAACAAAAGTAGCAAAACCAGCCAAGAGATATAGGAGAATAGAGTAGATTGGTGAAAGTGCTTAGTAAACTTCCATGCCAAGTAGTTTAAAATATCCTTAGAGAAATGTTGCTGAAGAAATGCTGTTGAAGAGTAAGCAGCCCTAGTGGAATGAGGCCTGATCCCAGCAATCCTGAATGATGGGAATGGGAATAACAAATGCAAAAGCCAGCCAATCCAAAAACAAATAGTTTGTTTTTTGCTTTTGTTTGTTTGACACAGGCAAAAAAAAAAGAAACAAAAAAAACTGACACCTAAAATCCTTAGTCTAGCTTAAGTTAAGTAATATAATGCAATTGTACATCTAAAGTATGCAAAATCTTTTTTTTTCCTTTTTTTTTTATTCTGAAAAAATAAAAGTAAAAAAAAATAGTTTGTTTTTCACACTAGAAAAGCCACACTAGAAACATAAAGGAAGGATGATTAGTAATAAAATGACCTATCCTTATGGGAAATCAAAAAAGGCTCGACACTAATAAGGGGCTGCAATTCAGACACTGCCTTGCAGAGAAGTAATAGCCAACAAAAGCAGTCTTCCATGACAAAAGCTTTCCTGCTGGTATAACAGATGTGGTATATAACAGGGAAAGAATCAGGAAATTCTTTACAGAACTTCTTTACCAGTAGTAGAGGGTACCAATGCTGCCGCAGCCCAAGCTATCATCATCATATCAATCCTCCCCTGTCCTGTGACCTTTAACAGTAGTACCAGAAGAAGAAGAAGAAGTGGTGGAGGCATACACACAGGAAGGTGGTCCAACTGAAAGACAGAGCATCCACTTCCCCAAGCTGTGTGATGAACCCTTTGTGCAAAAAAAACTGTGCTGGCTGGTTTGGTGGAGAAAGCGAACAGATCTATGTCTGGAGTTCCCCCTGACACTGTCAATTTCTGAAATACAAAAGATCCAGTTTCCACTTGTGGGGATCCATGATTTGTCTGCTTAACACCAGTCTCACCACACTGAGAGGGTACTGAGACTGGACTTGGACTTGGACTTTATTTCGTTCTAGGCATCTTAGCAGGCATATAACATATGCTATAACATAGAGAAGGTTTTCCTTCTCTGTTTTTCAGAAATCAGCAGTTGTCTAAATAGATAGAGATTTGAAGTCCTTGTAGCCTGAAGTAAGCTATCACTGGAGCCCAGAACCTTTGTGAAATACTCTAGTAGATAAGATAAGCCAAGGGCAATGCAGAGAGAATAATGAATGAATCTCTCTCTCGAGAGCAGAGATACTTCCTGTAACTTAGCCTGATAGGCACATGAAGGTCAACATCTTGACTTGGGAATGTCAGTTGAGGGAGAGAGAGAGATAAAATCCAAAATTGGTCTCACGTACCCTTCTGTGGTACTAGGAACATTGAAAGTGGTCCGCCTAGGACTACTTAAACAACAAATACTGATGAGCTTCGGGCACCCTATAGTACCTATCAGGTTTAACAGGAGCAGGAGGCAAGGAATCAGGGTTCAGCATCTTCCACAGTCACAGGAGGTATAGCTAAGGGCCCATGCTGGGGTAATTCAAGAATTCCCTAAGCTCTTCCTGAATCAGAGTAATCCTGGCCTCCCCATTAAAGTGCTCCTCATGGAATGCAGAGTCTCTGAAAGGCTAAAACAAAGGTATAACAATGTATGGTAATCCCTATGAGGTATCTGTTTCAAGGACTGCAGCAATGGAAAATGAAGAACATCATTTAATTGAAATAAAAAGCCAAACAATAATTATTGCTTAGCTAAGACCATATTTAGACACAGAATCAAATAGTAATTAACCAAATATGCAATCCGAAAATGTATGAATGAAAATACCAATGTATTACCCACATCGTCTCGACTGGGCCCCATTCTGAAGTCAATGTCGTTGTGGGACTAGGTCTTAAGGTATCCAAGGTAGATTATTTATTTACTAAAACTGATGGTGGTCCAATTTTCGTAAGTTTAGGATGCACTTAATTGAAAATGAAGTGTTGAGACCCGAGTATTTGTTAGCTTGAAGTCTGATTTGCCATTCTACTTATTTCTTCTCTAATTTGTCACTGATGTTGCCTTCATATAATCATGCACTGATTTGTTCGAGGATAAGGAAGGGGAATTTGCTGTGACCGGTCTTTTCCTTGGTGAGTTTGACTACTGCATTGGTAGGAGAGTCTGGTCTAATATCTGCATAATGTCTGGCCAGGCGTGTTTCTAATTTACTAGTTTTGCCAGTGTAGAAGGCAGGACATTTTTGGCACTGAGCCCTGTACCACTTTGTCGGTATTACAATTTCCGTAGGTCCTGCTTTTGTGGGATTTTTTGCTGTTGGGACAGTGAAAGTCAGTCAGGGGGGCTGTCAATAAGTCTTGGAACACTTTTGTTTAGAAGTCATATTTGGCATTGTTTTACCTTCTACTAAGGATGGAAAAGCTTTTGATATGTTTGGGAAAAAAGTGTATGCCTCTGCAATTTTGATTTTTAGAATTCTTAACTGTCAGGCTCATATGTTAAAGCTTATCTTGATAAATTGTGAAATTATGAGGAAGGTTCTGGCTTACGTTTCCTGTTCTAAGAACAAATATATTTTTTTGTGTAGTTTAGTTTTCTCTTTCTCATGTCACTACTCATTGTTTGGGCTGCTTTCACCATTACTGTTTTGTAGAGGCTTGCCTGGCAACATTCTGAGAGCCTCCAATATGTCAAAAATAAAATTTTGAATTCTCCTTTGGATAGAGATTTAACTTTTGGACCTTCTGCTGCATGTGTTATCAAAAAGGTACAACAGTGGTAAGCTGATTCAGGGAATCTCTTGGATTTTTCAGCCATCCCCCTCTAAATTTTCCAAGGGATTTTATGCTCCCTTGTCTAGTGATGGAAAAAACAAAAAAAATGAACAGTCACAGCAGAATGTTGATATTCAGATGTTTGAAAAGCAAAGGCAAGAGGGTAACAAAATGAAATCAGCCACCCCAGACCAGAGGACAATCAGAGAAGGCAGAATGACTATATAAGGGACCTTGTCTTCTCTCCCACACTGGCAGTCCCTTAACCCCTTCCAGAAAGGCTGAAACTCCATTTCTCTCTTTGATATCAGACTGTTTCAAATGGGTCCTGAATGGGATCCATCTAGGATACAAATGGCAGTATAAAAAAATTCCTCCTTTCCAGAGGAGTCCTCTTCAACTACCAGACTCTTCTCTTTCTTCATGCTGTCTCCAGCAATGACAGAAGCTGTTCTTCCTTTCCAGATGTGGAAAGGATTTTATTTGAGTGTTTTTGGTGCCAAAGAAAGAAAAATCCTGGAAACCATTTCTGGGTGTTTCCTTTCTCAATCAGTTTGTGATAGTGCCCAACTTCAAAACTATTTCACTTCACAACATGTAACCTCTTCTCCCCTATTTGAGTTTTCTAGTAACCTTAGATTTAAAAGCTGCATATCATTACATTCCTATTCATCCAGAGTTCTGGCGTTTCTTAAGATCTTGTGTATCTGGATCACATTATCAGTTTTCTGCCTTATTCTTTGGGCTTTTCACTTTACCAAGGGTGTTCATAAAGTGTCTAGCTCCTCTTATATCTCATGACATGCTACAGAGTAACCACATTTTTCCATGTTTGGATGGCTTGCTTACTTTTGTAGAATCTTCTTCAAAATGTCATGAATTTCTCAGGATGGGTGTGAAAAACTAAAAGGCTGCCAGCACAGCTAGATAGAATTTTGTAGATAATTATGCGTTATTGTAAATATTAATAAAACCCACCGGCTGTTTCACAAATGTAAAGAAAACTGTGTTAAATGTTGAACTTCAAAAATGTAACCACAGTGCACTCTGCTGGAAAAATTCTGATAAAGTAAAACATTTTAGGACTGTTTGATCTCAAAGCTCGGAGGAAGAATGTCTGGACTAAGGAACTCCTTCTATTGTTTTGAGACCAGAGTCAATTGCTAGATTTTACATGTATAATGTCTTTTATTGCTGTGGTTTTCTGGCCAGGTGCAAGATCAAAGAAATGTTAAAACTGTTTGTTAGCCTGGGGAACCAGAGAAGAATGATGTAATCTAAAATGAGTCATCAGTGATGCATTACCAATTTAAGAGATGAGAGAGAGCATTTTGGATTTTGTCTGAAGAACAAACTTAGTCCCCTGTCTCGAAAAATGAGATTACTATTGCTTACCAAAGATTGGATTTTTATTTAGAATATTTCTTAGAGAATAGAATTGACGTGGACACAAATTTTTGCAACAGAAAAAGCCATTGATACCGAACATTTCCAATATACCGAAGGTGCACAACAACATTGATAAGTCCCCTTTCAGGCCCAAAGTGACAAGAAGGGGGAGTAAGACCCATCCCATGGCCATTCTTGTGGACAAGTGGTTCAAAGTAGTAGTGATTAAGACACCCCACCTCCTGAAAGATTCTTGGGGATTTTTAGGTAAATTAAAACAGGACTTATGGAAGGAAGGGCTCATCTTCCTTACTACTGATGTAGTGGACCTCTTCACTAGTATTCCCAAAACAAAAGGGATGGAATTTTTTTTATAATTCCATGCGACAATTTTCTTCCCTTTCGGAAGACAGAATTAGATTACTGGATGAATTGATGGAATTAATTTTGGACAACAATTTTGTCCATTTTGAAGGTGAATTCTACCAGCAAATTAGAGGAGTTGTGATGGGGCAGCTTGTGCCCCCACTTATGCCAATATTTTATGTTGGGATGAGAGAATGAATTCAAACTAGAGAGTTCCTTTGCCAAGCACTTACATCTTTATGTCAGGTTTCTTGATGACATTTTTATTTTGTGGGATGACACAGTTGACCAAATTGGTGAGTTCATGGAGCATCTGAACAATAGCAGTGGATACTTTAGATTTACACATTCTTGGGATTCCACCAGTATTAACTACTTAGATGTTAGGATTTCCCAATGTAACAACAAATTTACATCAAACCTGTACTGAAAGGAAACTCTCTGTAATGCATATTTGCACTATAGTAGCAACAATCTGTACCATTAAAAGAAAGGGTTAGTGAAGGGGCAGGCTTTACGGGTGGCAGGAATGACCTCAGATTTAATAGAACTAGACCACGAGTTTGATCTTTTGAAGAAAATGTTTATGGAAAGGAAATATCCTTTGAATATGGTGGATAGTATATTCTTGGAATAAAGGAAAGGTTGGGGTACCAAATATCCCCAACTATTGAGGATGGAGTTTACAAACAAAAACAGCAAGGAGTGGGACAATAAATATGAAAAAGCCCTGGTATTGGAACATAATGTTTATTCCCAAGACATTAAGGACGTTATAAAGAAGAACTGGAGTATTTTCAAGGTTAACAATGAAGTCTTCCAGTTGGTTTAGCCTGAGACTTTGTTTGTTATTAAAACCGGTAGGAATTTTAAATAAATTTGAGAAAATAGTAAACAAACGGATAAAAATGTTGGTAATTGTACCACACCTTGTGGTAATTGCATATTGCAGTTACATTATTAAAGAAAAAAACAATTTTGGACAATGTTTTACATACCAAGGTGTCCTCTGTGAAAGGTAATTGTAGTACCAATAAACCGGTTTACTTAGCAAAATGTGACAGCTGCTCAGGATACTATATTGGAAAGACAGAGAGAGCTCTGAAATCGAGGATTTATGAGCACCTTTATGAGACTAGGAAGAAAAGAGAAGTTAATGCATTTTACAGACATTCAGTGATGTGCAACAATTTTGTTAAGTTTAGTTTTGGTAAACTGGAAAGGATTCAGATTCACCCTAGGGGAGGTGACTGGCAAAGACACTTATTAAAGAGAGAACTTGTCTGGCAGTTGCAATTAAATGCATCACCCCCCCCCCCCCCGGTTTGAATGACCAAGTATCTCTCAAACCTATATTGTGTGAAAAAGCAGATTTGTTAACATGAATTTTAAACAAATTTGTATGATTTACAATGTTTTTATTTGGGTATACAAATTATTTTTTTGGGAAACTTTTTTTTATTATGTATGGATGAGCTGCCATTGGTGTACTATGGACCTTTAAAACAGTGAAGTACTTAATTAATAGTATTGTATCATTGGTTAATTAATTTCACCCATCTTATAAAAAAGAAAGTGAATGAGAGTGTATTTTATCTAAAGTCTCCATGAGAGATGAAAGCACTTATGTATGGTGTTTTATCTAATTAAATTTATTGTACTTTTTCACATCGAGTCCGGTCAGTTCTGTCTACAGTTTACTGGTTTGGTGAAGCTTTGGCCATTTCTACTAGTTTTTTGTATGTCCAAAAACAACTCTGATACTACCTTGACGGAACAAAATTTTTCAGAACTTCTAATCAATTGTTCATTTCATATGAAGGTAAGATAAAGAGACAACCTGTGCCAAAGCAGACTTTTTCCAAGTGGTTGTCTCAGGCTATTACCTTTCATTAGTCCCACTACAAAAAAAAAATAAAAAATCTGGGCGTGGTCAAAGCTCATTCTACCAAGTCTTTGTCTTCATCTATGTTTTTTTTTTGGAAAGGGATGGACCCAAAACATTCTGAAAGCAGCAACTTAGTCCACTGTTCATATTTTTACAATGTTCTAAGAACTAGATTATTTTTCCAGGTCTAGGGCAGGCTTTGCTAGAATCACTCTCTAGGAACTTCTGGACCCTCCTACTTCCACATTCCATTTATTGTAAACTATGGTAATCTAACCATACAGTTAAAGCTTCTGCAGCAGTAATCAGTAGGAAAGACACAGTACAGCTGTGTAACTAAATATACTAGAAGAGTAGGTGTTTGAATGATAATTTCTGCAGTAGCCACTCCCTCCTTTTATCACCTTTATTTTTTGTCTCTTTTTATGCCAGGGTGTTGACATGTATATATTTTTTTCTCTTTGAAATGTCATCTTAGGACTTAGCCTCCCTCTCAGTTGGCAAGAGAGCTCTGAAGGACTTGGCATCCAAACCTGCCTTTTCAGTAAGCTCAGCTTGAGCTGACCAACGGTCTGGGCTCGTGGAAGGTGCCTTTGAAGTTAGGAAGCTGTCTGGCTGTTATATCCTAGCCAGGATATATTTATTTATTTCAGTTTGGTGACCGGGTAGTCCACTGGGCCCATGGGTGCCCGTTTTCAGATGAGGTCCAAGGAAAAAGCTCCAATATAACAAACATTAAAGATACAAAAATAAGATACAAAAATTAAGTACAGTTTACATGAATGTACATTCTGTATCAGGCTTACTTGACAAAGATAATTTTGATGTATCTGGAAGGCTGTACTGTAGAGATTCATTTGAGAAATACCTTCATAACAACTGAAGTGTAGTAACATTATACATAATCGATTAGAGTAAGGAAACACTTTACATGCATTCATTTGCCATAAGAAGCTATTTACAAAGTAGATACAGTACGTTGAGAAGCAATTGCTGAGAGCTTGAGATAGAGCAGGGAAATAGTTGTTGGGATGTTAGAGAGATTAGGAGCCAAGGAGTAACACCTCCTTAGGGCAGTTGTCAGAAAGAATTAGACAGGGTGAAAGCAGGTGCATTTCCATTTGGAGTACAAGTAAGTGAAAAGCTGTATTTTAAAGTTTTCTGAGTTATTGTCCTAAGAGTGGATGGGAGAGAATTCCATTTCTTGCCTAGTGAGAAAGAGAGGAGAAGATGGCCAGCAGGAAGTTTTGGTTTGTGGATAGTAATTAGGTTTTGATTTTCAGATCTAAGAGGTCTATTGGGGGTGTAGGGGGGAAGGATGCTTGTTAGAGCTGGACATTTATTTGGGTGAAATACAAAGCTGTGTGCTGTGGTTAAGTAGGAGGTAGTCTAGATAATTGGGGAGTTCTAACCCGGTCGCTTGCTGGGATCATTTGTCTTTTTTCTCAAGTCATCAATAAAAATTTCCATGTGTGACTTTTCCTGGTTTCTCTGTTATTCTGCTCTGGACAAATTTTCATAACATTTCTGAAACATCTGCAATACCTCTGTATAGTATTTTTTTTTTTTTGTCCCTGTGTTTGGTTGCAACTGCCCAGTATGAGTGCCAACCTATCTAAGGGTAAACCACTACCTGTAACAATAAAAGGGAACTATCTTATCCTAGAATTTCAAGAACAGTGCGGCTCCATTAATGAAATAAGACCGAAAAGCCAAACTGCCCAATGCGATCGCCAGCCTAAGGGTATACCACTACCTGCAACAATAAAAGTTTACCATCTTACCCTGCAATCCCAAGAACAGTGCAGCTCCATTAATGTAATAAGATCGGAACGCCAAACTGCCCAATACCAGCACTAACTTATGTGGGTCCCTGTAATACTCTAATTGTACAGGAATTGATGACTGTTAATCTAGCATTTTATAAATAATACACGTACATATAACCTAGGAAATGCATTGCCTATTGGTTTGGCAGCACAAATCCCACTTTTTACTTGATATGACTACTTCCCATAAGTACCTTAGTTTATTTAACAAATCTCCACTAAAATGCCCTACACTGACCTAATGCTGCAACACAGGAACAATAGTTAAGTGTTGCTAATAGTGTATCTCAGTCTCACACCTTATTCTGGACAGCTGGATGGGGTAGGATTTCCACACTGCCTTTTCTGTCATAAACCAAAAGCTAAACAGACACCAGTTCAAGCATTCTAACAACTTTCAGTCATTCCAACTAACGTCTAGATACATAACTTTATTTTCTCCTTCTTGAGTGTCTTACCTGACAGCTTCAGACTGCTGCGTTTGCCCTCACTACGCTGGGGCTCACTCCGCTCCCTTCCCCTACCCCCTTTCCATCCCACCCCTGCTTTCCCTAGGTTTATCCATGCCTTTCTCAACCCCTACAGCTTGTTAGCCAAACACTAGCACCTCCACCTCCAAATATCTAAATATCAATATCCCACCCATTATCCATATATCTAATTAACATAAATATTCCACCCATTATCACACTAGCTCTACTTTAAAGGTTTAAAAACTGCCCATCCTGTCTAATCCACTACCCCCACTTTCTCAAACACATATTAAACCATGCCACCAAAAATGTCCTCTTCTCTTCAAGCTGCTTCTAACATCACATATCAGTCTCCTAATCCACTTTACCCCCTCTGAACTATTCCCCAACCCAGTAACATTTACACACTCCACTCATGCTCTACATCATTAACATTCCCACAAAAAGATTTAGTAACGTATTAGCCATTCAGTATCACATTATGCATATTTCAAAAGTTGTAATCCTTTCCAACAACATGATTACCAAGCTTAACGTCTATATAATTTGCATCAATAATAAACCTACTCAATACCTCAAGCATTACCTCTCCATGCTACACATTTTATCCGTGTGGGGACATCCACCCCAATCCAGGGCCCCAAACTATTGGTTCCTCTACTAAAAGCCTACACCCCAAAAATATTCTTCTAGCAACCCTAAACATACATAGTGTCTGTAACAAAACCATAGAATTTAGGTTCATAGGTTGGTACTAGGCTATCTGCCCGAAGGCATTTATAAGCCTAGCCAGAATGTGTTGGCTTTCGCCGCCCCCTTAGATATGTTCCCTGTGCCTCTGTCCAGCACAGCCACTGAAGTGATCCCAGAAGTAAACTTTGTTTCCCATCCACTCGGCAAGGTTTCTTTTGAAGAGTGTTAGCGAACAGCTCTGCCTAATGTAGATTGGGATCTTGTTCCAAAGCATGGGAAGTCTCTGGGGCAGGAATCTATCCCTCCAGCACGTCCTATTTATTGTTGCGGTGAGGTTTAGATCCCTAGAGTGTGTGGCTCGAGGGGAAAAGGTTTTCTTTAGGTGGAGCATGTCCATCAATTCTGGGTTGGACATGGCCTTGTATGTCGAGCAGAGATCACCTCTGAGTAGGCGGTATGCAACTGAGTACAACTGGAGTTTCTTTAGTCGAGCTGCATACGGTATTTGTTTGAGGCCATTGATCCTCTTGGTGAGGTACTTCTGTGGCCTTTCCAGCTGTTGCAGGTGTCTTGTAAGGTACATCCCAAATGGGGCGTTGTACTCTATGATGGGTCTGATGAGGGGATGAGTAGAATGGCACAATGACCTGTTTTGATCTGGAAGCGAACCCTTTTGTGATTAGGTGGGCCACATAGAAGGATTTTTTAACCACTTTGGCAATGTGATTATCAAATGTGAACTTACTATCTACTTGGGTCCCTAGATCCCTTATTACGTCTTCCGTATTTAGGAGACTACCACCTATGTGATAGTTTGTGGGTACTTTGTTTTTTCCAAAGGGGATGACTATGCACTTTTTGGCATTTAGCTTGAGGCCATGATTTTGACAGCAGGTATCCGTCTCAGTGAGCCCATTTTGGAGGATGTCTGTGTCAGCCGGAGAGTCAATTATAGCACCTAGTTTGCAGTTGTCTGCGAACTTGGTCAGCCATAGTCCGCCTGTGCTTGCCTGTACCTCTGAGAAGTATATGCCGAACAGGAGGGGTCCTAGGACTGAGCCCTGGGGAATGCCACTTGTAACCGGTTTAGAGTCTGACCTAGCTCCCGCAACTGTCACCATGTGGGCTCTGTCCATGAACCAGTTGGCAACCTGTCTTGTGACACAGGGATTTATCTTCAGGCTGGTGAGCTTGTCTATAATACCAGAATGGGGAATGGTGTCGAAGGCCTTAGTGAGGTCTAGGTAGGCTGTGTGGACCACCTTTCCCTTGTCTATAGCCTTGGTAACTGTCTCAAAGTCGTCCACCAGGTTTAGGAGGCATGATCTGCCCTTAAAGCCAAACTGGGTAGGGTCCAGTGTTTGCAGGTTCCCAATTTATTTGTTAACGAGTTCCATGCTCATGTGCTCCATAGCCTTGCAGACCAAGCTAGTCAGGCTTATACGGTGATAGTTCCCGAGGTCTATTGTAGCTCCACCTTTGTGGAGCGGAATAACTGTTGTTGTGTGACACACTGTGTACGTAGCCTGTGGAGAGGCTGAGTTTGAACAGTGTGTTTAGGTGAGGGGTTAGTTCGTCTTTGAACTCATGTAGGATGCAGCCTGGGACACCGTCCGGTCCCACTGATGCTGTGTTTTTGACTTTGGAGAGGGCTGTTTTAACCTGTCTGTGATTTCAAGGACTCTACATTCTTCTGGTATGGTTATGGGCCCTTTTGTGGGTGAAGTTTGCACTGAACCTGTCTGCCAGGATGTTGGCAATATCGGTCGGTTCAGTGTACTTTGTGCCATTCTGCATTAACTCCGAGCAGATCTGAGCATTGCCACTTAAGATTCTTGACATAGCTAAAGAATGCCTTGTGGTTATCTTTGGAGTCTTTGGCAATTTTTCTTTCAACGCTCGCCTTGGATGATTTTATGAGGGATTGTAGTTTCTTGCTGATACTGATCAGGGATGTCTTCCCTTCCTGGGATTTTACTCTTTTCTGTACTAGTTTCCTCCTTCTATTGTATAGCTTGTTTATGACAGAAGTCCACCAGACTAGTTTCCTTTTCTTGGAGGAGTGAGTCTTGGTTTTGCTTGGGATTGCATGATCCATGCATTCTTATAGCTGCCCACAGAATGCATTAGTAAAGGATTTTCCAGCTTGGACAGTGTTCTCCTTCAACATGGGGGCTTTGAAACTTTCCTCCTCGGTCTTAAGAAACATGAAGTTTGCTTTTGAAAAGTTTTTCACTGTGGTTTTCTTGTCCGGGAGTGGGGGCGGAATATGGATATCCAAAGTGATTTGTTTACAGTCAGATCTAACCAGCAAGGGGTTGACCTCTGGTGTGGAACACCGGTCGCCCATGTTGGTGATGACCAGGTCCAATATATTGTCACCTCTGGTGGGAGTGTTGACCAGTTGAACCAGGGTGTTTGAGTATATAAATTCTAGGAAAAGTTGGGCAAGGGAGTTAGTACTTGAGTAGTTCTCCCAGTTAATGTTTTGGTAATTGGGATCACCCAATATTAGGGTGTTTGGTAGGACCTTTATGTTTCCCAGTGTTTCCAGAAACGCGGAATGGAGGTTCTGGGACATGGTGGGTGATCTGTAGCAAGCTACAATTTGCTCATTGTTAGTTGCATGTGGGTGATCTCTGAAGCATCGTGCTGTGCCACTAACCTGGAGGTATGGGTATCCTTGATGAATATGGATATGCCCCCGCCTTTTGTATTTCGGTTTGGGTTCTGTGGCAGGAATGCATGGTATGAGTTGTTGCCTGGTAGTGCTGGGGTGCTCTCTGGAGTCTTAAACCAGGTTTCTGTTACTGTACATATATCGATTTTCTCCATACTGAAGAGTACCTAGAGTGCGTGCATTTTGAGGTTTAGACTTCTGGCATTGAGTAGCATTACCCTCGGTTTTTTGTTACTTGTGCTATTTATGGCAGTGGGTTTGTCTTTTGAGCCTTGCCTAAAAAAGGCACTATGGGGGTGGCAAGAGCCTTGGCCAGTATTCAAAAGCCTAAAGGGGACAGGTGCAAGCTATCTCTAGCGAAACAGCGTGGTTTGTCGAGCATGTCATCTCAGGCGGACGGACACTGGATCCCCTTTGAATGACACCAGAAACTTAGCCAATTATTGAAACAGAGAATTTTTTCTTTATACCGTGCTGGTATTCTTGGTGAGGGCAGGATGCTACTCAGGGTCAGAGTCATACTGGCCTGGACTACGTGATCAGAGAGCTCTTCCATGTCTCTCTTCATGTAGTCCAGGGAGGTACGGCTCAGGTCATTCACACCAACATGGACAATGACAGAGTCATATTTGTACTTGTTCTGGAGTGACCCGAGTGCTTGTGTTATGTGGCAGATCCTGGCACCTGACAGGCAGCTAACAGTAACCTTCTCCTTATTCAGCCTAGTGAGTGGGACGTCAGTGTGCCTGACTATAGAGTCACCTATTACTAGTATGTTGGGTATGTTATTTTGCCTTATGGGCTGTGATTGCATGACGCACTGGTTTTGTGAAGTATGAATTTCATGGTTTGTGTTGGGGGGTGGTGGTTGCTTGGATGTTTTCTTTGGAGGTCTCTGTTGGTTTTGCAGATTTTTAATTAGAGCCTCCGAATATGTTTTCATGTATTTATGTGGGTTTTTTGCCGGTGCTGAATTAATGGGTCTATGTAAGACTGGTGGTGTGATGCAAGTATTTCCCTTCTCCTCGACTGTCTGATCCAGTCTTGGGTTGAGAGAGCTTAGCCTCTAGTTTGGCTGCAGAATTGCATCTCTCGCATGTATTAGTGTTTGGTGGTAGGAGGAGGGGGTTGTCTGTGTACATGAGGCAGTTGTAACATTGCCTCAAAATGCCCAGATTCACCAGTTGGACTGGAGAGTACACCTGAAACTGCCCTTTGGACATGCCTGGACAGGTACAGTGAACTGTTTTAATGGATGGCTGGTAAGGTCGAATAGAGAGCCTTGTCCTTCTGTACACTACAGGAGATTCTAGTGCTAGGGTTTATAAGTGCTTGCTATAAGTTTTGAGCAAGTGCCGGGCTGAGAAATGAATGCTTGTGTGCTTAAGTTGAAAGTTTGTCTAGTTTCAAGGGAAAAATTGAAGAGGAGACTTTGTGGAGCCGGGAATAGTTTTACCCTAGCTAATTGGTACTGCTCAGCATGCAAAACCGGGCAAATACGGTATTTATAGCAGGGAAATGAAAGAGATACGAATTAGCTCAAAATGGCCAATTAACTACTAATTTCTGGGCTGAAACCACTCCTCCAGGGACAAATAGGCTGCTCAAAGCTCCCCTCTCTCACAGGTAAACAGAGAAACTTCCTTCTATACAAGTAAGGTATGGGCAAACACAGAGATTTGTAACACTGCCCTGAATTCACCACTAACCTGAAAACTGGACTATACTAGCTTAGAAAGGTGGGAAGCAAGGAAATGTATACATACATATATATATATAAATATATATATATATACATACATATATATACACACACACACACACACATGTGTGTGTATATATATATATATATATATATATATATATATATATATATATATATATATAAATATATATATATATATATATATATTTCCCCCAAGAAAATAAAGCAGATACATTCAAACAACAGTTTAAAAGCACAGAAAAGGATACTTATTGTTATATATCGCAGATCAGAGTTGTAGTCAATGCCCCAGCTAGAACAGAATTTCGGCTAGAACTCAATACACACTAGATATTTTTGTAATTAGAGAAACGTAGCTAAAAAACCCTATCTAGGATGCTGAAATAACACCCCTAGCCTATAACATACTTAGGAAAGACAGATCCAACATAAAAGGTGGTAAGGTAGCCCTAATTTATCCTAACACCATCACAATCTCACCTTTCCCTAAAGAAACACCCACTTTCAGCAATGCCGAAATTGTAATCGGTACCCTACAAATCAACAAATCAAAACAAATATGCATTGTTGGACTATATTTATCCCCCCCCCCCCTTGGGAAAAACATCGAGACCATGGAAGATATCCTTTCCTGGATATCAGAAAACATCAGTAATGAAAAAAAGAAGTTAAATACTTAACCATAACGTTCCATGTGTGTAGTCCATCTCAACCTTTATTCTCACTGGTGGGTCAGATTCGATCCATCAGATCCATCTCAATCATTTCAAAAGCTGCAGGTCTTCAGCAAAGCTTGTAGGCATCCTTTACTCATAATGCAACCCCTTAGCTTCCTCAAATCTTGTTTGCCCCTAATACTCAGAGATAATGTGAAAAAAAAATTATATATATTTATATCTACATATACAGGAGTAGGATATCAATTATGAGACTATATAGTCCTGTAGTACACAATTTATACTACTTTGTCTCCCAGGAGTATAGGCAGGGGGTATGGAGGGAGGTTTATGAGAATATACTTTGAGATTGACAACACACATGGAACGTTATGTTAAGTACATAACTTTATGTGATATTGTCAATCTCGCCTTTATTCTCACTGATGGGAACATGTCCCAAGCAACCTGACTCTTGGGAGAATATTCATTAGAACCACAGAACCAAAAGATGCTCTACTCCTGGAGGCCAAATCCAATTTGTAATGAGTAATAAAGGTATGAGGTTTTGCCCATGTCACTGTAGCACAGATATTATTCAAAAGTAACCTAGCCTGGAAGGCTGCAGTCAGATACCGACCTGATGGAATGAGCTTTAACAGGATTTGGAAGGACTCTATTCTTAGAATTGCAAATATAGGATATACATAGTGTAAGCCATTTGGATAAGGTAACGTTGGTGACTGGTTGACCTTTTCTAATATCTGAATAAGAAATAAAGACAGATTTACTCATTTCTGAAGTTCTATTTAAGTAGAAGCTTAACTGTCTATTAACATCTAAAATGTGCAGTGAATATTCTCCATTATTTTGAAAGTTTGGGAAGAAAACTGGCAGCTCAATAGATTGGTTGAGGATACTTTCTGACAACCTTTGGGAGAAATGAGGGGTTAGTGCATAAAGAAACTCTGTGCTTATGAAAACCTAGGTATGGGGCTTGGCAGACAAAGCTTGCAATTCAGAAACTCTTCTGGCCAAAGTAACAACCAATAAAAAGTGTATTTTCCGGGAGATACATTTCAAATCACTTCTAGCTGATGGTTCAAAGGGAGGGCTGATAATGTTTGACATAACGAAATTCAGATCCCAGGGTGGTGGTGTATTTTTTATGGGGGTTTTATCATAGTAGTTCCTTTTAAGAAAGCTTTACAAAGTCTGTGAGACATGATTGCAGAACCATTTTCTCCTGCATGGCAATTTCAATAGTGGCTGCAGCAGCTCCTTTATTGAAGTTTTGTCAAGAATTCTAGTACAGAATGCATGGTCACAGAAAAAGGATCTGATTATCGCTGATCCACGTAACAAATCTCTTCCATTTACTTTTGTACAAGTTATGTGTAGATGTTTTATGGGAAGATAACAAAATGTCCGACTGGGGAGGAAAGGCGAGGAAACCTGGCTATCGGAGGAACTGGAGCAGCCAAGCTGTTAGTTTGAGATTGTCCAGGTTGGGATGAACCATTCCTGACAGGTCAGTCACAAAGTCCAGAGCAGGGTGCAGAATCCATGTTTCATCCTGAAGGTGAGCCTGAAGAAAGGGAAACCAGATTTGACAAGGCCAATAAGGGGCAATCAGGATTACTGTCATCTCCAACAAACTTGATTTCTGCAAAAACCTGGGAATTACAGGGATTGGAGGAAAGACAAAGAAGTCCCGGAGGCCAGTCATGAACAAGTGCATCCCTTTGGTGACTCTCCCGTGGGAGGGGTCAGGGCAAAGTAGATGCTGCATTTAGCACTGATGGGCAATGCAAAGACTGCAGCAAGGCTGGCCCCATTTCTGGAAGATCTCTTTTGTAACTTTCTGACTGAGGGACCAGTCGTGAAGTAAAAAAATGGCTCTGCTCAATTTGTCTGCAATCACACTGGATTTCCCCAGGATGCGCGTTCCTATAAGAAAATGGCTGGAAGCCACTGCCAGAAACTCAGAGCTTTTCAACAAAGGGGGGTAAGCATCTGGTTCCCCCTAGACAATACCCCCCACCCTATCTGGGAAGCATCTGTGGTCACTGGGTCGATATTACTATGTTTAAAGATGAGTTCACCGAACACGTCTTTAGTGACACATAAATATCAACCTTTTGAAATGCTGAACGGCCACTTCAGCAATTTTTTTCCCAGGGGGAAAAAAATCGCTTGGCCTTCTTCATGGATTTGCCCTTTTCCCCACTGTAGTGCAATCTCGGAGTTGGTATATTTAGTTGGGGGGGCACCCCCCCCCCACATTGAGGGGTGTTCATAGGTTAGTACTAGGCTAATTGCCCTTGCGAGTCATTTTCAGCCTAGCCAATTATCCTTTGTGAGACTCGAACCCCGCACCTTGTGCTTGTAAGGCAAACACCTTAACGATTAGGCCAACCTCCCAAGGGCAAACCCCCCCCCCACTATGTAGGATTTGAAAGTTTGGTTTGTTTGTGTACAACCGAGCGATTTTTTTCCGGTGAGAAAAGAAAATTGCTGAAGTGGCAGTTTGGCATTTGAAAAGGTCCATATTTACGTGTCCGTTAAGACATGTTCAGTGAACTCGTCTTTCAACATTGCAAAACAGACCCATGGTCACCATGGCCAATGGGATGAAGTGATGGCCTTGAGATACTAAGGGTCAGTGAATCCACCCACTGGAGATCCTTTTTGCAGGAGTTGGTTATCATGATTGTGTGTGACACTGGAAGTTCCAGAATTGACCATTGTACGGAAAGTAACCAGTAAAGTATTCTCATATGAAGACAAACTAGGGGAATGAGTATGACTAATACAGCCATTTTCCCCAGTACCTAAAGAATCAGTTTTGCAGAAGCTCACGTCTTCCTGATTAACAATCTTACATTATGGCAGAGATCGTGTACTCTGTCTTGTGGGAATCTTGCTACCAGTGTGGTTGTGTTTATTTCTGCTCCTATGAAGACTAAGTTTTGACATGGCTCTAGAGCAGATTTTTCACAGTTTACAGTAATACTTTGGGAGAAACAGTTGAAGGTATGGTCCCTGGCTTGTAGCAGAAGAAGCCTGGTAGGGGCAGTTATGAGCCAGTCATCCAGATATGGAAACACCTGGAATCCTTAGCATCTCAGGTGAGCCGCCACTACTGCCATGCACTTGGTGAACACTCTGGGGGCTGTACTGAGACCAAATGGCAGACCTTAAAACTGGAAGTGACTCGCTCCTAGCTGGAAGTGCAAGTATCTTCTGGATCACCTTAACATTCAAATGTAGTAGTACACATCCTGAAAGTCTACAGAGCACATCCAATTGTCTTTTTCCAGAAATGGAAGTATCGAATGCAGTGTCACCATCTGGAACTTGGTCTTTTTCACAGATTTGCTCAGATTGCTGAGATACAAAATGGGTCTCCAGTCCCCTATTTTCTTAGGAACTAAAAATAATCTTGAGTAAGTTCAGGATCCTGTCTGGTCTGCAGGGACTTCTTGGATGACTCTCTTTCTTAGCAACTTTTGGATTTCTAATGTTGTTTGTTCCTTCTGACTGGGTGGAACTTTTGAAACTGACTGGTTTACGGGAGTGGGGTAGGAAAAGGAATGATGTATACTCTGGATATTATGTCCTGTATCTGTTTGTCGTTTAACTTTTGCTAGGTTTCATGGTGCAGGGACAACTGACCCCCAACTGCCTCCAGAGGCAAGCAATCAGGCACTCCTTCAGGAGCACTGGAAGGGTCTACCAAAGAAATATTCTCTGGAGCCCTGATTCTGCAGGCCTCCCCTGCTGCAAAGGAGGCATCTTCCATTATTGTTCCCCCCTCTACCTCTAAAGGAACTTTCAACTTGTGTGTCCTGGAAAGACCTTTGCGACTTTATGAACCACATTTCCCATCTACCGCTCTGACCTTTAGGGCAGGGTCTAGTAGGTGTGGAAAAACACACTCAAACAGCAGATAAGCTCTTGCCTTCCAGTCCACATCTGGTAAGCATCTCTAACCTTAGGCCCAAAAAAAAGAAGAGCCATCAAAAGGGGCATTTAATGAAAGAAAACTTAAAGGGCTCCATGAAATCACAAAAGCGCATCCAGGCCTGCCTCCTGAAAGAGATACCTGAACTCGCAAGCCTACTCATTCCATCTGCTGCATATGATATAAGCCTCATGGATGAGCTGATGACTGAATTTAGCGTGGTGAGCTGAGGATTGACTTTCTCTGCTGCCACGTCAGCTACAGCTCCTTGGAGGAAGTTCTATAGTTCCTTTAACAAGTCCCTCTCCAATCTTGTGAAGTGGGTAAAGCAGTTCAGTCACCTTAAGGAAAAGGCTGCTGACAAAAAGACACACTTCCCATACCTATCCATGGTCCTGGAAACCTTATTTGCAGGATGGATAGAGGAACTGGTCTCAGATAGCTCCTTTTTAGTGTCCACCGCGATGACCATGGCATCAACTGCTACACCTTTTGTCAAAAACGTCTTGTCTTTAGGGGATGCAATGTATTTATTTAGTCTTCTAGGAGTAGGCTCTATAGAGTCTGGTGTCTCCCAAGCCTTCCAAGAGATTAACTCAATAAGCTCATTGGAAGGAGGGGTCACCCAAGAGGTTGAAGGGTGTGACCCAAAGACCTTCAGATAAAGCGACTCCTCGGCCGAAGGGGAGGTGAACTGCCAGTCACCTCTCTGCTTAAAAATTTCCATAATTTCTCCAAGGGAGACATCTTCAGGAGGTGACCATGGGGACCCTTCTGCTTCATCGAGGTCAGTATCAGATGTGATAGACACCTCCGGGGAGTCAAGATGCTTCCTTTTGCATGTCCTCTTTCGAGGGACCTCCTCAGTGGGATATTCTGGGGAGGTTTCAGAAGAAGGGATAGTCTCCTGCTGGACATCCTGAGGCCTGGGGTCTCTGCGATCCTGTGGAGAGTGTATGTGAGAAGGCAAACACACTTGCACAGAACTGGGAGGAAGATCCAAGTGACACCGTGTCTCAGAATGGGAAGTAGTCAGAATCCTCCTCATAACTTCAAAGGCAGTCTTCCCCTGCTATGAAAAGTTCCCGGATCTGACAAATGGGATACTGGGGCTGATGGAACCGCCAGAGCAGAAGACATAAGCTCAGAAGCAGAGGTAGGAGCCGAACTCAGCCATGCTGAAGCCTCCAAAGGCAGGGTCAGATCTAAAGAGATCCAAACCAGCTCCGCGGACCTGACCAGAGAGTGTCGGCTCCCAGAGATGATCTGCTCCAACTGGGGAGAAACCCTTGGGGCAGATACTGGATCTGTGGAGCCTACGGGTCCCACACTATATACAGACACAAGCAGGATATCAGAATCTTCCAGCTTTGAAACCAAGGGACGGACTGGAGGAGGAGTAGGTGCCAAGGGGGAAGACAGTGTCTGATCCGATGCCTTTCGACTCGGATCCAATAATAACTTGGCCAAGGCCGGTGTCTTTAGCAGCCTCTGCACCACCCTATCCACATCTTCATTGGACAGACTCCAAGTGGATTGGGTAAAAAGGGTAGGTGCTCTTGATCTTGCCAAAAAGGGTGATGGGAGCCAAGAGTGGGCTGGTTCCAAAGAAGGTGATTGGCTCCAATACCTGAATTCAGAAGGCAAGGTTGACTTTGGAGCTGAGAGTTCCAATTGCTCTGAAGAAGCTCTGGATCCAACTTCTGCTGTCTGTTCCGTGGGTTCCTTTGGAGTCGACAGTCTGGGTGATTTTTGCTTCAGCTCTGAGGAAGACCTTGGCTCCGAAAAAGCACATTTTTGAGACTTCACCGATTTTTCTGATTTTGAAGAGGACTCCAGGGATATAGCCTCAGAAAAGGGAGTTTTATTAAACCTTTTCAGGATGAGCTTATTCTTGTGCTCCATCAGAACCCTATGGTTAAATCCATGGCAGACAGAGCACGACTCTTGAAAGTGAAGACGCCCCAACCAATACACACATAAAATATGTAAATAGGTAAGGGGCATCTTTTTCCACATTTTTTTCACACTTTTTGAAACCAAGAGGCTTCTCTTCCTGCTTCTGAGACAGCCTATAAAAGCAAAAGAGTAAAGCGGAGATACACACACACAAAAACACTCACAGACAGTCCTCTAACTTGGACAGAAATTTTAGAGGTTTTTTTTTTTTTTTTTTTTATAATAGTCATCTAACTAAAATGGACGAAGGAAAAAGGGGACCAGACGGAAAGGGGGAAACATCCAACTTAAAAGGACATTAGACATTCTCTAACTCAAACGGAAGCTAATGAAAGAACTAAAATAGGCCAGCAGTCACTCCATTAACACAGGGTAAAGATATATAAATTTAACAAAAAATCTAAAC
The DNA here is from genome assembly GCF_019279795.1 of Protopterus annectens. NCBI lineage: Eukaryota > Metazoa > Chordata > Ceratodontiformes > Protopteridae > Protopterus > Protopterus annectens. Next base: position 882,654,867 of record NC_056744.1, on the reverse strand, counting down.
TATAGAAAAGTTTAATATGAAAGGCACGATAAAAAAAAGAGAGAAACACTTAAGCCCAGGGCTTGCTAGAGAACCTCCTTCGTTGTGCAGCAAATGAGATCTGGGGAGGCTAAGGAGTTGCATTATGGGAAAAGAATGCCCACGAGCTTTGCTGAAGACCATGAGCTTTTGAAATGGCTGAGATGGATCCGACAGATCGGATCTGATACATCAGTGAGAATAAAGGCAAGATTGACAACATGACATCTATAATTATGGGTGACATCAATATCAACTGGCAAGATCTGATGATTGACTCCCCTACTAATAGCATAAACCTCTATGATTATACCCAACTCGGTACCAATGCCACCTCACTCGTATGCATAAAAGCAATACCCAAGGTGCAACTCTTGACTGGATACTAGTTTCCAGTCTTGACATACTACATTCCTTACACTCTACCCAATACTCTTAGTGACCAACAACCCATACTCCTACATAGATCCACACAATACAAATTACAAGAACCTACACCTAAAAAACCATCATAAATACCAGTCACTTTGACTAACAAGGGTTTAGAGACATCTTAAAACACTACCACTACACAATGCCCTTGAATACTTTAACAATGTATTTCTATACACTCTCAACAGCCTAGGCACCCCCTTCCGCACCCAAAGAATAAAAACTAACCATGCTCTCCGGCTAACAAATAATACCAACAATATCTTCTTCTTTTCGGCTTTTACCGGTTAGGGGTCACCACAGCAAAACTCCGGTCCGCTAATGATTGGCAGTAGATTTTACAGTGCCGAGGTGCCAGCCCGATGCCCAACCTTCAACGAAAGCACGCACTTTCACGCATGTCTTTCGAACGCCACTCAACCGTGGGGAGGACATGCAGACTCCACATAGAAGGTGCTCCAGCTGAAAATCGAACAAGAGAACCTCTTGTTGCGAGGCGACAACGCTACAGCTGCACCTCCGCAGCTAATACCAACAATATCTCAAAGACAGAAATAAAGCCAGGAAAGAATGGCACAATAACAAATCAGATGCTAACTTAATAGAATATAAACAATTATGAAATAAAGCAAAAAGTTAGTGAACTCGGACAAAAAAAAAAAACAAAACACTATACCAACCAACTGGCATACCACAAAAACAACCCTAAAAAATTCTGGAAAAACATCTCAAACCTGCTTATGCCTGGCTCTAAACAAACTCCATCACAATACCCAGATAAAACTCCCTCAGAGATAGCAAACCTGTTTTAACTTTCATTTTAAAGATAGCATAAGCAAACTGTTAAATTCTACTGTCCTAGCTACCTCAAACCCCATCTCTGATTCCCTCCCCACTCTCATCTCAACACTCCTGTGAAAAACTAAAAAAAACCTTCACCTCCACAACATACTAGTTCTACATCTCCCATCCTCTTCTCTCTTAAACCTGTCCCTATCTCTCTCATTCAAAAACTACTTCTAAAACCATGTTCCCTCGCCAATAACAACTTCACCCCTGAATATTTAAAACTTGCTGCAGAGGCCATAGTATATCCTGTCAGCATCCTTATAAATTGCTCATTTGTTGAGTCCTATGTCCCTAACCTCCGGAAAAAAAATTATCATCATCCCTTTACATAAAGGGGGCAACTCGAACGAATGATTCAATTATTAACCAATCTCCATCCTTCCGTCCTCTTGCCAAACTCCTGGAAAAATGTATACACAGGCAATTGCTTCATAATCTGATCCAAAACAAACTCATCACCCCTACCCAACATGGTTTTCACCCGTCACACAGCACCACTGCCCTAATCTTCTTCATGGACACTGTGTCCAGATCCATCGACTCGGGTAATATCCCCTCGGTCTTATTACTAGACTTATCAAGGCATTTGACACAGCGTTCCACAACAAATTATATAACAGCTATCCATCACAGGCTGCACCTTACCATCTCTCCAGTGGTTTACAAACTACTTATCCAGCCACCAACAATGTGTTAATTGGCAAAATAAACTATCACAATATCAAACCATCACAACTGGGATACAAGGGCCCAAACTTAGATGCTTACTCTTCAATGTTTTTACCAACAACCTCCACACCTTGTCTCCCCTTAGCTCCATTATCCAATACTCCAAAGACAATACCATAATCTCCGCCACTAATAGCTAAAAACAACTCTAGCAACTCACCCAAACCACCTTCACCTCAATAGAGACATGGCTGAAAAAAGCCCAGCTACTCCTAAAAAACTTTTACAAGCAAAACCAATCTCATCTGGGTTTAAAATATTCTCTCAGGATAACACAGAGATTGAAACGGTTCCCACTGCCAAGCTACTAGGTGTTACTATAGACAAAAAACTAACTTGCAAACATCACATCTGCAATAGCATTATAAAAAAACTCCACCAGAAAAACCCTCACCACTCTAATTCAGTACTATATGTACCTGTATGGCCACTTACAATCCATATTAATTTTGACCAAGCAGCTATTCTGATAAAAGCCATTGTGCCCATATATTATACATATATTTTTTTATATACGTTTCATTCTTGCAGCTTACATGCACAGATATAGTAGTGGTTCGCAGGCTGATCTTGTAATTTATTTGCTTGTTCTTATCTTTGTTTGACCCCTTTACACTTGCAGTAAGCACTTAAAACTGTGCACACTTCACAAAAAGATCTACCCTTCCAAATAGGAGCAGCTGCTTCAAACTAACAGACTACACCCACAGGTATTACCTATTCTAAGGTTAATGTAAAGCATCCTGGCATGCATGTTAGAGCCAATGTTATCGGGTACTGAGATTGCCATCTGCTTTTTTCATATCATTGTTCCTGTCCCAGATGTAAAAACAACTTGTATGATTTCTTTAAACGTTAACTTTTAACTAAGAAAAAAAAACACATTGGCTAACCTCAAGTAAGCAAGCTTAGTTGTGCATTAAGGCCGCTGGGTAGGCCGTTGCTTGTATAGGTATTCCTACAGTTTTAAACTTCATTTCTGACTACACTTCATTTTTGTTGAAATGTTTTCCAGCACAAATCTAAAAGTTAATTAAATTGGATCTTGTAGATCCACAGCAAAAGTCACTCAGAGCACACTGCCCAGACCTCTCATAATTAACTGCGTGCATAACTAATTGTCTGCTTGCCTTCCGTCAAAAGCCGGTGGTAGCAGAAAAAAACAAAACAAAAAAAAAACAACAGCTACTTACTTTGGAATTCGATAAATGATTACTATTTTCATGTTCTTCATAATTTTCTCTTGTTTGCTCAATCTTTTTACTTAAAATGTCATTGTCTATATAGCTTAAACTGAAAAAATTAATCCAGACATTCACCCCTATAAAAATGAAGGTGGTTATATTTTACTTCTGTACATGTAATGTGTATGTTCACTGCACATTTATATCATCTAGCAGTCGAAGATCACAACTTTATACTGCCTTAGCTTGCTTCTTTCCAGCATTTCATATCCTGTTACAGTACAAAGACCAGACACATCACAACTAAGAGAGAGTACCATAAGTCAGGATGTCTTACAGTAGATTAGTTGTGGTCTGAAACGTCTAGATTTTCATTGGTATTATTTGATTTTAAGATACTCAGAACTTTTTATCCTAATACTATTACTCATGCCTGGTCTCCAACTTGGTATAATATATGGAAAAAAAAATCTGTAGTAATAATATGATGCAATTATCTACCTATACCTTTCATGTCCAAAATGTAAACAGTACTAAGTGCACACTATATACATGAAAGGAATAGATGGATGATTACACCGCTCCATGGGTGACTTTTTTGCCATCATTCTGTGTTTTATTTTTATTTTGTTTATTTATTCTATGTGACTGTTATTGAAATATAGGTGGTGGTACAGTTCCTAGCCTGTTGGTGTCTTTCTGCATTTTTAAGCACCTTCCAGGATTAAGCAGCAAACTAAAAATTTAGTATGATTTGTTTAAGAATCTCATGCTTGTGGGGGTGGGGGTTCCTGCCTTCACATACTCTAATTCCTTTAAATGTCGTTAAAATGACAAAATGAGCTGGTGATTTTGAGGCTAGCATGATCAGAGATAATGTGTATAAGGTCCTCTTTTACCTTTTGGCATTTTATTCCCTGTTTATAGGTAAGGAATGACCTTGCTTATCAAATATTTTACTTCTTTATCTTCTAGGCCAGGCTGGCTGATAAATGACTGAGATGGTTCATGTCTATTTCTACCCACACCAGCATCTTAAGCTGTTACAAAGAAGGCAAAAACTACAGCGGTTGAAAACAGGTGTCTGTTTACTTCAGAACTAATCGTTTGGCTGCCCTACTTTTTCATGATGGGATATTCTTTCATTTTTGCATACCAGTTTACTTTAACTATAATTTCTGAGGAACCAGGAGAAATTAAGAGACTAGGCATGCTGGGATGTTTTTTTCTAATGGTTAAAGACTCCCCCATTTTTAATGTGAGGAGTACGAGTAGCTTTGCAGTACCTTTCAGCCATGAAAGTCAGACTCCTGCATCTGGAGTTTAATGCCTGAAAAAAAAAAAAAAGACCTTGTCCTGATGGCTTCCATCTAGAGTTGTATAACTCTCCCCTTTCTGTATTAAAAGGTTACTGTTTTCATTTAAAATCTTATGCATTTCCCTACTCACTGTCATGGAAGGTAACTTTGACTGCAGTACTCCGAAACCCATGTAAGAGTCCAGCTAAGCTTATGTATTCTTGTCCATTATCCATTTTTTTTTTGAAAAAAAAGAAAAGGTCTTACCATAACATTCCATCTGTGTTGTCGATCTTCACTAATCCTTAACTGTGGGGTTCGGTTTCGAGCCTTGGAACCAACTCAGTCGTTTATTTCAGCTCGTGCTTTCCAAAACACTCAAGCTAGGCACTAACCTTGCTGCTCCTCTGAAATTACTTCAGATCGAGTTTGCCAAAAAGAGTGACAGACAATGCAATAAAAGAGATACCAAATCTGATTCCATATAACGAAGCCAGTCTTTTGGGACATTCTGTCCACTAAGAGTCTTAGGTAGGGGAAGTGGGGGGGGGTGTCAAGGATTAGTGAAGATCGACAACACAGACAGAATGTCATAGTAAGACAAATTCTTTATCTGATGTCAATCTTCATGTAATCCTTGACTGTAGGGATAGAGTCCCTAGGTACCCGAATCTTGGGAGGTCTCACGGAAGGATATTCCAGAGGATCATTGAACTGGAGGCTGCATGTCCCCTAGAGACATGGGTCCAATTTGTAATGAGTGATAAAAGTATGAGCAGATGCCCATGTAGCTGCTGCACAAATGTCATCTAAAGATGCTCGGGCATGAAAACAGAACAGTTTTGTACCTACCATAAATGTAGATGTTCGAGTGCTAATACAGCTGCAGTCATAACAGATGGGTTCTCCTGCCGTCAGGCGGGTCCTCAGTCGGCCAAATTCCAAAGTCTAGGTCCGGCGTCGGTTGTCGTCGCTTCTTCGCTGATGTCAGTGTGACAGGGGTATAAAAGAACCAGCCGACGCCATTTTCTTCAGTTTTTCGTGCCCCAGATATCAGGTGCCCCCAGAAGGAAGGCAACACATAAATTTGTGTAATAAAGCAATGCCATATAATCAAAATACAGTAGTGCAAGCAAATACACCATAAATGAATACCCCAATCAGGTTGTAGGAGGAGGTGTTAGCCAATAGGCCTGTCCCAAGAGGGGAAGGAGGGAGGGAAACCTGGACTGCAGCTGTATTAGCACTCGAACATCTACATTTATGGTAGGTACAAAATTGTACTATGTTCATCGTGCATACAGCTGCAGTCATAACAGATGGGTAGAATCCCAAAGCTAAGAAAGGGGTGGTAGGCACTAGGTGGAACTAGGAGGAGCCAGGATGCCCTGCAAGACTGCAGTGGCAAAGCCTGCTCTAGATTTGGAGTATAATGGAAGGTGGTAGTGTTTGGAGAAGGTATGCACAGAACTCCAAGTGGCTGCTTCTAAAATATCTTTGGTAGGAACTCCTCTGAGGAAAGCTGCAGAGGTAGCCGTGGCCCTTGTGGAGTGAGATCTGATGCCTGTAGGTACAGTTTTGCCATGAAAAGAATAACAAAAGCGTATGCAGTGGGCTATCCATTTTGAGATTGTCTGTTTGGAAATTGGCTTCCCTTGAGCTCCTATAGCATAGGACACAAAGAGCTGTTCTGATTTTCTGAAAGGCTTTGTTCTGTCCAAATAATAACGCAGCTGTCCGTGGATGTCCAAGGAATATAGTAATCTCTCCCCTTTGTTTTGAGGATTAGGATAAAAGGTAGGCAAGTGTATAGCCTGATTCAAAGCTACCCTGGATACCACTTTTGGCATAAAGGACGGGTTGGTTCTTAAGGAATCTCTGTCCTGATGGAAGATGATAAAAGGCTGCACAGCCATGAGGGCTTGTAGTTCCGATACCATACGAGCAGAGGTAATAGCCAGAAGGAAAGCTGTTTTCCAGGACAAATATTGCAAATCTGTTGAGGCAGCTGGCTCAAAAGGAGGCAAGGTCAGTTTTTCTAGAATGAAATTGAGATCCCAAGCAGGTATTGGTTGTTTCCTTGGGGGTTTTATATTCTTAGCCCCTCTGAGGAACTGTCTTAAGAGGGGATGAGAGAATAAAGGTGGATCAATGTTGTATTCTGCAGAAATGGCTGAGGCATGGATTTTGATGGAGGAGAATGAAAGTCCACTGCTTAGCAGCTCAGCTAGATACTGTAATATTTGAAGTAAATTCAGTTTTCCAGGATTCTGGCCCTTTTTCTCATTCCAGGCACAAAACCGTTTCCATTTTATGGAGTAAGCTTTTCTAGTAGACGGCCTTCTGGCCTCCAAAATGACATCCTGCACCTCCTTGGAGAGTAGGGTCTGTTGTGATGTTAAGGAATCTTCCATGCAGCCAGATTGAGTGTTTTCAGCTGACTGTGAAGAGTTTTGAAGCTGTGCTGAGTCAGAAGAAGAGGCATTAGAGGCAGGGTCCATGGTGGGGAATGCGTCAGGCTCCTCAGGAGTGGGTACCAGTGTTGTCTTGGCCAGTCTGGAGCAATGAGAATCATCTTTGGTCTGTCTGCTCTGGTTTTTAATAGAACTTTGGGCAGCAGAGGAAGAGGTGGGAAGGCATAAACTGTCATTGTTGTCCAACTGAAAGAGAGAGCGTCCACTCTCCAGGCCTTTGGATGAAAAACCCTTGAGCAGAATTTTGTCAACTGGTGATTTTTGTGGGAGGCAGAGAGATCTATGTCTGGCCTTCCCCATGCTTGAATTATCTCTGTAAAAACTTGAGGATGCAACTTCCATTCGTGTGGATCTGTCATATTTCTGCTTAGGTTGTCTGCCAGCGTGTTTTCCTTGCCTGGCAAGTACTGTGCTTGAAGTTCGATTTGTAAGTCCAGAGCCATGTTCCAAAGTGACATGGCCAGCCTGCATAGGGGTATGAATGGGTTCCTCCCCATTTGTTTATGTACCACATTACTGTGGTGTTGTCTGTCCTCATCAATAGTTGACCTGGATGCAGAAGGTCTTTGAAAGCTATAATAGCATTTATTACTGCTAGCATTTTCTTTCGATTGATGTGAAGGTGCTTTTCTTTTTGGGACCATTTGCCCTGAATGCACCGATCTGTCATGTGCGCCCCCCAGGCGTAGTCCAAGGCATCTGTTGTGATGACTTGATTTGCTTGAGGCTTGCTGAATGGGAGACCTGTGTTTGTTTGGCATGCTTGAGCCCACCACAGAAATTCCTTTTGAAGACATGGAATTAGTGGTATTATTGTTTCCAAACTGTGGCTGTGTTGAGACCATAGGTTTTTCAGGTACCATTGAAGTTTCCTCATATGCAGCTTTGCACATGGGATTAGTAGGATGCAAGATACCATGAATCCCAGAGCCTGCAGGATTTTCCTTGCAGTCAGCCTGGTGAAATTTGCTTGTGTTCTGAAGTATTGAGTTAGTTGCCCCTGCTTCTCTGGTGTGAGGTAGGCCATCTGGGTGTTTGTGTCCAAGTTGGCACCCAGGAAAATTATTTTCCAAGAGGGTATTAGCCTTGATTTCTTTTTGTTGACTGTGTATCCCAGAGAATTCAACAACATTATTACATAAGCCAGATGTTTCAGAAGTATGTGCTTGCTGTCCGCTTGGATCAGGCAGTCGTCCAAATAGGGGTGTATTTGTATACCTTGAAGTCTGCAGTGGGCAATTACTGATGCCAGGCATTTCGTGAATACTCTGGGCACAATAGATAAGCCAAAGGGCAATGCAGAGAATTGATAATGAGTTGAACCTGCAAGAAATCTGAGGTATCTTCTGCAATTTTGTCTGATTGGGACATGCAGGTATGCCTCCTTGAGGTCCAATGTTACCAGCCAAGATTCCTTGCCCAGCATGGGAAGAAGCTGCTGTAAAGTGAGCATCTTGAATTTTGGTACGAGTAAAAATGTGTTTAGGATGGATAGGTCCAAAATAGGTTTCCAATCTTTTCCCTTCCTTGGTACCAGGAATAGTCTGGAATAAAAACCTTGACCTAGTTCGTGAGTAGGTACCTCCTGAATAGCTTTCATGTCCATGAGATCTGAAATTTGTCTTTGTGCCTCTGCCCTTTGATTGTGTGGCAGGTTTGGCATGCCTCTCATTTTTGGAAGGGTGTGAAAATGGAATCTGTAGCCTCTGTTTATAATGTCCAGGATCCATTTGTCTTTTGTGACAATATGCCAGTTTTTTGAAAATAATGCCAGTTTTCCGCCTAAGGGTGCTGCCATTTGAGCCTTGCTTGGCATGCAAAGGGGAAAGTCATTGGGCTTGCTTTCTGAATGGCTGCGAACTATCCTCACCACCTCTTTGTGTAGGAGCTTGCCATTGTCTGCCTCTAAACGATCCTTGGGATTGCCCTCTGCCCCTCGGGCGCCTGTATCTACTCTTTGGGGTCTGTCCGTGGCTGGAAAGGACCAATTTTTGGAAGGCCAATTTCTACTGAAACGTGGGGGTTGTACCTGTAGAAAATCTTTCACTGTTTGCATTGATTTAACCTTTTCCTCCATTTTCTTTAATACTTCCTCAGAATTAGCACCAAATAATACATCCTTTTGTAGAGGGGCATCTAGTAATTTAGCTTTGACATGATCTGGTAAGGTTTGTTCCTTGAGCCAGGCATGTCTACGTATGACTGATCCTGTAACAGCAGCTGTACATGAGGCCTCGAGCATCAAAACCACATTGCAAGGTATGTTTACCCACTTGTTCTGCACTATGTATCAAATCCTGCAACTCCTTCAAGTCTGGTTGTTCAGGTTGTGACATTTTACTTCTCAATTGTGATAACAGAAACTGTTGGTACTTTAGCATATGGAACTGGCAGTTTAACGCCCTCATGGTTAAGGTGGCCGAGGTATATACCTTTTTTCCCCACCTTTCTAAGGATCTGGAATCTCTCTCGGAAGGTAATGGATTTTTAGCAGTGGAGGCCTTTATTCCCTTGGGGCCTTGTGAGATAATTTCTGGGTCAGCCACATGGCTTTTGTATAGAAATTGGTGTGAGTCAGGAACCCGGTAGTACCTGTCAGGCTTGACTGGGGCTGGAGGCAAAGAATCCGGGTTAAGGCAGGCCTCCAAGTACACATCATCTAGTATGTCCAAGACAGGAGGTATAGCCAGACGCTTGTGCTGAGGTAGCAAGAGGAAATCCCTAAGCCTTTTCTTGGAATCTGAGTACTCTTGGCCTTCCCAGTGGAAGTGTTCCCTTAAGGTATGCAAGGTTTCCCCAAATGAGTAATCCTCTGGGGGGGGGGGGGATACAGAGGGAATGGACTCCTCTGCATCAGAATCTTCAAAAGGGGAATAAGAATGTTCCCGTTCATCAGAGTGCTCTGATATAATGGAGGCCTGATCAGAGGAGGGGGATTCTTCCTCCAGTCTGGGCCTTTTGTCCGGGGGGGGGGGTTGAGAACCCCTGATAAGAGTAATTAAATCCTCAGCCATTTTAAGCATCTGTTTTTTAGGCATGGGGCCTGGAGATGGGCCCTGTGTAGCTTGTCTCTTAGAATGCATGGCTGCTTTAGACTTAGTGAAAGCCTTGATGGAAAAAGAAGAGGAAGGTCTGAAGACACCTTGAGAGGAGGCAGACCTGTCTACATTTTGAGATTCACCACCAAGAGTGGCTTCGGTATCTGTAGTCAGGGTGTGGGCCGAGGAGCCTGCGACCTCGGGCACAGAAGACACTGCCAATGAAGTGTCGTCGGTAGTCAGGGGCTGCGTAGGCACCTCGCTGAGAACCGGACCACCTGTAGTCTGCTTTGGCGTGGTGTCGGTAGAGGCCGCGGACCTCGTGTGTCGGTCCTTATCTTTGCGCTTTTTAGACAAAACTGGAGTCGGAGTATCCGACGACATAATATAGTTAAATTTTTTGCCAAAATAATGCTGGCGAACTCCACCCGACGCTTAATGGTGCGTTTGTTGAATGTAGCACAAAAACGACAGACCGAGATGTTGTGGTCTGGGCCTAAACAAGGAATACAGAGGGAATGAAAATCCTTATGCGATATTTGCTTCCCACATGAAATACAATTATTAACTTTGTCTGACATCGGTCTGAGGCAAGAAAAGTTTCCCCAACGGGGTACTTAGCTTTCAAGAAGACTTCGGTTGCAAAATTTTCGTAATTTCAGGAGCTGGCCGACCGGCACTTGCGAACTGCTTCTGCTTCGGGCACCGCGCGGCAAGAAAGACGGAAGAAAATGGCGTCGGCTGGTTCTTTTATACCCGTCACACTGACATCAGGGAAGAAGCGACTACAACAGACGCCGGACCTAGACTTTGGAATTCGGCCGACCGAGAACCCGCCTGACAGCAGGAGAACCCATCTGTTATGACTGCAGCTGTATGAACGATGAACATCTGCAGAAGCAGCTACAGCTCTCATTTAATGAGCTTTTACAGAACACAGTGGTTAAAGTCCCTTTGAAGTATAAACAAAAGTAATGCAATTTGTAAGCCATTTAGCTAATGCAACCTTAGAAACTGGGTTACCTAGTGAAAGTGAAGAAATGGCAACAAACAACTGGTCAGATTTCCTAATATCTTTAGTTCTGTGAAGGTAGAAACATAACTGTCTATGGATGTCTAATAAGTGCAGGCAGTATTCTCTCCTAATGGAGAAATTAGGAAAAACAACTGGTAGATGTAAGGTTTGATTGATACTGGATTCAGAAACAACCTTCGTTAAAAAGGAAGGATTAGTTCTGAGAGAAACCCTGTCTTTGTTAAATATTAGATAGGGGGATTTGCAGGACAAGGCTTGAATTTCTTATACTCTTTTGGCTGAAGTAATCTCAATTAGAAATACAGTTTTTCAGGTCAAAAATTTTAATTCACAGGCAGTCGAGGGTTCAAAAGGAGGTAACATGAGGCACTAAAGGACCAAAGGTAAATCCCATGGGGCACTGGGTTCTTTAAAGGCCGGCATTAGCATAAGTGCTCCTTTTAAAAAGGCCTCACACAATTTATGGGACATGAGAGTAGACCCATCCAATATGAAAGTTGGATATTGAAGCCAGGTGTAATCCAATGGTGAAAGCTGAAGAGCTAGACTGATGAAGAAAGGCCAAAAATTCTAGAACCCTATCTACAGGAGCTGCATAAGGGTCAAACTCCTTGTCAAGAGCCCATCTGGTAAATTTTTCCCATTTACTATTGTACAATTTTCTAGTTGAAAGCTTGTGATGAGCTAGAATGATTTGTCGGACTGGTGATGTAAGAGAAGAAAGCCTGGCAATCATGGAAATTGGAGAAGCCACTCGGTGAGCTTGAGATGCTGGAGATTCAGATGAACCATTCCTTCTGGGTGAGATAGTACATCTGGAGCTGGGTCCAGAATCTAATGTTTCCGAAGTAGATGAAGCCAAAGGAATGGAAACCATACATGCCGAGGCTACAATGGGGCAATGAGGATTACTATGTTCTTCGACCTCTTGGCTTTCTTTAGAAACCGAGATATCAGAAGAGTCGGAGAAAAGACATACAGAAGACCAGGGGGGCCAATCATGGAGAAGTGTGTCTCTGGGTGACTCCCTGGAGGGGATTAGGGCAAAGTAACTGCTGCATCTGTTCAGCTGGGGATGCAAATAGGTTACAGCAAGGTTGCCTCCAGTGCTGGAAAATTTTTTCCATCACTGATGGATTGAGAGACCACTCATGAGGCATCAGGACAGATCTACTCAGTTTGTCTGCTATCATGTTGGAGCTCCCCAGAATGTGCGCTGCTGTTAGAAAGCGGTTGGAAGAAACTGCCTATTGCCAAACTCTGAGGGCTTCTCGACAAAGCGGATACGATTTTGTTCCCCCTTGTTTGCTGATATACCAGACTGCATACATGTTGTCCTTCATAACTGCCACTGTTCCCAAGGGGAGGGCATGTTGAAATGCTTGCAACACTAAGAGCACCACCCTCATTTCTAGAAAACTGATGTGTAAATTGGCTTCCGTCTGGGACCAAGTCCCTTGGACTGTCCTTCCCAGATAATGCTCCCGTGCACCTTATCTGGGAAGGGTCCGTGGTCACTATGGCTTGGGGCTATGTAAGGATAAATGGATGGCCTAAAAGGATCCCGTTGGACTGAAACCACCATAACAGGTCTAGTTTGCAACAACTGGTGATCAGAATGTGATGGGACATAGGTTGATTTGTTAATGACCATTAGAAGGCTAGAAGCCACTGAAGAATCCGCACGTGATACCTGGCTAAGGGAACCAAGGTAACAGAGGCTGTCATGGACCTTGCTGAATGAGCTTCACTGAAACACTTCTGTTCTGATCTTCTGGAATCTTTCTAATGCTAGTGAAGCTATTCCCATCATGGCGTTCAGTAGCGCTCCCATAAATTCCAACTATTGAGTGGGTAATAGATGTGATTTTTCCTAATTTACTGTGATACCTAAGGTAGTACAAAGATGAGGGGTGTAATCTCTTGCCCTAAGGAGTTGATGCCTGCTGGTACCAGTGAGGACCCAGTCATCAAGATAAGGAAAAACTCGATACCCTAGCAGTCTGAGATGAGCTGCTACCACAGCCATCCATTTGATAAACACCCTGGGGGGTGTGGAGACCAAAGGGCAGTGCTCTGAACTGATAATGACTGGCTCCCAGCCGGAAGCGCAGGAATCTTCTGGCGAGTTTGTCCATTTTTATGTGGTAATCTGCATCTTGAAGGTCTACTGAGCACATCCAATTGTTTTTCCAAGAACCGAAGTACTGACTGAACCGAGACCATATGGAACTTGGTTTGTTGAACCAACTTGTTGAACTGGCTGACATCCAAGATGGGTCTCCAGTCCCCTGTCTTTTTGGGCACTAAAAAGAATCTTGAGTAAAATCTAGATCGTTTCTGGTCTGGGGAGACTACTTGGATGACTCTCGTTGAGCGGTTTTTGGATTTCTGAACTTGCTGCCTCCAGGTGACTGGGTGGAACATCTGGGAGTCTTTTTTATAGTTTTGCATTGGTTGTAACAGGAATGACAATGTACAGTTGTGTACACTTACCATAAATGTAGATGTTAGAGTGTATTCACTGTTGCAGTCATTACATTTGGGTAATCTGCTTGCAGGTTTGCCCTCAGTTGGCCTGATTAACAAAGTCTTGGGTCCTGCGTCGGTTGCTGTCCCTTCTTCCATAACATCAGGTCGTTAGGGGTATAAAACATGCAGCCGATGCCATTACATCAGTTTTTCTTGCCCCAGATATCAGGTGCCCCCCCAATGGGGAGCAATTAAACATAAAAACACAAAGGTACACCTCCAACAAAAAAGCAAATACACCAAAAAGGCTTTTAAGCATAGTAAAGGAAAGTAGAGGTATAGCCAAAAGAAGTTAGGGGGTAGGAGGGAGGGTAACCGGGACTGCAACAGTGAATACACTCGAACATCTACATTTATGGTAAGTGTACACAACTGTACTATGTTCTTCGTGTTTTATTTTTGCGGTCATTACATTTGGGTAGATTTCAAAAGTTATGGTTGGGAGGAGGAGTTTAGATAGCATTAGGGCCAGCTATAAGGCCCTGCAACACTGCAGTGGCAAAGCCAGCTCTGGATTTAGAGAAAACTGGCAAATGATAATGCTTGGTGAAGGTATGTACATTACTCCAGATCGCAGCTTCTAGGATGTCCCTAGTAGGAACACCTCTGAGAAAGGCTATAGAAGTAGATGCAGCCCTGGTGGAGTGAGGTCAGATCCCCTAGGGGAATAGATTTTCCATGGTGCTTATAGCAGAAATGAATACAATGGCTTATCCATTTAGAAATGGTTTGTTTTGAAATAGCCTTCCCCCCTGCCCCTGCAGCAAATGTACGAGCAGTTGTTCAGATTTCCTTTGAGGTTTAGTCCTGTCCAAGTAGAATCTAAGTTGTCTGTGAACATCCAAGGAATGCAGAATCCGTTCCACTTTGTTCTGTGGATTGGGAAAGAAGGTTGGCAAATGAATGGACTGATTAAGAGCTACACTGGATATCATCTTGGGCATGAAGGATAGATTGGTTCTGAGTGACACCCTGTCCACATGAAAGATGATGAAAGGCTCCACTGCTATAAGGGCCTGTAATTCAGATACCCTTTTAGCTGAAGTGATTGCTAAAAGGAAAGCTGTTTTCCAAGAAAGAAATTTTAAGTCTGCAGTAGCAGCTGGCTTGAAAGGAGGTAGAGTGAGTTTCTCCACTACAAAGTTAAGGTCCCAGGCTGGGGATGGAGCTCTGCTGGGAGGTCTCAAATTTTTGCCCCCTCTGAGGTACTACTTGAGCAGAGGATGAGAGAAGAGGGGAGGTTCTGTGTTATAATGAGCTGAAATGGCTGAGGCATGGATTTTAATGGAGGAAAAAGACAGGCCCTTGTGAAGCATCTCAGTTAAGTATTGTAAAATCTGAGGTAAATTGGGCGCTGCTGTGCTCATCCCTTGAGATTGGTTCCAGGCACAGAATCTTTTCCATTTTTCAGCATAAGATTTTCTAGTACTAGGCCTCCTTGCTTCTAAGATGACATCAATCACAGGTTTGCTGAGGGATGGTAAGGGAGAGTTTAAGTAATTAGCCAGGCTGCAAGGTTCAGTGTTGGAAGCTGAGGGTGCAGAATCTGGTTCTCCTGCTGAGATAGCAGGGAAGGAGTCTGAGGCAGGTGCCATGGAGATGACCGTGACACACTGCGCAGGAGGGGGTACCAGTGTTGGCGTGGCCAGTCTGGAGCAATCAAAATCATCCTTGATTTGTCCTGTTTGACTTTTAGTAGTACTTTGGAGAGCAGAGGCAACGGGGGGAAAGGCATAGACTAATAGGTTTTTCCAGCTGAAGGACAGAGCATCCACTTTCCAGGCTTGTTTTTGGGGAGTTCTTGTGGTAGTTCTGGGGGGAGGCAAACGGGTCTATATCTGGGCTCTCCCATTCGCTTGTCAACATGTTGACAATCCTTGGTTCCAGTTTCCACTCATGTGTGTCCATGAAGTTTCTGCTTAGTCCATCTGCCAGTGTATTTAATGTTCCTGGCAGGAATTGAACTTGTAGGTGCACTTGGTAGCTCAAGGCTGTGTTCCACAATGCCATGGCTAGTCTGCAGATGGGGTAAGAATGTGTACCTCCCTGCTTGTTTATGTACCACATAAATGTGGTGTTGTCCATCTTTACCATTAGTTGTCCTGGAAGAATGTAGTCCTTGAAGGGTGTCAGAGCATTCTGTACAGCTAACATTTCTTTTTGATTGATATGCAGGTGCATTTGACTTGGCTTCCATTTGCCCTGAATGCACTTCCCTGCCAGGTGAGCCCCCCATGCATAGTCTGATGCATCTGTTAGGGTTTGGGCAGCAAGGGGTGGTGTGAAAGGAAGTCCCTTGTTTTGGTGTCAGGTCTCTGCCCACCAAAGGAACTATAGGCGTAGGCAAGGTATGATAGGAATCATTGTTTCTAGGCTGTGGGAATGTTGACTCCATAGGCTTTTTAGATACCACTGTAGTTTCCTCGTATGCAGTCTTGCATATGGAATTAGAAGAATGCAGGAGGCCATGAACCCCAAGGATTGCATTATTTGTAATGCAGATAGCAGAGTTTTTGTGGCCACTTGTTTAAAGTAGGTTGTCAAATGAATTTGCTTTTCTGGCATGAGGTAAGCCATCTGGGAAATTGTATTCAAGCTTGCTCCCAGGAAAGTAATTTGTTGATAGAGTACCAGTTGTGATTTCTTTTCATTTATGGTGTACCCCAGACAAGTTAGAACCCTTTTTACAAACATCAGATGATTCAAAGTATGTCCTGGCTTTCTGCCTGAATTAGACAATCGTCCAGGTATGGGTATATTTGAATACTTCTTTGCCTGCAAAATGCAATAATTGGAGCGAGGCACTTTGTGAATAACCTGGACGCAGGAGATAAGCCAAAGGGCAGTGCAGGGAACTGAAAGTGCGTGTAGCCTGCTTTGAAGCACAGGTATCTTCTACAAGATTCCCTGACTGGGATGTGCAGGTATGCTTATTTTAAATCTAGTGTTGCCAACCAGGTGTTTTTGCCTAGCATAGGAAGTCATTGGTGAAGAGTCAGCATCTTGAATTTTGGAATCTCCAGAAAGGTGTTTAGAGTAGACGGGTCCAAGATTGGTCACCATAATTTGTCTTTTTTGTGTACCAGGAAAAGTCTGGAGTAGAAACCTTGTCCCTTTTCCTCTTCTGGTACCAGTTGAATGCTTGAGAGAAAGTACTTACTTTTGAGCCTCTGCCCACTGATTTGGGGGTAGGTCTGGCCACCACTTGGCGTTGGCAACTTGTGGAAGTGAAATCTGTATCCCTGGGACAGTACATTTAAAACCCATTTGTCCTGGGTAACGAGTTCCCAGTTCTTTGCATGAAGAGCAATCTTTCCCCCCAAAGGGGCAGTCAGAAGATAAGTGCTTGGAAATTTTAAAAGGAAGCTATTGAAACAGTTTACCATAGGGGGATGTCTCGTTATTCCCAGACTTGGAAGTGGAGGCCCCCCTACTGCTTAGTTCTGTGAGTCCCCTGGGACTGAAATCTGGGGTTTTTGCTGTGTCTGGGTTTGGCTTGAGAAGACATGGAAGGACCAATTCTTAGAAGGCCAGTTCCTATTAAATTTAGGAGGCTGAACTTGTAAAAAATCCATCTTTTTAAGAACTTATTTAGCCTTGTTGCCAAACAGGCGGTCCTGATTTAGAGGAGCATCCAACAATTTAGCTTTAACATGATCAGGCAAAGATTGCTCCTTAAGCCAAGCATGCCTTCTAAGCACAGACTCTAACAGCTAGGGTTGCCAGTTGTCCAGTTTTTGACCGGACTGTCCGGTTATCTGACAAATTGTTTGGTTAGAAATTTTAATCAAATCCGGACTTTTGGTTTTAAATTTTGCGACGCTGACGTCATCACATGCGCGGCTACCAGCCTGTCAGAATTGAGCTCAATGAGCTCACTTCTGGTAGTGCGAGCGGGAAGCAGAAGCCCAGCATTAACCGACTCTGGATATTATTTCACGTCGCGGAATTCATCAACTTGACTTACGGAAGGCAGCAATTTCAGAAGCCAGCACAAAGGTAGTGTGTGTGTGTGTGTGTGTGTGTGTGTGTGTGTGTGTGTGTGTGTGTGTGTCTGTGTGTGTGTGTTTTATATGTGCAAGAGAATACCTGGAGAACACGAATATTTACTTCTGCTACAACAAAATGTTCACATGCATTTGAATTTATTAAATCAAGCACCAGTTTCTGTACAATCACATACGTTGTGTAAGTAAAAGAGAATATGTTAAATGGTGGTTAGGTGATTATGACTGGTTAAACAATGTCATTTAAAACTTTATCTCTAGAAGGAGATTACTAAATCTGAAGTGTATAACTTGGAGACAAAACACAATAAACAAGATGCAAACAGGGCTCTGAGTTACATGGAGGATTGATAGAGGAGTTCTTCCCACTACAAAATAATAATTTTTTTGTGTCCATTTTTCTGTTTTGGTTGCTGGGTGAACTGTGCATTATACTTAACTTCTGCTTAAACATTTGGAGAGTACTTTTTTTGGCAACTTGTTTAGCTGAATGTCAAGAATGTTTAGTTTATAGTTATCACATCCAGTAAATCATGCATCACACATGCTCTCGCGCACATGCATGCACACACACACACAAACACACACACACATATCCCTACCTCTCACCTGACTGTTCATGGTGGTCCACTGCATAGTCCAGATGTTTTCTGGTATTCAAATTCTACCCATGTGGAAGACGAAGATGTAAACAATCTTGGCTTCTGCTTCTGTGCGACCGGACACAAAGGGCGTTCTTAAAGAAGAATGTCCTTAAAAAAAGTATTTCTTTTTTTCTATTTATAGTGTGGGTGTAGAAGTAGACTTTTATGATGGAAATGTTCTGAATTAGGCAATTTTGTCATTATTAGTTCATGCATTTTGTTTCATTGCCTACAGTACAGTCTACTGGAAAAATGTTCAAACAATAAATTTAAAATGCACTCTAACAAGTGTGCTGTATTATACAAGGAATATAATTTAATAAAGTCAGGAAGGTGTATCAAAGAAACAAACACATGTATGCTTCTTGTTTTGTGTGCAAGGGGCCTATAATTTGCAAACAAACCAAAGGTAATCTTTATCCACCCGTGGCCATGTATTTTGTTTGGATGTGGTGTGGGTTTCAATACTGTTTCAATGAATGTGAGTTTCAAGGGTAGAGAAGTGTTAATGCCATTGCCAAGTTTATTTTCATTGTGAGACAGTATTGCTTTGTTTACCAGATGTCTGTCAGTGTTTTTTGCATCTTTGTGCTGTAAAATGTAAAAAATAAAATCCAAATAACCAGTGTAGAAGAGTAGTTTTAATGCTAAGTCTGTTTTCATTGTGAGACTGTATTGCTTTCTTTAGCAAATGTGCATTCAGTGGTTTGTGCTATAAAATTTGAAATAACTGTTTTAAATTAAATCCAAATATTTGTAATCACTGTACAAGTAAAACAGAAGACAATATGCACAGTGAGAGTTTTGAACAGTGTTTATGGCAACTTGGGAGAAATTGGCTGAAAGCAGGCATCTGAAACAGAAAAAGAGGGTGTTCCCATCAGCTGATGTCACGAAATGGGTGGAGCATGGATGGGAGAGGGGGTGGGAATGGGTGGAGTTATGGGTGATGCAAGGGGCATGACCTTAGTCCGGTTTTAGCCACAAAGAAAGCTGGCAACCCTAGTAACAGCAGCCGTGCAAGAGGCCTCTAAAGAATCAAAACCACATTGCAAAGTATGTTGTCCAACTTGTTCAGCAGAACGCATTAAATCTTGCAAATCTTTATTTTCCACACAGTCAGGAATCAACATTATTTTCTGTTTAAGCAGTCCAATAACATGTTGCTGACATTTTAACATATGAAACTGGCAGTTTAAAGCTCTAGTTGCCAAGGTTGCTGAAGTATAAACCAGTGCCCTAGAGTCTCTATCAGAAGGGGTAGGATTTTTAGCAGTAGAAGCCTTAATGCCCTTGGGCCCCTGTGAAATAGTCTCTGGATCTGCAATAGGATTTTTGAAAAGGAACTTGTGGGACTCAGGACCCTGTAGTATCTGTCAGGTTTACTGGGAGCAGGAGGCAGGCAATCAGGGGCCAAACTGGATTCCGAGAAAGCATCATCAACGATGTCTAGCACAGGAGAAATAGCCAAAGGCCTATGCTGAGGTAGGAGAAGGAATCCCTAAGCCTCTTTTTTGAATCAGAAAATTCCTGGCTTTCCCAGTGAAAATGCTTCCTTAGAGTATGTAAAGTTTCCCCAAAAGAAAAATCCTCAGGAGGGGAAGCAGAGTGAATAGAGTCCTCCACATCAGAATCCTCATATGTAGGTAAGGACAAATCCAGATAATCAGAAGAGTCACAAAAAACAGAATCCTGATCAGAAGATTGATAATCAAGCTCAGCCCTAGGCCTCTTTGGGGGGGGGGGGGGGGCTACCCCTGATTAGAGTTATTAGACCTTCAGCCATTTTTATCATTTATTTTTTAGGCATAGAGGCCTGAGCATGTGGCCTGGGCGTAAGTTTTTTAGACATGGATCGTGATTTAGGCCTTAGTAATGAAGGAGGCATTGATTTAATATGCAAGTCTGTAGGCCTGAATACACCCTCAGAAACCGGTGCCTGAACAGCGGCTCTGGACCCATCCAAGGTAGAGACATCCGCGGGTTCCATAGTTGAAGTATCTCGCGGCATAACAGACTCCGAATGGGTCTCAGTAGAGACCTGCGAATCAGAAGTAGCGGGTATTAGGGGCTGCAAAAGCGCCTCACTGAGTACTGGCGAACTGGCGACTGGCTTAGGAGAAGCGTCGTCGGCAGTTTTGGACCTCAGCGGCCTGTCTCTGTCTTTATCTTTGCGTTTTTTCAGATTCCCAGTAGTCGGATGGCTAACCGATGACATTTCTGCATAATTAAACAGAGAACCAAAATATTTAGAGGCAAAAATATATCGATGACGGATAGTGCGTTGATTAAATAAAGCACAAAACCGACAGCAAGGTACATCGTGGTCAGGGCCTAGGCAAGGAATACAGTACGACTGAAAATCTTTATGAGGTATTTGCTTTCCACAAGTAATGCATTATTAACTTTTACTGACATCGGAAAGGAGCAAGAAAAAGTTTCCCCAACGGGGTACTTGGCTTTTAGTTGAAAACTTTGGTTCTGAAACTCGAAAACAAAAATTTCAGGAGTGGGCCAACCGGCACTTGCGAACTGCTTCTGTTTCGGGCACCGCACGGCAAGAAAGACTGATGTAATGGCGTCAGCTGCATGTTTTATACCCCTGATGACCTGACGTCATGGAAGAAGGGACAGCAACCGACACAGGACCCAAGACTTAGTTAATCAGGCCGACTGAGGGTAACCTGCAAGCAGATTACCCAAATGTAAAGACTGCAACAGTGAAACACGAAGAACATCTTCTGGAAATGATCCCTGCACCCATTTTCCCAAAGTCGTTTGTAGCCAGGCAGATTGGTGCAGGGATAAACCCCCCCCCCGACTGTCTCCAGAGGAAGGCAATCGGTCCTCCATTCAGGAGCTCTGGTAGGAGTTACCAGAGAAGGAATCCCTGGACCCCTGGTTCTGCGAGCCACTTCTGCTTCGAACAGCATCTTCCATTGTTACCTCCCCCTCTGCCCTGGGAGAAGTCTTTGCTGTGTGAGTTCTGGAAAGGCCAATGGGACTTTTTGAACCACTGCCTCCTACTTCCCTAGTTCTTAGAGTAGGGTCGTTGAAGAGTGGAGAAGTGTATTCTCACAGCAGAAAGAGTCTTCCCATCTTTCTTACATCTAGCTAGTGTATCCTTCCCTTTAGGTCCGAAGAGGGATGATCCATCAAACAGAGGGTTGCTGAACATAGATTTAAATGACTCCACAAAGTCACACAAGCGCATCCAGGCGTGTGTCCTGATGGCTATGCTTGAACCCACTGCTCTTGTTATCCCTTCAGCTGCATGAGTGATAAACCTCATGGATGAGTTGGCTTAGCGATCAATTCAAGGATGGCGAGCTGACAGGGAACTTTATTTTGAATCCCTTCAGCTCCTGCACGAGTATCTCAAAGTTCTTTGATTAGATCTCTCTGCAGTCTAGTGAAGTATGCCATAAATTCAAAGACTTGAGAGCGAAGGTCATTGAAGCATAAACGAGCTTCCCAAATCTATCCATCAACCTAGACTCCTTGTTAGGAGGATGGATAGTAGGGGTCTCTTCCACAAGTTCCTTCTTTGTGGCTACCACTATCACCAAGGCATCACCTGGGATACCCTTGGCCCACTGCTGTTCATCCTTGGGAGAAGATAAATTCTGTCAGGTCTCTTGGGGATCAGTTTAAAGGAATCCAGAATCTTCCAGACCCGCTGAGTGATAAGTTTAATGAGGTCGTCAGCAGGTGGAGAAATCCAAGTAGTACAGGGCTGGGCAAGAAAAGCCTACAGGTAAAGTGATTCCTCCGAGGAAGGCTTAAGGGAGGTCAAGGATGTCCCCAAAGGAAACATCAGGGGGTGAGACTTAGGTGAACTTCCCCCTCATCGAAATCAGTATCCTCCATGAAAGACTCTTCAAAGGAGTCTAAGTGCTTCCTCTCTCTTGCACCTTTTCTTCACAGATGCTTCCTCGGTAGGATGGTCCGGGGAAGTATCCAAAGATGAAACCACCAAAGTGGGTCATTCTTGAGGATTTGGTGCCCCTTGTCCCAGGGATAAGACTGGAGGGAACTCTGGTTAAGATGACAGGGATGATGCTTAGCCCAAAAGGGGTGCCAAGAACTGTGTCTCTATAATGGACAAGGCCTTCTCCATGATCCGGAAGGCCCCCGTGTAGAGGGATGGGAGCCCAGAACCAAAATATACTCCTCTGGAACCATGGTCACACCCCGCACCAAGGAAGCTGCCTCCAAAGCAGAAGCTTGGGTCGAACTTATGAATCCGCAAGGCATTGAGAGGTATGGATGGCTCCAAAATAATCGACGCCAAGCCCTGCCCCCCAGAACCAGCATCAAAGCCTTGACCACGGGTGGTCTCGAAGAACACAAGGTAATCCTTGGTTCTGGAGAAGAAGTTCTAGCCAGTGCAGAGAGAGCTGGAGCCAGGAGGGTCAGTGCCAGGGACTCCAAAGGCTCAACCGTAGTTAGAGGAGGAAACCGTGTTGATGTCGATGAAGGAGCGGTCCAGTGCCAAGTTGGCTTGGAACCAGAGGAGGATGCAATCCCCTTGCTGTCAGGAGCTGATCGACCAGTCTCAAAATGTCCGATTCCGAAAAACTCTTAGTGGATCAAACAGACAAAAAATAGAGAGATCTGGGAGGCCTCGGTTCCAAGAATGAACTGGGTAGCCTGTCAGCAAAAGGATCCACCGAGGCTGAATAAGAGATCCTTGGTAAGATTTGAAATTGATTGCTTCGGTACCGATACCATTTCAGATGTCTGCACTGAGGTCTTAGATTAGTCGAGGCATATGTGCCTGTTGGTGCCACAGAAACTGTTGGTACCAAAGGCTATTTTGTCAATTTTGTTGGCGGTTCCAAGAAGCTGCTCGGAACAGATTGTTCTCTTTTTTGATTTAGAAAGAGGAAAAGGACGAACCGGCTTCAGTTTTGGAATCAGAAATTACTTTCTCAAATTCCCCTTTCAGAACGCCTTTCAATATTAAATTTGTTTTTCCACTCAGTTAAGTCCTGGCAGAAAATCCGTGACAAATCGATCCTCCTGGAGGTGGACTACACCAAAATACACACAAAAAAAATTGTCCATCTGAATTGGACATTTTTCGATCGTATTTTTGGCATCTCTTAAAACCTGGGGTGGTGTTTGAAACTTTACCAGCCATGTTAGGTAAATAAGGGGACTAGCACTCTAGTGGCGTGCGCACACACACACAGGGAAAAAAGATAAAGGAACTTTTTTTTTTTTTGTTAAAGAAGGAACAGAATGGTAAAATTACCAACTATAGTAATTAAGAAAATACCAATGAACGGTAACTAAAGAGGGAAAGAAACGTACCAACAATGGGACTTGACAGGACTACCAAACAGTAGAAAGAAAATGGAAAGGGAAATCACATGCACACTGAACACTAGATAGAGGAGTGGGTAGTAAATAAAAGTAGGGATAGAAAGAGAAATAGGATCCATCTAAAACGAGATTAATAAAGATAAAAAGAAAACTTACAAAATATAGCCCAAGCTCGAGAGATAGGATCGGACGCGTCTAACAAAGTGGCAAATGAGATCTGGGATAATTTTAGAGGAGCATCACAGGGAGTGCTTAGCTCGAGAGTTTTGGAAGGCGTGAGCTGAAATAAATGGCCAAGTGGGTTCGGAAACGAGACGCACAGTCAAGGATTACGTGAAGATTGACATCATCAGATCATCTGTACTAAATTATCTTATATGACACAGATAATCATACATTTATAGAAGTGAAAACAAACATACTGACAATTTTAGTTGCAAACATTATACATCACAAACCATTTTGACGTAATTGTAATTGCAAATATTATACTTCATGTATCTATCCTGTCACTGTCATTCAAACATTACATAGCTCATTCAAATTCTTTCTTTTAAACCTCGCTCCTCTGCATATATTGTTCCTACAATTCCAATTTTTTCTATGTAATTTGTTCCTACTTTTTTCTAAAGATCACAGTTCCAGCTGTTTTATCTCTGTTACTATATTCACTACCTCATGCAAAGTTGCATTACACTTAGATTTCCATTTTCTAGTAATTGTTTTTTGGCAGCTGTCATAATTAGACTCAGCAAGGCCTTACTACGTCTAGGCAATTCTGATTCTGTATCAAAGCTAAAAACAAAAAATTTCCTTAGTTACACCATTTGGTCACAGTATTGCTGACAGAGCAGTCCGCTGGGAATCTTTAAAGTCTGCCAACTCATTACAGTCTCAGAAATTATGTTCCCATTACCCCTTTCTTCCCCATCACACCTCTAACATTTGCTGTCTACCTAAGGAAATATTCTTTGGCATCAACTTGGGCTATAAAAAATCCTATGTAAACCCTTCCAAGCAAAGATCATAAATCTAGACTTTGTTTCATATTTGGAAGACATACATATATAGCATACCCATTGTTTCTTTGTAAATTACTTATCCAATCTCTCTTCTCAATCCTTTCAAAACTCCTCTGACTGAGTCTTATAGTTATCATGTAATATTCTGTAAGCTCTAATTATTTGTTTTTAACAGCAGCCTCTGTTCCAGATTCTACTAAAAACTCTATGAGTGCTGGTCTTTTGCTTAGGATCCCCCTAGTTCTTTCTCTTTGCCTATACTCGGATATCAATCCTTGATGGGGATGGCAATCTCTAGCCTGCAGTTCAAATAAATTCTTGCCCTCTTGTCATTCTATTACATTTCCCTTTCTAATTATTTGCTTCAAATACCTTGGTTCATTTGCCAGTTTTCTTCATTAACTTCTAGTCCCCTCTTGCCTACTGTCTGTACCCCTAATTGCAATTATCCCTCTCAACAAAATCTCCTTTCTCCATTCCTATGCTGGCTTTGTTCCAAATCTCCATTCCTGTGTAGGCTTAGTGCTTAGAATGCTTTCTCCTGCTTTATGAATATAATATTCCGTATCATTGTTATTCTCCTTAAGGATCTACATTCAAAATCACAGTCTCTCCTTGTTTCTGGAGCTTCCCCCTCTTTCATCATCATCCCTTTCCACTATGAATTATAGGTTTCTGCTTCTGCTGTGTACAGGAACCTCAACTGTGCAGCTCTGAAGTACCCCTTCAAACTGGGTATTCCCAAACTGCCTTGCTCAATTGGAAGAATCATCTTATCCCACTTGACTCTTGCTCTTTTCCCTGCCCGGATAAAATCCTTCAGCTCTTTCTTAACTGCTATCCATAACTTTTCCTCTGGTTAACAAAAATATGCCTGATCTGTGTATAAAACTAAAAGGGACTAAAACATTTTCACTGCTTGTATCTTGCTATCCATATCCATAAAACAAAGCTTCCAATTTCTCAGTTTTTGTATTATCTTTTCTTTAGTCTCTTCCCACATATACTTGGCAGTCACACAGGTTCACATTTTAGTACTAAGCTAACTGCCTTTATGGGTTATTTAAAGCCTAGCCAGTTACCCCATGTGAGAATCAAACCCTGTGACTTGTGTCTGTAAGGTAAACACCTTAACCATTATGCCAACTTCCCACACCAGAATCTTTTTTTAATCCATACTCCTAAGTACTTCATCTTATCACGTCTCCATAAATATTTATATTGCTGAACCAATTCATTTGTGGGTATACCTTTGTTTTAGCTTCATTAATTCTGTACCCCAAAAATATTTCAAACTGCCTCAAAATATTCCACAACACTGAGATGTCCTTTTCTGGTTTTATCAGGTATAAAATAACATCTGCAAACATTGCCAGCTTTTCATGACTACCATACCAATTATATCCTTGAATTTTCTTTGCCAATAGTTCTAAATACAGTCCAAATAAAGGGGAAAGAGGACACCCCTGCCTGGTTCCTCCGCTCAAAAAGAAATTATCTGAGAGGAGCCCACCTACTTTAATTTTCACCTCCGATCAATCACATATTCTCCTAATCAACCTTACAATTTTATCAAGGAATGCAAATGCTTCCACTACCCTGCACATGAAGTCCCAGCACACTCTGTCAAATGCTTTCTCTACGTCAAGACCCTCCACCAACAGTGCTAATTTCTTACATTCAGCTTCCCTCTGGATCATCAGTGTACTGTTAATGTTGTCAAATGTTTTTCTCCCCTCCACAAAACCACGCGGATCCAAATCTATCAGTTTTGCATCACTGTTCCCATTCTTTTACCCATTATAGACATAAGCACTTTATGACCAATGTTTAAGACTGAAATGGGACTGTACGTAGCTGGATCTGATGGGTCTTTACCCTCTTCAGGTATTACAGTCACCACAGCTTTCCTCCAGGATGTTGGTGCTTCTCCTCCTCTTAAAATACTGTTAAATAAAACTTTACACACCTTTATCATTTTTTTCCCTCCTAGCTTCCAAACTTCCACAGGAATACCATCTCTTCCTGAGGACTTTCCTATTGATTGTTTATACATCACCATTTGTACCTCATCTCCTCCTATCCTGTCATTAATTGAGCCTCATTCTACCTCTAACCTTGGCATATTTAATTCTTCCATAAACATTTGTACTTGTACCTTTTCTTGATATCCATATTTCTTTGGTTTATACAGACGTTCATAAAACTTACAAAATATTTCTAGTACCTCTACAGGATCTCGTTACAGGCTCCTTAAGCATGGTGACTATCCTTTGTACTTTTTTTCTGTTCTGGCGTCATATATATATAAAAAAAAAAAAAAAACAGTTGTTTTACAGCAATCTTTCTAAACTCATGCATATTATTGAGGTAATCCTTTATTTTCTGCTTAGCATTCTGCAATTGCTTTTCTTGTTCTGTGAAATTCCCCCTATTTTGTAATACTTTAACATCTGTCTCGCCCTCTGAATAATTCTTACTTCTTAACCTTATCTGTCTCTCTATTATTTCCACCTTAATTTTAAACTCCACTTCAGTTTTATCTCACTTCCTAGCTATATTTTCAGAAGAAAGTTTTATCTTCTCTAATAATTCCCTAATTATTTCCAATACACATTCTTTAAATTCCTCTCTTTTCAACAGATATGTGGGAAAGCGCCAATGTCTCATTTTTATTTCATTACCCTGCATTTCAGTTATTATTGGCACGCGATCTGAAATAGTTAATGTTCCGTCTAGCCTAGCGCAGTTTTTGTATCTTGGGGAATATATAAATTCACTCCAAAGTCTTACTACTGAATTGACATCTTCCATGCCAAAAAAATTCATACATTTCTTCAAGAATCTACCTTCATTTGTTGTATTTTCCCTTCTGGCCCCCAGACACATTTTCACCGTTGCAAATCAAATCTCAGTCCCCACCTATAAGTAATATTCCCTGCTGAAAATGGATTATTTCTCCCAGAACTTTCTTAAGCTCCATTACAGCAGTTTTAGGTGAAATACAAATACATGCTAGTGTAATCCTCATCCCTTGCCAGTAGCCCCTTAGTGCAACAAATCTACCAATATTATCTTTATCCTCTCCTATCACTATTGTAGCTTTTCTTGCAACTGATGTACGTACTCCTCTTTTCCTTCGTCTCACGTATTCCACTGAATAACTGTCCTGAAAACCTTTCTTTATCAAATTCAGATTTATTTCTTTCAAAACATGTCTCCTGTATCATAGATATTTGCACTCTAAATTTTGAATATACTTCACTTACTCTTTCTTTTTTGTATGTATATATGTAAGACCATTAACATTTAAAGATAGTGGAGAAATCATCATTATAATAAAAAGTTATTCCCACCTTTTATTTGTAACAGCAATTTTATTAAGTATCTTGTTCCAGCTTTTGCGTTACTTATATTCACACATTAATGTTTGGCAGGTTGATTTTTACACACTTGTTTCTTGTCATATCCATTTCAGTCTATGTTGCATCTTATAAAAAGTACCAAATGAGCTGCGTCGGTCAGGGGCGTGAGGACTGACGCCAGTACCGTCAGGTACTAATCTGCGCATGACCGACGTAACATCTATTTTTATGGTGGTACAAAACTGTACTATGTTTTTTTTTCATCATTGCTGCAGTCAAAACTATTGGGAATCAATCCCAAGAGGTATGGTAGGGAGGCTGGCAAATCATAAGGAAGCAGGAGCTGACAACATGCCTTGCAAAATAGCTGTGGCAAAACCAGCCCAATGGTGGTCACAATCATAGTGAGCTGAAATGCTGCAGCATGAATCTTAATGGAAGAGAAAGACAAACCTTTGTCCAATAACTCAGTAAGATATTGTGCTCCGCAGAACCTGAAGAGTTAGTTAGTGAAGAGCAAGCTGACGATCTCCCCATAAAATCATTGCTGCCTGCACAATGGGTAGAAAATGTTGTTCCCTTTTGTTTTTGATTGTTGATGTGACAGTTGTGAGGTCTGTAGAATCAACACCCTGCCTGGAAGAAGTAAACCCTTGAAAGCCATTAATGCAAACTGGACTGCTAACATCTCTTTCATGTTGATATGTAGATGCTGTAGTCTGGGTAGCCCTTGTCTTGTATCCACTTTTCCATTTAGATGACTCCCAAGCAATGTCTGAGGCATCTGTCGTTAGAATGTCAGCCCGACTGAAGAGTTGATGGAAGTAACTGGAAAGATTCTTTTGTTGTTTGTCCTGGTTAAAAAAAGGGGCTGGGCTGCTGTATTCAGTCTCACACCCAGACAGCACATGAGAGAGAGGGGTACTAGACTGGACTTTATTTCGTTCACAAGAATACCTAGGCAGGCATTAGCTGCACTAAGACATATTCCAAATGCTGTAGAAGGTCTTCCTTTCTTGAGCCAGAATCAGGCAGTCGGCGTAAGCAAGATAGATTTGAATTCCTTTTAGCCTGAAGTAAGCTATCACTGAGCCAGAGTAGAATCAGAATCAGAATAAGGAGGAAGGCCCTGCAAGTCTTCAGTCTCAGACCAGAAAGCTCAGAACAATGCTCAACTTCTCAAACTCCAGGTTTCACCCTTTTTTTTTCAGAGGGGGGCATAGAACCTAATCATATAGTAATCAAATCCTCACATTTTAAGCATAGGTTTCTTAGGGCAAAAAGACCCTGAAGCACTAGGAGAACCCCCCACACTTAAACTTGGCCTGCCTCCACAAGAAGCCCTTGAAACAGAAGGGGCTCTAACCACCTTAGGAGGAAGAGAAGAACAGCCACCTGAGAAGCCCCCCTCAGCTATTGGCTTCCTGAGAGGACACATCCTGCTGTAACAGTAGTCTCCCTGAGACTCCAAAGAAAACTCCTGGCAGAACCTCCGCTCCACGGCGTCGGCATAGCCCTGCAGCACTCGTGCATTACTGGCGTCAGCGCCTTCCCGACGCCAGCCATATACTTTGGTATTCGGGCCGACGACAGCCGGACTACAATATAGTTAGGACTGCAGCAATGTGGAATGAAGAACATCTTTGTTTTAATGAAAGCCGTCAAACAAAAAAAAAACAAATACATACCTAGTACACCCATAAAACCTACTAACTTCTTTATACTAACACACAAAACTACGTACATCTTCAAATACTGAAGTTTAAGCCTCCTAATAGGAGCAACTGCCCCAAACTGAGACACACACTCTCACAGATTGGGTTAACTTAAAAGGAAGGTTATCCATGTTGACATGCATGGGTACAACCTGTACGTCTTCTATGTGCTGTCTGGTTTTGTCTCATCTGTATTGCTCTCCCAGAATGAGAAAGTAAACATTATCTCCTAACCATCGAAGAAAGTAGTATTCTGTTTTATTGCTCTTGATCAGATCGTCCCCATGAAGACATCAGAACAAGATACAGATTTACTTCAACAAGCATTTATTTATTTGCTACAGGAAAGATTTCTTATATTCAATGTTTTATTTATTTGTTTTCTCTTAAAATGTGTGGCTAGATCAAACCAAGTACCTTAATCCAGTAATTCCCCTATTTTGAATGTTGGCAGTATGACTGGTATAGAGAGAGAGCTAGCTGATATGATGGACAGAAGGAAGGTTGGTATATTGTGTGTGCAAGAGACCAGATGAAAGGGTAGCAAGGCTAGGTGTATCGGAGGCGGGTTCAAATTGTTTTATCATGGTGTGGATGGGAGGAGAAATGGCGTTGGGGTTATCCTGAAGGAACAGTATGCTAACAGTGTTTTGGAGGTGAAAAGAGTGTCGGATAGAGTGATGTTTATGAAGCTGAAAATTGATGGTGTAATGATGAATGTTGTTAGTGCATATGCCCCACAAGTTGGGTGCGCGATGGATGAGAAAGAAAAATTTTGGAGCGAGTTGGATGAAGTGGTGATGACTGTACCCGAGGGTGAGAGAGTGGTGATTGGAGCAGATTTTAATGGGCATGTTGGTGAAGGGAACAGACGGGATGAGGAAGTAATGGGTAGGTATGGTGTTAAGCAAAGGAATGCAGAAGGTCAGATGGTAGTGGATTTTGCGAAAAGGATGGACATGGCTGTGGGGGTCTATATTATCCAATCGAAACACATAAACTGCGAACACCATTTGGGCAACACCAAATGGTCAAAAACGGAAAATATTGCGAGCGTAAATGGAAATCGCAGTACAGAAATTCTTCACTTCAATGTAGTGCGATCTTTGAGTTGGAATATTTAAGTAGGGGGTTGGCAGCCCCCCGCAAGCGGGGTCCAGGGAGGCTTGCCCCTCTGCATAAAACAGACATTTGGTTTTGTTTTTCTGGATTCGATATTTCTGGTTTTCGCTCATTTAGTGTCGCTCAACATGCGTTCGCTGTTTTTGTCTTTCGTTCTCATAATAGAAATCCAGCTGTGGTGAATACTTATTTTAACAAGAGGGAGGAGCATAGGGTGACATACAAGAGTGGAGGAAGATGCAAACAGGTGGATTATATCTTATGTAGAAGGGCCAGTCCGAAGAGATTGGAGAATGTAAAGTGGTGGCAGGGGAAAGTGTAGCTAGGCAGGATAGGATGGTGGTTTGTAGGATGACATTGGTGATCAAGAGGAGGAGGAGGAGTGTGAGGGCAGTACCAAGGATCAAATGGTGAAAATTGAAAAAGGGTAATTGTGAAATGGAGTTCAGGGAAAAGTTAAGACAAGCACTGGGTGGCAGTGAAGAGTTACAGAATAGCTGGGTAACTACAGCAGAGCTATTAAGGGATATGGCAAGAAAGGTGCTTGGTGTGACATCTGGAAAGAGAAAGGAGGACAAGGAGAGCTGGTGGTGGAATGAGGAAGTATAGGAGAGTATACAGAGAAAGAGGTTGACGAAGAAGAATTGGGATTGTCTGAGAGATGAAGAGAGATGAAGAAAGTAGACAGGAGTATAAGGAGATGAGGTGCATGGCAAAGAGAGAGGTGGCGAAGCTAAGGATAAGGCATATAAAGAGTTGTATGAAAGGTTGGACACTAAGAAAGGAGAAAAGGACCTGTGCCGACTGGCTAGACAGAGGGACAGAGCTAGTAAAGATGTGCAGCAGGTAAGGGTGATAGAGGATAATGAGGGAAACTTACTCACAAGCGAGGAGAGTGTGTTGAGCAAATGGAAAGAGTACTTTGAGGGGCTGATGAATAAAGAGAATGAGAAGGAGAGAAGGAGAGAAGGTTGGATGATGTGTGGATAGTGAATCATGAAGTGCAGTGGATTAGCAAGGAGGAAGTAAGGATAGCTATGAAGAGGATGAAGAATGGAAAGGCTGTTGGTCCAGATGACATACCTGTGGAAGCATGGAGGTGTTTAGGTGAAATGGCATTGGAGTTTTTAACTAGACTGTTTAATGAAATCTTGGAGCATGAGAGGATGCCTGAGGAATGGAGAAAAAGTGTTTTGGTACTGCTTTTTAAGAATAAGGGTGATGTGCAGAGCTGTAGTAACTACAGAGGGATTAAACTGATCAGTCACAGCATGAAGTTATGGGAAAGAGTAGTGGAAGCTAGGTTAAGAAGGGAGGTGATGATTACTGATCAGCAGTATGGTTTCATGCCAGGAAAGAGAACTACAGATGTGATGTTTGCTCAGAGTATTGATGGAGAAGTACAGAGAAGGTCAGAAGGAGATGCATTGTGTCTTTGTGGACTTACAGAAAGCATATGGCAGGGTGCCTAGAGAGGAGTAGTGGTATTGTATGAGGAAGTCGGGAGTGTCAGAGAAGTATGTAAGAGTGGTACAGGATATGGACAAGGGTAGTGCAGCAGCGGTGAGGTCTGCAGTGGGAGTGACGGATGCATTTAAGGTGGAGGTGGGATTAAATCAAGGATCAGCTCTGAGCCCTTTCTTGTTTACAATGGTGATGGACAGGTTGACAGACAGGAGTCCCCGTGGACTATGATGTTTACAGATGACATTGTGATCTATAGTGAGAGTAGGGAACAGGTGGAGGAGACCCTGGCAAGGTGGGGATATGCTCTAGAGAGAAGAGGAATGAAGGTCAGCAGGACTAAGACAGAATATATGTGTGCGAATGACAGGGAGGATAGAGGAATGGTGAGGATGCAGGGAGTAGAGGTGGAGAAGGTGGATGAGTTTAAATACTTGGGATCAGCAGTTCACAGTAATGTTGAGTGTGGAAGAGAGGTGAAGAAGAAAGTACAGGCAGGATGGAGTGGGTGGAGAAGAGTGTCAGGAGTGATTTGTGACAGTCAAGTACCAGTAAGAGTGAAAGGGAAGGTCTACAAGAGGGTAATGAGACCAGCTATGTTATATGGGCTGGAGACAGTGGCATTGACAAAAAGGCAGGAGTCAGAGCTGGACGTGGCACAGTTAAAGATGTTAAGATTTGCACTGGGTGTGATGAGGGTGGACAGGATTAGAAATAAGTATATTAGAGGATCAGCCAAGGTTGGAAGGTTTGGAGACAAAGCCAGAGAGGCAAGATTACATTAGTTTGGACACGTACTGAAGAGGGATGCAGAGTATATTGGGAAAAAGATGCTAAGGATGAAGCTGCCAGGTAACAGGAAAACAGAAAGGCCTAAGATAAGGTTTATGGATGTAGTGAGAGAGCACATGCAGGTGGTTGGTGTGACAGAGCAAGATGCAGAGGACAGGAAGAAATTGAAACAGATGATCCGCTGTGGCAACCCCCTAACAGGAGCAGCCAAAAGAAGAAGAATGAGAAAAAGCAAATCAGTTTTTCTTATTTCTTTGATCAGACTTTTTTTTTTTTTTTACATTGCAGTGCCTACACTTCTTAAAACTGAACATGGAGAAAGGGTAAAAAAAGGGGCACCTGTTTACTTTAGTATCCCAGTTACACTCAAAAATAACTGAGAAAACTTTACTTCATAGCATCCACATTACCTCATGCACTATAAAGATATTACTGTTAAGAACAAAATTTTGCTTAACTTACAGTTAACGCTTTCCTTCATCTTACCCTCTTCCTAACTGTTCCTCCAAATGTTAATGGCATGAAGTAGGACATATACTTTAGAGTCCTCTACAAGTTTAACAAGTGAAAAAGTCCATTATTTCCAGGTTTTCTTGTTCTGTTATGTTTCACAAATATACTTAATGCTTTGTAATCCCACTTTTACTTGTTAATTTCAGAGTTGATGGTTTTATTCCTGTTTATCTTCATCTTCCAAGTCCAGTCTCTGTGTCTTTTCCAATGCACTCTTGGTTCATCTTATCCAACTCTTATGCTTTTTTTCTGTCTCCCAAGAATCTTCCACTGAAACACTGGAAAATATTTCACTGGCACAGTCTCTCTGTGGTCTTTTTACCAGAAGAATAAGAAGCAGAATCTCCTTCTGTTTCACAGCTCACTTTTTCTTGAATAAACTTTTGTATTTCCTACTTTGCATGTTCTGCAGCAAAAAATGATTTTCTTCCTCGAGGAAAAAACATTCTGAAGATAGCTGGGTACAGCAATTTGAATCTCATGTCTGCTTCTCGATATTCCTTGATTACTGGAATATATTTACTCCTCATCTGCCTAGTGTACAATGAGTAATATTTATTTTATTTTTTATTTTATATTTGTTGACTGGGAGTGTCCGGCTGAGATATTGCCCTTTTTCAGCGGAATATAAAAAAGACAGAAAACACTGTAGGGGTAAAGTACCTCCAAACAAAACACTTTGTGAAGAAACTTGTAAAGAAATGGTAGGTACCCCACGACAATCGAAGCAAACCTCTTAAAGTCAGTTAAAAAATGTACTTCTTTATTCCAACAAAAAAGTAAGCGCTTTCGAGTCTCCAAGGACTCTTCTTCAGACTTTAAAACAGTTACAAAAGATTCAAAACTTTCAGTGGCATAAACACATTTTTTAGAAGTATAAAAAAATATATTTTCTCCAGTGGTACATCAACATAACTGTATATGAAGCATATGATACTTAACATCTAGCCTAGTTTTTGATGTTTTTAAGTCACCAATTACAAGTTTTAGGAATTACACTGTGTATATATGTGAACAAGCACATTTATTTACATATATACATGCTATTGTTGAATTATAAAGGTGTTTTTTATATGTTTTTTCATATGCTGTTCTATATATACACTTCTTATATATATATATATATATATATATATATATATATTTATATATTTTTGAGGTTGGTTATGCACAGCATCAGTTTTATAAGAAATTTTACAGGAGTGCCTATCGTGATTTTTATCAGCCTCTTCATCGGCTTTTGTTAATAAGAAAATGGTATTTAAAGGGATTTTGAATCTTTTGTAACTGTTTTAAAGTCTGAAGAAGCGTCCTTGGAGACACAAAAGCGCTTACTTTTTTGTTGGAATAAAGAACTACATTTTTTAACTGATTTTAAGAGGTTTGCTTCGATTGTCGTGGGGTGCCTACCATTTCTTTACAAGTTTCTTTTTCAGCGGAGGCCAGGGGAGAAAAGCTCCAAAGATATACAATGCAATAAAAATAGCAATACGGATACATTTCAATAAAAATAGCAGTAGAGGATTTTGGTAGTTAAAATACGTAAGCTACATACATGTATATTGTTGACAGATAAAACGGTATTATAAACAAAAAGGAGAATGTTAAGTAAGAACAACAAAAGGTCCTTACCTATAGCCATCCATGTGGAGTGTTCTCTTATCCGCTTGTTATTACACATGGGTTCATCGAAAGAGCGAGGACACATAATACCCACAAATCCCCTCTGCCTTTACCTCAGATCTGGTTTTGCAAAAAACCCAGACAAAAGCATGCACACATGCCAAACTATATACATAAAGACCAGGCACCAATCGAGCGTTCTTCCTACCATGGGGCGTTATGGTATCTCTTTGTTCTTACACATGGGTAGCGGCCCCTAGCTCCAGTGGAACCAAGGGTTGCCCTATCCTAGAAACCCTGTCAGAAAGAGTTTTTAAGTAACTGCAAGACCCTTTCTGGACCTGACGCCTGCTCAAGCTCAGACTTTCGCCTAGCAGATATAAAATAGCCACTGAAAAAATTTTTTCCATCAAAAAACTTCAATGTGCAACTTGAAGCTGGTTCAAAGTTGCAACATCAATTTAGAGAGTAACAGGTTTAAATTCCCACGGTGATGCTGACTTCGATCTGGTCTGAATGAGAGAAAAAAAAACTTTACAACACAAAGTCTGTGAGCCAATAGGCGCACCACATTCTTCTACATGATAGTTCTTCATGAATAAATTCAGTCAGAACTCTAAAAACCTTGTTTTGGAGCTGTAACAGGGTCAGGGTCCAAATGATGTCACTCCGCCCAGAAAAGATTTCCACTACTGGTGTTAAGCTTTGTGTGGAAAACTTTATGAGAGAAACTACTAAAATATCTTGAGCCGCCGATGTAAGGGAACCGAACTGGGCTAAAAAAGGAAGGAGCAGCCCCAAGCTGCTAGTGGAAGATTCTAGAGATGGGAATAATAGTCCTCTGAAGGGTGGTTGCTTTCTGTAGAAACTTTGCAACGGTGGACTCTGCCGTGCAAATTGCCGCCTCAGCCTCTCTGCATAGTTGGTGACCTGGTTCCCCTTTCTTGTTTATGTACCAGACTACGGACATGTTGTCTGTCTGAACTACAAATAGTCCTGGAGGAAGAGTCTGTACCACCACATTTAGGTGTGATTTGCATGTTTTTTGTTATCATAATATTTACAGTCAGTGAAGTTGTGTTGGAATGACCATTGTGCAAAACAGAAGCCATTGTAGCACTCTCATGTGCAGTCTTCCCAATGGTATAAAACTTTCACAACTTTTTTTGGGGGGACTTTTTTTGGACGACAGAGAGGAAATGTTGATTGAAGTGCTACTATTCTTTCTGTAGGAAAGATGAGACCCCATGCCTACATGCGTATTATGAAGACCTGGGGGCTGGGGCCAGAGGCAGTCAAGGGCAAGGGGTTCGACTGATAGTGACTCCGGCTCCCAGCCGCGCATGATCCCCCTGCGCCGCCTGGCATTTTTGATGTGGTAGGTATCGTCCTTCAGATCTATCGAGCACATGACCATTGAACAACCAAAGGTTGTTGAGATAAGCAGGTCAGAATCGGGCCTCAGTCCCACATTTTTCTTTGAGACTAAAAAGAACCTTGAGTAAAGTCCGAATCTCTTGAGTCGCTGGGACTGGGGTTGGATTGATCTCTTTTCTCTAGCAGCTTTGCAATTTCTATAGCGAACTTTCCAAAGGTGTTGAGATGTTGGTGGGTCAGAATCTTAGGTCCGTCCCTGTTTTCTTTGGAACTAAAAAAAAACTAAGTAAGTTAAGTTCCTATCCTAGTCCTTCGGGACTGGTTGGATGACTCTTTTCTCTAGCAGCTTTGCAATTTCTATAGCTGCTGGGTCATTTTGTAACCTCTGGTAACAATTTTTTTACAATTGTCTGAAGAATTTTTGCCAGGCCTGAGGGTATAAAGCTAGAGCAGGACAGACAGCCTCCCTCTCAGGAGTCAGAAGGTTTGCCAGGAGAGATTCCCCCTGTCACCTTGGTTTCAGGCACCTTTGGGTGAGGTAAGCTTGTCCTGTGGTGCGCGTAATGTACTTATTTGGCTTCCTAGGGACTGGTTCCACTGTCAGGACTCACGCCTCCCTTAAACAAATTTCATATTACTCATCAAAAGGCGGAGTGACCCAGGAGGAGGTTTTTCAAGAGGATGTCAGAAAAAAGAGACATCCTCTGAAGTGAAGAAGGGATTCCTCTGACTCATCTATCTCAGTCAGTATCAGATGTCAAGGATGTTTGTGGAGAATCCAAGTCCTCTTACACAGTCTTTTTCCTAGGGGAGGCTTCGTGGGGAGCATCCAAGAAGCATGCCCGGCAGGGCGGGCGTGCGTGGGTGCAGAGGAGATAGGGTCCTTTGTGGGGAGGAAGCTGGCTTCAAGTCTCGATCAATCAACTGAGAGGAGACCGAGATAGCTTGGATAGGGCCGTATGCCCATCAGTTTAAAGGGGTTTCACAAATCCTCTATCCATCAGTTCAGTCCTCTTGTAAGTGGAGAGGGCCACTTGTATGTTTTGGTTTAAAAAGACAGTTAAGCAAATATAAGGTTTTGTATGCAGAGCAGCAGAAATTAAAAGGTTACATAAGAATTTCAGGGAGCAAAGTATAGAAGCAGCTTTGGAGGTTGTATAGGAAGCATAGGATGAAGCAGTTAATGGTAAGTTTTAGTTAGTTTGACTGTACCATAACAGGTAGGCAGTAATCAGGGAGGGTGAGTACAATGGCAGGACCAGTGTTTTTTAAAGTGGTCTTTGGTTGCTAACTTAAATTGTTTAGGGTGAGTCAGGGACCTTGTATCTAGTGGGAGTTTGTTCCAAGTAATAGAGGGGTGGCAGCTATGTAAGTTGCATCCCGTGTTGGATTTGGGTTTATAGATTTTTAGTAGGTCTTGGGTTGAGCTTCGGAGAAGTCTGGTAGGGGAGTAGTGAGAGATAAGAGAAGATAGACTTGGGCAGAAATAAGGCTGATACAGAATGGAGTGTATGATTTGGAGTTGAGATTGTAGGAACAGGTGTGGTAGTTTGGGCCAGTTTGGGTATTTTAGGGAGAGACAGTGGTGAGATTTATATGTTTGTTGAGCTGAAAATCTAGCTATTTTGTGGTAGGTTGATTCTAATTTGATAAGTAGGGAGGAGTTCAGATTTGTGAGTATTTGGAAACAGTAGGTTAATGATAGTAGAAGGTAGGCATGAGTAAGAGAAATTCTAGCTTCAGTAGTTAGGAATTTGTTGTTCCTGTACAGTTGTCCTAGCCTTTGGTGTTTTTTTTTTTATACAATTGTTAATGTGAAGGTCGAATTTTAGTTGGTCGTCAATGGTAATGCCAAGGAGTTTTGTGCTAGTTTCGACTTCTATAGGAGTATTATTTAGGGACCTTATGGAGATGGAAAGTTTAATGTGGTTTACAGATTTAGGTAGAGAGAGTATTAATTTTGTTTTCTTAGGGTTGTGGATGACCTCATTAGAGAGCCATGTCTCTACTGAGTTGAAAGATGTCTGGGTATTTGTTAGGAGTTCTAAGGGGGAATTAGCAATAGTTATAACTGTAGAATCAT
Source organism: Protopterus annectens (assembly GCF_019279795.1). NCBI lineage: Eukaryota > Metazoa > Chordata > Ceratodontiformes > Protopteridae > Protopterus > Protopterus annectens. Next base: position 882,616,219 of record NC_056744.1, on the reverse strand, counting down.
CTGTGTACTGGACAATGTTAGACTTAAGACAAGAGGAGTGGAGTGAGTTGAAGATATTAGAGTATATAGTCAAGAATGGAACCTTGGGAGAACACCAGTTCTCACTGAGAGAGTGGTAGATAGTGCTGAGTCTCATCGTACTGACTGCACCCTATCAGAGAGAGAGCTAGAGAACCATGCAACTGTATCAGGGGTGAAGTTTATGTCTACAAGTTTACTAGGTAGCAGTGCATGTGAAACAGTGTCAAAAGCCTTAGAAAGGTCAAGGAATAGACAGGATACGAGTTTGTGATCATCTTTCGCCAGGGCTAAGGTGTTGAGAAATGACAGTAGAGCTGTGGTTGTAATATGCTTGGGACGGAAGCCATGCTGCGTTGGAGTGAGAAGTTTTCTTGTAAGAGATAATGCATAACTTGTTTGTGTATACATTTCTCAAGGATTTTGGAGAGGGGGAGGGGATAGCAATAGGTCTGAAATGACATATTTCTCTATGAATAGGAAGAGTGTAAAACTGATTCCAGACAGAAGGAACTTTTGACTCGGTCATTAATTAGTATAGATACAGGCATAGCAAGGGAGTGTGCAGCAATCTGGAGAAAGTAAGAAAGAACATTTTCTGCTGATAAAGAGCATTATTTGAGCTTTGAGAGTAGAGTTCTGATATAGTCAGTGGAGACAGGTTTGAGAGTGAAGGAGTTTACTGAGATAGTGGCTGAGGGGTGTGTATAGGGGGGTTTGGAGTACTGTTGTTTGAGAGGTTGGGGTTAAATAGTCTGGAAATGGATTCAATAAAGTAGGTGTTGAAGGTATTGGCAGTTTCTTTAGGCGACTTGTCAGGGCATGGGTTTGGTGAAGTTGGGTTACCTGAATGTAGTATTTGGTTTATAGCATTCCAGAATATTTTGGATCACATTTTAATGTTTTTGGGGGACTATAATAAAAGTCTTTTTTGTCTTTAATTTTTTTTGTCTGATTTCCAAGTTCTTTATACTTTAGGAGGTCAGCTGAAAGTTTGGTTTGTACCCCTGTTTTCCATGCCCTCTCTCTGGATTTCATAAGGGTATGGGGTGGTTTTAGTTAGTGAGGGTAAAATGTTTGCCTTTAATCAAACTTCTCAGTGGGGTTAGGGAATTTAAAATATTTAGGAAAGTTGAGTTGAAGGCATTTACTGCTTCATTGAGTGGGAGCTGAGTAAGGAAATTCCTGTTAATTCTACAGAGGAGGGTTTTAAAAAAGTGTCTGGGTTAAAGGTTGAGGTTTGTGGCGGGTGATAAGCTGGTGTTGTTTGGGGAGGTGGGTGATTTATCATAGCACTTTTATAGGTGAGTGGTCATTCAGGGCATCAGATAGAGTTTCAGGCATATGGTATTTGCTGGGGTTAGAAACAAGTATCCAATCTATCAAGGATCTCGAAGAATGACAGTTATTAATATGGGTAGGTTTGGAGATTAGTTGTGTAAATCCATGGAGGTTTATGTGCTGTGGAGGGTTTGGGTTATTAAGATTACGCCAATTAATGTTTACGTCCCCAAGGAGGATACATATGACAGTATATTTTCCATTAAGGGGATGTTGTTCCCTGGTGGAATGTATATGTTTACTACTGTGATGGTAGTAAAGTCACTGGATTTGAGGTTTGCTATTAATATTTCAGCAGGTGTAAAGGAGGGAATTGGTTCTTTAGGGAGGGAGAGAGGGAGGTAGAGTAAACTAAAGCAATACCTCCACCTTTTTTCTTTAAGTGATCTTGGCGAAGTATACTATAACCTGGAGGATGAATGGCTTTATCTTGGTTTTGAGGTTTAAGCCAAGTTTCTGCAACAGAGATAATGTCTGGGGTATGAAGAGATACCAAAGCATGAAACTGGCTTAGTCTGTTGAACATACTTCACGTATTGATAGAATAGAAGCAGATTTTCTTTTTTGGTATGTATGGTTGATTAGAATTGGGGGTGATATTTTGTGGGGTGTTAGGAACAGTAGTAGGACCAGAGTTTGGGTGTATATCACCTGGCAAGAGCAGAGTCCTTAGGAAGTCATAAGCTTTCATTTTTTGTGGGTAGTTGTGAAAGTATTTTGTTTTATACTTGGATGGACTATGGTTGAAAGGAGTTTTTATTTTAGGGAGTAGTATATTCATTGGAAGGATAGATGCATAGATAAGTATGGGTTGCTGAGGGTAAAAAAAAGCAGTTTTGGTGAGGGTAGGTTGGGCTTTATGTATAGGGGTTAAGAATGTGTGAGGTGATGTTATGTTGTGTAGGAGGAGCAGTGCAGGTATAAGTACGACAGGAATGATTTAAGTCTGGTAAGTTTGACGAGGAGGAGAGGGCTTTAATAGGGTGAGTTTGTTGAGAGTTTGGAGTGGAGTTGTAAGGTAGAGAGTTTGTAGTGGGTGTTAGCTTTTGTAACAGGAAGGGGAGGAGTTTGATGGTTGGGAGGGGCCTGTGGTTAGGTATAAAGAAAATGATATGGGGGTGGCTGGGAAATGGGGTGAGAGGGGAGTGAAGTGAGCCCGAGCGCAGCGAGGGCAAATGGAGCAGGGCTATATGTGGGACATAGGAAAGTACAAAAAACTAACAGCCAGTACAATCCAGTGTCCGGGGAAGATAAACAGCCAGATTTAAGGGCAATTAGATAAGCCAGATTCTAAAAGAAAAAGGTATTTTCTTTTCGGTCTTTATTTTTCTTTAAAAACGGGGAGCTGCAATTCACTGAGAAGGAGAAAAATGTAGCTATGCCAGGGGTTTTAGAAAGGGACATGCAGTAAATTAGGAGCAAATTAGGAGTCAATGGAGAACTATTTAAAAAGGAATGGAATATGGTATATGCGAGTACACTACTGGGGATTCCTATGAAGCAAGTGCAGAAAAGCCAAGTCAAAAGATGGCCACATCAGGTTTTTTGATTCCTCTGTAATTAAGCTGGAGTGGGAGGGAGATGGACACAAAATAATCAAGGTTGTGAGAAAAACTGGACTAGGCCAACTGCTAAGAAAACAATCGGGGAAACCAAGCTCAGTCAATTCCAGGTCAGTGTAGTGCAGTATCTTCCTAATAACTACAAATCTTGTGCTACTAATCTAGTACAGTGTGGTGAAAAGGATCATCACTTCTATGGGGAAAAGCAATTGAGGTACGGGCTGCAGGTACACAGGTAAACCTTTTCCAAGAGGAAGAAAGTAGTTTTAAGTAACTGACCTAGGAGTACAATAGAAAGAGAAAAAATGAGGGGGGGACCAGTAGTGTGCACGCTTACAGTAAAAGGCATTAGCAAAAAAGTCTTCAATTTAAAGGACAAATTAAATACAACTGTAACATACACCAGTGTAGCTGAAAGTACTTCAGTGTTCCACCGACGCAGGGTCTCACAGTGCATTGCAACCAAACAGCCTTTGGTTTATTGGAGGTTGGCCAAGACACAGAATTAAACGTTCACTTAATTATTTTCCAAAAACACGACTGCCTCCCACTTTTAGTACTTTGTCCTTCTACCACAGTTTTGTCAGAATCAGCTCCTGCTGCAGGTAGAATTGCATCTTGCTTTCTCATGGCCATACATATAACAGGATGTGCCCTTTCAATGAACAGCTCCTGCTGTGGAGTACCAGTCCAGCTGTTACTTGTGCTTTCATAAAATTAATAGAGTCTGTTCCTTCCCGCTTCTCTGGTGCAGCAGAAAATCTCAGGTTTTCCCTACATGTTCTGTCCTTTAATTCTATTACTTTTTTAAACATCTCTTCTTGAGCAGTCTCAAATTTAGCCAGCCTTTTCTTAATTTTGATCTTAGATGTTTGCAGTTTTGTCACCTCATCTGAATACCTGTTTAAAAATTATTCCATTTTTTTTCCAGCCTTTAATTATTTCACTTGATGCACTCTATCAGTGTTTAATTTATTTTAATCAACTCTGAGTACATTTTACTTATTTTTTCCTCCAGGTTACTGGAGGTCATGGCTTGCACCAAAGCTGGAGCTTGTACTGCATTTTGGTTAACAGCTGCAGAATTCTTCCCAGTCAGTGTTTTTTCCTCACCTTTTGTGCTGACTTTCTTTCACGTTCTCTGAATTTCTTTTTTGCTGGCATCCAATCAGTGCACTTACTATCCAGTTACTGAAATTTACCAAAAAAATATGACTTTACTGGCTTCTCTAGGATGAGTTTCACACTGGGAGAGCTACAATTAAGCTGTTATTCAATGTGCAGCCATCTTGGAAGTGCTTCTGTACGGGATTGTAACCTTAACCTAGAATACATTCTGCTCTACAGATACATCTGCACCATCATAACTGCATTTAATGGAATGCCTAGCTACCTTGGCGGCAGAATTCAAGAGAGATAAAGCAGAAGTTTTACTGTCTGAATCAAGCACTTCTTCCATAAGTCTGTTAATGTCTCCCAAAGAAGATAAAAGCAATCTTATCATGTGGGTTTGGGTAATAACATGGAAAGAAAGTACAACTGAAGTATATGCTTTCTTTCTGCACCTATCCAGAGCCCTGCTCTCTTTTATAACTAGGCAAGAAACTGCAACACGGCAGCAGCTTGGTTGGTGTGACAAACTGTAAGGAAATTGTAGGGTCTGAAAAAGAGATTATGTATAGTGATTTTTCAGTATCCTGGACCTTGTAAGAATCTGTCAAGTTTCTTGTGTGCTGTAGGCTGAGATTCAGGATTGAAGGAGGCCGTGGCAAATATGTCCTGTAAGACTTACAATACTGGAGGTATGACAGTAGGTTTTAAGCACTCGCACATACAGGGAATAGTAATCTTTTTTTGCACATCTGACATCTGTTTACCTATCCACTGAAAATGCTGCATAATTTTCAGCAGTGTGTCTCTGAGGTAAAGTTCTTCTAAAGGGGAATGAGGAGATGGCACCATCTTCCTTAGAATCAAAACCAACGGGTAATACATCTGGGAAGAAAAAGTCAGAGAGACTAATTTAAATGCTGATTTAGCCTCAGAAGAGGAGTCTCTCTTGATTGGATTTATAAGTAGACAGAAGAAAAAAGAAGAAAGAACTAAAGGGGTTAAATGGACATAACAGCCTTAAAGGAAAACTCCACCCTAGAACTAAAAAAATCTGTTTTTTCCACTCTGTCTGTTTCCCAACCTATTTTAACACCTCAAAACCACTCTAAGTGCTTGATTTGCAATTTTAGCCTGTTTTCCACAACATGGCTACCAATGGGGCTTGATGTATCAACGTGATATTGTTTCCCCTCGCCCCTTTCTCTTTCACATAATGCTTTGTATGACTCATGCCAGACATAAGGAAGTAACTTTGAATTTCCATGTCATTGGCATATAATGGAATTTGTGTGAGACAGTTATTTTCTTTACCTTCTGTAAAAGGACTGCTTCTTTTCCGTCTTTAATCACCCTCACTTATGTTTGGCTCAGACCTTGTTTTACACTATAATTAGAAGTTACCTAGCTACAGCCAGAAAAGAAATGAAATTGCAGGCCTTTCTTTGTTCTGGGTTTTCTTTTGTAGTCTTAAGAGGAATTGATTCTGCAAGGGTCTCTCAGAGAAGTCACAGTTTTAACACTGCTGCAGTAGTGTGGGAGAAGGGACTCTGAATTCTTCTTGAACTACAAAAGAAAACATTGAACAAAGGCCTGCAATTTAGTTACTGTTCTGGCTGTAGCTAGATAACTTCTAAGTATAGTATAAAACAAAGTCTGAGCCAAGCATAAATAAGGGTGATGAGAGATAGAAAAGAAGCAGTCCTTTTACAGAAGGTACAGAAAATAACATTGATCCTCACAAATCCCATTATATGTCAAAGACATGGGAATTCAAAGTTACTTCCTTACGTCTGGCATGAGTCATAAAAAGCTTATGGGAAAGAGAAAGGGTTGAGGGAGAACAAAATCACGTTGATACAGCAAGCCCCATCGGTAGTCATGTTGTGGAAAACAGGCTAAAATTACAAATAAAGCACTTAAGAGTGATTCTGATGTATTAAAATGGGCCAAGATACAAATATAGAGTGAAAAAAAAAAGATTTTTTTAAGTTCTAGGGTGGAATTTTCCTTTAAAAAGCCCTTATGAAAAAATCATACCACTTCTTCTGAGGGTTTCAGGTAACAGAAAGAGAGGCTTGCTTGGTCTTCTGCTTCTTTTTCTAAGGAGCATCAGCATAATGGAAACAAGGAGGATCCTTGCCTGGCATACCTCAATAGGGGTATGGAACATCTTCCCATATCAAAATTTGAGGAATGCCTTCTGGTCACTCAAACAATGAGCCATGACTCTCCCTTCATGGGCAAAGCAGCCATCTGATCAGTCAAGCAGATGAGCCAAGACACTGTGCCTTATCAACCTCCAAGAGGGTCAAAACAGCTGGAGCAGAGCAGCAGGAAACCCCAGTAGGTCTGATGGCTCATGAAGAGCCACAACAGAGATAGATGGGTCCAACCAGGCAACAGAAGCTTCAGACTTCAAAATGTTAAGCTTCCTCCTCGGCTGCTGAAGATTCAGGAGCCATCTTGCACTGCAGAAACTTCTTCAGTCCTTGCTTTTCTAAATAAATTTTAAGAGTAGACAAATGAATTAACAGAGTTTTATGAACAAAAAAAAGTGACAGACTGAGCTGCTTTTACAACTGTAACTGGATCCTAAGAAACAGGTATTCAGTATGGCTATCACTGTAGAGAATCTTCCGCCCACAGTCACATTTCTCCTTCCTAGTTGACATGAAAAAAATCAGCTTTTTGAAAGAAAATGAAAAAAAAATAAGGGAGGCTCCCCACTGGGGATACTTATCCACTCAAACCAATCAATACTGGCACAGGTGATATGGCTGACAGAAAAGAGGCATACAGACTCACTATTTGAACTGGCAGCAAGAAACATGAGTTTTTTTGCACCTCTACACCCCTTGAATATTATATTAAATCACAGTCTCTCACTTTGGATATACATCGGATGTGTGGCACAAGATGATGTTGTCCAAGCTCTGATATGCACGTTGGACATATGGTATACTTGGGCAATACATTTACAATTGGTTATTAATAATGTAACAGTGATCAAGGAAGGACTATCACAGCAAGTATATCCAAGAGGATATTTGTTAATGTTCTGGAAAAATCAGGGTACATAAGCTGAGGATTTACTTTCATTTGCAGGAAGTCTACAAGCAGATCTACATAAGTTTATAATGATTAACTTTGGAAAGATGGTCTTTAATGCTGTAAAGAAGTATTTTTCCACCCAACAAGGTACAAGATTACCTTTTGATATGTCACAAATTATATGGAAGAGGGTATAAAAATTCAGCCAATAAGTGAAGCATGTAAAGTATCATATCAATTACAGTTTAAGGAACTTCAAGTGCTTGTCTTCCTACATATGCATGATATAACATTTTTAACAGCTGTTCTATTCTACACAGGAACAAAAACCCTTCCAGAACTGGTCTTTCATTTAACATTCTCGTATCCCTTTCTCTTTTCCTAAACTCTGAAATCAATCCCTGGTAAGGAAGGCAGTCTCTAACTTGCAGTCCAAACTTTTGTTTAGCCGCATCCCACTCTATTATATTTTCCTCTCTAGTTATTTGTTTCCAATATCGTGCTTCCTTTGCCAATTTTCTACAATAAATCCCTTCCCCCTCGTGTCTATTTTCTAGACTCCTACTTACAATCATTACTATTGGCAAAATTTGCTTTCTCCATTCCTATGCTGGCTTAGTTCTTAGAATACTTTCTGCAACTTTATAAATTTAACATGCTGTATGACTGTTGTTACTCTCCTTGAGGATCTGCAGCTAAAATCCTACTATCTCCTTACTTCTCAACCCTTCCCATTTCATCATCATCCATTTCTACATTGATTTATAATATTCTGCCTGTGTTATGTCCTTAACCTAACTGCAAACTCTTGCCCTCTTCCCTCGCAACTAAATTCTTTCAACTCTTAATTATGATACAAAACTACTCATCATCTTCTTTTGGCTGCTCCCGTCAGGGGTCGCCACAGCAGATGAACAATTTCCATTTCTTCCTGTCCTCTGCATCTTGCTCTGTCACACCAACCACCTGCATGTCTTCTCTCACCACATCCATAAACCTTATCTTAGGCCTTCCTCTTTTCCTGTTACCTGGCAGCTTCATCCTTAGCATCTTTTTCCCAATATACTCTGCATCCCTCCTCAGCCCATGTCCAAACCAATGTAATCTTGCCTCTCTGGCTTTGTCTCCAAACCTTCCAACCTGGGCTGACCCTCTAATATACTTATTCCTAATCCTGTCCACCCTCGTCACACCCAGTGTAAATCTTAAAATCTTCAACTCTGCCACGTCAAGCTCCAACTCCTGCCTTTTTGTCACTGCCACTGTCGTCACAAATCACTCCTGACACTCTTCTCCACCCACTCCCATCCTGCCTGTACTCTCTTCTTCACCTCTCTTCCACACTCACCATTACTCTGAACTGCTGATCCCAAGTATTTAAACTCATCCACCTTCGCCACCTCTATTCCCTGCATCCTCACCATTCCTCTATCCTCCCTCTCATTCACACACACATTCTTAGTCCTGCTGACCTTCATTCATCTTCTCTCTGGAGCACATCTCCACCTCTCCAGGGTCTCCTCCACCTGTTCCCTACTCTCACTACAGATCACAATGTCATCTGCAAACATCATAGTCCATGGGGACTCCTGTCTGATCTCGTCTGTCAACCTGTCCATCACCATTACAAACAAGAAAGGGCTCAGAGCTGAACCTTGATGTAATCCCACCTCCACCTTAAACGCATCCGTCACTCCCACCGCAGACCTCACCGCTACTCATCTGTTTGATAAAAATACATCTAACCTGCATATAAAAACTATAGTTGCACAAGTAAACTTACCATAAAAGTAGATGTTTGAATCATCAATGCTACAGCAGCCTTAGCTTTATGCTGGTAAGGATATAACAGACAGACAGCTTCTAAAGCTTAAATGCACCTTCCACACATTCAAACCAGTAACTAGCTTGAGCAAACCTGAAGAAAACAGTGGCTTGGGCACCAAGCCCTTCAGAGCTTTCATGCTTACTCAGAGAAGGAAACTACAGCCCTGAAAAGGTCAGTGATACAAAACAAAAGTTAAGGTTCTCACCCTGGCAAAAAAATCATACAAAAACGGGGGTGGGGGTGGAGCGAGACAGTCGCTACTGCAGCACTGATGATTCATACATCTACTGTTATGGTAAGTTTACTTACACAACTGCACTATGTTCATCATTTAATCACTGCTGCAGTAGCCTTAACCATATGGTAGACTACCGGAGCTCAAACTGACTTGGGGGAGGAGGAAGGATGAGGGTCCAGGATCCCATGGAGAACGGCCCTAGCAAAGCTATCCTAGACTTGCAAAAGGAATCTAATTTGCAGTGCTTTGTAAGAGTATGGATAGAAAACCACGTTGGCACTTCCAGAATAATTTTAGAATCCAACCTTTTCCAAAATGCCACTGACGAAGCCAAGGCCCTGGCAGAGTGAGTCTTGACCTTGCCTGGAACTGCCTTATTGAACCGGGAATAACAATTTGTTTAAAGTTTTTTCTACACAGGTTGTTTTCCTCTTACCTTTACAATAAATTAATACATGATCAGAGTCCCTAAAAGTTTTAATTCTGAGTTGTCTGTGGACATCCAAAGTATGAAAGGGATCCTTTGTCCCTCATTTTTAGGTTCTGGACAGAGGACAAGGAGATGGACAGCTTGGCTCAAAGTAAACGGATACCACCTTTAGGCATAAAAGAAGCATAATTTCTAAAGGAAACACCGTCTTTTTAGGAAATGAGAAGGCAGACCCACAAGACCTTGCAAATCAGATAACTCTTTTGCAAAAACACAGCAATCAACAAAACTGTGTGAAGATGTGAAGAACCTCAAGCCAGCCTGGTAAGGTGGTTGAAATGACACAAGAGTTAATTTCTCCAAGACAAAAATTAATATCCCAAGGAGAAGTCACCTGTTTTCTAAGATATTTCAAAATCATTTTCCCTTGGGATTGCACTGAAAGAGGGGGATCAGGGCCAGACATGTTGAAATGGCTGACAAATGTACCTTGCTGGAGGAGTAAGACAGACCAGAGGATAATAACTTAAATACTGTAGAACCAGAGAAACACTCGGCTTAAAATGATCCTGGCTCTTGTCTTGGCACCGAAAATCTTTTCCATTTGATAATGTATGATTTTCTAATAGCAGATTTTCATGTTTCCTTTAATACCAGCTATACATCCTCACAAAACAGGTACCTAAATAGTATTAGGACTCCAACATCCACGCAGTTAGCCTGCAGTTGTTTGGAGATGGGATGTATCAAACTACCCCTTGCCTTATACGTTGTGAAGAAGCTTGGGGTAATTGTCCCTGGCCATTTCCAAAGGAAGGGAGAACGACTATTGCCCGTGTCAGAAGGAGGGTACCACAAGGATCTTTGGACAGTCCTGCTGAATCTTCAGAATGACTACTTTCTTCATCAGCTCACTTAACTGGCTTGAATAAACTGTTTAAATAACTGTTAAACAAATTCTACAATGCTTCTTATTCCTCCTGCTGGGAGAAGATTAGAAGCATTCTCATAGATTAAAGAGGTAAAATTATATTTTGTGGGCTTAACCTTGGTACTCTTATGTTTGTCCCGTTACCCTCTAGGCCACAGGTTGGATACCAGGCACAACTTGTGCAGTGTGGATTATTTGGCTTTGCAAAGCTGAACAGAAGTATGGCCTTGTGTCCTTTAGCTTGCTGATGTACCACGACATTGTGGTATCGTATAACTATTTGAAGCAACTGTGTGTTCTGGTGTGTCTGGGAAGAGTACAAGCATTGCACCTTTATCCTCACAGAACTGCTCTTTCAGGCAGCTCTATGATGTCTTGGGATAGATAATGCCTTGGAGGTACAGAAAAAAATAAAGAGAGATACTTTTAATATCTATATGAGAAGTCCCTGAAAGTGCAGTTCCATTGAATCAAGCCCAAGAGGAGTAACAACTGAACTTGTACTGTAACTTATATACAGACATTCAGAGATGTTATGGAACCATAAGGCTTCTCTGGGGAGTAAAAAAATATGGTGTCAAAAAGGGTCAGAATCCAGAAAATTCCCCAAAATGAGATGGGGAGGAAGGTTTTTAAAACTGAACACTGAGGAGGATCTTCTATGGTGTCAGACACATTCCAGAATACAAGTTTTGGAAAAAGTGTTGCAGCTAAAATAACTCCCAATGAAAATCAGAACAATCAGAGGGAAAAACATATGTCTGAATCAGAAGGTGGGGAGAATCTCCCCTGAAAGTAAGTTTTTACAAGCAGTGACATGTGTTATTCGACTGAATCACTTTAAATCCCCATCAGAATTTGATGAACACTTACCAAAGGGGACTTTATCAGAGCCAAATGATGGAACAGGATTAAGAAAAAAAAAAAAAGGCCTGAGGTAAGAATAAAAATTGAAGGCATATACGCCTATCCAACCTGAAGCTGCAATTTTCCCTAAAATAGAATGTTTCCATATTGTTCCCTTGCTAACATCTGTAGTTGATTCTTAGGCATGTGAGGGGATAAATATTGTACAAAGGAATGTCTTTTCAAAAAGAGCAGAAGCAGGGGAGCTAGACACCACCACTGCAAAATTACATCAACCTATTACTACCAGATATATGTAAGAAATTGGTCTATATATATTTTTTCTAAGTCCAAGGGTAAAGGCTTGGAATACTACTGAAGTCCTTACTTATCTGTCCCATGGGGACTGTAGACTGTGAATCAAATATTCCTCCTCAATGTAGAAGTAAGGATCAGAGTTCCACAGTATTACAGACCTGGTGAAAAGAATCTGCAGGGATAGAACCACCATTACTGTTTAAAATCAGGAATAATTTTAATAGGTATCATCTATCAGGGTTGCCAGATGTCCCTTATTTAAACAGGACTGTCACGAGATCAGTACCCCAATCCCGAATCCCACACTGCCTCTTAAAATCCTGGTGAAACAGCCCACTGTTTCTCACTGAACAGAAGAGGCTCCACCTTGTGATTTTTTGATAGGTTCGTTTACTGGTATACAGGCCCATCATAAATCGCAAAGTGGAATCACTTCTACTCAAAGCGAAATAGTGGGCTGTTCCGCACTGAACAAAAAGGCTCAGCTATGCAATTTTTGATTGGCTCGTATACCGGCACATGAACCAATCATAAATTGCAAAGTGGAGTCACTTCTGCTCAATGCTAAACAGAGGGATGTTCCGCACTGAACAGAAGAGGCTCAGCTGTGCGACTTTTCATTGGCTCATATATCGGCATATGAGCCAATCAAAAATCACAATTCTGTTCAAAACGTAACAGCAGGCAGTTCCACATGAAGGACCTTTTGATTTTCTGGTCATCCCTTAGCAAAGACTTAGGTACCTACCTGTCTGTTTGGAAATCTGGCAACCCTGTCTGACTGACAGGCATATGAACATGCTTCTTCAAAACAGATGGTCTCCCAGACGCATCCAGAAGCATTACTAAGAAACTCAGTGTACCATTAAAGATAGTTCTTCCATGTTCAGACTAGGGCACTGGAAACAGCAGGAGAGGGTGGGGCTCATGGTGGCTGCTATGACTACTCCACAGGAAGCCAGAAAGGTAAATGAGTGATCTGAAGAACAAATGGCCACTGCAGAGTTGCCCACAATTGACTAAGGCATGAACTAAGCCTACGGGTTGACAAAGGCTTCCAGGTAAACTATTTTCTTTCTAGAAACTGCAGAAGTCAGTCCAGCAGGAATGAGGTAAGTATCCTAGCTGTAACCACAGAGGATGGACTGGATGCAGTTAGGGTCTTCAAGGTGGGTTGGTCTGCAGATATGTTATCTAAAGTATACAGAAGTAGTACACACTTACACTTCCACCTAAAATTAAATCTCCAAATACTGGTAATAGCCAAGCAGTATCCTAAAATTTTGTCAGGAATCCTTTAATATTAAATGAGTCTGACAAAAATAAATTTCAGGTAAGATGCCACTGTGTGAACATTCAATGAACATGTTCAAGAATACACAAGCAGGAATGCAGAAGGTCAGATGGTAGTGGTAACTGAGTGATCTGAAGAACAAATGGCCACTGCAGAGTTGCCCACAGTACATAAAATCTTGTCTGAATCCTTATTAAATCAATTTAGGGTGAGAGTAAAAATGACATGTACGTTGTCATTGAGTGAACACAAACAGTACATATCCCAAAAGTACATGAATCATACAGCAAATAATTTCAAAACTCCACAGAGTTTAAATTTTTGCCTGATAGGCACACAAAGCCTGAAAATGTACTTGCAGCGCATTAAAAAACTCATCCACAATCTCAATAAATAAAATTAGATTGACAGCAAGAACTGCAGTTAAGTTGCTACATTACGAACACAAGCAGTACATAAGTAGTAAATGAACGTGCCGTACCACAAATAATGCCAGATCCCTTTAGATATAAAAAATTTAATTCAACAAGAATAAAAACAGTTAAGTTTTCACCGCTTACCCATGCAACACACTTACCTCAAAATGTACAAACAATGCATTTAAATCTTGACAGCCAAAAATAAAAGCAAAATATTAAACAGCACATATTCTGTAAATATCAGAGACATACCTCGAATAATGTCAGATCCCTTTAGAAGTAAAAAAAAATTAATCTGACAGAAATAATGGCAGGAAAGTTAAAACTGTATGCCCACTGAACACACATACCCAGTAAAACATGAGAGTACATTTAAATGATGACAGTGAACTATACAAGTAAAAATTTAGGCTGACAGAAAAATGGCAGGCAAGTTGTCACATCATATACTCAAGGCAGTATATACTCCATTAATACTCAAGCCATACACTGAAGCATGTCAGCACCCTTCTGAGGTACATTTAGTCTAACAGGAGTAACTAAGAGGTGACTTGTCACAATGTGCATAGAAGCAGTACATTTGTTATACAAAAGAATCATTAGACTGACACTATATCCAAGTCCCTTATAACAAAATAAAATTGTCTGATATATAAAAATGATGGCCAAGTAGTCAAAAAGTGAGCTCAAGCAGTACATTTTTAAAACATGCATGCACCATAACATAACTCCTGTCAGAAGTTCAAAGCAAGAACTGGTCTGACACAGGAAATGGCAGGTAAGTTTCATTGAGTTAGCATAAATACACACAGGTATGATGTCCCCGTCAAAAAAAAAAAACACTGCCCCATATAAAAAGGTCTGCATAAACAATATACTTTAAAATATATTTGTCTAATATTTTAAAATCCAATCTTCGCTACTCTTCAAAAAAGAACTGAAAAAATACCTGACCAACTCTCCCTCTTGCAACTAACCACCCCACCTAATCTCTCACTACCACACCAGAACTATTCCCTTCATACATTATGTATACTTAAAATCCTGTGGATCTACAGCTACACCAATGAGCACTCGTAAAAACTACACTTTTCTCCCAACTTTGCCCCCCTATTTTTATTTATTTCCCTGGCCACCCCACCTCTTTCCTCCTCATTTTCTTCTCTCCACCCACTATAACTGCCATTCTTTGCTATTCTCTCTCTCTCCAATTATTCTTCACTCTTCTCTGCAGTCCACTTACTATTCTTCTATTTTGTTCCACCAACTCGACCTTTATCATTTTGTTGTGGTACATGCACAAAATGCATACTTTTAATGATTTCTACAAGGCATTAATGTTACACACGTTTCTTTATCTTGCCCTTTTTAATGTTCTTAAACTTGCACTACAACTTGGTATGATTATGATATAGGAGTATTTTTTTTTACATCTTTTTATCTTGTGTTTGTGGAGCTTTGTCGATAGTTTTAATGATCATCTGCAAGGCATTAATGTTACTACTCACATGTCATTTTATCTTGCCCTTTTTATGTTTTTAAGCTTGCAATGTAACTTGGTTTTGTTATGATATATGTGTATTATTTTTTGGCATCATCTTATGTGTTTGAGGAGCTTTTCTCCTCGGTTCCCCACCGAAAATGGGCCCCCAGCCCAGTGGACTAACCTGGTTAACAAAGGGCAAATAAATAAATAAATAACCTCCCACAAAGACTAGACTGGTCACAGCAGTCTCATTTAGAAAATAAATGGGTATTACACAAATATTGGTTTTCTTAAAGGGCTAAGACCACTGTAAATAACAAAAATAAAAACTCTCATTGTTAAAGATATATGTACATATATATATATATATATATATATATATTAGCAAATAATACAGAACATATCGTCTGTGTAAGGGAGTCCCAAAGAGAGCCGTCAGCTTTTTAAAAGAAGAATAAATCCAAACAGCAGCAAATAATAACTGAAATAAATTTTTGTGAGGAAGGCCCCCCCCCCCCCCAAGGAGACTTATCTCCTAGACAAAAAGCTGAAGTGCCAGCTGCTCCTCTTGTCGAACATTTTGGCTACCTCTTCATGAGGCGGCAAAAAAGTACTGAAAATATTCCATTCTGACTGCTGATTTTCCCTGTACAGGGCTGGTCAATAAGCAGTCAGAATGGATCAGAGGCAGGGATCTAGAGCTTTAGGAAGCTTGCCAATTGTTGTGTCTTGGGCAAGACGTATATCTTAAGGCTACTGTAGCAGTGGGAATGATGAACATTGGCACACATGTGAGCATGCAATGGTACGGAGTATGATATGTTCCTAACTACACAGTGATACAGCCTCTATTGTATACCCACCTACCCACCAGTAGCTGAGACTGTCCGGGCCCTAGCCTCATCACTGTAGTTCATACTTTAGACGTGTCCCAACATGTCCCCTCACTCTTCTTCCCTTGAAGGAGATAGGCAGGTATTCCTTGGTCATTATCCTTTCCCCATTGGATCTGATCTTCAAGAGCTTGGGATGCAAATCAAATCTGGATAGTCTGGGTCACAATCAGGGCGTCATCTCTCTGTGCTACTGAGCAATTAACAGTGGCATTCTTCGCAGTCATGTAAATTGTACTCCAGGGAACATATCATGGCTCTAATTCAAAAGCGACTAACCTTCCCATGATTCCAAAAGTACTACAGAATTAAAAGAATATAGCATTCACCAAGCTTACCTGCCTGACTTCTTTCAAAATTCATTGTTAGCTTTGACTTCACTGTAATAAAGCCACATTTATCAGTATTTGGGCTAGCGCTTGATAGCTGTTCTGCAGCTTTTTCACATGTCCTTTCTGCCTGAAGCTTCTGAACTTCAGCTTCTTTGACTGCTAGTTTAAGTCTAGGGAAACAACATAAACATTTTCAATTTCAGTTTAATACAAAGTGCTTAGCTATAAATAAGACAATTATCATGCAGCAAAACTAAACCAATGATCCATCACATGTACACAAATGCAGTAACTCTGCAATCATTTTCATACCAAGTATTTTCTTAGGTTTCAAATGTATCATATTTATAATATATAAAGATCTAAATTTCAGAGCTATAAAAATCAATCATTTCAGACTCTTTAATGTTAGTGATTCTGGCCAAAAGAAAATGTTTAAAAAATCCAGAACAACATACCTGCAACGTACTGAGCTGCTTGTGTAACTGTGCCAGGTGTGTAAGTAAACTGGACATGACCGCAGAGGTTTAAATAGACAGATCATTGTTAGAGTAGTCTAAGCTATACGGGGGCACAACCTATCAAGGATTGGATGTCAGCCAGTATCAAAGTTTTAGGGTGCTTTTCAGATGACCGTATGCTTAAGGATTGTGCCAGTATAAAGAAAGAAATGCGGTTGCCATAATACAGAGCTTTTGAGCTCCACAGAAAAAGGATGCTGCAGTCCTAAATAATATGTTATGTGCTAACAGAAAGGGGAATAACAGGTATGGTGTGGGGGGGGGGGGGCTACTCTGGCAATTAGATTAGGAAGAACAAGAAAGAGGAAAGAGGGTGGTTTTAGTACCACTACAGCGATCTATTCAAACATCTACTGTTATGGTACATTTACTTAAACAAATATACTATGCTCATCACCAGATCACAGTTGCAGTGGCCTAAGCGATATGGGACAATAACCAAACCTCAGACAGCAAGCCAGGAGAATTAAGGGTCAAAATATAACAGCCCAGTGAAGGATAGTAACACCAAAGCATGCTCTTGATCTGGAATGAAGGCCAGTATTGTGATCTTTAGTGAGTGTGTGTAAAGATAACCAAACTGCTGCCTCTAGAACATGTGTAGAGACCATCCCTTTTCAAAAACCTCTAGTAGTGCCCAAGGCTATGGTAGAGTGAGCTTAGACCTTGAAAAGAAGAGTTTTCCCATAGAGAGAACGACAAAACTGGATTGCATGGGATAACCATCTAGAAATAGTTTGTTTTGACAGATTCTCTTTCTTACCTTCACTGGAAATGAAATGCTGATTGGAGGATTTAACACCTTAGCCATATCCATGTAGTATCAAATTTACCCATAGTCAAAGTATGCAGGAATCTCCCTTCTTTATTTTGGGTTCAGGAAAAATGCCAGGAGATGAATCAATTGATTTAAGGCAATTTCTGATGCCACCCTTGGAAGGAAGGGTGGGTTTTTTGTTAAGAATGCCTTATCCTTATGAAAGGTGAAATAAAGTTACATTTCTTTATAAAAATGTGCAACTCAGTCTCCAAAACAAAGTTAAGAGCAGTGTGCAACACTATTTTCTATGTAAGGAATTTTAAGTCAGCATAATGAGCTGGTTTGAAAGGAAACAGTGTATGTTTTCCCAATGCAACATGTTTTCTAGGTGAATGAATATGCAACACCTCCTTCCAAAAACTGTTTCACCTGAGATCAGGAAGAAGTGGGTGGGGATCCAAGGGCAGACCGGCAGAAATGCTGAACGATAACTCTTAATAGACGAGTAGGAAAGGACAGATTTTAGCAATTCACATGGGTACTGAAGTACCAAAGGAGCTTCTGCCTAACAAGGGTATTGGTTCTTTTTATGGTACCAACCAGAAAATGTATTCCATTGGGCCAAATAAGATTTTCTAGAGGCAGGTTTCTTAGCTTCTTTTAACACCTGCTGCACATCACGTGAAATCAGATGCCTAAGAGGGACTAAAATTCTATTATCCAGGTCATTAGATAAAAAAAATTCAGGCTAGGGTGACTCGGATATCCCTTGTTCTCTGTAAGTCTATCCTATGGTTAAGTTTCTGCAATTGTCCTTAGCTATTTTCCACAGAAGGGAGAATCATTGTTGCATAGGCCAAAAGGGAATTATGAGAATCATTTTTGGTGAGCTCTTATGGATCTTTAAAAGAGCTCTGGTTATTAGTGGAAAAGGAAGAAGGCATACAGAAGCATTCCAGTCCACAAGGAAAAAGAAGGCATATGTCCTCCCAGTCTTTTTGCATGGAGGCCTGAACATAATTTTTTCATCTGTCTGCTATGAATGGAGGTAAACACATCTATTTGTGGAGATCCCAACAGGTGAATAATCTCCTGCAAGATCCTTATGTGTTATATCCATTTGTGATGGGTCTGCTCAGTGTGTCTTGCTACAGTATTGTGCTCAGAGGAATACAAGTAGCCTGAATGGACAGATTGCACTGATTTGCCAGTTCCCAGGCTATCATGGCTCATCTACAGAGAGGTTATGAACAGGGTCCCTCCCCCCCTGTTTTGGTTCACAATAGTGATACTGTCTCTGATTACCCAAGGGAGTCCTGGAGTTCATACATGATTTAAAGATTTCAGAGCACTCAATGCCTTCACCTCTTCGATATTTATGTGCTTCTTTCTGAAATGATGATCCCACGGACACTATACACCTTGAATCTCTTGGCAAAGTCTAAGGCACCGGTAGATACAGACTAGGAAGGGGATGAAGGAGACACTGGGAAACCTGGAATCAAAGGCAATTGTTCTATCTACTACTGAAGTTCCTTCATAATAAAAATCAGAACTCAAAATTCAGAAAAGAGATTTGGAAAGACAAACAGTGCTGGGTCCATACCGATTTTATAAATGACTAAATTTTTCTGTTGTACAATCTTGATAGGTGGACCATGAGAACTGTCGATGCATGTATACAAAAATCCTGAGTTGTCAGAAGCTGCTGAGAAAACCGAAGGAAGTGTTCTTTATAAAAGGTTACTTTTCCCCCAAGGTAGGAATATCATAATTTATGAAGTGCCTAACAGACATCATAGAAAATTATTCTGTGAGGGAGAATAAGATGATTTCTCCAGATCAAGATGAAAACCTAGATTCTGAAGTAGATTTCCGATGAAAAGGAGAGGTTCATGTCAGTTATGAATAAGACTCTGAAAAAAAGAAGGCAGCTGTCCAAGTAGGGAAAGAAGTGTATGCCTTATAATCTACAAAAAGCTATTACTGGTGCTAGACACTTTATGGATACATGTGCTGTGGAAAAAAAAAAGTTAGAGAAAATATGAACCTGAACAAAAAATCCTAAAAAGCACCTAAAGTTTCTGTGAATAGGTTTGTGGTGGTATGCAACTTTCAAATCTAAAGTTACCAAAAAACTAAGAAATGGAATTAGGGGAAGTAGAGACTGCAGAGAAAACATTTTGAACTTTGGAAACTTGACGTGAAAATTTAGAAAAGGCAGGTCTAAAACAAGTGTCCAGGTTTTCAACTTCTTCAGTACAAAAAAAATCCTTGAACAGAATCTTTTTCCTTTTTGCTATACTGGTACAGGTTCTATGACTGCAAGGGAAAAGTACATCAGCAATAATGTTCGGAAAAAGGCGAGTTTGATTATGAAGATGGCAATGCAATTCCTAGTTTTGAGGGGAAATAATCCATTGTCATCTGCACCTATTCTGAATTAATACCAGGACCCAAAAATATAATGTAACCTGGTGCCACAGAGAAAGATTCCCTGAAAGGTTTGGCATACTGCCAGGGCGGGGAGGAAGGGAGAGAAGGAAGGCATATTCATCCATTCTTCTTTGACTGAGATGGGCCTTAAGTGTCCACTTCTTTTTTCTTAAACTGCTCTACCACTGCTTCTTAACTGGTTGTTTCCCGACTTATGTTGAGCTTGTTTAAATGGATTTCTTCAAAACATACCAATACTGGAAGGGAAATTACTGGTGTATTTTGGCATATGAGACTGAAGAAAATTGCTTTACCCTTTGGATCAATCTCCTTCTTTCTTCAAATCTTTTAAGAACATCAACAACTGATGCATCAAACAAAACCTCCTTGTCTAAGGGAGCACTGAGGATTTCAGATTTTACATCTTCTGGTACAATCTGGATCCACTACGAAGCAAATCAGTTTCTGCAGCCCAAGCTAATGCATCAGCAACATCATAAGGTCATCTTAAAGAATATTTGGTAACCTGAATAACCAAGAAAAGCACCAAAATAATGACAATTCTGAACTTGGTAAGTCAAACAACAGTTCTAAAAAAGGCTAAAGAGGAAGAACTGTAAACCTTGTTTACAAATCTGTCTAAGGCTCTGCCATCTTTCTTTGATTTCCCAGTGGCAGAAGCCTGACTATCAAGAGATATACAGTACATGCAGCATTAAAGGTGTCCTCAATTGCCATTATAACTACAGGTATGGTCACTGACATGGAGGCTTCTACCTGTAACAAGTCACAGTACCTTTGGAGAGTTTCAGATATTTCCTTATGTTTCCATTTCATCTTTCCAATAGTGTTAGAGAAAGATATTTCCTCCACGGGATAATCTGAAGAAAATTTTTGTTAGGAAGAAAGGGGAGAGGAGAAGACCCAACTACAGACAGGCAGAAATGTCCGAAAGATGAATTTTAATACTGTAGATGAGTAGAATAAAAAATGGGAAACTTTTTATATACTGATACTACTGACTTAGAATTTTGACAGACTAAAGCCATGATTAGAAAGATTACTGCTCTCAGCATGTTGTGGACAATGCCACAGTGCCCAGTACTGCAAATGCAACATACTGAGATTCAGAGACATGACAAAGCCACATGGAGCAACAGCTCATTGGCAGTTTTATGTCTGAACTGAACACAGTGATGTTACAAGTAATCTCACTAGTGTTCACCTACACATCCATACAACTCAGTTGCACAGGCACCGACGAACACATGCGTGCAAGCACACACTGCTGACACTCATATAAACATCCAGACATCCACAATTGTGACCTTAAGTGTACGCGCACACTCACACACAGATATCCAAACAGCTGCAATCATGCCCCCCCCAACACACACACACACCTTCACCACAGGACTGCATAGGCATACTCACTTTTTCAATGTCATCCCCAAATTGCCCAAAAGAGTTGTTCTTTGAATCATTCTACCTCAAATGTGCTGGAGAAGTAGACACAGCTAATAAACATTTGCTATGGCCCTGGATTGCCATATTTACATGCGGCCTTTGCCAGGAAGACTGATGTAGTCAAATTCCAGAGCTTTCTTACTACAGTGACACTATACCTGCAACACATTGTGCAAACATGCCCAAAAGTGGTTTGCACACTGCAATACACATTTTTGAATCCTAATTTAAGACGGCATGAACTTAAATGCATTTCTGAAGTAAAAGTCTGTAAAGGCAAAAAACATTATTTCCTGATAACATTTCCACCATCTTTTCTTAAACAGTCAACAATTTTAGGAGGAAGAGAGCAAAACAATTAATCAAAATCGTGGATGTCCCTGAGAAAGTTGCAAAACTAATTTCAAGAACATAAATATTCAAACACAGTTTTTATGAAATATTCTTTACTATGCATGTATTAGGCTTGAAATGACTTCCTAAACTTAACAAAAGACAAGCCATGGATTCTCTCTTAACCCTAAATTTTTTTAGCATCAGACTAGTCGCAGAATATACATGTAGAGGTTTAATAATTATACACTAAGTGTTAGAATGAATAAATCCAAAATGTTTAAAACCACATGAAGGAAAAGGCATACATTGAAGAATAAAACACTGCATAACTTAATCTTCACAGATACAAAAATAATTAATTTTGCACACTGCTTCAGTTCACCACAAATTCTTACAGTACTGTTTCCCCATCTTTGATGCAAATATAGTTTCTTACCATTTAATTTATTTGTTAACTGGGCAACTAAAATGATTCTCTTCAGGTTTGTTTTAACTACGAACTGGGCCATAAGAGTAAATATAACATAAAGCAACTATTTTTTTTGAGTGGCCATCAGCCAATAAGTTTTGGGGAGACAAATGGACTGCCCAAACAGACTAGAGAAGAACATGCAAATTCTACAGTGTGACCAGAAGTCAAGACCCTGAAGGCTGTGCGATAGAGCCCTGCTGCCCACTAGCATAAAAACATGTATATATTATATGATTACATTTGCTAATGTTGAACTACACAAATGTTAACGTTTTGAATACTAATCATAACATGGCAACTCCCAACTCACAGAATCACCCCAATCAAGCTTCAGCTAGGGTCTTGAAAGGGGGGGGAGGTTGGAAGCGGTCACACACTACTGCAGAATAGTTGTGACTGAGGAATCATGTCTCCACATCTGTGCCATACAATATCAGTAACTTATCTACTATGATTACATTCACTAACAGAGAGCAGCACAAATCCTGACATTGTGAATATCCATCACAGCTGAGCAATTCACATAGTCACCCCAAAAGAGCTTTAACACAGCTCTTACAAGGGACAGGTTAAGTGTCTTGCTCTAATGCAATGGTCAAGAAAATACCATTTGAACAGATCTGTTCAATAAATTAAATGCTGACTTTTATGTCATTCGATAGCATTAACTATAACTGCTACCTATTATGGTTACATTTGCTAATGTCGAATGGCGTAAATGTTGACAATGAGAATACGGATCACAATCTAATGACTCACAATTTGCAAAATCACCCCAAATGGGCTTAAATACAGGCATGAAAGAGAGGCACATACATGTCTCAAAGTACAACAGTGGTAGACGAAACTTGAGATGCCCAGTTATGACCAACGAACCAAGTGTTTACTTCAGTGGTGTTCAACATTATTAAATGTTGGAAGTTCTAGACTGGCTAAGGAAAAGTGAACATCATTCTGAAGAGTTCTGCTGCAGTTAATTGTTTTTAGAGAGAAAGATATTCTTTGCAGAAAGCATTATGTTAAACACTGGCTTGGAGCACAAGAGAGGTGTTCATGTCAAAGAAAGTTCTCAAAAAAAGAAAGCAGGAAGCTGTCACCATGAAGGGTGAAAGACCAATAGGAAGAGAATGGGCATCAAGACACAAGGTGGCACTAGAAGCTATCTTAGCAGAAATAAAAGATGTTAAAAAACTTGGTGGACAATACTGCAATAAAAGAAAAAAGGCTGGATGAAGTTATATAAAGCTTAAATTGACACACACTGGTTATTCAGGATTTACCGTCTGAAAATGAAGAATTAAAAGTCTGAATCAACACAGCTGAGGCCAGAATAAACTGTTCAGAAGTCAAGGCACTTTTCTTAGGGGTTCCTGAGAATTTTGAAGGAGCGGATTGTATAAAAGTGGTGAAACAGGTGCTGGGGAGAGGGCGTTGGGATCCCAAAAGACGAGATCCATATCTAAAGAGAACACTGTGCTGCATGCCACACTGAGACAGACTGAGACAAGTCAGAAACCCAGGCCAATAATCATCTGACTGCAGACAAATGAATTAAAAGACAGACTGCTGAATGAGTTGTGGCAGCCCGGAAAAAGACTCAAGGTTAGAGGACTCATGTGCTCATGGAACCTGATTACTCCTTCAAGACAAGGACAAGAAGGAATGTGATGATACCAGTCATTAAAGCTTGCAAGGAGAAGGATTTCTGATACAGAATGGTTTACCCAGCTGTGATATGATTCATGTGCAAGGCAATACAAAGTCATTTAATAACCCAGAACAACAACTGGGCTTTATACAGAAACCGTTCAACTTGAGGATAACTGAAGTGATGGGTGCTATCCAAGGGAAGAATGGAGAAGCTAGGGAGGAGGACAATGTTCAGGTCCAGCAGAGAAGCAAAAGGAATTATTTTTATTATTTAGGAGGCAGAAGAAGCTGAGAGGATGAGTGGAGAAGATCAGGGAGGAGAGAAAAGAGCATGGCAACGTGTAAGACTTGGTCATGGAGAGTTTTATGCTTTACCTAACAGTAAAGAGAACTGGGAGGCAAAGAATACAATGGCATGACAATAAAAGGCGAGAGTAATTTTTGGACATAGTCGAACATTACATTGACATGGGGGGATGAAGTCTATATTGCTGGTGCTGTTCTTTTTCAGTAAGTTCTCCTTTTGTGGATGTATTGTGCCTATTCAGATTAACATTTAGCATAACAGCACATTAGCAAGCTATGGATAGTACTCGCATGCAGGGGAAGAACAATACAACAGTGGATGTCTTAAGAACTCACAGTATAATCTAACTGCTGAATATGCAAGAGTGGGGACTGATAAGAGAAATGTTGACTGGAATTTTTTTTTTTTTTTTTGCAAAGAAAATAAGGGGCTCAAAAATTCAAGGATATAATTTGTATGGTAGTCATAAAAAGCTGGCTATATTTGCAGATGAAGATATTTTATACCTGATAAAACCAGAAAAGGACATTTCAGTGTTGTAACATTTTGAGAGAGTTTCAAATCTTTTTGGGATACAAAATTAGTGAAGCTAAAACAAGTGCAATAACTGTAAATTATGTGCCCACACACGAAATGGTTCAGCAATATATATATATATATTTATGGAGACAAGACAAAATGAAGTACTTAGGAGTATGGATTAAAAGGATTCCAGTGTGGCAGCTAAGATTATGTGGGAAGGGACTTCTTGTTGTGCCTTTCGGCTTTTCCCAGTTAGGGGTCGCCACAGCGGAATTCCGGTCCGCTAATGATTGGCAGTAGATTTTTACATGCTGAGTTGCCAGCTCTGACGCACAACCTTCAACGAAGGTATGCCCATTCACGCATGTCTCCACACAGAAGACGCTTTAGCTGAGAATCGAACAGGACAACGTCTTACTGTGAGGCGACAATGCTACCACAGCACCAACACTGCATGTGGGAAGAGACTAAACAAAAGATAATATAAAAACTGAGAAATTGAAAGCGCTGTTATGTCCATATGGATGGTAAGATACAAGCAGTTAAAATGTTTTTAGTCTCTATAGTCTTATACACAGGTCAGGCATATTTTTATCAACCAATCAATTAATAAAGAGCTGAAGGATTTTATCTTGTAGGGAAGACAGCAAGAGTCAAGTGGGATAAGCTGATTCTTCCAATACAAGTTGAATTGTGATTACCCAATTTGAAGGGGTATTTCAGATCTACCCAGTTAAGGCACCTATGCATAGCACAACCAGAAATAGAAGTTATGTACTGTACTTACCATAACTTGGCATCTGTGTTGTCCAATTTCATTATGCATCACAAATGGGTCTTCGGATCCAATGCCGCCATTTCTTCCAGACATATGATCCAAGCCTCAAACCCCTCCCTCTTCATAATGTCTCATTTCTCTTCAACCCCTCAGACTGAATTTGCTGCCCCTTCAAAAAGACAGCTAGATCTACAATAATGGACAGATAAAGAATGTGACCAACTGAAGCCCAGAGTAGAACATGTGGGTTCCCTTATCCTCTACATTGTTCTCACCTGCAAAAGGATGAGGGAAGGAGTGTGGGATGTGATGCATAATGAAAATGGACAACGCAAATGTCAAGTCATGCCAAATATAACTTCTAATTTGATGTCCATTTCATTATGCATCACAAATGGTTCAGAGACCCCAGCTACATAAACCTTGGGAGGACCTCAAGGAAGGACATGCCTGAGCACTACATAGCCAAAGGATGCTCAATTTCTGGAAATAATGTCCAACTTGTATTGAGATACAAAGATACGAGATGTAGACCAGGTAACTGCAGCACAAATTTCATCAACAGGAGTCCTTGCGGAAAGGGCAGACATAGTAGACAGACCTGGTAAAGTGAGCTCTAACAGGATGGGGAAGTTGCCTGCCTTGTTAGGGGTAAACTGCAAAAATATAATCCACTTGGCTAAAGTGATCTTGGCTACATTTTGACCTAAACTATTTGGTGAGAAGGCAATGAATAACTGACCAGATTTCCTGTGAGGTTTAGATGTAAAGAGAAACAAAATTGTCTGTTTACATCCAACAAATGCAGCATATATTCACCTTTACTGTAATAATTTGGGAAGAATGCATGCAAGTGAATGGTCCGATTAATGTTTGTCTCTGTGGCAATATTTGCTATGAAAGATGTGTTCATTCTGAGTGAGATTCAATCTTTAAAGAAGGTAATATATGGTGGCTGGGAAAAAAGAGCTTGCAATTCTGATACTCTTCTTGTTGAAGTAATGGCCACTAGGGAGGCAAGTCTTCCCAGATAAAAATTTTAAATCACATGAGCTAGCTGGTTCAAATGTTCTCTGAGTAAGTCCCTGAAGTAACAAGGTGAGATCCCAAGGAGGCGGACTGATGTTTTATCAGAGGCCTGAAATGAAAAACTCCTTTCATAAAGGCCCTACATAGTCTAAAAGTGGAGATGGGAGAAGGATCCATCCCTACATGAAAATTCATGATAGCCTCAAGTTGTAATTTTATAGTGGAAAAACTAGCTCTGTGCTGAAAAAAACAAGCTGAGAAACATAAGAATATCCAGAACTGAAGCAGAAAAAGGATCAATATTCCACTGCGATATCAAATAGAAAATCTTTTCCATGTACTATGATATACTTTCTTGTTGGTGGACTTCTGAGATCCAAGAATAATTTCACGAATCGGGGAGGCCAGCCTGGAATTTCGTAGAATCACTGAAGGTGAAGAAATCAAGTGGTTAATCTCAGGGATCGAAGACTGGGAATCAGGCATTCCAATGGATGGGAAATCACATCCTGCCTGGGATCCAGTATCCATGGAGGATATTTGCTCTGAGACCGCAGGAAGGGGAAACATACCTGACAAGGCCGGTAAGGTGCAATGAGGACTAGAATGGTCTTCAACCTGCTGGCTTTCTGTAAAACGTTGGGTATCAGAAGAATCAGAGGATAAGCATACAGGAGACCTGAGGCCAATCCTGGACTAGAACATCCCTGGGTGACTCTCCCAAGGTGGGGGATGAGAGTGAAGTACTTACTGCATTTGTTGTTTAGGAGAGAGGCAAAGAGGTCGCAGCAAAGCTGGCCCCAACAGCTGAATATCTGATTTGCTACTGACTGATTTAGGGACCACAAGCGTGGACTTGAGATCAATCTGCTCAGTCTTACAGCCATAACACTGGACTTCCCCGGGATGTGCATTGCAATGACTAAGTGGTTTGAAGAGATAGCCTATTCCCAAACCCTCATGGCCTCCCTGCACAACTAGTATGAACAGGTTCCACCCTGTTGATGTACCAAACCAATAACATATTGTCTGTAAAAATTACAATTGTCCCCAAAGGAAGGCAGTCCTGAAAGGCTTGCAACATCACAAGGCCGTCATCTTTCCCTGAAAATGCCCCACCCCACCTCAACAGGGAGGCATCCGTGGTTAGCATGGCTATAGGTTGGAGAAGAATGAAGCGTCTACTGAGATGGAGGTCTGTATGGATCAACCAAAGCAGATGGTGCCTGCAAATCAGAGTTAGCCTGACTGGGGTTGACAATGGATGCAGCAGAATAAACCACTGGACCACTAGGGTCAACTGGAGAACTTGCATGAAGAACCTGGCTAGACAGACCAGAAGAATGGCAGCTAACATGGACTCTAGGCCATGTGGACTAGTCAAGCTGGCGGTGTTGGGCTATCTGCTAACAGCAGAACCTGTCTCAAGGATCTTATTCTCTGTGGAGGTAGGGCTATCTATGTGGTTGTGTTCAACTGCATTCCTATGAACTCGATGTTCTGCACAGGAGACATCTTTGATTTTGCCAGGTTCATTGCAGCTCCCAGGCAATTGAACAGGTGCAACATAACCTGAATAGCTTGAAGGAGTTAATGCCTTGTAAGTGCCATTAAAACCCAATCATGCAGGTATGGAAACACCTGGAATCCTTGTAGGAGGAGGTGATCTGCAACCACTGCCATGCGTTTGGCGAACACCCACAAAGCAGTGGTGAGACCAAAGGGCAGTGTTCTGAAGTGGTAATGATGGTCTTCCAGCTTAAAGCACAGATATCTCCTGGAGCACCTACTTTGATATGATAGTACACATCTTTATTTAATAAGGTGTGTAATATCTTGTCTGCTTACTCCAGACAGTGCCTGTGTTGGATTGAGTTGTTCAAGTTTTTGGTTGGCACTTCACCTTCTTTTGGTTCTTTTTTGTTGATGACAGTACGCATCCTGGAGATCTACAGAGCACATTCAATCGTCCTTGCACAGAAGTGGCAGAATGGACTTGAACCATAACCACGTGGAACTTTCACTTCTTTACAAATTCAGACTGCTCAGATCCAAGATCGGTCAAAAGTTCCATGTCATCTACTTCTTTCGGCTTTTCCCGGTTAGGGGTCGCCACAGTGGATCATCTGTCCGCTCATGATTGGCAGAGGAGTTTTACTGTGTCGAGTTTGCAGCCCGGCACCCAACCTTCCACAGAAGGCACACACACACTCACACCTAGGGCCATTTTAGAGTGTCCAATCCACCTACTGCATGTCTTTGGAATGTGGGAGGAAACCGGAGCACCAAGAGGAAACCCACGCGACCACAGGGAGGACATGCAGACTCCACATAAAAGGCACCCCAGCCGAGAATCGAACTGGAGAACCTCTTGCTGTGAGGTGGCAACGCTAACCGCTGCACCACCATGGCTGCCCAAAAGTCCCCTGTCTTTTCTGGCTGCAAAAAGAAGCACGAGTAAGTTCCACATCTCAGCTGCTTAGAGGAAGGGGGTTGGGAAGACCAGCCACCCTTTTATTTCAGAATTTCTAAGATATCTCTGAAGGAGATATTGTCTGGTGGAGATCGGGGGGACCCTTCCTCCATATAGAAGTCACTGTACTCTGTCAAAGACTCCAAAAGAGAGTCTAGGTGCTTTCTCTTGCACCATCACTTCCGAGCAGACTCCTCAGTGGGGTACTCCAGAGAGGACTCAGAAGACAAGGGGACCTCTTGCTGAGGGGTAGTCTGGAGGTTCTTCAAGAGAGGCTGACCATGAACAGGACAGATGGGAGTAAAGCTTTCATCCATAGAGAGTTGGACAGAAGGGACCGCATCTCACAGAGCGAAGACAGCCGTCTCTGCCACCTGGAAGGCAGACGTCACCGGGAGGGCCTGACCTCCCACTCCAGGAGCTGAAGCTGTTAAGGGAGAGGAGGACAAAGCCACCCTGGATCTGACACCTTCTGAAGGTACCAGCCTTGAACTATCGAGGGCCAAGGTCCCGGGGAAAGGACAGCTCTGAAAAGGTCACAGCAGACACCAGCCCAGAGGACCCAGCGCCGATCTCAGGTCAGGGACCCACTCTGCTCCAAAGGTATGTGAGCAGAGCTATTCTTGAACAATGTCGGAGTAAAAGAAAGACATATTCAGTGCTCCAACAATGGTCAACTCAGAAAAGCCAGGCCCTGCAACTCCAAAACTGAGGTTGGTTGGGAATCATGTCTTTGCTGGAAGCGGCAAACGGGATATGAGGGGTTGAATAGGAGTGAAGCATTATTAGAGAGGGAGGAGTTTGAGGCTCAGATAATATGTCTGGAAGAAATGGTCGAGTTGGATCTAAGGACAGATACAAAGACCCATTCAGGATGCATAATGAAATGGACATCAGATCCTATAATTCAAAGTGGAAAGGGATGATGATGAAATGTGGGGAAGCTCAAGAAACAAGGAGAGACTGGGACTTTGTATGCAGATATTTAAGAAAACTAACAATAACCATACAGAATATTATATCCATAAAGCTGCATAAAGTATTTTAAGAACTAAACCAACACGGGAATGGAGTAAGCAGATTCGGCTGATAGGGAACTACAATTCAGGATGCAGACAATAGGCATGAGGGGGCTGGAATTTGTTAGAGAAAACTGGCAAAGGAACTAAAGTATTGTGAGCAAATAACTAGAGAAGGAGAAGTAATAGAATGGGAAGACTCTGAGAACTTATTTGGACTGCAAGTTAGAGACTGCCTTCTCCATCAAGGATTGATAACAGAGTGTAGGCAAAGAGAAAGAAATATGGGGAACAAACAAAAGACCAGCACTGGTAGAGTTTTTAGCAGAATCGAGAACAGAAGCTGCTGTTAGAATAGGAATAATTAGTACAACATATAAAATACTGCATGATAACTATAAGAATCAATCAGAGGGTGTTAGAAAGGATTGAAGAGAGTCTGGATAAGCAATTCACAAAGAAACAATGGAAGACTATACATGCCTGTCTCCCAAATATGCAACAAAATATAGAAGATTGAGGAGTTTTGCTTGGAAATGTTTATATAGATATTTTTAAATGCCAGGTAGAGTCCAGATAACATTTCCTTAGGAAGAGAGCAAATGTTGGAGGTGTGATGGGATAGAAAGAGGTAATTAACATTTTCTGGGAGTGTAATGAGTTGGCAGACTAAGGATTCTCTGAAGATTTTTGTATCAGAGATACAGGGTGAGCAAATTGGTCTATCTAGGGAAATGATTTTTCTGAGCCATGACACAGAAATGGAACTGCCTAGACATAGTAAGGCCTTGCTGAGTCTAATTATGCTGGATGCCAAAACAGCAATTACTGGAAATGAAAATCAAAGTCTAATCCAACTGTACTAGAAGTAGTGAATATAGTGGTAAAGATAAAGGAAACTGGAATGGGAACCTTTATTTTGAAAACGGTAAGAGCAAATTACATAGAAAAAAATGTGAATTGTGGGAATACTACATGCAGGTCAGGAATGAGGTTTAAAAAAAGGTAAGATTTGAATGAGCTATGTAATATTTGACTGAAAGTGACTGGGTAGATTATAAGTGATTTATAATGTCTAACTAAAACTGTGTTACTGCTGTTGGTTTTCATTTATATAAATGTATGACAGCCTATGTCACAAGTGATAATTAAAGGAGGATGTTTTTTATTTATAAAAACAACTAAATAAACTCAAAAATGTGTAAGTATCTCTGTATGATTCCCAAGTGTGCAACCATTTCCAGAAGGTGCAGGATCTTTGCTTGGAAGTAACTGCATAGGTATATTTATACCCCAAGCAGGCTTCAAGGAATTTTTCCTCAGCTAGTTAGCAAATACTGGAGGGAAGATGGAGAAGAAAGAAGTAACTGGCAACATATGTTTTGGGAGTGTAATAAGTTGGGAAATTTTAAAAATTCTCCAAAGTCCTCTATCAGAAATATTAGGAGAGCAAATGGCTGCAATTAATGAGAATTCTTTTGAGCAAGGATACAGGATCTGAACTGCCTAGACATATTAAAGTTTTATTAAGGTTAATTCTGTTGGCTGCTAAAAACGTAATTACTAGAAAATGGCAATCAAAGTTTACACTAACTGTACTTGAGGCACTGAATATTGTAAGAGAGATTAAATAACTGGAAGAGGGATCTTTAGAAAAGAGGAGGAGCAAAGTACATGGAAGTAAATGGAAATTGTGGGAACAGTACATGCATAATATTCAGGAGGAGGAGGAGGAGTGAAGTTTTAAGGCCAGGCAGGAATTCAGCATTTTTTTTGTAATGTTGGACTGATACTACCAAAGAATATATGTGATGTATATTGTATTTAAATGTAAAAATGTTAAAATAGCTCTTTTCTGTTAATGCTTCTTTGCCTGTCTCAAATGATAATTTAATAAAGGTGTTATTTTTAAAACAATTATAAAAAAAGAAAGAGAAGGACGATTAGAGAGGGAACCAAAGGATGGTAAGTGGGAAATTCCAGAGGGGCCGGTGATAGAAGAGGAGGAGAAGGAGAAACTGATAACACCAAAGGAAAAGACAGGAAACTGAGAAAGCATGGGGGGCAGGATCACCAAAGTAAATCCCCAAGCAGTAATGGTATCGAAACAAAGGCATGGAGACTACAAAACGACAGGGTGGTGGAGAGATAGAAGAAAATGTTTGATGAGATTAAAGAAGGTATACTGGTACCTAAATCTTGGAAAAGCTAATAATCTCTAATATATAAAGAGGGGAAAGCTCCTTTGAGGCTATCATCAAAAAGGCTGATCCCAACAGTAAAACATGACTACAAATGCATTATGCAAATAAAAGTGGACAGATTAGGTAGGATTTTGAAGATAAAAGTTAAAAATTATCAAACAGGGTTTATGGGAGGGCACAGAACTATGGATAACTTAATAAAAGCAATGGTAGTACATCAGGAGGCACAAAAAGACAGGAATGAGTTAGCACTGGTCTCCTTGGATGCATAAAATACATTCGAAAGATAGATATGGGAAGCATATGTTTGAAGGGGCATAATGTTTGGGGTTTCCAAAGGAATGGATTAACATGATAAACAGGATATATGAAGGGATGACTGCAAGAGTCAATGTAAGGGTGAGACTTTCAGGTAAGGTACAGGTTTTGAGGGGTACAAGACAAAGGTGCAGACTCTCAGAAATATGAGGATTCAGGTGAGGTGAACAGCAGAAAAAGATAGAACTTTATGTGGATGACATTCTAATGATTCTGACAAAGGAAGAGGAGGACTCGCAGCTTTTATGGGACATCTTAAAATGATATGGGAAGGTTTCAGGTTATAAAATCAACAGGGGTAAAATGCAGGCCCTGCGGAGAATGAAGAATCTGGAGGCTAGGAGACCCCTAGAGGAGGGAATTAAGTGGGAAAAGCAAACAAGATACTTAGGGATATGGACAAGTAATCAAGTGGAGAACAGGATAGAGAATACATATAAAAGAATATAAATGTGTATATATCTCTAACTCTCTCTCGCTTTCTCTCTCTTTGGTTTTCTATGTGTGTGTGTGTGTGTGTGTGTGTGTGTGTGTGTGTGTATATATATATATATATATATATATATATATATATATATATATACACACACACACACACACACACGCACACACACACACACACACACACACACAAAACCAAACAGTTATAAAAGTGAAGCACAGTCAAGTTAGAATTAGGCAAAAGGTGATAGCAATACAGATGTGTATGGCACCAAAATTTACATATGTGGGGCAAGGTTTTTGGAAACTGCCAAGTATAAAACTGCTGAAGAAAGATAAGCAACTGCGTAGTGATTACATCTGGGATAAGGAGAAACAAAGGGTCAGATGGGAAAAGATGATTTAGACGAAAGATAAGTGGGGAGTTGGGAGTTTCAGACGTGAAGGATACTTCACACGCATGCTTTCTCACAAATATTATTAGGTTAAATGATGTGCAATATGATGCCAATTGGACAAGTTTGCTGAAACCAAAATAACTGGCTTTGAGAGAGGGGGGAGAGATTGTCTCACTACTGATCGAGTTGAAGGATGGATGGGAGATGAAATGGATGAAAAGGGCCCATGAGAAAAATGGAAAGAGAAGGATATAAAACCCTATATAAAACATGTAGTGGAAATAAGGAAGTCTTAAGAAAGATGAGCAGAATAGAAACAGTGCTTAGAGGTAGAAAAGTAGACAAAGTTCAATTCTGGCCACAGTTGCTGTGTGATGATAGGTTTAGAGCTTAGGAGGAGGTAACTGAGGATAATCAACTTGAAAGAACAAAGGAGTGGGAATATCAGGCCTTAAAGAATAGATGACGCAAATGGCATAAAAAGTAAGAAAGAAAGTGGATATCTCAAACACAGTCTTGAGTTTGAAAAGAGAAAGAAGGGTGGTAATGAAAGCATTGGTTAACAGGGAATCAGGAACAAGAAAGTTTAAAACATTGTAAAGGCTGGGAGGAGGAGTTAGGTCAGGAAATTATGGAAGGACAGTGGAAAGAAATAATGAGAACCCAAGATACAGTATCAAAGCCAAGACATTTAGAATATTTGTGTGGAAGTGTCTTCATAAACATTTTTATATGCCAAGCAGGTTGGCTAAATTATTTGCTGGAGTGTACGATGTATGTTGAAGATATGAGAAAGACTTGGAGGCACTTTTTCAGGAATGCGAAGGCTTGAGGGATTTCATTTAAGAAAAGAAGTTGTTAGTAGAAAAAATATTAAACGAGGAGAGAGAGATATGACTTCTAAATTGTTTTTACTAGGATTTCAACAGAGAATATCAGAAAATAGGAAGGAGTTAGTTGGCCTATTAATGAGTGTCTGTAAGAAAGCAATAAGCAGAAATGGAAGAGCTGTAGCGTCAGCCATACAATAAGTTAATGAAAAGATTACAGAAAGAGGAAGAAAAGGAGCTAGAAATGAAGGAACATCAAAAATTTCTGAAGAAATTGAGGAAACAGCAAGAAATATCAATAGAAAATTATTAGTATACAAAGAAGAGGTAGAGGGAAATAGAGAGGAAGGGGGAAAACTGGATAAGGGAAGGGAAATGGGTATAATAGGCAGATGTACATAGTTGCTTGAGGTTAGTTTTTAATTTAATAAATAGATTTCATGGTGCTAACATGTGGTAAACTGTGTTATAGAATAGAATGATTAAAATTGAAATTTGTAGACAGGCAAGAAAAAAATCCAACTTTTCTCTGTTCCCATACCAACTATCTCCTTGCATTTCTGAGTCCCTTAATTCCCCCACCAACAAAAGTGGCATTTTCTTATATTGTACTTCTCTCTGGATCATCTCTGTTCTATTAATGTTGTCAAATGTTTGCCATCCATTCCACAAAACCACACTGATCCATATTTATCAATTTTGGCAACACCTCTGCCATTTTGTAGCTAGTATACACATATACACTTTACAAGCATGGTTCAAAATTGAAGTGGGTCTATATTAAGATGGGTCTGATGGGTCTTTACCATCCTTAGGAAATATAGCCACTACAGCTTTGTTCAAAGATGTTGGTGTTTCCTTTTCTTTTAAAATACTGTTAAGCTCTTCCAGATCTTTATCACTTTCTCCCCTCCTAACTTCCAAATGTCCATCAGAATACTATATGTGCCTGAAGACCTTCCTGAAGACTGATCATACATTATTTTTGTCTTATCACCCCCTATCTTAACCTCTAACCTTGGCATAATTAATTCTTCCAGAAATATTTCCATTTGTGCTCTTTCATGACTTTCACATTTCTCTGTTTTATAAAAAAAATGTCATAACATTTCAGAAATATATTTTAATACCCCTACAGGATCTCTGGTTAGTTTTCTTATTATAGGCTTCCTACGTTTGTCAGCAGTCCTTTCTACTTTCTGCTGCCCAAGTCCATTCATCTATCCCTCCTTTTCCCCATTTTTGCACATGGGATCGATCTTGGTGTCACTTCAACAGTGACAATCATCTGAAGCCAAGGTTCACAGCACTGGGTGGCTAGCCATGCTGTGGCTGTTCTTCCATACTAAAAACCAAAGACGGCCAGCATTCCTATCAGAGGTTCATTATATTCTTTTAATAATTAAACATTCAATGAACGTCATAGTGTAAAAAATACAATAAAATGGAAAAAAAAAAAGTTTCGGCCCAATAGCCTTTATCAGTGTGTTAAATTATTAACATTCATTCAACACAATATATACTGAATTGAAAAGTTGAAGTTTTGAATTTTTCAAAGCAATGGACATTGAAAATGATTAGGTCCACCCTAATCATTAATTGATTCAAAATATTTTTAAAGGTACTCATTCATTCCAGGGGAAAAAAGCCCTCCAAGTTTAATGATCCAGGTTCTTTTTTTTTTGTTTTGTTTAAAATATCGTGACAACCAGCTTTCAAATTCCTTTTGCCTAGAACTTTATCTCAATAATTATAAATTTAAAACATGCTGTGGGATGTTTGATAGTGTGTTTATATAAAGCATTTAACTGACATTTGTTTCTTAATGTTACTTAAATGTTCTGATATACGTAATCTAAATGGTTGTAACCTATACAGAAAGCTGAACATGTACATATTACTAGATAAATAACCCAATCCGTACTACAGTTAGCAAAAATGTTATTATTAAATATTTTAGGGATATTTTTATTAGTAAATTCCTTTGTCTTAACATATTTGCAAAAACAGCAGTGACCGCATGGAACACAACCCAGTAGCACCCACCCTTCTAACGACTTACCTGAAGTGATCAGTCGGTGTTCCAGGACGTCAGTGTTTTGCTGCTGTCAGTGTTTTCATCTCTGTTAAATGGGTTATTGGCATTTCGCTTATGTAAAGTAGACTCATATTTGTGTGTGTGTGTGTGTGTGTGTGTGTGTGTGTGTGTGTGTGTATATATATATATATATATATATATATATATATATATATATATATATATATAATATATATAGAGAGAGAGAGAGATATGGTTCTACCTGAGATAGTCGACACTCCAGAACACCAAGTGAATCGCGAGCGCCAGAAGATCGACAATGCAGAAGACTGACGCGATGGATTAAAACACCGACGCTGAGGATGCCGACATGGGAAAAGGCTGTGTAAGTATGCGGTAGTGACGGACGTTAGGGTGCGAGTAAGGTTAAGTGTGGATATTGACTGTCTGCGGGGATAGGGGTGGGTTAAGTGAGTTAGGGTCACTGCGCGGGTTAGGTGTGTGGTAGTGAT
This sequence comes from Protopterus annectens, assembly GCF_019279795.1. NCBI lineage: Eukaryota > Metazoa > Chordata > Ceratodontiformes > Protopteridae > Protopterus > Protopterus annectens. The sequence continues at coordinate 882,579,608 of NC_056744.1, read as the reverse complement.
AGTCTTTGGGTTAGGGGCGGGTTAAGTGAGTTAGGGTTAGGGAGTGGGTTAGGTAAGTGTGCGGTAGTGATAGTGTTTGGGTTAGGGGCTGGTTAAGTGAGTTAGGGTTAGGGAGTGGGTTAGGTAAGTGTGCGGTAGTGATAGTGTTTGGGTTAGGGGCGGATTAGTGAGTTAGGGTTAGGGAGTGGGTTAGGTAAGTGTGCAGTAGTGATAGTCTTTGGGTTAGGGGCAGGTTAAGTGAGTTAGGGTTAGGGCGCGGGTTAGCTGAGTATGCGATAGTGACGGACGTTAGGGTTTGGGTTAGGGTTGTAGATAGTTGTGTATGTGAGGTTTAGTGTGGGTTTGTAGGGATTTTGGTGTGCTTGTGTTGTGTGTGTGGTTTTTGGACAGGGGATGTGTTTTGTTTGTTGATTGTTGTTATTGTGGTGTGTGCAGTGTATGCGGTTTCGTGTTTGTGTACCATCGGTTATTTCGTTGTCGGGCATGTGAGGTTTCGTGTTTCTGCACTGTCGATTATGTGGTGTCGGTGACTGCGTTGTCGGTGTTCTGGGATTTCGATTATGTCAGGTAGAACCATATATATATATATAATATATATATATATATATATATATATATATATATATAGAGAGAGAGATATATGTGTGTGTATATATATATATATATATATATATATATATATATATATATATATATATATATATATATATATATCTATATATATCTATATAGAGATATATATATATATATATATATATATATATATATATATGTATATAACTATATGGGTCTAGGACTGATGCTCGATGGTGCTTTTCACCAAAGGCTTAATAGTGGGACATATTTACGCAAAAGTGTTTTTAACCAAAAAAGCACTTTCGCGTATGTATGTCTGCAGCCAGAGGGAGGCGTGGGGGAAGGACTCTTGTGGAGATCGTACTACGGTGCGGGTAAGGGAATTTTTTCCTGTTCCCCACTGTAGTGTGATCTGGGAGTGAGAATATTGAAGTAGGGGAGTGTGGGGGGCTATGGGGGTGCAGGGGGGGGCATAGCACCCCTGCATAAACACCTTTTTGTTGTCCCCCCCTTTTTTTTTTTTGAAGGACTTTAACGAAAGTGCTTTTTTGGTAAAAGCACGTTCGTTAAAGTGCATTCGGTGATCTTGGATTCAGACTGTTGAACTTTCATTCAACAGTCCTAGATCCATATATATATATATATATATATATATATATATATATATATATATATAGCCTAGTTAGAATTTTGTTTGTTTACTATAAACAGTAAACAAAAACAACTAGGTAGAAAAGGTCTCAGATGAATACACTAACTGATAAAGACTATGCCCAATCTAGTGAAAAGAAAGATGTATACAAACAGAGAGAGAGAAAACTCTCTCATAGCAGTAGTGGAGTAACTTGTATTCTGAAGGTTACAGCAACCTTTTTGTCAAGAGCTCTTTCACACGCCAGTTATCTTTGAGCTGCAAACATGACTGGAGAATCTAAAATGGAGTCCAGGCAATTATAGGTTGGGGAGGCTTGGGAGAAGATTCAAAATCTGCTGTGAGGTCGAATCCAACAACCGACATGTTTGAAAAAGGATGAGAATAGACAACATTGGACTCTGGAGCTAGACACTTCGTGAACACTCTTGGTGCAGTGGACAGTCCCACAAGGTAAGACAGAGAACTGATGATGTGATACAGATACAAAAACCCTTAAGAAACGTCTGAAGTCTGGATTAATTGAGATGCGATGAAAAGCATTTCTTTTTAAACTAGTGTTACCAGGAAACTTGAAACAGGAAGAAGAGGTAACATGTTATAAAGAGACATCATTTTGAACTTGGGCATGATCACAAACAGGTTTAGGAAAGAAAAAAATAGAATTGGTCTCCAAGATTCTTTCATTTTTTGGCACTAGGAGCATCTTTGAATAAAAACCCTTCCCATTTGGGAAGGAGAAACTGGTTTTATCACTCCTTGGAACAGCACTTGATCTTGACCAAGCAGAAACAAAATAGTCTGATCCAGACATGAGGAATGACACCCTGCAAAGGAGGAATCCCCTCCCAATACCATCTGTAACCTTGATGAATGATTTTCAGAACCCATTTGTCTGAAACTATCTGTTGCCAAACAGAAAAATGGACATTCAGACATTCTAAGGAAAAAAGTGGCCAGGGTGGGAAGAAGTCACAAGTTCTCTTAAACAGTCAAACATTTTGCAATGTCCATTGCTTTGAAAAATTCAAAACTTTTTTTTGGACCCCCCTTGCCATTTCTTCTTAAACATCTGTTTACCTGTATTTTGCTGAGATTGTTTATTTGCTTTTTTGCAAAAATTGTATGAAGATATATAAAATTCTATGGAAAATTTGGAAAAGGAGGGCTGAAAAATCTTAAGAGATTTCCCTGGATCATCTTACCCCTTTCATCACACTTTTTGATCACCTCTGCAGCAGAATGGCCAACAATTAAATCTCAATCCAAGGGTGAATTTAAAAATTCATTTTTAACATCATCTGGAAGATTCTGTGAATGCAGCCAAGCAAACCTCCTTAAAACCATACCACTGGCCATAGCAGGGGAAGAAGCAACAACAAAATCATATACATAATACAAACAATGTGTAATAACTTGTGCAACAGAAGAAACTAAGTTACTTAAAGCAGAATTTTCTTTACAAGAAGAAACTACAGAGATAAAGCATTATTCATACTTTCCAATATCTCATAATAAACATTAACATATGAGATGAACAACTTAAAATTCTGAAATTCAAAGCTGCATAACTTTTTCCTCATAACTACCAATATTTTCCCATCCTTATTAGAACGAGTAGGACTCTAAGTGCTTAGCAGCAGAGGAGTCAACTAAGGCTATAGCTGTTGGGTCATGTTTGGGAATAGTGTATAAACATTTAAAAGACTGAGGAACTCTATACATCCTTATCTGCCTTTTTAGGGACAGCTAGTTGACTATATGGAAAACTGCAGGCAGTAAGAGACCCATCCTCTAAAGCAGACAGGGCATGAGGAATGGGTGTAGGTAATGGAAAATCCTTATGTAAAACTCAAAGTAGTTTCTGAAGAACTGAGAAACCTCAGTGTTCTCCCAATGAAAACACTAGGCACTTTATCAATAGTCTCAGAGAAAGAGAACCCCCTACAGAAAGAATAAGAACGAGAGCCCTCACCTGAGTCTGAATCAGAAATCTGAGGAAAAAAAACTGAATCTGTCTCTGCATTTTCCGGTTCAGATTCAGAATCTCAAATCTTCAGGAAAGGAGGCATCTCTCTCTTTTACAAGAAACTACTCTACAAGAAATATCAAAAGCCTGAATCAAACCCTGAGCCAGTCCAGTAAACTACTCCTATCCAAAGAAATTTGAGGAGGAGCAGACGCATGCTTGGTTTTCAGTTTCTTTTTGACAGGAAAAATCGTACCTCAAAATAAACACACTTTCTCCGCAGAAAATAATTTAATTACATAACCCTACTTTTAAACTGACAGAAATGATGAGTGTTCTATTTAAAAGTTACAGTTGAGACAATCTGTTAAAACACAACACTATTAGCTTTAAAATTACTTTTCTGAAGAGGAAAGTAATAAACCATCAGTAAAAAAAAAAAAAAAAAAAAAAAAACAAATCCCCCCCCCAAGAGGAACTTATCTCTGCAGCTAAGGAAAGCAGAAGCCAACTGTCGATCCTTAAGAGCCTCAGTGGAGTGTACTCTTCAGTGGCAGTAAAGCTCTGAAGGACTTTGTGCCCAAACTACTCTTTTAGCAAGCTCAAAAACACAAATTCACCAGGGTAAGCTCGGAAGTAAAAGATCAGTAATGAATAGTGTTAACATTAACATAAAAACTGTATTGGCCTTCATCCACCAAAGACTTCATTAGAACAACTAAATCACTTAATTTACTAATCAGATATATACTAAAGAAATTCATAAATAGTGCATTCTCAATAAAAAAAAACAATTATTCAATTAAATAAAAATCAGTACGACAAAAAAAATTTAAAGGAACCCCCTTCTTTCTAAACAAAAAATAATTATTCTGAAACATACATCTAAAAAATTGTAAACTTATTTCTGCACTTTTAATCTCTCGTCTTTAAGAAAACATTTAATATTAATAAAATCATTTAAACGAGGTGAAGTGTCGACCCCCATTTTTAATTGCCACAGTGTCTCTCTCTCTCTCTTTGACTTTATTTCTATAATTCCCCCTCTCAAATATTTCGGCACCTGTTCTAATACTGCAAAAAAAAAAATTAACTACACACTAACTTGCGTTTAATAAAGGGCATTATTGGTATCTTTTTTTTCTTTATGGAATAGATATGTTCGTTAACTATTACTTCTTACAGTCATCCGTATATAAAAACAAACACTTTCTGAACATACTGCAATATAATCTATCCCCTCAGTTTTACAACTATAAACCCAAGGAATGGATAAGGTCATGTCTAAGTGTCTTAACATCACAAAAGGCCCTTCTAAGATGCACCTGCATATGGGTCAACCTCCACACTTATACATACCTTTAATTTTATTTGACTCTACCTTCATGGAAAAAAATCTTACTAGAATCATTTTGAAAAAATGCCTTGATATTATAGTTATTTTATAAACAAATTTAGGGGAATTACCAACCACTTTGATCAAATCAACATTTCTCTCAATTATTTTTCCAATTCTTTCTTAAAATAAAAGAAATATCCTGACTATCTACAGTCATAGTAAAGCAACAAGTCACAATATGACCCATGGTTCTTTGTTGGTTATTATTATTACTCAAAGGTCTGATGAGAATGGGCAGAAAATCAGCAACTCTCCTTAATTTAATTTCCTCTGCAGTTCTTATTAAACTTTCCTCCTTATACCCCCTGTCTACAAACATAAATATAATAAACTGTACCTCTTTATCTAGTCATCCTAGAGGCCCTAATAAATTAGCCTCTAGGTATATTCTTTTTTATAAAAAATGGGAGGTTGATGTTGAAATGGAGGTAATTATTGGTAAAAGTTTCCTTCCTATGACTCTAGCTTTCAAGCCTAGATTCCATATCGTTCCAAAAAATGATTACATCGAAGAAGTTCACTCTGTTACCTACATCTCCTAAAGTAAACTTCAGAAAATCAGACTTTTTGTTCAAAATGTTTACAAAGGCAACAACATTTTCTCTTTCACCTTTTATTATAAAAACCATGTCATCTATGAATCTATAATCATATCAATGTCTTTCGGCTTTTCCCAGTTAGGGTTCGCCACAGCAGAACTCCAGTCTGGTAATGATTGGCAGTGAATTTTTATGCTGTCGAGTTGCCAGCCCGGCGGCCCAACCTTCAAAGAAGTCACACCCACACATGCACACACCTACCTGCATGTCTTTAAATCCACTCGACCGCGGGGAGGACATGCAGACTCCGCACAGAAGGCGCTCCAGCCAAGAATTGAACCAGAGAACATCTTGCTGTGAGACCACACTAACCGCTGCACCACCGCGGCCTCTATTTTGAAAATATTAAAGGTGTCAGAACTACATGTTCTCAACACCCAAAGCACATCATTAGCAAATGCTGGGGTGGTGGCTAACCCCATAACCACCCCTCTGCCTTGTTTATAAATTTTCTTATTAAACAATAATTACTCAACAATATCAATAAGACTACAAAACAAATGAAGTTCATCATTTGTAAAATACTCCACCTTAGCCAAATAACGTCTTACATAATCAATACACAAATCATGGGGTATACAGGTAAAAAGGGAACAGATGTCCAGCATGAAAATCAAACTGTAACTTGCCTGAAAATAATAATTATCATTAAATACCCTAACTTTCAGTAAGAAATCCCAGGAATCTTTAATATAAGATTCCATTCTCTGAACAACCGGGTTCAATACATAGTCAAGAAACTTCTGCAATATAATTGGGGGTCAACACGATTGGTTGAAAGGGTGGGTGAATGGAGTCCTTATGAATCTTAGGTATCCCAAAAAGAATACCCAGGACTGGATGATCCACTTTCGTAAAATTGTAAATATCTAAAATAATTAATCCTTCCATCAAAAACTCATATACCAACCAATACATTTGTCTAAAGATTCTAGAAACCTCAAGGGATGAATCTAACATATGCTCTTCATCATTCACTAATAATTTTCTCATGGATTCCAAATAATCAGCTTGATGCATGACCACCATTCCTCCACCCTTACTGGCTTTCATAAACCTTAATTTGGTCATCTTAAGTAGATCATTTAAGGCACAACCTTCCCATTTAGTTAAATTATAAGTTTACTCCTGGGTCTACTTTATGACAGTACCCCAACATCATTCTTGCATGTTTTTTCAAAGACATTCAAATATATTACTTAATACTGGATTTAAAGTGCACGGTTTCTTGAATTTATTAACAAAAAATTAACTTCACCAAAATCATATTTCAAATTCAGTTAATGACTGAACATTTTTAATTCTAAAAGTGTTTTGCTGAAGTCAGACCTCTTAGTGGGTAGATAATTGGGTCCCAGTCTCAAAACGTTCAACTGTTCATTAGCAAAAGTTTTTGTGGTCAAATTAAATATCTTAAAGTCTTTACTTACTATGTTTCAGCTATGGAGCTCATTTTGCTCCTTCCCCTGGTTATCATTCTTCATATAGTTGCATTGTTGCCCCTTCTGACATTAAAAGGATCTTTGGGATGTGCTCCCAATGGAATTCCATGCACGCTTGTCCAATTGGGTGAATAAAGTAACCCATTAAAATCCGAAGGATTTGTAACTTCTGTGACTGTAGGTACCTCTTTGAAGACTGCTGGGAACCTTTCTGTAATGACATCACTTCCTTCATTTGAATCTGAGCTTCTCCCCAGTGCTGTGCACTTAGTGGCTTTCGCCTTCTCAAACGCTATCCTTAAGAAAAACTTGTCCGTGCCAATAACCTCATTCTGCTTCTTTTCCTTAGGCACAAATTGGGAATAAGCAATCTGGTTATCATAAGCTTCTATGTCCCTCATTATTTTTTTGTTTTTTTTGATAAACCACTGATTTTTCAAAACATTCAGCCACCAACAGCATATTATAATCGGAGTCGTTGCAACGAGTTGTCCGCCATAAGTATTTCATAACAGACTTCTCCTTTCTTTTTCTTATTACGCTCAATTAAAATCCTTATCAACTCCAGTCTAGTATTATTGCAAAAATTAACTAGGGTGTTGAAAAAAGGATCCTTAAGTGTAACCCTTAGGGAACAATTTGGAATTCCAGACATTTGTCAAAATATGTAGTCTCAACTACCAAGGTCTGGTACTTTTTGAGATGTTTTTCTAAACCGGCCAAAATATTCTTAACTTCTATCTTAGCATTCTCTTCTTCAGTCCGAGACCCTGCTGCTGGAAAAGGGTCATAACTAGTATTGAGAATGCGGTTTATATCTTTAAAAATGTAAATTTTAAATACCTCATCATTTGCTGGGTGTGGATAATTACAGTTTTCTATAATAGTAGCTTGATCATCATTCAAACTCAGAGAGTCAAGTTTGACTGCATGTCCAGAATTGGGTTTCTCAATCAAATCTTTTAACATTTTCTGCATCTTATTGACCATCCAGACCAAACTGACAATTGTAATATTCTCCATTTCACCAGGGGTTGGGTGTACAGATAAATCCAAAAGAGAATTTTGATCTGAGCAAGCCATTGGTAGGGTGATAAAGACACCCAAAACCAAATAAAACATCCCAAACATGAATAGGTAGAAAACCACTACTTAAAAACACAAATCCAGCAGGGCAAGCCCAGAAAGGCAAACTTGGAAGCAAAAGATCAGTAATGAATAGCATTTATATTAACATAAAAAAACTGTTTAATGTGAAGTTGTTCAATCTCGCCATTCATTCTTTACTGATGGGTTCGGAGCCGATCCCTCGGCTCCGATACAGCCAGTTGAAAAGCTCGAGGTCTTCAAATAGCTCGAGGTCAAGTCCCTATCCCATGATGCACCTGTGAATTACCTCAGATCTAGTTTGCCGCTGCAACAGATTGGAGGTTCTGAAATATCTCGGGCCAGATAAGAAAATGTTTTTGTTAAAAATTCTATAAAAGTTTTTGATAGCATTGTTTGTTAGCTAGGTTTGTTTATAAAGCTCATAGCTTTTAGTGTGCTCTTCCCTTCTCTTTTACTATTTTTTCAGATATTTCTAGTTGGCCTCTTTTAGGTCTAGTTAGTTGAAGTTCTATAGGTGTGGTCTGTCTAGCATTCGAGTTCTTTATGCAAGGCTTAATTCAGTAAACCTGCGTTTATATAGATAAGCTTATTGCTTTTCCTTCTCTCAGCTTGCTGTGCTATTTGTGACCTTTTGTCACATTTCTTAGATAGTGGTGTGCTCTGTCTAGCCTTTTTGTATTTATAAGGCTTAGTCTTTGTTACTAATTAAAAGTGTACTCTACTTATTTAGATAACATTATTTCTCAGCAGCTATCTTGTTGGCATAGTCTGCTTTGTGTGATTTCACAGTGTGTGTGTGTGTGTGTGTGTGTGTGTGTGTGTGTGTGTGTGTGTGTTTTAGACTGTTTTTATTAAGGCTTACCAGCTATCCGTTCTATTTGGAGAAAATTTACTATTGTTTTTTTGTGTGGCAGTAAATATCTCTAACTTTATTATGTCAGATCAAGACAAGCACCCCAAATCTGGGTTCAAAAAGTGCCCTACATGTGGCCAGAAAATGTCCTTTAACAACACATCAACTGTTTATTGTCTAGGGGCTCTGCATTTGTAAGACAATTGTGCCATTTGTCACTCCTTCTCCCCTAGGGTCCTGCAAGAAAGGAAGAGGAAACTAATCGATAGAGGCTTGTTGAGGTCTTCCATTCAGAAAGTGTTGAGTGACCAGCATGGTTCCAGTCGGTCTTCAAAGTCTTCCAAGACTTCGGACTCAAAAAAAAAATCTAAGAAGTCATTGACTTTGGCTCCACTACCTTTGGAGCTGACAGTCTGTTCCTTTCGGAGCCGGTCCCCTGTCTTGGAACCAGTCTCTGAAGCTCCGAAGAGTCCTATTCTCCAGTTGGTACCACCTTCGGTAAGATAGTCTCGAACATCTATCAGCCTGACAGATCTGGACTTGGATCATATGGTAGAGAAGCTGTTGTCTGCAATGGCATTAGCCAAAATGTTATCGGCTACAAACTAAATGGCCTCTGAGTCCAAGACCATTGCACCGACTATTAGTATTCCTCCTCTGAGCCATGTTGGTCCTTTGGAGCCGGAGGAGGCAGACCTGATGTTAGTGGAACCCTGGGAGCAGACGCCTGCTCCAGTGTCTTTGGCTCCATGTACTCTGATGTCCTCGATGTCGATCGAGGACTCTAGGAACAGACACACTCTGGTCGGGTCTGGGGAGGATAGTCTGACTTGTCGGTTCCGACTTTGCCTCTCGGGGCCTTGGCTCCTACCTCAGGCTTGAAGCCCAGAGTCCCGGTGCTGGGGGTGTTGATGGTTTCCTCGGATCCGTCCGCTCCCTCACATCGGAGCAGAGGTGCTTTTGATGCCATGAGGAGAGTCATGTCTCCCAGGATATCCTCGACCTCTGGTCTATCCTCCTCCTTCCCAAAAGTGCCTGTGTCTACTTCTGCATCACACATCCTGACCAAGCGTAGACACCCAGAGCCTCAGGAAGCCCCATTGGGTGGCCCCTGCTCTTCTGAGACCTCACCAGAGGCCTCCACTGATGAGGTTCCCAGGATGAGATTGTGCAAGAGGAAGCACCTAGACTCCCCACAGGAGTCTCTCACATCGAACACTGACTTAGATGAGTCAGAAGGGTTCCCACGGTTGCCCTCTGAGGATAATCTCATTCGCCGAGATACTTGAGAGCCTTAGGCAGAGGGGTGACTGGCAGTCTAAAAGCCCTAATGAGGATGAGTCAGTTCTCCTGAAGGCTTTCAGGTCTCAGCCCTCCACCTCTTGCGTGACTCTGCCCTTCGATGATCTGATGCAGCTGCTCTCTCGAAGGGCGTGGGAGTCTCCGGATTATATGGAGCCTGTCCCCAGGAGGCCTAATAAATTTATTTCAGCCCCAGTAGACAAAACTTTTTAAGCAAAGGTGTTGCTGTTGATGCCATGGTGGTGGTGGCGGCAGCCACCAAGAAGGAAATGTCAGACTTACTCGTCTATCCATGCTCTTAACAGAGACTCCAGGATTATTAATAGATATGGGAAGTGCATGTTCAGTTCAGTGACCTCTGCACTCCGTTCGCTCAACTACTTAACCCATTTTACTAGGTTATAAAGAGATCTCATTAAGGAGTTGGGAGATGCTCTTCAGGGTACAGTAGCTGCGGAAGCTTCCGACAAAGTTACTGCCCAGCTTTCTACCTTAAATTTATTGTCAACTCATCCATGCACCTCATTTCTTATGCAGCTGATGGAACGAGTAAGGGCAGCGGGTACAGGAATTCCTCTTAGGAGACATTCCTGGATGCACTTGTGTTCCTTCACAGAACCCTTCAAGTCTTCCTTCGTGAACACTCCCTTTGACGGCTCGTTCCTTTTCGGGGCTAAAGTAAAGGAAACCTTAACCAGGTGTGAACAGGACGGAAAGACCATCTGCTGTCGGGGTCCATTTTTCCACCCCTACCCGATCATACACTAAAGGTCAAAGGGGAGGAAAAAAAGAAGTTATGTACTCACCATAACATTCCATCTGAGTAGTTATACTTCATTTTCTGCATCCTATGGGTATTCGGATCCATATCGGATCCGAGCCGGCAACATTTTCCAAGCATCTGCTACAAGCTCCTCCCCTTACACATAATCCCTCATATCTCCTACCTTCCCCTCAGATCGAGTTTGCCACTATCCAAACCATCAGCAACTCAATAACAGCACTAACCTAGAAGAGGTTCGGGGGAAGGAGGGCGGGACGGTTGCAGAAAATGAAGTATAACTACTCAGATGGAACATTATGGTAAATTCATAACTTCTTTATCTGAAGTAGTTAACTTCATTTATCTGCAACGTTTGGGACAGAGTCTCCGGCTACCAAAAACTCCTCGGAGGCCCTCATGGAAGGATATTCCTGAGCATCGCAGAGCCAAAGGATGCTCTCCCTCTAGAGATCAAATCCAACTTATAATGAGAAATAAATGTATGTGACCTTGCCCAGGTCGCTGCTGCACAGATATCATCCAGTGAAACCCTAGACCAAAAAGCAGCAGAAGTTGCCATAGATCTGGTAGAATGAGCTTTAACAGGAGCAGATGAGGACAGACCTTTGTCCTTATAGACTTACTGTATACATTGTGTAATCCATCCAGCTAAAGAGACCTTGGATATGGCTTTGCCCAAAAAGGGTTTAGAAAAGGACATGAATAACTGGTCAGACTTATGAAAGGGTTTAGTCCTATGTAAACAGAAATGAAGCTGTCTATGAACATCTAGCAAATGCAGTTTATATTCACTCTTGTTCTGAAAATTTGGAAATAAAACAGGCAGGTTAATCGTCTGATTAATATTTGATTCAGAGGGAACTGTTGGTAAGAAGGAAGGGTTCATGCGGAGCGAAACCCCGTCTTTATGAAAGATCAAGTAAGGGGGCACGGCAGACAAAGCTTGGATCTCAGAAACTCTCCTGGCCGAAGTAATGGCCACTAGGAAAGCTGTCTTCCAGGATAAGAATTTCAAATCTACTGATGCTGCTTGTTCAAAGGGGGGAGCAACTAACACCTGCAGAACTAGGGTAAGGTCCCAAGAAGGGACTGAGTCCTTAACCGGAGGGTGTAAAAGTAAGGTGCTTTTCAGAAAAACTTTACATAGTCTCAAATTGGCCAGAGCATTCATATTTTCGCCGACATGAAAATTAGAGATGGCAGTCAGCTATAATTTTACCATGGTGGAACTACCCCTTGTTGGAAAATATTGGAAAAAACTCCAACACTGCAGGAAACAGGGTTGTAAAGGGAACTAAGAAGCCTCTGAGAAGCATTTCCATTTGCTGTGATAAACCTTCCTAGTGAAAGCTTTGTGAGATGCCACCAGAATGGTATTTACTGAAGATGACAGACCGGGAGTCCTAGCAATCAGGTTAACTGGAGCAACCAAGCCATCAGCTTGAGGCTGTCCAGGTCAGGCAGACAGATGCCCAAGGGATGAGAGATGAGATCCATGCAAGGATCCAGAATCCGAGGAGGAGTTCAAACATGAGACCAAAGGAAGGGGAACCACACCGGACGAGGCCAGAACGGGGCAATGAGGATCACTTTGCACCCCAGTCGGCAAGCTTTCTGAAGAAACTTCGGAATGAGAGGTTATGGGGGGTAAGCATTCAGTAAGCCGGGAGGCCAAGCATGGATGAGAGCATCTCTGGGGGAGTCCCCCGGTGAGGGGAACAGAGTGCAGAACTCGCTGCACTTCGCGTTGGAAGGAGATGCGAAGAGATCGCAGCAAGGCTGACCCCACTCAAGAAAGATGATCTCTGCTATCGATTGCTTCAGAGACCACTCGTATGGCATTAGAAAAGCCCAACTCAGACTGTCTGCTAAAATGTTGGAGCATCCCGGGATGTGCATAGCAATCAGAAACTGAATGGTGGAGTTCGCCCACTCCCACACTTTCATAGCCTCATGACAGAGAGGGTAAGATCTGGTTCCCCCTTGTTTGTTGATGTACCAGACAACAGACGTTGTCTGACTGAACTGGAATTGTCCCTGAGGGAAGAACAGTGTGAAAGGCTTGCAACGCTAAAAGCACTGCCCTCATCTCCAGAACACTGATATGCAATCTGGTCTCAGTCTGGGACCACATGCCTTGAACTGTCCTCCCCAAATAATGCCCCCCCACCTGAGCTGGGAGGCGTCCATGATCACTGTGGCTTGGGCTGTGGGTGCTATGAAGGGTTGACCTGCCAAGATTTCTGGTGATTGGAGCCACCAAAAAAGAGACATCTTGTAGGCTCCGATTCAAATTGGATAGTCCTTGGGGACTGTACTGCCAGGGTCCACTGAAGCACCCGCATGTGAAGGCATGCACAGGGAAGGATTGAGATTGCTGCGACTATGGAGCCTAGGGCTCTGAGAACATCGCTCGCCATTGGCAGCCTGGGGTCGAGGATCACTGATGCATGGACCCGTAAGCACTGGACCCTGTCGAGTAAGAAAGACTTGCAATTTTAGAGTGTCCAGCGGTGTCCCTATAAATTCCAAGGTCTGTGGCGGGTTCAAGCGGGACTTGGAGATGTTGATGGTAATCCCTAGGTTGACTGCAAGATGCAGGGAGTCGTCTCTGGCCATGCAAAGACGACGCTTGGTGGCAGCAGCGAGGAGCCAATTGTCTAGGTAAGTTAAGACCTGAATTCCCTGAAGCCTCAGGTGAGCCACTACAACTGCCATAACCTTGGTGAACACCCTGGGGGCTGTGGTGAGACCAAAGGGTAGGGCTCTGAATTGGAAATGATTTGCTCCCAGCCAGAAGCGAAGGAATCTCCTGGAGCTTCTGCAAATTTTGATATGGTAGTAAGCGTCCTGAAGGTCTATCGAGCACATCCAGTTGCATTTTCGGAGGTAAGGTAGAATGGACTGCAAGGTGACCGTCTGGAATTTCTGCTTGGCTACAGTTAGGTTCAGGGTTGACAGGTCCAATATGGGCCTGAGGTCCGCCGTCGTTTTTGGCACTAAAAAGAACCTGGAGTAAACGCCTAATCTGGACTGATCTGGGTGGACCGGTTCGATGGCTCGATTGCAAAGGAGCTTTTAAACCTTGCGCTGCCACCTCCCTATGAGTGGTTGGAACATCCGGGAGGTGCTTTGGTTGTACGGGTGGGGCAACGAACAGGATGGAGAAGCCTCTGAATATTATTTGGAGCACCCAACGGTCCGCCATAATGGACTCCCAAGCCGTTAGGTGCAAAGACAATCTTCACCCGACTGTCTCCTGAGTAGGACAGTCGAACAACCACCTCAGGGTTGCTGTGTGGGTCTGTCCGAGAAAGTCTCCCTAGACCCAAATTTCCTTGGCCCCCCCCCTCTGCCTCTGGGGCAGCATCTGTCTTGTCCCCCTCTGCCTCTAGGGGACGGCTTGTCCTGAGAGTCTCGGGAAAACTGAGATTTTTGGAACCACATCTTCTTTTGCCCTCTATGATTCCTAGAAAAGCAGACTCCGACAGCAGGCAGAGTCTTCCCGTCCTTCTCGCTCCAGACCAGGGTGTCAGGTACTGTCTTCTCGAACAGGGAACAACAATCAAAGGGAGCATTTGTGAATGACGCCTTGAAGGGTCCGCGAACTGACATAGTCTGAGGTGGGTCGCCTCATAGCTACGCCGGTCCCACCCACCCTAGCTGCTCCTTCCATGGCATGGGAAAGAAGATGCAAGGACGTGTTTGAAACAGATTTTAGAGTCGACATTTTCGCTGAGAACAGCCGCTTGTCCTCTGGCGACAAAGACTCTGGGGACGACACAGCGAACTCTGTGACTAGGTCTCGCTGAAGTCATATGACGTCTGCCAAATAATTCAGCGCTTGAATAGAAAATGTCACTGAAGAAAAAACTCGCTTCCCAAATCAATCCACCACCCTAGTCTCCTTATTCGGAGGGTGGACCGAAGAACTTTCCTGTGCCAGTTCTCTCTTGGTGGTAGCTACAACCGCCATAGCATCTGCTGGGGATCCCTTGTACCAGGTCTGTCTGTCTGAAGAAGAGAGGATCCTGTCCGGGCGTTTAGGTATTGGCTCTATGGTGTCAAGCTCCTTCCATGCCCACGTGGTGATGAGATCCACTAACGGATCCGCAGGAAGGGACATCCAGGATGTAGATGGGCCCATGCAAAAGGCCTCCAGGTATACTGACTCATCCGTAGAGGGTTTTGAGGCTGACCAACCTCCCCTCTGGTGGTGGATCTCCATGATATTTCCAAATGAGACATACTCGGGGAGGTGACCTGGGGGAACCGTCACCTTCATCTAAGTCAGTATCTTCTGTGTGGGACTGGGGGGGGGGGCACCATATGCCTCCTCTTACATGAGTGCTTACGGGGACCCTCTTCAGTGGGACTCCCTGAATAGGGCTCTTAAGTCACAAGGAGTTCCACAATGGGATCCACCTGGGGGTCCTCTAGCATAGGCTGTCCCTGGGACAAGCTGATGGGAGTCGTGACCAAATCCACGGCAGCCTGAGTGGAGTCCAAGGCAATGGGCTTGAGTCTCAATCCTTGGGAGAGAACCCTCAGCATGAATGCCGAAGGAGAGAGCACCTCCTTAGCAACCAGCAAGGAGGAAGCTCACCCCGGCTCCGCCGTGAGGACTGTGGCCGAGGTAGCCAGGGTTCTGAAAGAACGGCTCGGATCCGACAATGTCGGAGCCGAAGACACCTCCGTTCCTTCGGATCAGACACCCCGTTTCTTGGCCCCGAGAGTTGCTCAGATCCGAACAGGTCAGATCCGAGGAACTCAAGGTAATCGCCAGCGTCTAGGTTGGAGGAACAGTCAGCGCCGAACTCCCAATTAATTTCGAGGATCCTCAGATCCATAAACCCCCAAACCACAGATTGGATTGGGGAAGGAGAGACTGGATGGAAGAAGGGCATGGAGGTCCCCTCTCCAGCCAGAGAGGGGCCTGGCAAGACTTCCATTTGGATTTGGGTCCGAATGAACCTCCACATCATCCTGTCCCTATCTAGCTCTGACAGAGAGAGTCAAACGCGAAGAGGTGACGACTCAGATCTGGCTTGTCTGTGAGACTACCTCAAAGAAGGCCTCGGGTCCAAGGGCCCAGTCAACTGCGGGGAGAACCTCAGTGAGTGGAGCCGAGGAGAAGTAGTTCTAATTAATTTGGTAGGCGGGCTAGGGAAGGGCTCCCACTCTGGAGACCACTTTTTGGTGCCTATCCCCTCTCTTGTCCTTGTCATTCTTCTCCTGTTCTTTACTTTTAGTCCCCACTTGAGTAGGCTTAGTGGGAGGCTGAGTCCCAGCCTGGGGGGGGGGATTGATTAACTACTGGAGCTGAGGTCGCCATGTCAAAGGCAGAAACTGATAGAAATGAAGACCACAGACGAAGAATCCACTTAAAACACCAGTTTATTCTTCGCCTGTGGTCTTCAGTTTTTTCCTTTCTTTTTGGTTCATACAGAAACTGGTAGAAGGCCCTTGGCTACTAGCTTTGCCTTCCTTTCCTTTAAGACTCTAGGGTTGAACCCTGCACACACGCTACAAGGTAAGGCGAGAAGGGGAACACCCAGACAAATAAATCACAGAGTGTGGCCATCAGCCGGTGAAAGTTTGTGGCCACACAATATGCATTTTTTAAAAGTTGGTTTTGGCTGCTCACCCATAACAAAAACACACTCAGCCAAAACTTAAAACCAAAACTATCACACACACACAAAGGTCGGGTTAGGCCTACTACACTACCTTCCTATCTTTAACTCTTTTATTTTATTTTATTTATTTTTTTTTAACAAAAACTGACGAACAGCAAAGGGGAGGAAAGGGTTAATTATCACCCCACACACACACACACACACACACACACACACACACACACACACACACACACACACACACACTAAATATACCAGAAAAAACTTCCATTTACTATACCCAACTTGGGACTAAAGACATCACGATGCATACGCATGAAGCGGCAAATGAGATTTGGGGGAAGGTATGAGATGAGAGGGGTTACGGGTAAGGGGAGGAACTTGGAGCAGATGCTTGGAAAATGTTGCCAGCTTGGACCCGATATGGATCCAAATACCCACAGGCTGCAGATAAATGAAGTTAACTACTTCAGATATGTGGTACCAAAAAGCCCGAGGAGCCTTTCAGGACGCACGTGGTGGAACCCCCCCCCCCCCTCCAGGGGCAGAGGAAAGGGTAATAATGGAAGATGCCGCCCTCACGGCAGAGGAGATCCGCAACATCAGGGTGACAGAGATCACTTCTCTAGAACACCCTACCAGCGCTCCTGAGAGGAGGCCTGACTGTCCTGCTCTGGAGGCAGTCGGGGGTCACTTATCTTTGTATCTAGATGCCTGGCTCAATATAACAAAAGACAGCTGGGTACAAAGTATCATTTCCAGAGGATACTCCATACCATTCGTCACACCCCCTACAAACACAAGACGAATCCTTGATGTTCCACCCAGTTTCAGGGATCAAGCAAAAGTAGAGGTCCAAACGTTTCTAAGAAAAAGAGTCATCCAACCAGTCACAGCAGACCAGACAGGATCTGGAACTTACTCAAGATTCTTTTTGGTTCCAAAGAAGATGGGGAACTGGAGACCCATACTGGACCTCAGCAGACTGAACCAATACATAAAGAAAGAAAAGTTTCTGATGGTCACGCTTCAGTCGATACTTCCCTTCTTAGGGAAAGACAATTGGATGTGCTTGATAGATCTCAAGGATGCATACTACCACATAAAAATGGTCAGACCATCCAGGGATCACTTGCGCTTCTGGCTGGGAGACCATCACCATCAGTTTCAAGCCCTGCTCTTTGGTCTCACCACAGCCCCCAGAGTGTCCACCAAATGCATGTGGTCTCAGCTCACCCAAGGCATCTAGGATTCCAGGTGTTTCCGTACCTAGACGATTGGCTCCTTACCGCCACCACCAGGCATCAACTCCATTCAGGCCAGGGAGTCCACTCTGTCACTTTACAATCATCTCGGCATTACAATCAACTCAAAATATCTACTTTGTCGCCATCGCAGCATATCATTTTTATAGGGGCAGAACTGGACACCACTACCACCACTCTAAGACTTCCAATAGAAAGAGTCTCTCTTCTTTGTCAACATGTCAGCATCCTGATATCAAAGGACAAAGCACCAGCATCGGAAGTTCTGAAAGTATTGGGCATGATGGCAGCAGCAATTCGAGCCATACCACTTGCTCGTATGCACACGAGAATACTTCAATAGCTATTGTTCACTCAATGGTTTTACCAAGAGCTCCCCATGAACCACGCCATAATGATCACAAATTCTTGCAAGAAGGATCAGTGGTGGTTTGACCTCACTTCATGTCACGATAGGACGCCCATTTGTGCTACACCCTCCAGCAGCCACAGTGACCACGGACGCTTCCCTGATAGGGGTGGGGGGGCATTTTCAGGGAAAGACTGCCCAAGGCACATGGACCAATCAAGAGACACATCTGCATATCAATGTCCTGGAGATGAGAGCAGCACTTTTGGCGTTGCAGTACTTCCAGGACTCTCTCCCTCTGGGTATGATTGCGATTCAGACAGACATGTCGGTGGTCTGGTACTTGAACAAACAAGGAGGAACCAGATCTTACCCCCTTTGTCAAGAGGCTCAAGAGTTTGGCAGTGGCCTGTTTCCACCCAGCGCTTTCTGTTGGCAACGTACATCCCGGGAAGATCCAACGTGATAGCAGACAAACTGAGCAGGGCAATCTTGCTGCCCCACGAGTGGTCCCTCAAGACAGAAATTATGGACAGGATATTCCGTACGTGGGGCCAGCCTTGCTGCGACCTTTTTGCCAGTCACAAACACAAAATGCAGAAGCTACTTTGCCCTCATTCCCCCTCCAGGAGAAGCCCCAAGAGATGCACTCGTGCACGATTGGCCTCCAGGTCTCCTTTATGCATTCCCACCAATCCCACTGATACCCAAGGTACTACAGAAAACAAAATCCCAGGGAAGGATCATCAATCTTATAGCCCTTCATTGGCCTTGGCAGATTTCGGTTCCCCTTCCTTCAACTTCATCGTTTGGAGGATCCTTGGATCCTGGACCCAGTTCCAGACCTTCTGACACAGCCATCGGAGGACCTTCATCCTTCTCTGCAGTCCCTGAAGCTGACAGCTTGGCTGCTCCAGTTCCCATCATAGCCAGGTTCCATAACCTTTCCAATGAGACAAAGCAGATCCTTTTGTCCTCTCACAAATCTTCTACCAAAAAGCTATATCTTAGCAAGTGGAAGAAATTTTCTATATGTACTCAAAAATAGTATTGATCCTTTCAAAGCCCCTATGGCTTCCATTTTGGAATTCTTGACTATGATTTTCAACAAAGGACTTGCAGCAACAGTTCGGGTACAAATGGCTGCTATTTCTAATTTTCATATTGGATTTGAAGGTTTGAATATCATGTCTCAAGTTATCCAAAGCATTTCTCAAAGAGGCTTTTCATACGAGACCTCCTGTGAAATCTCCCTATTCTCTATGGA
Organism: Protopterus annectens; assembly: GCF_019279795.1. Lineage (NCBI taxonomy): Eukaryota > Metazoa > Chordata > Ceratodontiformes > Protopteridae > Protopterus > Protopterus annectens. The sequence goes on along the minus strand of NC_056744.1, from coordinate 882,560,402 downwards.
ATCTAAATTTTATGCTTTCACATATAATTCTCCCACCACTTGAGCCAGCTTCATCTTGTGATCTCAAATTATTGTCTTGGAAGACCATCTTTCTGGTAGCTATTACATCTGCCCGCACAGTGTCAGAGCTTCAGACTTTATCCATCAAGCCTCCCTATTTGATATTTCACCCTGACAGAGTATCACTTCAAACAAATCTCTCATTCTTGCCCAGAGTTTGCACTGAAACCAATCTCAACCAAGTTATTGATTTGCCAGTTTTCTAACCCAATCATTCTAACAATTTAGAATATATGCTGCAGAAACTAGATATTCACAGACAGCTCAGATTCTATTTGGATAGAACAAAAGATTTTTTAAATCAGACCAGCTTTTTGTTTCATTTTCAGATTCCAAGAAAGGGAGACCAGTGGCTAAAACTACTCTGTCTAAATGGTTATCTGATTGCATCACCTTTGCCTATTCAGCTGCTAATACACCTTTGCAACACAAGATTAAAGCTCACTCAACCAGAGCAATTTCTACATCATCGGCATTTTCTGCCAGACTTCCTATTGATAATATTTGTGCAGCAGTCACTTGGTCAAAACCTCATACTTTTATCACTCATTACAAAGTTGACAGGGCCTCCTTTGGCTCCACGGTCCTGAGAAATATACTCCCGTGAGCCACCCTAGATTGATAGTGCTTGGGACACTACCCATCAGCAAAGAATGAACGGCGAGATTGAACAACTTCACATAAAGAAGTTATGTACTTACCATAATGTTCCATGTAAGTTGTTCATCTCGCCTTCATTCTTACGTCCCTCTCTCCTACATCCTCCTGGGCTGATAGATGACTGAGATGCTGGTCCATCCTGGTTACTCAAATCTTCTCTTCCTTTTCTCTAGGAAAGTAAGAATGACTTATGGTATTAGTCTACGCAGCAAACAAGATCTGAGGTAATTCACTGGTACATCATGGGATAGGAACTTGGCCTCAAGCTATTTGAAGACCTCAAGCTTTGCAACTGGCTGTATCAGAGCCGAGGGATCGGCTTCGAACCCATCAGTAAAGAATGAAGGCGAGAGAAACAACTCGCATGGAACGTTATGGTAAGTACATAACTTCTTTTTTGCTTTCATCCACCACAGACTTCATCAGAAAATTGACTAATCACATATAAACTAAAAAAACTTTCATAAATACTGCATTCCCAATCAGAAAACCAATTATTCAATTAAATAAAAATCAATAAGACTCAAAAAACATTTAAAGGAACCAGCTTCTTTCTAAACAAAGAATTATTCTGAAACATGCATCTAAAAATTGTAAACTTATTTATGCACTTTTAATCTTTTGTCATTAAGAAAACATTTAATATTAATAAAATAATTTAATCCAGGAGAAGTGTCTGCCCCCATTTTCAATTGCCATAGCATCTCTCTGTTCGATTTTATTTCTATAATCCCCCCTCTCAAATCTTTCGGCACTTGTTCTAATACTGTAATTTTTTTTTTTTTATAACTACATACTAACTTGCGTTTATAAAGGGCATTATTGCGATCTTTTTTCTTTATGGAATAGATATGTTTTTTAACTCTTTTCTGCAAACTTCTCACAGTCATCCCTATATAAAAATAATCACATTCTGAACATACTGCAATATAAACTATTCCCTAGGTTTTACAATTATAAACCCTAGGAATGGGTAATATCATTCCTAAGAGTCTTAACACCATGAAATGCCCTTCTAAGATGTACCTGCACATGAGACCACCTCCACACTTATACATAACTTTAGTTTTATTTAACTCCACCTTCTTTGAAAAAACCTTATTAGAATTATTTTGCAACAATTTATTGATATTTGTTCTATTATAAGAAATAAATGGAAAATAACTGAGGGAAATGCTGATTTGATCAAAGTGGTTGGTAATTCCCCTAAATTTGCTTATAAAAATAACTATAATGTCAAGAAGTTGTTGCAAAATTGAGGGAATAGTTTATACTGCAGTAAGTTCAGAATGTGACTTTTTTTCTCCAGTAAACATCTCATCACATATCACATAGTCCCTCAAAACCTACACCACCAAAACACACACACAGAAACACAAAACAGACACCTACATTTATGGAGGCACTCAAAAAAAATCTACCCAAGCAACAGGGACCTCCAAAGCAGAAACGTAAGCAACCTCCACCCCCCAACACAACCCAAATGAAACAGAGCCCACAAACTCAGTGTGCCACTCAACCACAGCCCATAAGGCATAACAACGTATCTAACACTCTAGTCATAGGTAACTCTATAGTCAGGCACACTGATGTTCCACTTACCAGGCTAAACAAGGAGAAAGTCGCTGTCAACTGCCTGTCAGGTGCCAGGATCTGCCACATAACGCATGCACTCAGGTCACTCCACAGCAAGTACAAATATGACTCTGTCATTGTCCATGTTGGTGTGAATGACCCAAGACGTACCTCCTTGGACTACATGAAACAATAAATGGAGGAGCTTTCTGATCTTGTAGCCCAGGCAGGTATGACCCTAGCCCTGAGTAGCATCCTGACATCACCCAGAATGATACCACAGTACAAGGACAAAATGATTGACTTCAACAATTGGCTAAGCTTCTGGTGTCATTCTAAGAGGATCCAGTATCTGTCTGCCTGGGATGACATGATCGACAAACCACGAAGCTTTGCACATGTCGCTCTTGGGATTCCGGATACTGGCTAAGGCTCTTGCCACCCCTATAGTGCCTTTTTTTAGGAAAGATTCAAATGACAAATTCACCACCGTAACAGGTACAAGCAAGCAAAATCTGAGGGTAATGCTACTCAATGCCAGAAGTCTAAACCTCAAAATGCACTCACTCGAGGCACTCCTTAAAATGGAGAACACTGACATCTGTGCAGTGACAGAGACCTGGTTCAAGGCTCTAGACAGCACCCCTGCATTACCAGGCTATAATTCATACCACACCTTTCAGCCACCTAACTTGGACCGAAGCACTAAAGGCGGAGGCGAGTCAATATTCATCAAGGATATCCACACCTCCAGGCTAGTTGCTCAGCATAATGCATCTGAGATTATCCAAGTGCAACTAACTGGGCAAGACCACAATGCAAATTGTAGCTTGCTACAAATCCCCCACCATGCCCCAGGATTCCCACTCCTCATTTCTTGATACACTGGAAAATATTAGGGTACAACCTAACACCCTAATAATGGGCAATTTCAACTACCCCACCATTAACTGGGAAAACTACTCATGTACCAACTCTTATGCTCAACGTTTTCTGGAATTCATAAATTCTAATGCCTTGGATCAACTTATCCACACCCCCACCAGGGGCAGCAATATCCTAGACCTGGTCATTACCAACATGGGCAACCGGTGTTTCACACCAGAGGTCAATTCCTTGTTGGTCAGATCCGACAACAAGCAAATCACCCTAGACATCCACCCCCCATTAAGGATACCACCGTAAAAAATTTCTCCAAAGCCAACTTCACACTTCTTAAGACAGAAGTGGCAAACTTCACAACACCCATACTGCCGGACTGTAGAGATATGACTGCTGAATCCTATACAATTGCACTTTATAAGTACTTAGACGAGTGCATGGATCGTGCAATCCCTAACAGAACCAAGATGCTATCCTCCAAAAATGGAAGCCAATCTGGTGGTCCCCTGCTATAAACAAACTCTATAACAGAAGAAAGAATCTGTTGCAAAAAGAGAGTAAAATCCCATGACTGGAGGAACTCCGTGGTCAGCCTCAGTAAGAAGCTGAGATCCCTCATAAAATCCTCCAAAGCTAGTTTCAAAAACAAAATTGCCACAGATTCTAAAGACAACCACAAAGCATTCTACAGCTATGTCAAGAATCTCAATGGCAACACTCAGATCTGCTCTGAGTTACAGCATAATGGCACTACATATACAGAACCAACTGATATTGCCAACATCCTGGTAGATAGGTTCAGTGCTAACTTTACCCCTCTCTCATCCCCTAAAGGGCCCATCTCTATACCGGAAGAATGCAAAGTACCTGTAATCATGGCTGCACAGGTAAAAAACACACTCTCCAAAGCCAAGAACACAGCATCCATGGGAACTGACATCCCAGGCTGCTTTCTACATGAACTACAGAACGAAGTGGCACCCCACCTAAGTATCATGTTCAATCATAGCCTCACCTCAGGCTTTGTGCCCACTGAATGGTGCACAGCAACGGTTATCCCACTTCACAAAGGGGAAGCCATCACAGACCCCAGAAACTAATGCCCCATTAGCCTGACGAGCCTGGTCTGCAAGGCTATGGAGCGTATCATCATGGAACTTATAAACAATGACAATGGTAATCTCCAAACTCTGGACCCTACCCAGTTTGGGTTTGTAAAAGGCAGATTATGTCTCCTAAACCTGATAGACTTCTTTGAAGCGGTCACCAAAGCTATAGATGAGTATAAGGTGGTACACACAGCCTATCTAGATCTCACCAAGGCTTTTGACACCATCCCCCACTCTGGAATTTTAGACAAACTCACTAAACTAGGTATAAATCCCTATGTCACAAGATGGGTTGCCAACTGGCTCACTGACCGAACCCACACTGTGAAAGTAGCAGACTCTAAATCCAACTTCAGACCAGTAACAAGTGGAGTACCACAGGGTTCAGTCCTAGGTCCTCTCCTGTTTGGTATCTACTTCTCTAAAGTACAGGCCAACACAGAAGGTCTTTGGCTAACAAAGTTCGCAGATGACTGCAAACTAGGAGCCATAATCAAATCTCCTAACGGTGTGGACATCCTACAAAATGACCTCACTGAGACATATGCCTGGTGTCAAAGCCATGGCCTCAAGCTCAATGCCAAAAAGTGCATTGTCATCCCTTTTGGTAAAAACTCTGTACCCATGAACTACCACATAGGCGGTAGTCTACTTAACACCGAAAGTGTGATAAGAGACTTTGGGACACAGGTGGACAGTAGTATCTCCTTTGATAATCACATTGCCACAGTAGTCAGGAAATCCTTCTACGTGGCACACATCACAAAATGTTTCTCATCCAGGAAAAAAGAGGTCATTGTTCCCCTCTACTCATCACACATTATACCCATTATAGAGTACAACGCTCCTTTTGGTATGTACCTCACAAGACATCTACAACAACTGGAAAGACCACAGAAATACATCACAAAGAGGATTACTGGCCTCAAACAGATGCCCTACGCAGACAGTCTCAAAAAACTCCAGCTTTACTCTGTCGCATATCGCTCTCCGAGGCAATCTCTGCCTAACACACAAAGCTATGTCAAACCCAAAGCTATTGGACATGCTCCACGTAAAGAAATCCCAATCCCTCCGAGCTACACGCTCTAGGGACCTAAACCTTGTTACCACAATAAACAGAACATGCTGGAGGGATAGATTCCTGTCTCAGAGACTTCCCATACTCTGGAACAAACTACCTATCTATATCAAACAAAGCTCCTCATTAGCACTCCAAGAAAAATCTTGATGATTGGATGGGAGATAGGAAATTCACCCCGGGGATCACTTCTGTGGCTCTGCTTGACAGGGGAACAGGAAAATAATTTTCTTGGGAGGCAAAAGCCAGGGTACCGTTTGGCTAGGCTTATATAGGCCCTAGGGCCAATAGCCTAGTACCTACCTACGAACCTACGAACTTATGGCATAGGCAATATTACATTTATATAAATGAAAAACAAACATTAATCCATCTTTAGTTGCAAACATTATACAGACACCATTGAAACAATTGCGGCTGCAAACATTATACATCACTTACAATCTATCCAGTCATTGTCAGTTAAGCATCATATGCCTCATTCAAATTCTGCCTCTTAAACCTCATTCCCTCTCTGCAGATACTTTTCCCACAATTTCAATTTTTTTCCCATGCAGTTTGGTCATTTCCTTTTCTAAAGGTTTATAGTTTATAGGTGAGTATTACACTAACTACCCTTGTGGGCCATTTTAAGTCTAGCCAATTACCCCATGTGAGAATCAAGCCCTGCACTTTGTGTCTATAAGCTAAACACCTTAACCATTATGACAACCTCCCACCCAATTCCAGCTGTTTTATCTCTGTTACTATAGTCACTACTTCTAATAAAGTTGGTCTAGACTTTGATTTCCATTTTCTAGTAACTGCTTTTTGGCAGCCACCATAATTAGACTCAGCAAAGCTTTAGCATGTCTAGGCAATTCCAATTCTGTATCACAGCTCAAAAATATCATCTCCCCAAGTCAATCCAATCTGCTCACCCAGCATCTCTGACACAGCGGTCTACAGGGAATACCTAAAGTCTGCCAGCTAACTACATTTCCCAAAAATATGTTCCCAGCCACCTCTTTCCTGCCTGTCACACCTCCAACATTTCCTATCCACCTGAGGAAAAATTATTTGAAGTCTACTTAGGGTATAAAAATACCTATGTAAACACTTCCAGGCAACGATCCTAAATCTTCCTGACTTTGTTTCATTATTTGAGAGATAACACAGGTTCATAGGTAGGTACTAGGCTATCTGCCCAATGGCATTTATAAGCCTAGCCAGAGAGTGTCAGCTTTCGCTGCCCCATTGATTAACTGATCCTCTGTCAAACACAGCCAATGAAGTGATCCCAGGGGTGTATTTTCTGTTACCCATCCACTCGTCAAAGTTTCTCTTGAAGAGTAAGGGACTCTGCCTGATGTAATTTGGAATTTTGCTCCAAAGCATGGGGAGTCTCTGTGACAGGAATCTATCCCTCCAGGATGATCTATTTATTGTTGTGGCAAGGTTTAGCTGACTAGAGCGCGTGGCTCGCAGTGACTGGGATTTCTTTAGGTGGAGCATGGCTTTGTAAGTCAGGCAGAGATCACCTCTGAGTAAGCGATATGCCACTGAGTACAGCCGGAGTTTTTTCTGTTGGGCTGCATAGGACATATGTTTGAGGCCAGTAATCCTCTTGGTGAGGTACTTTTGTGGTCTTTTCAGCTGTCGGAAGTGTCTTGTGAGTTACATCCCAAATGGGGCATTGTACTCTATATGATGGGTCTAATGAGTGACAAGTAGAGGGGCACTATAACCGCTTTACTTCTAGATGCAAACCCTTTAGTAATTAGATAGGCCACATAGAAGGATTTCCTAACTACGGTGGCAATATGATTGCCAAAGGAGAGATTACTATCTACCTGGGTCCCCAGATCTCTTATTACTGCTTCAGTATTAAGGGGGCTGCCAACTATGTGGTCATTCATGGGTCTTTTGTTTTTCCCAAATGGGATGACTATGCATTTTTTGGCATTTAGCTTGAGGCCATGACTTTGACACCAGGTGTCTCTCTCAGTAAGGCCCTTTTTGAGGATGTCCGTGTCAGCCGGAGAGTCAATTATGGCTCCCAGTTTGCAGTCATCGGCGAACTTGGTTAGCCATAGTGCCCCTGTGTTTGCCTGTACTTCTGAGAAGTATATGTCGAACAGTAGGGGACCCAGGACCGAGCCTTGCGGGACACCACTTGTGACTGGTTTAGAGTCGGACCTGGAGCCTGCTATTCTTACCGTGCAAGTTCTGTCTTTAAGCCAGTTGGTAACCCATCTCATGATGTAGGGGTTTATGTTTAGGCTGGTGAGTTTTCCTGTAATACCAGTGTGTGAATTGCTTATCCAGTTTCTCTTCCCAATCCTTTCTAAGCTCCTTTGATTGATTGATTCTTATAGTTATCATGCAATATTTTATATGTCTCCTAATCAACCTTAAAATTTTATCAAATGTTTCCACTGCCCTGCTCATAAACAACCAGCCTACACTGTCAAATGCTTTATCTGCATCAAGACTCAGCAACAGTGGTATTTTCTTGAATTCTGCTTCCCTCTGGATCATCAATGTTCTATTAATGTTGTCAAATGTTTGCCTCCCCCTCCACAGACCAGAATGATCCATATCTATCAATTTTGGCATCACCTTTGCCATTCTTTTAGCCATTACAGACAAACACTTTATAATCATGGTTGAGGATTGAAATGGGCCTCTATGAAGCTGGATCTGATAAGTCTCTATCCTTTTAGATATTATAGCCACCACTGCTTTATTTCGGGATGGTGGTGCTTGTCCTCCTCCTCTTAAAATACTGTTAAACGAAACCTTCCAAATCTATATCATTTTTTTCTCTTCTAGCTTCCAAACTTCCACAGGAATACCATCTTTTCCTGGGGACTTTCCTGTGGATTGGTTATACATCACCATTTTTATCTCTTCTCCTCGTATCCTGTGAGTAATTGAGTCTTATCTATCTCTAACCTTGGCATACTTAATTCTTCCATAAACATTACCATATGTACCGTTTTCTTGAGTTCTATATTTCTCTACTTTTTAAAGAGTTTCATAAAATTTCCAAAATATTTCCAGTACCTCTACAGGACTTCTTGTAATCGGTTCATATGTTCATATGGCATCCTTAAGCTTGGTGACAACCCTTTCTACTTTCTTTTGCCCAAGTTGTTGTGCTAAAAGTTTGCATGCACTGTAGTTATCATCAAAAAACAGCTGCTTAACTGCAACCTTTCTAAACTCATGCATATTATAGAGGTAATCCTTTATTTTCTGTTTAGCATTCAGCAATTGCTCCTCTTGTTCTGTGAGATTTCCCCTATCCCATAGTACTTCAACTTTTGTCAGTAAATCTAAATAATTCTTGTTGCTCCTTAATCTCTTTTTTTCCACCCTATTTTTGAACTCCACATTAATTTTATCCAGCTCCCTAGCTATGTTTTTATAAAAAATGTATATCTTCTCTAAGAACACCTGAATAATGTCCACTACCCATTCCATAAATTCCTCTCTTTTCAACAGACAGGTGGGGAAGTGCTAGTGTCTCATTTTTATTTCATTACCCTGATTTTTTTTATTTTTATTATTGGCGCATGATGTGAAATGGTTACTGGATGCATAGTTTTTGCATTTTGGGGAATAATATGTAAATTCACTCTAAAATACTGCTACTAAATTCACAACTTCCATGCCAAATATTTTCATTAGTCTTCAAAAATCTGCACTCCTTTGTTATATTTTCCCTTCTGCCCTCCAGACACATCTTCACTGCTGCAAATCAAATTCCATTCCCCATCTGCAAGCAATATTCCCTGTTCTAAGCTGATTATTTCTCCCAAATGTTCTTAAGCTCCATTATATAAATTCTGGGTGGAATATAAACACATGCCAGTGTTCCTAGCTCCTCCCTTGTCAGTAGCCCCCTAGTATTAAAAATCTATCATTATCTTTTTTATCCCCTGCTATCATTATTGGAGCTCCTCTTGCAATTAAAGTATTCTAGTTTTCCTTTGTCCCAGGTATTCTTCTGAATAACCACCCTGAAAACCTTTCTTTGTCAAATTCACATGTTCAATTCTTTCCAAATGTGTCTCCTGCATTGCGACTTGCACTGTACATTTTTAATATACTTTACTACTCTCTCTTCTTTGTATGTATGTGTGAAACCACTAAAATTTAATAACATAAAGCGTCATTATATTATTATTCTCACCTTTTATGTATAACAGTTTTTTGTTAAGTATCTAGTTCCAGTTTTGTATTACATGCATACACTAATGTTTGGCAGGTTGATTTTTTATACAGTTGTGTCTTGTCATGTCCATTTGAGCCTACATCACATCTTACAAAACTTTTTGTTTTATTAAAAGCCCTTAAACAAAAACAAATACATCCACAATACACTCCTATAACATATTAACTTAATACCAACACAAAAAAACTATGGACATCTTCAAATATTGAAATTTCCCCCTCCTAACAGGAACAACTGTCCCAAACTGACAGTCACACTCACATAATTGGGTTAACCAAAAAGGAAGGTTATCCATGCTAAGACACACAGTACAGCCTGTGCTTCTACCAAGTGATGTCTGGTTTTGTCTTATCTTTATTGGTCTCCCAGACTGGGAAAACACAAATGCTTTCAAAAAGCATTAACTCCTAGCCATTGAAAGACAAAAGAAGTTATGTACCTACCATAATGTCCCACGTTTGTTGTCCATCTCGCCTTCCTTCTTGCTGGTTGGGTTCGGAGCCGATCCTCGGCTCTGACTCGGCCGTTTTACTATAGCTTGAGCGCTTATATACTGGCTCGAAGCTAACTCCTAACAGTAGCTACCCAGATCTGGTTTGTGATAGCCCACACTAGACCATAAAATCAAAATGCAAATTTTTACTAAATTCTTACACAAAAGGAAAAACTTGTGTATAAAGGGCCAATCCACATGCAAAGTTAAGGAGGAGAAAAGGAACAACAACGCCTGGTCAACTAATCTGGTATGTCAATAAGAAACTCAGCCAGTGTAACCAATGAAGGAATTCTTCTCGATCCTCCAGAAAAGGGGAATGAGGGGGGAGGACACAAGAAGGAAGGAGAGATGAAGGACAACAAACATGGAATGTCATGGAAGGTACATAACTTCTTTATGTTATGTTGTCCCCATCTCACCTTTGTTCTTGCTGGTTGAGACCACGTCCCCAGCACGTGGTTCTTGGGTGGCTCACTGGAACAAACTCTTCAGGACCATGGAACCAAAGGATGCCCTGTTCCGGGAGACCACATCCACTTTGTAGTGAATGATAAAAGTATGAGGATTTGCCCATGTTGCTGCTGCACAGATTGAATCTAAAGGCAATTTGGCTTGGAAAGCAACAGAGGTAGCTAAGGCCCTCGTTGAGTGTTCTCTGGCTTTCCCTGGAAGCTTTTTTTTCCCCCCGCAAATCATATGTATAGCTGATTGTGTCTGATAGCCACTTTGATAGGGTCACTTTTGAAACCAGAGAACCTTGTTTACTGTCAGCAAAGGATAAAAACAATTGATCTGATTTTCTAAAGTCTTTGGTCCTGTGTAAATAAAAGCGTAATTGTCTATGAACATCCATTTGGTGGAGTCTATACTTTGCCTTGTTGCCATAATTGGGGAAGAATACAGGAAGCTCAATGGACTGATTTAAATTATAATCTGAACACACCTTTGGCAAGAAGGCGGGATTGGTTCTGAGAGACTATCTTTGTGAAAGATGAGATACGGCAGGCGACTAGATAAAGTGTGCAAATCAGAAACGCATCTAGCTGAGGTGATAGTAACCAAGAAAAGGGTTTTCCAAGACAGAAATTTCAGGGGACAAGATGCTGCTGGTTCACAGAGTGGAAGAACCAGAGAGGCTAAAACAAAGTTTAGGTCCAGGGGGGGGGTTCTCTTACCGGTGGCCGTAAAAGGGTTATACCTCATAAGAATGCTTTGCACAGCTTATGGGACATGACATTAAAGCCCAACTCTCCCACATGAGAAATTGGAGATGGCAGCCAGTTGGTCCCTAATGGTAGCTGCAGCTGCCCCTCATTCGAATGTTACGGCCAGGAAATCAAGAATCTTGGGAACAGGAGCAGTGAAGTCATTAATATTACTCTTTGCCCAATAAGAGAACCTCTTCCATTTGCTAGTGTAAATCTTTCTAGTAGCGGGCTTGTGAGAGGACACCAGGCTGTGCTGCACTAATGGGGAAATGTTGGGGAGCCTGGCTAAGACTGGAAGTGGAAAACCAAGCAGTCAGCTTGAGAGTTTGAAGGGAGGAATGGAGCACGCCCGACTGATGCATCAGGAGGTCCAGTATCCAAGGCTCCACTTGTAGATGATTGTGGAGAAAAGGAAACCATATCTGACAAGGCCAGTAACAGTGACTTTGCTTTCTGAAGTACCTTTGGGATCAGAGAAAAGGTGGAAAGGCATAAAGTAGTCCCGGAGGCCAATCGTGACGAAGTGCATCCCTGGGTGACTGTCCCGGTGTGGGTACTAAGGTGAAGTAGCTGCTGCATTTGTTGTTGAGGGGAGTAGCAAAAAAATCACAGCCCCATTTGCGAAAAATCGAGTCCATAACTTCTTGCTTCAGGGACCACTCATGAGGATAGCCTTGCTGAGCCTGTATGCTATCACGGATTTCCCGGGAATGTGCGTCACAATCAGAAAAAGTTGGGAAGACATCGTCCATTGCCATACTTGAAGGGCCTCCCGACACAAGGGGCAAGATCTGGTCCCGCCCTGTTTGTTGATGTACCATACCACCGACATATCGTCTGTCTGAATTGCAATAGTTCCGGTAGGCAGAGATTCTTGAAGTGCTTGCAATGCTAGAAGCACCACTCTCGTCTCTAGAACATTGATGTGCAAGTGGTACTCGTGGTTGCCACATTCCTTGGACAGTCTGTCCCACATAATGTCCCCCCATCCTATCTGGGAGGCATCCGTGGTCACTGTGGCTACTGAATAGGGGGTCTAGAAAGGGTCTGCCCAGAGTCACCTAGGGGGAGATAAGCCACCATACTAAGTCCTTTTTGCAGGATTCCGTGATCGAGATCATGTGTGACATTGGTAAACACTGGAAAGACCACCGAATGAAAAGAAGCCACAGCAGAATTCACATGTGAAAGCGAGCCACAGGGACTAGAGTAATTGCTGTGGCCACTGAGCCCAAGACCTTCAATACCTCTCTTGTCTGAACCCTCATCTTTTTCATGAGGAATAAGACTTGCTGACGAATGTTGACACCCTTGTCTTGAGGCAAATTTGCTATCGTGGCTCTTGCAGCTAGGTCTGCCCCTATGAAGGTAATAGACTGACAAGGCAACAAGGCAGACTTTTCGTAGTTTATGGTGATGCCTAGCTGGGGACAGATTTGAACTGTGTAGTCCCGTGCTTTGATTAGTTGATGCTCGTTGGTGACATTGAGGAGCCAGTCATCTAGATATGGAAACACCTGGAATTCTAGACATCTCAGGTGAGCAGTGACCACTGTCATACACTATGTGAACACCCTGGGGGCTGTGGTGAGACCAAAGGGCAGAGCTCTGAAATGATAATGCCTGGCTCCCAGCCGGAAGTGTAGGAATCTCTTGGATTGCCTGTCCATTTTTATGTGGTAGTACGCATCCTGAAGATTGATGAAGCACATCCAATTGTCCTGACCCAAAAAGGGAAGAATAGACTGCAGTGTTACCATCCAGAACTTCATCTGTTTTACCGATTTGTTTAGCTTGCTGAGATTCAAAATGGTTCGCCAGTCTCCTGTCTTTTTTGGAACTAAAAAGAACCTTGAATAAGTTCCAGATTCAATTTGGTCTGTGGGGACTTCTTGGATGGCTCTTTTATTCTAGCAATCTTTGTACTTCTAGGATTGCTCGATTCCAAAAACTGGGTGGAACATCTGGGATAGAACGTTTTGTTGTTGAGTGGGGTAACTGGGAAAAAGAAATTTTGTAACTCCGGGATATTATTGACAGTACCCATGCATCTTTCATAATGGTTTGCCAGGCTGTTGGGTACAATGATACTCTGTTTCATACTGCCTCCAGAGGCAGTCAGGCCTCCCTTCAGGATTGCTGGAAGGGCTTAGCAAAGAATGTCTATCTGTCGCCCTGCTGTTGCGGACCCACTCCCCGCCGCGAGGCTGGCATCTTCCTTTACTGTTTCCCCCCTGCCCCTGGGGAAAAGTCTACAAGTGTCAGGCGAAGCTCCCTGGGATTTTCAAAACCACATTTTCCCACTCTTCTGACCTTTAGGTTAGGTCTAGATGGAGTGGAAAAATGGACTATGGCAGAGAGAGTCTTGCCATCCTTTTCACACCTTGTGAGAGTCTCTTTTACCTGAGGCCCAAACAAGGACAAGCCATCAAAAGAAGGACTTGAAAGGTTCTGCAAACTGACAAAGGCACATCCAGGAGTGTCTCTGCAAAGCAACTCCAGTGCCTGCTGCCCTACATCCTCCATCTGCTGCATAAGAAATAAGCCTCATGGAGGAGTTAACTACTGAAGTCAAGGTCGCAGGCTGGGAAGCAGCCCTGTTCGCAACTCCCTCAGCTGAGGGATCCTGCAGGGTATCTCCAAACTCCTTTAGGAGAGCCTTCTGAATTCACGAGAAGTGTGACAAATAATTCAGCGACCTGAGAGTGAAGTTCGCTGAAGTGAACATACACTTCCCATACCTGTCCATCATACGGGACTCCTTGTTCAGTGGATAGACAGATGAAGTTTCCGCAAGTTCCTTCTTAGTGGCTGCTGCCACCACCACAGCATCAACAGGAACCCCTTTGGAAAGGAAGGATTTGTCCTTGGGTGCAGTTATAAATTTATTTGGTCTCCACAGAACCAGTTCCATGGTCTCTGGAGTGCTCCATGACTTCCGATTCACTACAGACAAAAATGGGTCAAAAGGTGGAGACACCCAAGAGGTGGAGGGTCGGCTACCAAATGCGTCCAGGCAGACAGACTCGTCCTCAGAAGGGGCTAGGGACTTGCAGCCACCCCTCTAAGGATTTTCAAGATGTCCAAAAAGGAGACATCCTCAGAGGGGGACCGTGGGGGACCCTTCCGATTCACCCAAGTCTGTGTCTGAAGTGATGGACTCAAGGGAGTCCAAATGCTTTCTCTTACATTTTTTCTTCTGAGGGACCTCCTCCGAATGTTTGGGGAAGGTTTCAAAAGAAGTAGGGTCTCCCAATGGGGCGTCCTAGGGCATAGGTTTCCTACGCTTGGAGGAAGGAGGAGGGTCAAAGGCAGGCACAGGCACTGAGGGAGAAGGGCCCAATGGAGGCGAGGGTGGAGTGGTCTCAGGAGAGAGCAAACTCCTCATCACCTCGAAGGTGCCACGGTCCCAAGCCAAAGGAGTCCCCGGCTCCAAAGAGCCCGGATATCTCCTGTGAACGGAGAGTGACTGCTCCAAGGCTGATGTGGGAGCCAAGCTCACCTGCACCGATGCTCCGAGAGAGATAGAGCAGGGTCAGATAAGGGTCCGATGCCACTTTCCCCCTCGGAGAAGACGAGAGAGCTTCGGCGCCCAGATCCCTTGATGGACTGAGACATCGAGGAGATCGGAGCGGAAGTCGGAACCAATAAAGGAGAAATAACTGGAACCAATGGATCCACCACCACGACATCCATGCACTCCAGCTCCCAGCTTAAGAGAATCTGAGGAGGAACCAATAGAGAAGCTGGATGGGCCAAAGGAGCCAATTCCTTATGGGCTGGGTTCGATAGCAATTTGGCAAGTGCCTTTGACTTGAGGAGACTACTGACCACCTCTCTCCACATCATGATCGGAAAGCCTGGAGGACAGAGAGGAATGAGAAGAGGATGGAAACTGCCTGCCCCAGATGGACAAAGGAGACTGTGGAGCAGAGTGCACCGGCTCCATAGAGGGAGACCTGGTTCTTTTATGGGCCAGGACTGGCTCCGAAGATACTGATGGACCCCCCGCAGGAGAGAGAGCTTTGTCGGAGCCAACACTGGGAAGCGGCAGAGCCAAAGATTTCACAGTAGACTTAGGTTGTCCCGGAACTGGAACCAATGAGGATGGTTTAGGGGATTTTTCAGACTGTTTAGCTGGCTGAGGAACCAGAGATGAAGGATCTTGAAGGTTCTTCAGAAGGACACGCAAAATCAGTTTTTTCTCTCCTGCAGGACTCAAAGTGTGACAGATACAGCATAAGTCCTGCAGGTGAACAACCCATAAACAGTAAACACAACTCGTGTGCCCATCCGTAAGGGACATTTTTTGGCAACACGAGTCGCACGTCTTAAAGCCAAAGGGTTTCGACTCTTTAGACATGCTGGATACCAGAAAAAAACAAACAGCAAAAACCAAGGCTGTAATGGTTAGCAAAAATTGAACTACAAACAAAGGTAATTTTTTTTTTTGGAAAAGGGGAGAACCTCTAAGTAAAACAGTGACTCCCCCAATAGGAGAGCCTCTAACTTACATGGCTACTCGCACAGAAAGAGTGAAAGATGAGAAAAACCCTCTAAGTGAAACGGGCGCAAGGGGAAAGCAAGGCCTAAGAAAACGATGGCCAAGAAAAAACAAGGAAAAAAACAGCTGAGGAAGGTCAGGAGGTTGTAACTTTTAGTTATGTACTTACCATAACTTCGGATGTATGGGATCCATCTCGCCTACATTCACAACAGATGGGTTCGGAGCCGATCCATCGGCTCCGACTCGGCAACTAATACACTAGCACGAAGTCTCTCATTGGCTGGGCTACTCCCTATCCCAGGATGCACTACACCTGCTTCCCCAGATCTTGTTTGTTCGCTTTCATACATCCATGCAAACACAGAAAATTTAGTAGTCACTATAACCAACTAAAGTTCTTCAAGAAAGATCTCCAAAAAAAAGAGACTACAGCTCCTCTAAATCCGAATGGAAGGGGGAAGGAGGGTGGGTACTTATGAATGTAGGCGAGATGGATCCCATACATCCGAAGTTATGGTAAGTACATAACTAAAAGATGTAATGGGATCCTATCTCGCCTACATTCACAACAGATGGGACAGCGTCCCTAGCACCTACATCCCGGGTGGCTCATTGGAACACACTCCTGAGAACTGTGGAACCAAAGGAAGCTCTGCCTCGAGAAACCACATCCAATTTGTAATGAGAAATGAAAGTGTGCGGAGAAGTCCAGGTTGCCGCAGCACAAATATCATCTATTGATAACTTGGAGAGAAAAGCTACGGAAGTAGCCATTGCCCTGGTAGAATGAGCCTTGACTGGAAAGGAAAGGTCTTTGTTAGCCTGTGAATAAATAAAAATGATACAATCTTTTATCCATTTAGATATGGAGGTTTTTGTTACTGGTTGACCCAATTTGTTCACTGCAAAGGAAACAAACAATTGATTTGATTTCCGCGTTTGAGCGGTTCTATTCAAATAAAAACGCAGTTGTCTATGTACGTCCAATTGATGCAAAGTATATTCTGCGTTATTAGAGAATTCTGGGAAAAAGACAGGGAGTTCTATAGTTTGTTGAATACAGAAAGAGGACGCCACTTTTGGTATAAATGCAGGGTTTAATTTCAATGAAACACTATGCTTGTGAAAAATCAAATAGGGAGGATCAGAACAAAGAGCTTGAAGTTCTGAAACTCGCCTAGCAGATGTTATGGCTACTAAGAAGGCCGTTTTCCAAGACAGAAATTTTAAATCACAAGTAGCAGCTGGTTCGAAAGGACGGGCAGTTAGGGCAGCAAGAACCATATTCAAATCCCAAGGGGGGACAGGATGAGATAACGGAGGCCTAAGGAGCCAAGCCCCTTTAAGGAAAGCCTTACAAAGTTTGTGAGACATCAATGAAGGTTCAAATGAAGCATGAAAATTAGAGATCGCCGCTAACTGAACCTTAATGGTAGAAACTGAAGAGCCCGACTGAAAAAGGGAGGCCAGAAAATTCAGAACCTCCGATACTGGTGCAGTGAGAGGATCTATACCCCGTTCTTGAGCCCAGAAGGCAAACCTTTTCCATTTACTGGAATAAAGTTTGATGGTGGAAGGTTTATGAGAAGAAGACAGTATGTGGACCATGTCCGGCGAAAGAGCATTGTCTCGGACTAAGGATGGAAGTGGAGTAACCATGCTGCCAACTTCAGGGACCTGAGAGACGGATGAAGCCGTCCTGACTGATGAGTCAACAGGTCTGGCACCAGATCCAGAAACCATGGACCTTCTATCGCATGCCTCTGTAGGAAAGGAAACCAAACTTGACGAGGCCAGTGCGGGGCAATCAAAATCATCTCGCTCTCCATGTAAATGGCCTTCTGTATCACCCTCGGTAGGAGGGGAACGGAGGGAAGGCGTAGAGAAGACCGGGGGCCAAATGTGAGTCAGAGCGTCCCTGGGAATCTGTCCCTGAGAAGGAAACAGTGTGAAGAACTCTCTGCATTTCGCATTGTGAGGGCTGGCAAACAGGTCGCAGCAAGGAAGACCCCATCTGTAGAAGATTTTCGCAGCTATACCCTGGTTGAGGGACCACTCGTGGGGTAAAAGAATGGTCCTGCTTAATCTGTCCGCAATCACATTGGACTTCCCGGTATGTGCGTTGCCATTAGAAAGCGGTTGGTAGCTACCGCCCAGTGCCAAAGTCTCATGGCTTCTCTGCATAGTGGGTAAGACCTGGTTCCACCTTGCTTGTTTATGTACCACACCACCGACATGTTGTCGGATAGGATAGTAATCGGGCCCTGTGGGAGAGCGTGATGGAGAGCTTGGAGTACCAATAGTACTGCTCTCATCTCCAGGACATTGATATGCAAATGCGTTTCCTGGATCTGCCATGTGCCTTGGACCGACCTGTCCAGGTAATGACCCCCCCACCCTACCTGGGAGGCGTCCGTAGTCACAGTGGCAACGGGACGTTGAGGTATAAAGGGTCGCCCCTGGTCGAGATTTGATTGGAGGAGCCACCAATGCAGATCCCAACGGCAACTTTCCGTGATTATGATTAAGTGGTTCAAGGGAAGTTCCTGATAAGACCATTGAACCGACAGTAGCCATTGTAAAATTCGCATGTGAAGTCTGGCCAAGGGAACTAAAAGTATGGTCGACGCCATCGAGCCCAACAGTTGTAGGATCCGATGGGCCGGAGCTCTTTGTAGGGGGAGACAGGATTTGACTTGATCTTGTAAGACCTGAATTCTTGCTGCCGGTAAAAAGGCGCATTCTTTTGTGTCTAAGTCTGCGCCTATGAAAGTAATACGCTGAGATGGCTGTAGTACAGATTTTAGCAAATTGAACGTGATCCCCAAGAAACGGCCCAAGGTGAACGTGGCTCTGAGCGCTTGGAGTAGTAGATGCTCGGAGGTGGCAGTAAGGAGCCAGTCGTCTAGATAAGGAAACACCTGGAATCCCAGACTTCTCAGGTGAGCAGTTACCACTGCCAGACACTTGGTGAACACCCTGGGGGCTGTGGTGAGACCAAAGGGCAGTGCTCGGAATTGAAAATGACTGGCTCCAAGGCGGAACCGTAAATATCTCCTGGACTCTTGAGCTATGGGAATGTGATAGTAAGCGTCCTGGAGATCTATGGAGCACATCCATGCATCTTTTTCCAGCAAAGGAAGAATAGATTGAAGAGTGACCATTCGGAATTTGGACTTCTTTACGAAACGATTCAATGAACTGAGGTCCAAAATGGGCCTGAAGTCCCCTGTCTTTTTTGGTACCAAAAATAATTTTGAGTAAGTTCCTGATCCGATCTGGTCGATGGGGACAGGCTGGATGGCTCTTTTTTCTAGCAGCTTTGAAACCTCTAATGCTGCCTGATCCCGCTGACTGGGTGGTACGTCCGGGATTTCCTTTAAAGAAAAGGGGGGTTTGTTGAAGGGGATGATATAACCTCCAGTAATAATGCGAAGCACCCACTGATCGCTTGTTATGGATTCCCAAGCTTGTGGGTGCGCCGCAAAGCGACCCCCGACTGGCTCCGGAGTTGCACAGTTGGGCAACAACTCAGGAATGCTGGTTGTATGAAGAACCACGAAAGGAATCGCGGTCTCCAGAGTTACGGGGGCCTCTGCCACCTCTGGGGCGGCGTCTTCCGAAATTCCCCCCCCCTGCCTCTGGAGGGGGAATCACTGGGTGGAGTTGGGAAAGACTTCTGAGATTTTCTAAACCACATTTTCCCTCCTCTCCCAGCCTTGGGGTAAGGCCTAGAAGGAGCGGAAAATCGGGCCCCAACGGCAGTCAAAGTCTTGCCCTCCTGCTCGCACAGAGTTAGTGTGTCCTTCACCTTGGGTCCAAACAAAGATGACCCATCAAAGGCGTCGTGAAGGAACACTTGAAGGCCTCCTCGAACAAACACAAGCGTAACCAGGCTTGTCTCCTGAGGGCAACGCCTGTTCCCGCTGCTCTACTCGCCTTGCCGCATATGAAATGAGCCTCATGGACGAGTTAACAATAGAAAAGAGGGTAGTCATCTGTGCGCCAACAGTCGGGGCCAGCGCCTCAGGTAGGTTACCAACAAGAGAGTCATTTAGCTCTTTGAGAAGATCCCTTTGGAGCCTCATAAAATGACATAAGTAGTTTAGCGACCGTAAGGCAAAGGCCGCTGAAGACAGGGTACGCTTCCCGTACCTATCCATACTCCTAGAATCCTTATTAGGAGGATGAACAGACGTCGAAGCCTCTGCCAAGTCCTGCTGTGTGGCAGAAGCCACCACCAAAGCATCTACAGGCACACCCTTTGTGAGAAACTCCTTCTGGGGGGGGGGCTGACAAACATTTATTGGGCCTCGCAGGCACCGGTTCCACAGAATCAGGGTGTTCCCACGCCCTTCGAGAAACCAAATCAAGGAGTTCATCGAAGGGCGGAGACACCCAGGAGGCGGAAGGCTGGGCCCCAAAGGCCTTGAGGTAGACTGACTCCTCAGCTGAAGGGGTTTTGGCTTGCCAGTCACCTCTCTGTCTCAGAATCTCCAAGATATCTGAGAAGGAGATATCATCCGAAGATGATTTGGGGGACCCTTCTGCGTCATCGAGGTCAGTATCTGATGTAATAGACTCATCTTGGGAGTCTACGTGCTTCCTCTTACACAATTTCTTCCGTGGGGGTTCGTCCGAAGCAGTTTCGGACGGACCACCCGAAGAAGGGAACCCGATGGGGGTATCCTCAGGCCCTGGGGCCCGCTGCCGGGGCTGCAACACAACAGAGGCACCAGTCTCCAAATCTAGGGACGGTGAGGTAGAATCTTGCTGAACCGGCAAAGGCATGACCAGCGCTCCTCATGGCCTCAAAGGCCGGACCTCCAGAATCCAAGGAGGTCACTGGTCTAGAGGCCACAATGGCACTGGAATTCCAGCAGCCGATGCTCCGAGGGAAGACTAGGCACGAAGCACCCAATCCCAAAGTATTCCCCTCGGGCCCGGCTGAAGAGGTCGCAGTACCAAACCCTGAACCGGAGGACAGGGTAGGAAGCACAGTCAGAACCGAGACCTCGAAGGGGTCTCTGCTCCGACCGTATGGCTCCGCTTTGCTCCACCACCACCGACTCCAACGGCTCCGAGGAGGTAGGAGGAGGAATCGAATGTGTTGGAGGGGGGATCGGCTCCGAAGCTAACTGTGCTGGAGCCGAGACCAATTTAGTAAACACTGGAGATTGGAATAGCCTCTGTAAAACCCTATCCAGGTCCGAATCTGAAAGTCTCGATGATTTAGAGGAGGTAGACAATCGAGAAGACTTTCCTCTCGGCTCCGAGAGAGAAGGGGACCGGCTCCGAAATGGCTCCAATGCTATCGGCGCAGACTCCACCACAGCATGGACCACCATCGGCACCGAAGGAGCCTTCTCCGGAGCCGAGGGGGAAGAGTCTGAGCTGCACACTTCCACCGGCTCCGAAGCCATTGGAACCGATGGAGGTGATTCACCTCTCGATACTCCAACTTGCGGCTCCGAAGGCAATGGAGCCGAGGTAGGAGGTATCGAGGCAGACCCTTCGGCCCCGAAGTCAGTGGAGCCGAGGAAGAAGAGGTCAATTTTGTCTTTTTAGAAGTCGGCTCCGACGGACTTGTCGGAGCCGACGATCTTTTCTTTTTGGAAGCAACAGGTAGATCTAAGGCTTCCTCAAAAGAAGGCTTGATAAGCCCTTTCAATATTAATTTGTTCTTGCGTTCTTGAAGAACTCTAGATGAAAACGCATGACAGACGCTACAAGTCTCTTGCAGATGTTTCGGCCCCAAACAATACACACATACTGAATGACTGTCTGTAATGGACATTTTATATTTGCACCGAGTGCATTTTTTAAAACCTGACTTTTGTTCCTTAGACATGATACAGGCCACAACAAGTACAACTCTAAGGAAATACTACTCTACCACAACAAGTATAGCACTACACAAAAATTGCGCCAACTGAAAAGCGCGAGACACACTGGCGCGAGTACTGATGAAAATTTACCACACAACAATTTGAAAAGTTAAACGGCCCAAAGCCCTCTAATTTAAACGGGCTTTGCCCAAAAAAAACAACTAACCAAAGGTTAATAAAAACTAAAAGCACTCAAAAGGTAGGGCAAAGGCCCTCTAACTTAAACGGGCCTTGCCCGACTGAACAAAATAAATTTTTTTGGACACAAGCACTCAACAAAAAAACAATAAGAACTAGTAAGAAATAGCGGTTAAAACAGCTGTTTGGTTAATATGGACAAAAATTCCCTAGGTCAAGGACCAATAAGGTAAAAAGAACCACTTAGCTCCAGCCAAGTCGAGACCACGTCCAGCTTGTTAAGCGGCAAACGAGATCTGGGGAAGCAGGTGTAGTGCATCCTGGGATAGGGAGTAGCCCAGCCAATGAGAGACTTCGTGCTAGTGTATTAGTTGCCGAGTTGGAGCCGATGGATCGGCTCCGAACCCATCTGTTGTGAATGTAGGCGAGATAGGATCCCATTACATCAAGAACTAAAACAGACACAGCAAAGGTAATTAGCTGCTAATAACCCTAAAAAGGACGATAGCAATATACAAAAAAACTAAGTACTTAGCCTGAGCCAGTAGTCACAATCTCGATGCTGCAACCGGCAAACGAGATCTGGGTAGCTACCACTAGGCATGTTGGGATAGGGGTTAGCCTCGAGCCAGTATAAGCTCTCAAGCTATAGTAAAACTGCTGAGTCGGAGCAGAGGATCGGCTCCAAACCCATCCAGCAAGAATAAAGGCGAGATGGGGACAACATAACATTAAATATTCTATTTTTAATCCTCTTTATCAGACTTTCTCCATGGAGATGTAAGAACCAGACACAGAGTTGCTTCTACAAGAATTTATTTATTTGCTAGAGGAAAGCTTTATTATATACAATGTGCTTTTTATTTATTAACTTTTTCTTAAAATGTGTTACTAGATCAATCCAAGAGGTTTAATCCAGTCATTCCCCTATGCAAGAATGAGAAAAAGTGCATCAATTTTTCTTGTATCATGCTCTTCTGGCCAGATTATTTTCTTATTTTACAATGCAGTGCCTACATTTTTTTAATTGAAAAAGGAGAAACAGAAAAGGAGGGAGAAGGCACCTCTTTACTTTAGTATCCCCATTGCACACGAAAATAACAGAAAAATGTACTTTATAGCATGCAGATTATATCATATAAAAATGCTACTGTTAAGATCAACATTTTGTTTTATTTACAGTTAACTCTCTTTCTTCTCTTCCCCTCTCAAGTGTTCTTCCAAACAATCACATGAAGTAGGGCATATGCGTTATACTGTTCTACTGTTCTACTCGTTTAACAAAGTCAAAGTCCAATATTTCCAGGTTTTCTTGTTATGTCATGTTTCGCAAATATAATTAATGGTGTGCAATCCCAGATTTGTCAGTTTCTGAGTTACTAGTTTTATTCCTGTTTATCTCCAGCTCCCAAATCCAGTGTCTTCTTCACTTACAACATACTCTTGGTTCTTCTAGTCAACTCTTGTGTTTTTCTCTCTCTCAAACATTTTCCGTTGAACCATTAGAAAAGGTGTCACTCACACAGTCTCTCTGGGGTTTTTATTACCAGAACAGGAAGAAGAATTGCCTCCTGTTTCACAGCTCACTTTTTGTTGGACACACTTTTGTAATTCCTCCTTAGCATGTTCTGCATAAAAAATGATTTATGTCCCTCCAGGAAAGAATATCCTGAAGATAGCTGGCTGCAGCAGTTTGAATCTCATGCCTGCTTCTCGACATTCCCTGGTTAGTGGAATAAATTTACTCCTCTTAGTGGAATAAATGTACTCCTTCTGCCTGGTGTACAGTGAGTAATCATTTTCCACAAAAACTCTACTTTCTCCCACTTTTAGTCCTTTTGTCTTTCTGTCACAATTTTGCCAGAATCAACTTCATCTGCTGGTATGATTGCATCTTTACTATTAAAGGTCTAGGTTTGCTTTCTCATGGCCAAGGTTTGGAGCATACACCTAATATGCCCTTTCA
Organism: Protopterus annectens; assembly: GCF_019279795.1. Lineage (NCBI taxonomy): Eukaryota > Metazoa > Chordata > Ceratodontiformes > Protopteridae > Protopterus > Protopterus annectens. The sequence continues at coordinate 882,536,610 of NC_056744.1, read as the reverse complement.
AATAACTCCTGCTGTGGAATACCAATCCAGGTGCTTATTTGTGCTTTCATAAAATTAACAGTCTGTTCCTTCCAGCTTCTCTGGTACAGCAGAAAATTTCAGGTTTTCCCTAGGTGCTCTGTCCTCTATTATTTTTTGAAACACTTCTTCTTGCGCAGTCTGATATTCAAGCCTCTTCATTTCATCCTCTGATTTTTTTGCAATTTTATCACCTCATCCAAATATCTGCTAAAAGCTTCTTCTGTTTTTTTCCAGCCTTTTTGTTACTTGAATTGATGTCCTCCATCAGTGTTTTGCTTATTTTAATCAGGTCTGAGTACACAACTTATTTTTTCCTCTTGATTACTGAAGTTATGTCTTGCGCCAAAGCTGGAGCTTGCACTGCTTTTGGCTGAACAGCTACAGATTTTTTTCCCAGTTAGCGTTTTTTCCTCACCTTTTGTGATTGATTTTCTTTCAGGTTCTCTGAATTTCTTTATTTGTTGGCATCCAGACAGTACACTTACTAGCTAGTTACTGACATTTACCTCGGAATACAAGTTTACTTCCCTCTCTTCTGAGTTTCTGTTTTCACACTATGAGAGCTGAAATTAAGCTGCTACTCAATGTGCAGCCATCTTGGAAGTCCTTGAAACAGCTCTTCTTGAGAAGTCTCATAGTCAGCCACCGTTTTCTTCATTTGCACCTCTGAATTTTGCAGTTTTATCAGTTCATTTGAATAGCTAGTTGGAGTGCCCTCTATTCTTTCCTGCCTTATGTTATTTGAATTGATACTAATCCTATGCCTCATTTATTTTAATCACCTCTGAATACATGTGATTTATTTTTTCCTGTAACTTACTGTAATCTATCTCTTGCACGAAAGCTGAAGACTAAACTACCTTTTGCCAGACATCTACAGGATTCTTCTCAATGTTTTATCTTCACCTTTTTTCATTGATTTTCTTTCAGGTTCTCTAAATTTCATCTTTGCTGGCATCCAGACAGCATACTTACCAGCCAGTAACTGAATTTTATTCAAGCTAGCATTATTATTGGCAGCTGTCTCTGAATTTTTTTTCACACTGGTAGAGCTGATATTAAGCTGTTGATCAGTTTGCAGCAATTGTGGCCCTTTGTCCCACAAATTTGGCAAAAGCAGCTCTTCTGATATAACAGCATATTAACTATTATAAGTGTTGACTTCTTTATCATGGTCAGTTTTAGAGCTTAAACATGGTGTTTTCTTTCCATTAACAAATCCTTTCGTGGAATACTAGTCCAGCTGCTTATTTGTACTTTCATACAAATTAATGCGATTCCTTCCAGTTTCTGTGGTACAGCAGAAAATCTAAGGTTTTCACCGAGTGCTCCGTCTTCTATTCTACCATTTTTGAAACAGTTATTTTGATAAGCCTCATATTCAGTCAGTCTTTCCTTCATTTTAACCTCTTGACTTCTGCAGTTTTATCACCTCATCTGAATAGCCAGTTAAAGACCCTTCTATTCTTTTGGGCATGCTGTCATTTGACTGTTTTTTTCAGTCTCTCCAATTTAAGCAACAGTGAATGCATCCGATAAATGTTTTTTATCTAAATTATCCGCGGTGGTGGTGCTGCGTTAGCGTTGTCGCCTCACTGTAAGATGCTGTCCGGTTCGATTCTCAGCTAGAGCGTCTTCTGCGTGGAGACGTGTGAACGGCCGTACCTTCATTGAAGGTTGTGCGTCAGAGCTGGCAACTCGGCATGTAAAAATCAACTACCAATCATTAGCGGACCGGAGTTCCGCTGTGGCGACCCCTAACTGGGAAAAGCCGAAAGACACAAACAAACAAACCAAAGGCATCTTCTGTAACAAGGCTGAAACCTAATCAGTTTTTTTTTTCTGATCAGCTGTAAGGTGTTCCTCCAAATAAGCTTTTTCTTTTCCTTTTCTAACTGATTTTCTGTTATTTTCTCCAGATTTCTTAGTTGCTGACATCCAGTCAGTTTAGCGACTAACCAGTAATTGAATTTTACTCAAATAACTGACTTCACTGACTACTTTCCCAAGTTTCTGTTTTCACACCACAACTCCAACTGACCTGATGAACAGTGTGCAACTATGTTGTAAGTCCCTTAATGCTATTTTTTTGAGTTGGGCATTAGATTTTGTACCCGACACTATGAATCTGAGTCATGTCTTTTTGGAGGATACGAGTGTCATCAGGACAAGTTAATAATGGTTTCAAAGCTTGCAATCACCCACAAATCCAGTCTGCCAAATGTCTTCGATGTCAGTTTTAACATAACAGAAGTAAATGCCAAACAGAAGTGATCCCAGAACAGAGCCTGGGATACAACCCTAGTGAAAAAACATTTGAAGCATAGTAGAAGCAACTATAAAATACTCTTGGTGAAATATCCGCAAACTTGTTGGCAATCCATTGGGTTACAATGGATTTATACAAAGTTTGAACACTTGGTGAAATAACCAGGAAACTGCTGCTTTATGTACCCACAAACTGGTGTTTTTGTCCCAGAAGAGCACTTTTGGCATCTGTACTGAGTTTTTTTTTTTTTTTTTTTTTGGGGGGGGGGGGGGGTTACAGATCGGATACCTTGTACTGAAAAGAAAATCTTGCACAGGGGAAAGTTGTTGGAGATTAATCAGTTGGGATGTTAGCAGTGCTGCCACAGTTTGAGGGAGTGACGCCACTACAGGTAAGCTATATGTAATGCTGGGTATAATTTCTGAGGCTTTTTACATATAGACACTTTATATCCTGTGACAGGATGACAATTTAAACAAATCAAATTTCATAGCATGCAGTGTCTTACTCTAACTGCAATAATCTCACACCAACATATTTCCTACATTTTGTACATATCCTATAGTGTATGGTAAATTCAAAACGTTATGCTAGATACAGATGCTTTTTATGCTCACTCTCTAGGACGATGAAATTTTAACATTACTATTTGCACTTATTTCAGATACTACTGTCATCCTAATATCATGTGTACTTATTCGAGACACTACAGTCCTAATTACTGCAAAATCTACTTGTAAACACGATACGTCTTGTCTACATATCATTGTAAAATTCTGCTTTCTATCATTACTGTCTGCTTTTGGACCAGGAAATGTCTGAAAACATTCCTCTGACCAGTTAATTCCACCAGTTAATAAACTTACAGAAACAATAAAGAATGCCTCGCAGTTATTCCTCAGTGGCACAGCAATTTTTAATTCATACTTAGTTTTGTAGGATTTGATCTTAGTTGTCAGTTCTTTTGCCTTATACGGTTGATTTCAGCATGCTGGGATTTTGCTTCTTGCTTTAATGCTATGAGCATTTTTTTTTTATACAAAGTTTTGTCGAGTTCCACCAGAAGAGTTTGTTTCTAAGCTTGGTGTTTCACTTGTATGAACAGGAACAGTTGTTTTTATGTAAAAGTTGAAAGGAGAGTATAAGCTTTGGGTATATTTGGCAGTACCTGCTAAATGATCATTAAGGGTTGGGGGACTGTTTTACTGTCTCAGCTCAACAGCTAATGCAAGGAAGTTTCTCTTGAGTCTCTAAAGATGGTTGGGTTGGATGGTGACCTGTACTTTGACAGTATACTGGATATTATAGCATGATGATCTGATTTAACCATTGAAGGTTTGACAATGCATGGTTAGTTCACAGGGGCTGGAGTGAGGACTAGATCAAGTATGTTATTGCCTTAGCGGAGGAGGGTACCATCTTATCAAGAAGTGTGTACTTATAAATTCAAGAAAGCTACACACTTGTTTGTAGAGAAGTAGATGCATCAATTAATGAACGGGTAGCTAGAGTCCGCTAGATTGATGGTAGAAAGCAGTAAAACTTGGTAAAAAAGGAGTACTGTCACTGCATTAGACACATATTTCAGTGACAGCACAAATATCAATGTTTCTTAATGTCAAGATTGATTTGAGGGAGAATATTTATTTAGGTTCTTACAGTTGAGCAGTGCTATGTTTCTCAATTTACTAGGTTGGTAGCCTGAGTAGACAGACGCTGCGTAATAAAGGCATGATGGGGGTAGAAAATGTCTCAGCCAGTATGAAAAAGTCCTGGGGAGATAGGTACAGACTATCCTTGTCTTCCATCTCCAGGCTTACTTCTCAAAATCTCATCAATAATTTAGATGATTATTAAAGTCAATCATCTTTTGCTTATATTGTGGCATCATTGTCATAGATAGTGGGGTACTGCTCAAGACTAGGTTGTTTCCAGACTTGTGAACATATATGGAGAGCTCTGTCATATCATCTTCAAGCAATCTAAGGGGATACACTCCAAGTCATTTAAACCTACAGTAACAGTGACCACATTATAATCATACCAAGAGTGAAAGGATTTGAACATCCAAATGATATGGTGAATTCTGGGAGACAGCTAACCTGTTACCCTAGCTTGCTTATGTGTGGTGCACCAGTGTGCCTCACTGTGGAGTTAACAACAAAAAAGTATGATATCTTGGCAAGTGCACAACTGTTGCAGCCTGTAGGGCCAGCCTAAATCACTCTAGTGATTCTTGTCTTTGATGGTGGTGGGAAAAAGCTGTGTGTGTTATGGCAAGGGGGGGGGGGTTCTATGCTGCTACGGTTTGGCTGCAGTGCAAGCATTTACACTGCTGCAAGGAGGAAGTCTTTGTGGTTCTGGGAGTAATTCTAAACACCTCAACATGAGATTCTCTTGCAGCTTATAGGTATAGTATCAGAATGGGCACTGACAACCAGTTTGCCAGAGATATTTGCCTCTAGCTGTAATAAGTATGTGCACATCTCACATGTGGACTCGTGCTGTGCAATAGCAAATGGCTGTCAGTAAGATGATGATAGTTTTTCACTAATGGAGGCTAGGGATAGAAGGCTGACAAAGATAGGAAAAAAAGCAAACTAAAGACCATGGTTAATTGAAAAGCCCTGGTGGTATACCGTTTGTGAGGTTATGGAATTCTGGTCATCTTTGGTCTAACTAGAAGGAATGAGGAGCTGTATGATATACAAGGGGGTAGCAGAAATGCCTGGTAATATACAGTTTGCAATGTTGAAGCATTTTCATGAACACTGGACAACCTAGAATAGAGTGGGAGCTGTACAATATATATATATAAAAAGGATAGAAAAAGTAGTACAAAACAGTGCATAGCAATCCAGAGCAATATAATACAGTACAATATTATAAGGATGTGGATGACACAGCACAATAATCTAAGTTGAACCATTCAATACAGTACAATATCACAGTGCCAGAACAGCAGGCATAGATGTCACAGCAAAATATTCAAATGCAATGCTGAATGTGGTACCGAATTATTAGGGTAGCAGTGATAATGTTAGGGTGTACACTGCCATGAACCTCCACCCATGGATTCAATTATCAAAGTCAAGGCCCTGAAATGCGAGCTCTTCTGATGTACACCTGGTATATTCTTCCATCAACCTGGGCCATAAAAACTTGCTTAATCCAAAGGAAGATCTAAGGAATGGACTGTTCCCCAAGGTGAAGCAGCTTAATGATAACTGCTTTGCTTCTGCAACTTTTATTGAACTGTTGAAGGCTTCTGACATGGTAAACCACAATTTCTCTCTGTATATCTGTATTATTCAATCTCAGTTCTACTACCACATCCCTGAACTGGTTCATCATCTACTTGACCTAAGGCACCTAAAGTAATAGGATGGGCCAAACAAAAATCATCCCCATAATCTACAAAACTAGGTGCCTCTCCAGGGCACTGTTAACAGACCCCTAATATCTACCACATTCAACATGTCAACATTTTACAGTTAACATTACACTATTTCTCATTCAACAATACTGCTACAATTATAAACTAACTTTAGAATGATTTCAATTGCATTCAAAAATTGATCAAAGGATATACAATAAAGTTAAACACAAAACATATGCTCTTCCATCCTGGCTTACAATCCCTTCCAACTTCAGTGGCTTTTAAATAACTAACAATTTTACCCAATGTAAATTAATATGAAGCTTCAGCTCTTGAGCATATATCAATGTCTTAAATCTAACCACCACACCACTGCACTGGTCCACACATTCATTTACACACTAGGCTTTCTCTTTTACACCAAAAACTTTCTAATACCAAAAGCTAGACTCAGTACCACAGTTTTGTCCTGCCAATTATATTCAATTTCTCCACTGTCTTTCCTAACCCAATCTCCTCCATAATCAGTAGTGGCTGGTGACTTCAAAGTCTGTGTTGTGTGTGTGTGTGTGGGGGGGGGGGGCTTTGCATAGGGTTGCCACCTTTCGTTGTGGCTAAAACTGGACTTAGGCCACACCCCTTGCACATCCCATAACCCTGCCCATGTTCCACCCACTTCCTGCCAATTTTGTGACAGCATCATGTCAGATGAGGGGGGCGCCCAGCTTTTCTGTTTGCAATACCTTTTTTCCCCTGTGAATTTACTATCCTTTTTATAAAAAAAAAAGCATACTATATCCACCAATTTAACAAACTCCAATAGTCTGTTTCTTTTTTTGAAACAGAATACAGGAGTTTGTACAGTGTTTTCTGGACTACCAGACAATCGGTTTGATTTCCTACTCTGAAAAAAATGGATAGGTGGCGATGCTAGAGTAGCAGGAAGCAACTGATTAGGTAGAGCTCTACTATGATATGTCAATGACCTGTGATCAAACAACAAATGGGGCCTGTCACTTTCACCCACGGACTACCTTAGTAGAGACTCATTATAGCCATTTCATGGACTTTATTACACTTCATATTTCTGTCTACAATCAACAATGAAATGGTGCTTAACACAAGAGACTCACCGGGCCACTGTTGTGCACTGCCCCCCCCCCCGTACCTCATCAGTGTCCTATTCCCGTTTCCCCCATACTAATCACTTAAACATCCAGACTGTCTATTTTTAGATTTTTCTTCCACACATTTAACACAGTATTAGCAGTTAAGACTCCACTGTAACAAGTGTGAAGGAAGTAAATGAATTAAAGCCAGGGCCAAGGGTCCACTAGGCTCCCATAAGACACAGGGTTACAGATTTTCTCAGGTGAACCTTAAAACCTTTTTTAGAACCTTTTCATCTAGTGATGGTCTGGACACAAGGAAAGAAATGCACTGTTTTTTTTTAAAGCAAAATAAGTGGTGTCTAAAGCTTAATGTTCAAAGGTAACTAAGTAGTAGCACCCAGTAAACCAAGATGACAAATGATTGCAAGAATATATAAATTCTATTTAGAAACAGCATCTGCCTCCCTTCCCAACCAGATAAGACAGTCACCTACTCTATATCCTTATGATGTTAGAGCATGATAAAAATAATCACCACCACCCCCTTCTTCCCATTTTCTACATGGGGTCGGGGTGTTCTGTTAGCGGTCACCATCTCTCTAGCCTCAATGCCACACACTTGCATTCAACACTCATACCTGATGGCTGCAGATCTTATCTCACACAATCCATCAATCTCTTTGCTGGATGCCCTCATTTCCTCTTACCTTCTTCTTCACCAGATTGTCTTTTACTTTTCTGCACATATGCCTGAACCACTGTAATCTGTTCTCTTTGATCTTTTTTGTAACTGGAGCTATGCTGACTTCTGCTCTTATGTCCTCTTTTCTTCACATGTCAAACAGTGTGCATCCTACCACCTTTCTCACGCACTTCATTTCCATCATCTCTAGCTTTCTCATCTGCGCTCCCTTTACTGCCCAGGTTTCTGCACCATACAGTAGTACTGGTCACACTACTGTTTTGTACACCTTACTTTTCAGCTTCTTTGGCATCCTTCTGTCATATACTACACCTGACATTCTATGCAACTTGGCTGCAGCCACTCTGATTCTAGCTTCGACCTCTTCATTTAGACTTCCCTTCTCCTCAACCACCACTCCTAGATACTTAAAACTATTAACCTGCTCCACTATCTTCCCTTCTATCTCAGTTCTCTGCCTTTTTCTTATTTCCCTGATTTGCTGCTATTAACACTGCCTTATCTGTACGTAATTTCATCCCACATGCCTTCACTTTTGCATTTCATTCCCTACCCTTTGCTGATGTTCTTGTTCAAAGTCTGCCTGTAATGCCACATCAGCTGCATACAGCAACTTTATTGACCTGTCCCCTCCAACCTGTTTGCTAATGTAGTCCATCACTTGAATGAACAGCAGTGGACTCAGAGTTAAACCCTGGTACACACACACTTCCACTGGGAACGCCTCTGTGACACCGAACACTGTTTGTACTTGAGTGTCTGTACCCTTGTACACAGCTTACATTAATTCTACCAATGTTATCGGACTTCAAACAACTGCAGTACTGCCCAAATCAGCTTTCTTGGGACCTTGTCATATACTTTCTCCAAGTCTAGGAATGCCCAGTTAGATTCTTTCTTCATCTCTAGCTCCTTCGCAACTATCTGTCTCACTGCAAACATTGGATCAGTTGTGCTGCATCCTGATCTGAATCCGAACTGCTCATCTCCCATCCTACTTTCTACTACTCTGTGCATCCATTTATCCATTACTCCCTCCAGAACTTTCGTGCAATGCGATAGGAGTTAGATACATCTGTACTGCTCACAGTTGTGGATGTCCCCTTTGTTCTTCTACACAGGCATGAGTATGCTTATTCTCCTGTCATCTGGGATATGCCTTTGTTGCCATACTACTATAAGTATCCTCAGAAGCCATTTCTCCCCATCTCACCCAGCCTTTTATGTGATGAAAATAAAATCACAAATGGCCACAGGCATACATTATGCACCTAGGTCAATGGGAGGAAATCCGTGAACCTAGACAAAACCTACACAGACAGGAAGTAAATGCAGACTACACACACAAGGAATCACAACCAAAAACCCAACCAGAGAACCAAGTGCTGCGAGACAGCAAATCTACTTGCTATACCACTATACCAATAACTAGTTGCTTTAACACACATCCTGCCTAGAGTGCCACAAACTAACAAACAGCTTCTATACACGGCAATTCATTTGACTCTACATACTTAAGATATCAGATTGAAATCAAATAAAGATAATAATTTACCACAACCATTTTTAATACACAAACATACAGATGTGATCAATTATAGCCCCTTGTATGATTGTGACTATATACATCAGATGTTTGACTTCACATTAATAAATAAATACATAAATAACTGATACAGAGGAATGCACTTTGTCAGCTCAGGACCGTCAGAAAACAGTGTAAAACACAATGCAGCTCCTTAACTCACTCAACCTTTTAGCTCAATAATCAGGGAAAATGCTAGGATAAGTACTGGGGGACAAAGGACGAAAATAACTTAGAACAGCATTAGACCACCACACTTGGTATTAGTAAGCTTTTTCTGAAGGTTATTAAGTCAGAAACTCAAGAGTCTGTCATTACTTACTGACTAAAATTCTCAATGATTTGCTAGAAAACCAAACATTTTACAACAGTCCAGAATACAACAAAGTCTGCAACAAATGACAGCTTCTACCCCATCTCCACTACACACACACACAACTTAGTTTTCATACCTCTACTTCATAATTAATGCTTGTAAAATAAAAAAAATACTTTCAAACACACACAGACTCGCTCACATTACTTCCCACACTTTTGTAGTCGTTTGCTTTCAGACTCTGGCTGCCTCAGTCACCTAGTGAAAGGTCTCTTCACTCTTTCATAGTGCAGCCCACTGAGATGCTTGAACACTGAGCAATGTTACTGTCAACTTAGCATCAAAAGGTGCATATATAATTGCCTCATTCAACATGCTAAAGATGTGGACTGCACTTAATGCTGCAAACAGAGTGAGATATTTTTTATAAATTATCTCAAACTACCTTGGAACTTATGTGCAGAATTCTGAGAACCATGGGGAAAAAACAATTAGAATGTAAAGCTATTATTTTTAAATTAAAAATAACAGTCAGCTTTCTCCTTTAAATTACAGTCGGCATTTGTTTTTAATATTTTAGTTGAGGGAGGGGGCTCTAGCCCAGCACTCAATACCATGAGCTGCCACCATCTATAAAACTCTGTCTTCCATACCACCAAACCTTACATTTCACTTCTGGCCACACAACTGCTAGCTGCCAGGTAGATTTCAAAGAGTGCACAATTGCCTGAAACTCCAAAACAAACTCTACTGCTCATTCCTAACTGCAGCACAATTCATATTACAACCAGCCAGGAAAATGCTTATCCCTTTATTCACTAATAAAGTGACAATCATAATCGTCCCCCTGCAATTCCCACACAAAACACCAGACTGCAATCTTCCACTGTAGAAACTGCTATGGCATCTCACATTTCTTCATTATAATATCGAAAAGCCTAGAAATAATCCACCCGCATCTGTGAAGTACTGTAAAATTGTCTCCTTTAAGGCTAGTTTAAGTGATCATCTTATATCACAAGACATTATAAATGTACTTTAACCACCACCACCTCTCTCACATTTGAAATACTCCTCATTTAATTTTGTCACTCCACCATCCTGCACCATTTATATTCCAACTACATTCCAATCTAATATTACCTTTTCTGGGCATATTTTTTAAAATATTAACAATGGGTTTCATATAAACATCAAACTCGCATATAAACATCTCAGTAATTGCATAAAGAAGCAATGGCTTTTCTCCATAACTCACTTTTGGTATAACTGCAATACATAATATCACATGTAACAGGAATGCGCATTACATATTTCCTTAAAGAATATTAAAAACTGACTTCCAAGATGACTCTGCACATTGAGAAACAGCTTGACTCTAGCTCTCCCGGTATAAAAAACGAAACTCAATAGAGAAGTCCAGTAGACTTTTGTGTTTACGCGTAAATTTCAGTAACTGGCTAGTAAGTGTAAGGTCAGGGTGCCAGGAAAAAAGAAATACAGAGCACATGGAAAAAATCAGTTACAAAAAGTGAGGAAGAAACACTGACTGGGGAAAGTTCTCCAGCTGTTTAGGAAAAAGCAATGCAACCTCCAGACATGACTTCCAGTGACCTACAGGAAGATACAAGACAACTGCCTATATACCTGGTCAAAATAAACAAAATACTGATGGAGTACATCAACACAAACAACAAATGCCTGGAAAAATGGAAGAAGCTTTAAACAGATATTTAGATGAGGTGATAAAGTCAGAAAAATCAGAGAATAAAATAAAGAAAAGGCTGGCTGAATATGAGACTGCTCAAGAATACAGGTTTCATAAAATAATAGAATTAGAGGACAGAGCATGTAGGTAAAACCTGACATTTTCAGCTATACCAGAGAAACTGGAAGGAACAGACTACATTGACTTTATGAAAGCCCAAATAAGCAACTGGACTGGTATTCCACAGCAGGAGTCATTAGCTGAAAGGCTACACTGTGTTTATGCTCCAAACCTGGCTATGAGAAAGCAAACTAGACCTTTAAGTAAAGACGCTATTGTACCAGCAGAAGTTCATTCTAACAAAATATTGTAAGTGTGAGACAGCAGAGTGTTTGTGGAAAATGATTACTCATTGTACACCAGGCACAAGGGGAGCAAATTCATTCCACTGCTCAGGGAATGTCGAGACGCAGGTATGAGATTCAAACTGCTGTACCCAAGCTCTCTTCAAGGTTATATTCCGTGGAAAGAGAAAATCATTTTTTGATGAAATACATGCTAAGAAGGAAATACAAACGTTTGTCCAACAAAAACTGAGCTGTGAAACAGGAGGAGATTCTGCATCTTCCTCTTCTGGTATAAAGATCACAGAGAGACTGTACGTGTGAAACCTTTTGGACTGTTTCAACAGAGAATGTTGGACAGAAGGAACGGACCACAAGAGATGACTAGAAGAATCGAGAGTATGTTTGATTTGAAGCAGAGAAAGGATTTGTGAGATGGAGATGAACAGTAATAGTAAACCAGTAACAATGTGGGATTACAATGCAATAGTTATATTTGTGAAATATGACAGACGAAGAAAATCTGGAAATATTGGAGTTTTTCCGAATCTGTTGAACTTGAGGGGGACTTTAAAGTACATGTCCTACTTCATGCCATTAATGTTCAAACAAATGCTTTGCAGTGGGAATGAGAGGGGAGAAAGTTAACTAAGTAAATCCAACATTTTTTCTTAACAGTACTATTTTTGTGGTGCATGGCTTTCTTTGCATGCTATAAAAAGTTCAGTTATTTTTAAGTCTAATGGCGATTGCAAAAAATGTGCTGCTGTTCTTTTTTTTCCCCTTCATTTTTCCCTTCACTCTTTCTTCTTGTTCAGTTTTAAGAAATGTGGGCACTGCAATGTAAAAAAAAAAAAAAAAAAAAAAAAAGCCTGGTTAAAAGATCATGACAAAAGAAAAAGTAATGTGTTTATTCTCATTCTTGCATGGGGGGAATTAATGGATTAAGGACCTTAAATCAATTTAGTAACAAGTTTAACAAAAAGTAAATGAAAATGAATATTGAATATTATGAGGCTTTTTTCTAGTAAAAATGGTATGCTTAATAGCAGTTCTGTATCTGGCCCTCATGTCTCCCTGGAAACAATCTAATAATAAGAAATTGGCTGTCTGGTTCCCATCGAGACAATCTGATAAAGACAAATTGGTTGCAGTCTGCTGGAGAGTGATAGGTTGGGGGGGGGGGGCTGGCTAGGAGATAATGTTCTCTGAAAGCATTCAGGGGGTTCCCCAACTGGGAGATCTATAAAGATAAGACAAAACCAGTTAACACTTAGTAGAAGCACAGGCTGCACCATGTGTCTTAGCATGCATAACCTTTCTTTTAGGTTAAGGCTGTGAATACGGCTGTCGGTTTGGGACGTTTGTTCCTATTAGAAGGGTAAAACTTCAATATTTGAACATGTACATAGTCTTATGTATCAGATTTAAATTAAAATGTATTAAGTGGGCATTGAAGGCTTTTTTTTTTTGGAAGGCTTTCAATAAAACAAAGTTTTTGTAAGATGTGACACAGACTCACATGGATATGACAAGAAATCACCATATAAAAGTTCAACATGCCAAAGAGTGCATCTATGTAACACAAAAGCTGGAACTAGACATTTAACAAAAGAGGTGTTATCCACAAAGGTGGGAATAATAACTTTTTAATAAAATGATGCTTTCTGTAATATCTTTAAATGTCAATGGTCTCATAGATAAATACAAAAAAAAAAAGAATAGTGAACTTTATTAATAAAATGTAAAGTGTAAACAGATATGTTACAGGAGGCACACTTGGAAAGGAATATTTATAGTTGGGACTGGAATTTGATTTGCAAGTAGTGAAGATGTGTCAAGGGGGTCCAGAAGGGAAAGTATAACAAAGGAGGGAAGCGTTTTGAAGAAATTTATTAACATGGAGGACATGAATTCAGTAATAAGAGTTTGCAGTGAATTTTCATATTATTCTCCAAGACATAAACAGTGGACTAGGCTACATAAAAGTTACATTTCACAAGAACAGGTGCATTTAATTGAAGGTCTTGATATGAACTCAGTAACTATTTTAGATCATGTGCCAATAATAACTAAAATAGGAACACAGGGTAATGAAATAAAAATGAGACACTGGCACTTTCTCACCTATCTGTTGAAAAGCGAGGAATTTAAGGAATGGGTAGTGGAGATTATTCAGGAGCTATTTGAGAGGATAGAAATTACTTTTGAAAATATAGCTAGGGAGTGGGATAAAATTACGGTGGAGTTTAAAATAGGGTGGAAATAAAAGAAAACAAGATATGGTTACAAAGTAACAAGAATTATTTAGAGAGACTTATAAAAGTTAAAGTGGGGAATCTCACAGAACAAGAAGAGGATCAACGGCAGAATGGTAAGCAGACAATAGGGTATTACCTTGAAAACATACATGTGTTTAGAAAGACTGCTGTTAAGCAAGTGTTTTTGATAACACTACACTACAAAAACTTTTAGCACAATGACTCGGGCAACAGAAAACAGAAATGGCTGTCGCCACGCTTAGGGAGCCTACATCAAGGAAAGTAACAAAAGATCCTGTAGAAGTATTAGAAATATTTTGGAAATTCTATGAAAGTCTGTATGAAGCAAAGAAATATGGAAATCAAGAAAAGATACAAATGGAAATGATTATCACCTACCCACCTTAACTCCCCGGCACATACCTATGTCCCTTCCCCAAAATTCCACTCTTTTTTTTTTTTTTTTTTTAAATGTAAAAGAAGGGCACCTGTCTGAAAAAAATATCGTCCCATATACAGCTCTCCATTTCACACACGTGTCCATTGGACACACAACTTGGTCCAATTGACTTAAAAACACAATTATGTTGTCCTCATCCCTCTCCCCCAGAGAGAGGGATGAGGACAACACAATTATGTTGTCCTCATCCCTCTCTCTGGGAGTCAGAGTCCAAAGTCATCTACAAATTCTGACGAAATGCACAGTTGTTGCTGTAAGCTATGGTTCTTTTATACACCCATCCTGCACATACCTACCTGCATTGCACAATGTTTTTCACCCTGCTAGCACCCCATTTCACCACTGTTCGCTCTTTCCATTTTCCTTTTCTTTAAAGTGGATATAAAAAGTGTACACACCCCTATTAAAATGCCAGGTTTATGTGATATAAAAAAATGAGACCACAATAAATCATTTCAAAACTTTTCCCACCTTTAATGTGACCTATAACCTGTACAATTCAACTGAAAAATAAATCTGTTAGGGGAAAAAATATAAAAAATAAAAAACGTACAAAAAGCCGATTGCATAAGTGTGCACACTCTTACTTTGGTGAAGCACCTTTTGATTTAATTACAGCATTCGCTCTTCTTGGGTAGGAGTCTATCAGCATGGCACATCTTGACTTGGCAATATTTGCCCACTCTTCCTTGGAAGAGTGCTCCAAATCTGTCAGATTGCAAGGGCATATCTTGTGCACAGCCATCTTCAGGTTACCCCACAGATTTTCTATTGGATTTAGGTCTGGGCTCTGGCTGGGCTATTCAAAAACTAATTTTCTTCTGGTGAAGCCATTCTTTTGTTGATTTGGATGCATGCTTGGGGTCGTTGTCATGTTGAAAGGTGAAATTCCTCTTCATTTTCAGCTTTCTAGTAGATGCCTCAAGGGTTTGGGCCAAAAGTGATTG
The DNA here is from genome assembly GCF_019279795.1 of Protopterus annectens. Taxonomy (NCBI): domain Eukaryota; kingdom Metazoa; phylum Chordata; order Ceratodontiformes; family Protopteridae; genus Protopterus; species Protopterus annectens. Next base: position 882,521,505 of record NC_056744.1, on the reverse strand, counting down.
GTATTTGGAACTGTTGATAATTCCCTCCACCTTGACTAAAGCCCTGTCCCAGCAGAAGAAAAGCAACCCCAAAGTATGATACTGCCACCACCATGCTTCACCGTGGGGATAGTGTTCTTTTGGTGATGAGAAGTGTTGTTTTTGCACCAAATGTACCTTTTGGAATTGTGGTCAAAAATGTCAACCTTGGTCTCATCAGACCATAACATATTTCCCCACATGCTTTTGGGAGACAATGTATTGTTTTGCAAATTTTAGCTGGGCCTGGATGTTTTTCTGTGTAAGAAAAAGGCTTCCTTCTTGCAACCCAACCCCATAGTTCAGACATATGAAGAATACGGGAGATTGTCACATGTAGTACACAACCAGTACTTGCCAGAAATTCCTGCAGCTCTTTCAGTGTTGCTGTAGGTCTCTTGGCAGCCTCCCTAACCAGTTTTCATCTTTTTATCAATTTTGGTGGGACGTCAGCTCTTTGCAATGTCACTGTTGTTCCATATTTTCTCCATTTTTTGATGACTGTCTTCACTGTGTTCCATGGCATATCCAATGCTGTGGAATTTTTTTGTACCCTTCTCCTGACTGATGCCTTTCAACAATGGCATCCCTTTGATGTTTTGAAAGCTCTCTGGGAATCATGGCTTTTGCTGTAGCAGGCAACTGAGTAAATGTCAGGAAAATCCGCCTAGGACAGCTGAGCTTTATTTGGGGTTAATCAGAGTCTCTAACTGATGGCAGGTGTGTATTCAGAAAACTGAATGTTGTAATTAAATCAAAAGGTGCTTCAACAAAGTATTAGTTTAAGGGTGTGCACACTTATGCAACCAGCTTATTGTAGGTTTATTACTTTTTATATTTTCCCCCCAACGGATTTGTTTGTTTTTCAATTGAATTGTACAGGTTATAGGTCACATTAAAGGTGGGAAAAGTTTTGAAATGATTTAATGTGGTCTCATTTTTTTCTATCACAAAAACCTGGTATTTTAACAGGGGTGTGTACACTTTTTATATCCACTGAATATATTTTTAGCACGATGCTTCGCTTAGCCTTAGCTAAATGAAGCTAGATTGATAAATGTGTTTTAAATTACAATAAACACATACAAAATAAACACCTATTTCGTATTTCAAACCAAAGAGCATCACACCTGTAGACCACTGTATTAACCTGCCATGCCACAAAGCTGTTAATTAAAACAGGTGGTTTAAGCAAAACATAGTAATTGCAAGTTACACTCAAACATGTTTAAGCAGAGCTGCGCATCATGCTGCTCAAACTTGCTTAAAGGGTAATGGAAAAATTGGCGGTGTACGTTGGAGATTGGTGTCAAGAATCTCAACAGAAACACTCAGATCTGCTCCAAGTTGCAGTACAATGGCACTAAATATACAGACCCAACTGATATTGCCAACATCCTAGCAGATGGGTTCAGTGCTAACTTTACCCCCCTCTCACCCCCTAAAGGGCCCATCTCCATACCGGAATAATGCAAAGTTCCTGTAATCACAGCTGCACAGGTAAAAACTACACTCTCCAAAGCCAATGACACAACATCTATGGGACCTGACAACATCCGAGGCTGCGTTCTACATGAACTACAGAATGAACTGGCACCCCACATAAGTACCATGTTTAATCATAGCCCCACCTCAGACTTTGTGCCCACTGAATGGCACACAGCAATAGTTATCCCACACCACAAAGGGGGAGCCACCACGGACCCCAGGAACTACTGCCTCATTAGCCTGACAAGCCTATCTGCAAGGCTATGGAACGTATCATCATGGAACTTATAAACAATGACATTGGTACTCTCCAAACTCTGGACCCACCCGGTTCAAGTTTGTAAAAGGCAGATCATGTCTCCTAAACCTAACAGACTTCTTTGAAGACGTCACCAAAGCTATAGATGAGGGTAAAGTGGTTCACACAGCCTATCTAGATCTCGCCAAGGCTTTCAACACCATCCCCCACTCTGGAATTATAGATAAACTCACTAAACTAGGTATAAATCCCTATGTTACAAGACGGGTTGCCAACTGGCTCACTGACAGAACCCACACTGTGAAAGTAGCAGACTCCAAATCCGACTTCAAACCAGTGACAAGTGGAGTACCACAGGGTTCAGTCCTGGGTCCTCTCCTGTTTGGTATCTACTTCTCAGAAGTACAGACTAACACAGAAAGTCTTTGGCTAATGAAGTTCGCAGACGACTGCAAACTAGGAGCCATAATCAAAACTCCTAACGATGTGGACATCCTATAAAAGGGCCTCACCATTGTCATCCCTTTTGGCAATAACTCTGTATCCATGAACTACCACACAGGAGGCAGTATTCTACTTAACACCGAAAGTGTGAGAAGAGACCTTGGGACACAGGTTGACAGTAGTCTCTCCTTTGATAATAACATCACCACAGTAGTCAGGAAATCCTTCTACGTGGCATACCTCATCACAAAAAATTTCTCATCCAGGAAAAAAGAGGTCATTGGTCCCCTCTACTCGTCACTCATTAGATCCATTAAAGAGTACAACGCCCCTTTTGGTATGTACCTCACAAGACATCTACTACAACTAGAAAGGCCGCAGAAATACCTCACAAAGAGGATTACCGGCCTCAAACAGATGTCCTACGCAGACCGTCTCAAAAAACTCCAGCTTTACTCCGTCGCATATTGCCTACTCAGAGGTGATCTCTGCCTAAGATATAAAGCTATGTCAAACCCAGAGCTGCTGGAAATGCTCCACTTAAAGAAATCCCAATCCCTCCGAGCTACACGTTCTAGGGACCTAAACCTTGTCACCACAATAAACAGAACATGCTGGAGGGATAGATTCCTGTCCCAGAGACTTCCCATACTCTGGAACAAACTATATCAAACAAAGCTCCTCATTAGCAATCTTCAAGAAAAATCTTGATGACTGGATGGGAGATAAGAAATTCACCCTCAGGATCACTTCTGTGGCTCTGCTCGACAGGGGCACAGAAAAACAATTTTCTTGGGTTGTGAAAGCCAGGGTACCTTTTTGTCTAGGCTTTTATAGGCCCTAGAGCCAATAGCCTAGTACCTACCTATGAATCTATATGGTTACACTGGATATAGACTTCTTGTTTACATGCACTCTCAATGATGCTGGTATTCATATGGCAAAAAGATACATATTAGAACAGATTTGTCTTACAGATATTACTGTAAACCTTGTGTGTGATATACTGAAAATTGTTCTTTAAAATAATGTCTTTTTATTTCAGGAAAATTACTATAAACAGGTATTGCCATCGGGACACCAGTGGCAAATTTAGTTATGAACTCTTGGGAACTGGAAACAACTTTATCGGTTTATAACAATATATATATATATATTTTTTTTACAAAAGATTCTTTGATAATCTTTTTCTTATGTGGGAAGGCTCTATGTGATTTGCATGATTTCATTACATATCTCCATACTACTACTACCTTTTTAAAGTTTAAAAAGAATATACAATGCATAATAGACTTTAGATGTCGCCTTAAAGAAGGATGCTAAAATTGAGCTGCATGCTACCCTTTACAGAAAGTAAAGAAGTGTACATATTTAGCACAGGACAGCATGCAGCTTAATTTCATGCTTGATAAAGCATTATCAGAAACCAAATGTCTAGAGCCAGTTGATTAAACACACAGAAAAATTGTCTAATACAACAGTTTTATAAGACACTAAAAACAGGTTGTGTTACAAAGAACAAATTAAAAGTAAAGAGCAGAAGACTACGATAATGGCACTTTAAAATGAGACAGTTGTAAATTTTGTAAATATATATAGACAAAGTACATTTGTATCACCCAGTTAGTAATAAGTTGCTCTATATACATGCATATGAAAACTGTTAACACCAAAAATGTAATATATATGGGCAAGATGCACTAAGTGTCCCTCCTATTACATAGGAAAAATGAATCAAAGGTTAAAGATGTGTTTAAACAAATTCACTACACCAGCATATACGGAATACAGACAATACTCAAGACTTTAAGTTTTTAATTTTGGAACATATTCCCCTATTTCTCAGAGGGGGTGACATCTATAATCTGACAGAAAGACATGAAAATAAATGGATTTTACATTTTAGGTCTTTTTATTCACCTGGCTTGAATGAAATTTTTACTTTGAAACCAGAATTAAAGTATCTTCACAACCGTGTTAAATAATTTTTACTTGTTTATAATATATGGTTATGTTTGTTTAATATAGATAAAGTTTTGGATTAGACAGTTAAGGCACTACTGATATATTTATAGTGGTCTGTAGTTTTGGACATTATCTGTTTTACAAGCCTGAAGAAACAGTTTAACTGTGAAAGTGTACAAGTTACGAATAAACAGTTTATATTCTCCTCATGGTTCTGGTTACTTCTATTTGATCATCAGTGTCTAATTATGCTGGCTGCCAAAAAAGCAATTACTAGAAAATGGAAATCAAAATATAAACCAACTAGACTAGAAGTAGTGAATATATTAACAGATAAAAAAGAGCTATGTACTTACCATAACTTGGCATCTGTGTTATCATATGTCATTCATCAGCATAGGGTCTAGGGTATGATATCGGATCCGAGCAGGCAATATACAACAGATGGATTCAAGTCTCTAGCTTCTCCCTCTCCCATAATGCCCTGCTGCCCTGTAACCCCAAGATTGAGTATGCTAACATATTCCTAAAGGTTACTCCTTGAAAAACTAGAAGGAAAAAGTCTGGGACTCAAGGAAAAACACTCCAACTTTCTTCGAGATCCAACAAGGTAGGGGGATGGTGGGAGGGAAATCTGATGAATAATGACACAGGATAACACAGATGCCAACTTATGGTAAGTACATAACTCTTTATCTGATGTTATCCATGTCATTAATCACCACCATAGGGTCAGAGTTGCCAGCTACCACTTACCCTGGGAGGCCTCAAAGAAGGACATGCCGAAGCACTGTAAAGCCAAAGGAAGCCCTTCTGCTAGAAATCAAATCCAGCCTGAAATGGGATAAAAGGTGCGAGGATTAGTCCAAGTGGCAGCAGCACAAATGTCATCAATAGAAAGTTGGCCAAAAAGGCTGAGAAAGTAGCCATGGACCGCGTAGAATGAGCCCTGACTTTTCCTGGAACCTCAAGATGTCTATTGTCGTAGACTATGGAGATGCAGCTACAGATCCATTCAGAAATAGTGACCTTAAAAACCAGGAGGCCACATCTGTTCAAAGAAAAAGCCACAAAGAGCTGTTCTGACTTGCAAAATCCTTTGGTCCTAAGTAGGGAGAACCGTAATTGTCTGTGTACGCCCAAAGTATGCAGAATATACTTACCTTTGCTGGAATAATTAGAAAATAATACTGGTAGCTGAATACTTTGGTTTAGATTAGATTCAGAAGCAACCTTGGACAAGAAAGAGGGATTCATCCTGAGAGAAACTCTGTCTTTGTAAAAAAAAAAAAAAAAAAAAAAAAAAAAAAATCATGTAAGGAGGTGCAATAGAAAGAGCCTGCAGTTCAGAAACACTCCTAGCAGAAGTTATAGCAACCAGGAAGGCCATTTTCCAAGACAAGAACTTGAGATCGCAGGAACTAGCAGGCTCAAAAGGACTCCTGAGTCAGAGATTGCAAAACTAATGTAAGGTCTCGAGGAGGCAAAGGATCCTTGATCGGTGGTCTAAGCAGGAAGACTCCCTTCATGAACACTTTGCAAAGCCTAGATGAAAAGGTAGCCTCACTGTCTTAATCCAGCAAGAGATAGTTTGTTTGGAGACTGCCTTGCCCAGGGCCCTGGGATGGAAGGACCTAAAGAGTAGATTAGACCTTTCTAATGGTCTTAGTTTTGTCCAAAAAGAACCTTAGCTGCTAGTAGACATCAAGGGAGTGCAGTATTCTCTCACTGTTATTTTTAGGAAATGGAAAGAAGGTGGGTAAAGTAGATAGACTGATTTAGGGACAGTTCATTGACCACTTTGGGCATGGAGAGGTTGGTGCGCAGGGTCACCCTATCTTTGTGGAAGATAGTGTAGGGAGGGGATGCCATGAGCGCCTGTAACTCTGAGACTCTTCTGGCCGAGAGGAGGGCTACCAGTAAGATGGTTTTCCATGTGCACATCTGCAGGGATGCAGACCTAGCTGGCTGACTCAAAAGGAGCAAGTGTAAGTTTTTCTAGGACGTAGTTTAGGTCTCAAGGAGGTGGGATAGGCTTCCTTGGTGGCCTAATGTGCAAGACCCCTTTTAAAAACAGCTTAACATCCAACATGAAAAGTAGAGGAGGGTCCAAGGGTAAGCAGGCAGAGATGGCAGACAGGTGTACTTTCGCTGAAGAGTATGAAAGGTCTGATTTTATGAGCTCACACAGGTTAAGACTAGAGAAACATCCACTTGAAAGCAGTCCCTAATGTCTTTGGAGACACCATTTAAAGAACCTTTCCCATTTGGAAATGTAGGATCTCCTTGTTTTGGGTTTCCTGGCCTCCTGCAGGATAGATAGCATGTCCTCAGTGTAGCGGTGCCTGAAGGGGACTAAATGTTTATCACTCAGAGGGTTAGGGAAAGCATCTCCAGGTGTGGATGAATGAGAGTTCCCTTCTGTTGTGTGAGCAGATCCACCTTGTGGGGCAACTTGTGGTGATTGCCCTTGGCAAGGGATAGAAGAAAGGGGAACCAATGCTGCCTTGGTCAATAGGGAGTCACCAACAAGATTTTTGGCATGTCCCTCCTGATTTTAGTACATTTCCCCTGGTGATAATATCCCCATACTCGAGGACATCCTCTCATGGCTGTCAAGCAACATTAGTAATGAAACTATTATACTTGGAGACACAAATATCAATTGGACCTCCATTAAATCTCCCACAAACCCCCTAAACATTAACCTCTATAATTTTTCTCAACTTATTAACTCCACAACCAGACCCTCCAAAAATTCCTCCAGTGGTAACACCCTAGAATGGATCTTAGTTTCTCATCCCCATTACTTCTCTGACAGTGGTACCCTTCCTGACTTGCTCAGTGATCACCTCCCCATCTTCACTTACCATCTTCCTTCCTCCCTTCAACTATCCCATAACAATATTTCCACTCATAATCTAAAGAACTTTAATCCTACTAACTTATCTAATTCCCTAAAAATCAATAGACTAGAGCTCTTTGAAAACCCTGCCCCTGAATCAGCTGTTACCTACTTCAACACAACTTTCTTAAATCTCTTAGACAGTTGTGCACCCATGAAATCTAAAAGAATAAAAAACAAAACTGCACCTTGGCTTACTAAAAATACTCTAGCTACCATGCGCCTTAGAGATAAAGCCCGGGTGCACTACCACAAAAATAAGACTCCACCCACCCTTAACAAATACAAAACCCTTCGCAATAAAGTTAAAAAACTTATTACAATCGACCGGCAAAACCATTTCTCTACTCTTCAACAAAGCAATATAACTACCCCACAAAATTTTTGGAAAGGTATCTCTACTCTCCTTAATCCAGGCAAGAAAGATACACCCAGCCCAGACCCTAATGCATCAGCCATAGACCTAGCCACCCAATTCAATTCATTTTTTATCAACTCAATAGCCAAACTAACCTCATCTTTCTCTAATAATACAACAGCCACCACATCTGCTCATCCTCCCATGCTATCCCCTTCAGCCCCTTCCTCTCAATCCCTACCTTTCTCTTTAAAACCCATACCTATATCTACCATAAAAAAACTTCTTCAGAAACTAAAACCACGCTCCACTGCCCCCGATAATATTCCCTCTTACTTTCTCAGCATAGCAGCCGAAGCTACTGCCTTCCCTATCAGTATTCTCATTAATCGCAGTATTCAAGAAGGCTGTGTACCCCAACTTTGGAAAAAAGCTTTTATCATACCCTTGCACAAAGGTGGCAATAATAATAATATAACAAACTTCCATCCTATTGCCATCCTATCACCCATCTCTAAACTCCCAGAAAAATGTGTTCATCTCCAACTCCTTCCATATCTTATAGATAGCAACTTACTAACTCCCACACAACATGGATTTAGACCAAATCATAGCACCATGACTGCCCTTCTTTCATTTCTTGAAACCATGAACAAAGCCTTGGACTCAGGACATACAATGTCTACTCTCATTCTCGACCGCTCTAAAGCTTTCAATACCATCTCTCACAGCCTTCGCCTTGCAAAACTTTCCAACCTAAACCTGTCACTCTCCTCTCTCACTTGGTTCACTAGCTACCTCTTCAATAGACAACAATCAGTTAAATGGAAAAATGCCACTTCCTCATTCCTAAATACCCCACTGGTGTTCCCCAGGGATCCATACTAGGTCATCTTCTCTTTAATATTTTCATAAATGATTTCCACCACTCAATCCCCAATACAAAACTTATCCAATACGCTGATGACTCAACTATTATCTGTACTGCCACCTCCATCCCTGCACTCCTGAAACTGACCCTAGATGCTTTTACAACCACTGAAACATGGATGTTAGACAACCACCTAGCCCTCAATGCCTCAGAAACTAAACTAATGGTATTTACCCCCTCGGAAACCCTCACATTAGACAGAAATAGATTCTCCATCACCAGTCAGGACAATACATCTCTCAAGCTGGTATCTGAGGCTAAACTATTAGGTGTCCACATTGATGATCAGCTTAAATTTAATTCCCACTTGCAGATTAAAATAAAAAAAAAAACACCAGAAACTAGGCATGCTCTACCGCCATAAATCACTTCCTAACCGCCCCTACTAAGCTCACTCTCTCTACCACATTTCTCATCCCTTCTCTTCTCTATGGTGCCCCACTCTTATCCAATTTACAATCTTCTCTTAAGGCAAAACTCTCCTCCTGCTAGAACAAAATTGCCAGATTTTCTACTGGCTACAAGTCATCTTCACATCACTGTGTATCCCTTCAAAAACTTCAGTGGTTAGAACTCCCTAACCATCTCTACTATATCCTGCTTTCTCATGCACACAAACTTATTTTCAACTCCTCTCTCTGTCCCTCCCTTTCCTCAACCTTTAAAATACACCCCCCAGAAAGACTCTTAAGATCTAGCAACCATAACCTAATTGAAGTATATAAACCCAAACGTCCCCCTGGTAAACATCTCTTGTCCTTTGCACTTGCTCGTCTATGGAACTCCCTTCCACCATCCATCTGTAACACCACAAATCCCTCTGCCTTTAAAAAATCATTACACTCACATCTAACATCTCAATGGGAATGCTCCTGCTTCCACCCTACATAATTCCATTTCCTCTAATTCACTCTCTGGCCTAGTTGACATGACTTCTTTTGGTAACTACTGCAGCATGATGTTTTTTCTTTTAACTTCATATCCAAAATTATCTTATATTGAATTGATTTTATTTAGTATTACTACCCACTGAGACCTATAATTGTCATTATAAGTATGTCTACCTGTCGTGATCTATAATTTTTATTATAACTCTTCAATTCAAATGTAAATGTAAATGTGTGTAACTTTGTATTTTTTGGAGCTTTTCTCCCCAGGACTCCATTGAAAACGGGTTCTTCTTGGCCCAGTGGACTATCCTGGTAAACCAACTACAAACAAACAAATAAATAAATACATTTTCAGAAGGACATTCTGAAATGAGAGGGAAGGGATACAGAAACAGTTCCTTCCATGAGATGTGAAGGCATCCACTCTCCAATCTAGTGAGGAGGGATCCTTGGTACAAAAGGTTTTCAACTGTCTGTTCTAGGGGGTGGCAAATAAATCTATTTGTGGTGTGCACCATTGGTGGACAATGTCTAGAAATACTTCTCTGTGCAACATCCACTCGTGATGCAGAGAGAAAGATCTGCCGAGGGCATCCACTTGGTGGTTGTCCTGGGATGGGATATAGACTGCCTGTAGAGATATGCTGTTCTGAGAGGCTAATTCCCAAACTTGCTTTGCTAACCTGCAGAGTACCCCCACCCCCCACCCCCCGCTTGCTGACGTACCACATAACAGTGGTGTTTATCTGTGAAGATTGTTAGGGGGCCTGGTTGCAAGAGAGGGAGAAGGGCTGCAGGGCTATCTAAACTGCAGTCACCTCCCTTATGTTGATGTGTTTTTTTCAGAAGGGGTGGTTGCCAGAGGGCTTGCACTTTTCAGTCCATTCATGGTAGCTCCCCAGCCAAGATCTGAAGCATCTATGTACATGTGTTGAGCTGCTGTGGTGTGCTGTGTTGAAGGGGTAGGCCTGGTTTCAGTTGTATCTGTTAAATCCACCACTTCAATTCTGTTTATAAGCAAGACAGGAAGGGTATATGAAGTCTAGAGGGTGCCTGTGTTGAGACCACACATTCTTTAGATAACACTAACTTTCTCATGTGCATCCTGGCTAGCGGCAGCATAGGTATTGTGGCTGCCATGAGGCCCAGTAAGCACATGAAATGCCTGACTGAAAAGTGGTTGACCTGGAGGAGGTCCTGGAAGTGGTTGATCAGGGAAATTACCCTGTCCTGAGGAAGGAAAGGCTTCATCATGTCTGTCCATCTCATGCAGCCCAGGATGGTTTTGTCCTGTAATGGGAAGAGGAATGATTTGGTGAGGTTAAGTGTGAAACCCAACCGCTAGAGCAGAGACATGAAGAACAACAGATGTTTTTGAGGATGTCTTCCCCTTCTGCAAGGATGAGAATGTCATCCTGGTAGGGATAGATTTGAATGCCCTTGGTTCTCCAATATTCTATGGCAGGAACTAGGCACTTGGTGCACTGGATAAACCAAGGGGCAAGGCAGTAAATTCAAAGTGTGAACAGGGTCCAGCAAAATGTAGGTAGTCCTGCGGTTTGGATGTATGGGAATATGGAGGTAAGCCTCCTTCAAGTCCAAAGTGGCCATAAAAGCCTTGGGTGGCAATAGTGAAAGCAGGTTTTGGAGGGACAGCATTCTGAAGGTGGGGACTTTCAGGAAGAGATTTAAGAAGGATAAATCCAGCATTGGCCTCCAAGGGCTGTTCTTTTTTGGTACCAGGAATAACCTGGAGTAGAAACCTTTTTCCTTCTTGACCTGGTGGAACCGGTTCTATGGTTCCCTGTGCAAGATCACCCTGGATAATGTGAGGGATGAGGTGAAGCTGTTTTTTTGGTGGGAAGGGAATGCCCTGAGATCTGAGTTTTTCCTCCCAAGATAAAAAATATCCTTTTTCCAATACTGCCGGAACCCAAAGGTCTGAGGTAACTTCTTTCCAGAAGGGCAGACACAAAGGTAGGATGAGAGGTGGAGATGATCTAGGCAGTCACGCATTGTTATTATTTCTGTCCTGAAAGGGGTGTCTGTTTGGGCTTAGAAGTGGAAGTCCTGGAAGAGGATTACCTCCTTGTCCCTTTCCTATGTCTGGAAGATGAAGGACTGGTAGTGGGGGCTCTAGTGACATAGGTAGTTTTGCAGGGTAATTCCTGTAACATTTTGGTATTGGGGAGACAAGCAGGTGTTTGATACCTTGGATTTCCTTGCTCTTCTCCTGTAGGTTCTTAAACAGTTCTGCAGACAGTTTCCCAAACAGAAGGTTATGGTCTAGTGGAGCATCCAGAATTTTGGATTTAAAGTCTTAAGGCAGTGGCTGGAGCCTAAGCCATGAATATCTGCGAAGCATAGATGCAGCAGATCTAGCAGAGGCCTCTGCTGCATCATAACTGCATCTAATCGACTGCCTAGCAACTTGAGATGCCAGGGACAGTTTAGATGCTATTTCAGTCTTATTAGGAGAATCAGGCAAGGAAGACAGTAGGGTTGTAACTTGGGATACCAACTCTAGGGCATATTTTACCATATGGGTTTGGTAATTAATAGCCCTAAAAGTTAGGGTGGAAGTGGTGCATATCTTCTTGCCCAGCCTGTCCATAACCTTGCTATCCTTGTCCAAAGGTAAGAGTGACGAGGAAGGAATAAGTCTAGACTGTGTGTGTGGGGCTACGGCTACCACTGTGGGGTCTGCCAAGGGGGCCTTCAGTAGAAATTTGTGGTCGTCAAAGACTATGTAGAAACAATCAGGTCTGTTGGAAGCATTGATGCAAATTCATCTAAGTATGCAGGAATCACCAGTGGGATGGTTGATGGAGAGGGTGTTTCAACTTGCAGAAGCTCAACATACCTTTGAATCCCTCATTTTTGTTATAGTCTCACCAAATGTAATGTCCTCTGGAGGGAAGTCTCCCTCTATGTAATCCTCATCGGGGGAGTAGTACTCCAAGGGGAATGATATTTGGGATGAGTATGTGACAGACTCATCAAAGGAAGAGGATAAAGCTTCTGCTTCTTCTTCTTGAGTAAAGGAGGGACAGAAATAGCTGAGGCAGGTCTTTGACTAAGTACAGGTATAGTGGGAGCAAAAGAGGCTGAGGGCCATGAAGGCCTGCATCAGGGATTGAGTGAAGGACTGCCAGTCTGGTTGTGCCTCTGAAGAAGTAGACAAATGTTTTGTCCTTTTTTTTTTTTCTTTTTAAGGGAGTTGCTTTAGGAGAAGCTGTGGGCCTAGCTTCAGGGGTGTGCCCCAAATGTGCAAGGATCAGAGTCCTGGGTCAAAGACATTCACCCGGTAGACCCTGGTTCCCTCTCGACTCTGGTAGTAACAGACATCAGAATATCCTCCACGGACGTGCCAGCCGGTACATCGTAAGCGGCTCCTCGAAGGGAGATGGTTAAGTCAACGGGCTCTAGCGGATGTCCCTCAACCCCTATATCGGTGGTTGGCAGGCCATCCAGTGATGGAGGTGTAGAGGTGGAAGGCCTTGAAACTTTGGCTTTTTTTCTTGGCAGTTCCACCTGGGAGGCCGACACTGGATCCATTCTTAATGCTAGCTTTTTTAATCTCTGATTCTCCAAATACAAATTAAGAGCCAGATGGCTTTTGAGCATTTTGGGGACTAAAGACTGGCAGATGGCACAGGAGGTATGATTGTGTTCCCATCCTGGACAGAATACACAACTGCAGCAGAAAAGTTCTGAGGTCTGTACCTGCAGACGTCACATTTAAGGCCCCTGGTTTATGGCCCTACGTGTGATGTCCCACGCACTAGCTGCAACCAGGCTTAAGATTTGTATAGGAGCCGACGTTCGGGTTGCTTGAGGCAGAGGATCCCACAGTAAGAATACTACAACATGCGAATAGGAGGACATCATGCCGATACAGCTTGAGAAAAATGCTGATATGGATAACTCCTGAAAGAGGCATTCAGTTGTGTGTAACGAGCTTCAATATAAACAGATAAGGACCCAGGTGCAAGAATGAGCAAACATCCTAGACTGTTACATAATTCACCTTGAAACAGAACATAAAGGAGCTTATTAACAGACTGCACGACTTCAAGTGAGGGGGATATCGAAAGACTGCTTTCATACAGAAACATTCTCAAACAGGAACAGACAGACTGTATGACATAAGAAAATACCAAAGTAATGACTCAGAGTTCCCAAAAGACTGCTTTCATAAGAATGTACATGTGAGATCTGTTCTGATTTCTTTTGAGATCTGCTTAATGGAGAACATCTTTCATGCTGCATAAGATGCAAATCTGAAGACATTAAAGCTGTAAACGATTCAGTTTTGTACGTGTCACCTGTTATATAGACAAGTTATCCTAGTAGTTCTGCGCAAGGAAAGATAATATGCTGCTGAAAAGATTATAGTCTGCAAAGTTTATGTGCACTAACCAGACTGTTTTTTTACAAGGCACTAAATCAGCAGCTAATCAGACTTTGGTTCCAACATGCAAAAGCTGCTTTGTATTTATTTCTACTAAACACTAACACAGAAGTTGCATTCAGCAGTATCAGTAAGTATGACAAGACTGCCACCATTCATTTTAAATAATTTTTCAGGGGGAGGCAGGGAAGGGACACCCTGCTTCAACTGCCTCTAATCTAGAGACAGACTTTGTTTCCACAACACAGGGCCAGTCAACACCATGTTGCAGCAGACTGATGAGATGGTGGGCAGCATACCTGCACCCAATGACACATCTTTAGTGTAAATACTGGAGATGCACTTATCAGTGCCTCATTGTTTACTAAAGCAGAGCAAGAAATGGAAGCTCAAAGCAGCTAGTCAATGACAAGGCAACATCAAAGAACACTAGATTGGCATTCCTGAAACAATTACTTTTACGAGAGCTTGGCCACAGTCTATCCATTAATTCTGGGTCCCTCTGATGGCTCACTGTGAAAGAGCTGGAGTTATCCATTGGACATGCCTAAAAAAAAAAAAAAAAAAAAAAACTCCCCCAATGAGGGTAATCAAAAGGAACTTCTTCAAATGTCAGTGGCTGGCGGGATTGACCTGTTAGCAGTAATGTTGTAGTTATGATCGTTTACATCAAACTCCTCAATAGTGGGATACAGACAGTGGCAGTGAAGGTCTTGTCTCACTCTCAGGCAATTATATGGACAAAAAAAAGATTTATTTTTGGTAATCATACATAGAAACTTTTCACCAATGTGATTCAAAATCATAATCAGAACAGCATGTGCATTAGAAAAGAAACAGTGGTTATGAGGGCTAAGAGAGCTGTTACAGTCAATATGTGATGTGACAGTATGTAATGGCATCAGATGCCTGCACACCAGATTACAGAAGCTTCTAAGGAAAAAAGTGCCAAACTGTAACAAAAAGAGCATAAACTCAGTCACTGATGTACCAAGAAGCATCCTGAAGTAACACCCAAATTGTCCTGAATAGCAAACAAGCTGATCTCCAGACTGCCACACCTCTGGAAGCTCTAAAGAAGGCACAGCTCTGTGTGGGAAACCGCCAAAAAGGAAAAAAATCTGAATGTTCTCCTAACTGAAGTGGAAGGCATCTGTGAAGTCTAGGACAAAGGAGCCATAACCCAACAGTGATCTTGCCATTGGGTGGTCTGGAGTAGGAAAGAGCATGAATACAAAGGACAAAGCTGATAGTATGGGATATCAGGGGAAACAGCTTAAGATGAGCTGGGGGGGAGGGTCAAAGATGAGCTGGGAACATACTGAGTGGTAAACAAGCTATTGGAATAGATCAGGGATGCAGTGCTCAGGACTCTGAAAATGGGTCTGAAAAACAGCAAAGCACAACCAATGTGGTTACACAGGAAGGTAAAGTTAGAGAGTAGGATAAAAGACAGTGATACAGGAAGTGGAAGAGAGGACATGGGAAGGTGAAGAAGGTATACGAGATGGAGGCGAACTGAAAGACGACAAAAGATGTGAACAAAGTAAAGGTACAAACTGAAATAAAGTTTGCAAAAAGGGTCAAAAAGGCTTCTTTAATTATACATTACAAACAAGGAAAGGATGAAATGACCAGCCAGGTTCAGCAAAGACAGGAAGGAGATCACAGAAATCTGGGTAAAATCATAAATGCTAAGTGAATACTTTCCTTCGGTCTTTATAATAGAATGCAAGAAGAAGGTGCTACAGTGGAAAGCAGGTAAAACAGTGGAGACAGCAGCGATAAGACAATGGGACAGAAAAAATGGATGATGACAGAGAAAGTGCTTCTCTGAGGAAGGATAAACGAAAAAACAAGATATGCTGTCTTCCAGGGACTTCAGGAATATGTTCAAAGCAAAGGATATCCCGTTTTTCATTACGATCTGATGAAGATTATTTCGAAAGCGCTTATCGTCTGTGAGCAAAGGTACTTTTATTTTCTTCTTTCTTTTAAATAGAAGTTATTAAATTTATTTTAAAATGGATATTTGACATTTTTGTGGATAGGCTTCCCAGCTACATTTTCTCAGCCACTGGATACTCAGTGTTAGCCTTGGTGATTCATCTGTCGCAGTTTGTGCTTATGTTCAACATGTTGGATCACCTCCTAACAAAGGTCTTCAATAGAACACTGGCCATTGCAGACGTGCCTGGAGAAGGAAGAAAATCCAGAAAGCTAAAGGCCTTCTTCTATCAAGAGCAGAAACAGCAGGGTAAGAAAGACTACTAGTACAGAGGTATACTTGGAATTCATTAAGGCCTATTACTTGGTTCCACACACACTGTCCGATGCTAAGAAATCTAAAGCTAGCAAGATAGGATCAAGACGAACAAATGGAACTGCTGCATGGCTGAGTGAAATAAGAAAGTAACTACTGCAGCTCCACAGAGTTCGTTCCTGGATCTAGTAATCTTTACTGTGTTAACTTCAGACATAACTGATGGTAAATTAGAGCAACATACCTCAACAATAACGACAAAGAGATACATGCATCAGTGCAGGACAGGATGACACCACAGAATGATTTGGAAAGGCTGATAAAAATGGGCAGAAAGGTGGTGACTGAGGCATAGTACAGACAAGTGCGGCAGATCACATCAACTCTGGTCTCAAGTGCAAGTTAAGTGGGGTAGATCTGATGGCAACAAAGCATGAAAGTGATTAAGGGGAGTAAACTCACCTGGACTTGACAGCAAGCACAGAGTGAGAGAGCAGTGGCAGCAGTCACCACAGCACGGGGGTGTATCCTCAAGAGAATGGACTCGTGAAGAAAAAAGACAATGGCCCCGTTTCACCTGACCCCGATTAGGATTCACCTTGAGTACTGTAATGTATGGCCTTTTTTAGAAAGCTCTCTAAGCAATACAAATCCTGTGGATGAGCTTGTAGCCACCATGATGCATTATTTCTGACTGCTTTCTACAAGCAATGTGTATCATACATACATCTGAAGAGGGAACACACATTACACTGCTAGTCAATTTAAATTCACCTTAGCTCTGCACTAAGCATGCCAGTGACTCTATACAAAAAAGATAATTTCTTCATACTCAAAATGTATTTTAATAGGAATTCTTGAGATGCCTGAAGAGACTGCATGTCTCTCCTCCTTTCACAGTGTCATGAAGTTAATCAAAGTTATTATTTTGGTGATTAAAAAAGACATGGAAAGCAAGAGATGGTAACAGACAGTATGAAAGGGCCAACATTAAAATAACAGACATAAAAAGCAAACTTTAGCTGAAACCGTGAATGTGGAAGAGGAAATATGTGATGATGACAACCAAGATGAAGGCTGGCCATTGCAGCAGTGTTCCATAGATGATGATAAATTATTTGAATGAAGACTAAAGAAAGGAAAAACTGGCAAGAAGTAAAGTGTAGATAGATGTATATTAATGAATTGTTGGAAGAAGATGGATAGAGACTAAAAGTAATAGAAACTGATGCAGAGTTTTCAAGTGACAAATAGCTTGTCAAAATGCTGATTAAGCAGCAGGTAGCAGAAGAATTAAACAAAATAAACAACTTTAGTGGTAAAGTTGAGCATGAGCAGCAAAACCTGGTTGCAATGTATTTAAAGGTCTGCAGGAAAACTATCAGGATGACTACACACTATAAAGCAAAAAGGGACTACATTTTATTGAACTTTGTGAAAAGTAAGATGGTGCAATACCACAGATTTTGCAAAATCATTAGAACCTGAGAAGGTGACCAAATTGCTATTGTCTGTATCAGAGCAGATTTATGGTATGCACAAAGGGTTATTTTGCTGAAACATATGGCAACATACAAGAAGGAACAGGTATGATGGTAGTTATGGCAACCAGGAAGAAAATGTATGCCTGTTGGTTGAATGGTGCTTGTGTATCATTTTACTGGTGCAACTTTTCAACAAAGGCTGCAATTTATGGATGCTGTAAGACAGTGCAGGACAAACAGAATAAAATTTAGTCTAACCTTCCCAGCTGTAGAGGCATTTTTTTTCAGTGAAAGGAGTGATGACATTTATAAACACATGAAATAATGGCCAAGTTGTACACCAATCATTCCAGGAAGTAATGGATGCTGAATACAAGGGACCAATACATTCAGACAACTCTATCAGCTTGGTGGCGGTATCACCCATTTCTGAAATATAGACAGGAATGCACTGTGGCATCTGTCAGTCTGATTAGTTTGTAGAATTTGGAAAAAAAATAATGGGAAAGGAAAACTGAACAATCAGGCTGCCAGCATTTGGTCTATCAAATGTGGTCTACCCATGGGAGAACACACACACACACACACACACACACACACACACACACACACACACACACACACACACACACACACACACACACACTCACACACACACACACACACACACACACACACACACTCACACACACACACTCACACACACACACTCACACACACACACTCACACACACTCACACACACACACACACACACTCACACTCACACACACACTCACACACACACTCACACACACACTCACACACACACTCACACACACACACACACACACATAACCCTGCCCTTCACAACCTTTAAAATCTCAATGACTCATTTTTTCTTCAACCTCTAACCCTGCAATAGAATACAACTCTGCAGCCATTCTGCACATTTCTTTAACAAAAGCAGAGAAAACTTTCCAAAAAAAGGTGGGAGGACAGATCCCAGAAATAAAAGACTAAGGATCCATCAGAAGTATGATAAGGTAAATGCACTTGTATACAGACAGAATTTAACATTATGAGCTCAGATTCCCAAACTAAACTTTGTGGACGACCACCACCTACACTAAGTCAATGAATCTGTTCAATATGTATCTAAAATATCCAAAGCATGAACTGAAGAAAAAAACTATGAAAGAATATTTACAAATGAAATTGCATAACTACATATAACAGTTAGATGTGTCACCAAAAATGACTGCCCTGAAATATTCATAAATAAAATTTCACACAGCTAAAACGTTAAACCCTGCAAAACAATTTAGTTAAAATTAGAATTGACTTTTTAAACATCATTTTCAGCACCTGCCCACAACTCTGCCAAAAGTCAAGATTCTGAACTCAGATTTTAACTTTTGCGGAGTGCCACCATCAGAGAACTATGACACTTAACTGTAACACTGAATTTGTGCAACTCTGATCTAAAACAATTTATGAAAATGATTAACAAATGAAATGTACACATGGAAATGCAGAATGCCTCAACAATTTGAAAAAAAGGCCTCTAAAATGACTACATTTAGAACAAAATTATGCACAGCTGTTATAACCTTGTAAATTAATCCGCTAAAATGCATGCTGACAAATTTTGAAGGAAAAAAAAAAAAAGAGAAGTTATGTACTTACCAAAACATTCCATCGGTGGTGTTCATTTTCATTCTTCAACTGATGGGTTTAGATCCAAGCCCTTGGATCTGATTCGGCCACTGGAAAAGCTATTGGCAACCATGAACTCTCAAGCTTCTCCCTTAACCAGAATGCACCAACCCCCATTACCTCAGACCTTGTCTGCAGACTATAGCAGAAGAATAAACCTTACTCTTATGTAAAAACGAAACTTAAGGAATATATAGCAGAAAAGGTAAAAGAAAGCTATGTCTGGAGCTATACAATGCGAGGAGTAGATCCCAAAAACTCACTCTATCCACACGCTCTTCCAGAAAAATTAAGTTTGGGGGTCAGTGGGTGGAGAGTTGAGGAAGAATGAAAACGCAACATAGATGGAACATTATGGTAAGTGCATAACTTTTTTATCTGATGGTGTTAATTTTTATTGTCATCAGCTGATGGGACAGAGTCCCCAACTACCTAAATCTCAGTGTGGCCACAAGGAAGGATATTCCTATGCACCATTGATCAAAATTATGCCCTACCTCTGGAAACTAAGAAAAGTTTGTAATGAGAGATGAATGTGTGAGGGGAAGCCCAAGCTGCTGCAGCACAAATGTCACCCATGGAGGTTCTTGAATGAAAGGCTGAGGAAGCTGAAATTGATCTTGTTAAGTCAGCACGCAGGTGTTTAGGTAAAGGCAATTTCAACTTATTGTAAATAAAGGAAATACAATTAGTAAAGCCATTTGGTTAGGGAAACTCAAGACACAGGCTTGCCCAATTTCCCTTCAGCAAAGGAAACAAATAACTGATCTGAAATTCTGAAGTCTGTTGTTCTGTGTTGACAGAAATGTAATTGCCTATGAACATCTAGCAAATGCAGCAAATATTCGCCTTTGTATAATTTGGGAAGAAAACTGGCAGATTAATAGATTGGTTAATGTTGAACTCTGGCACTACTTTGAGCAAAAAAGATGCATTAGTTTGCAATGTAACTCTATCCTTATAAAAAATTAGTTATGGAGGCTTTAGCAACAAGACTTGAATCTCTGAAATTCATCTAGCAGAAGTAATGGCAACCAAAAACAAAGTTTTCCGACAAAGAAATTTGAGAGAGCAATTATGTGCAGGTTCAAAGGGAGGAAAGACCAGAGCTTGCAGTACCAGAGTTAAGTCCCATGGTGGAGTAAGATCTTTAATGGGGGGTCTTAACAGAAGTGTTCTTCATAGAAAGATATTGCAAAGTTTATGGGAAGTAAGTGCAGAGCCATCAAACAAATGTGGAAACTGGAAATCCCTGCTAATTGAACCTTTACTGTTGAACTGGCCCCTTAATTAAAAGGGAACATCAAGAACTCCAGGATAGTATGAATCAGTGCAGAAAAGGAGTACACATTATTTTGAAGTGCCCAGTGAACAAATCTTTTCCACTTGCTAGTATAAAATTTTCTTGTAGAGGGTTTAAGGAAGATAAATGTCAGCAAACAGGGGATGACAGCATAGGTTGTCTGGCTATTACTGGAAATGTAGAAACCAAGTTGCTAGCTTGAGACTTGGGAGGTCCGGATGTATCCTGCCTATCGGGTGAGACAACAGATCTGGAGCTGGGTCCAGGATCTACAGTCGATGAATCAAATGAGGATGCAGAAAGGGGAACCAAATCTGTTATGGCCAAAAGGGTGCAATGAGGATGATTTTGCTCTTCAACCTGGCAGCTCTGTGCAGAAACTTTGGGATCAAAGGAATTGGGAAATATGCATAAAGGACACTGGGGGACCAATCATGAAGAACAGCATCCCTTGGTGGTTTCCCTTGTGGGGGGATTAGGGCAAAGTTGCTGCTGCATTTGTTCAGGGGGATGGAATAGCCTCACTGGAAAAAAATAATTTCCGCTACTGTCTGACTGAGGGACCATTCAATGTAGCAGAATGTACCTGCTCAGCTTGTCCTCTAGCACATTTGACTTCCCCAGAAAGCATGTTGCTATCAGAAACTGGTTGGAAGACATTGCCCACTGCCGTACCCTGAGCACTTCACGACATAGGAGATATAATCTGACTCCTTATTTGTTGATGTACCAAACCACTGGCATGTTGTCTGTTAGTATCGCAATCTTTCCTGAAAGGTTTTCAATGCTAAAAGCACTGCTCTCAATTCTAGAACACCGATATGCAAATTTGCCTCTTCGGCAGACCACTTGCCTTAGACTACCTTCCCTGGGTAATGCACCCCCCACCCTATCTGGGACGCATCTGTAGTCACTATGGCCTTGGGCTAAGAGGGGATGAATAAACAGCCTTGTAAAATCTGATCTCACTGAATGCACCACATCAGATCCCTTTAGCATATGTTGGTGATTCGTATCAGGGCCAATAGGGGAAGATGAAGAATTGTCCATTGGGAGGCTAGCATCCACTGAAGAATTCTCATGTGAAATCTGGCTAAAGGCACTAATGTTATTGCTGCCACCATTGATCCATGAGCCTGAAAGACCAAGCGGGCTGAAACTCTGGTACTGAAAACCATCTTTTTCACTTGTGCTCTTATTGTCTCAAATCTGGAGAGAAGTGAGGCTATATTTTCTGTCAAGTAGTGCCATTAGGAACTCTAGAGTTAGACTCTGCTCTAGTTGAGATTTTTTGTAATTTATATTTATTCCTAGTAGAGTACAATTTTGTATCACCTTTTCTCTTGCTATGATGAGCTGATGCCTGGTCAGGGTGGATATGAGCCAGTCGTCCAGGTATGGAGAATCCCTGCAGTCAGAAGTGAGCTACTACTACTGCCATGCATTTGGTGAAGAACACCCTGGGGGCTGTGGTGAGACCAAAGGACAAAACTCTGAACTGATAATGACTGGCCCCCAGACAGAAGCGTAAGAACCTTCTGGACCACCTGTTCATTTTTATGTGATAGTACGCATCTTGAAGGTCTATCGAGCACATCCAACCTTCCTTCTCCAAAAACGGAAAAATGAACTGAACCATGACCATCTGGAACTTGATCTTTTGAACGGATTTGTTTAGGATGCCGAGATCCAGGTCTCCAGTCCCCTGTTTTCTTTGGCACTAAGAAGAACCTTGAGTAGGTTCCAGATTCCATCTGGTCTGGGGGGGGGACGTGCTGGATGACTCTTGTCTAGCAGCTTTTGTATTTCAGTTGCTGCTTGTTCCCTCTGACTGGATGGAACATCGGGGAATTTTTTTGAATTGGTAGGACCAAGGGAAAATGGTATTATATAACCTCTTGAAATATTCCTCTGCACCCAAGTATCTAAATTCATTTCTAGCCAGGCTCCCTGGTGCAGGGATAAGCGACCAATGCTCAAAGAGTTTGCCAAAAATGAATCTCTGGACCCTTGATTCTGCAAGCCACCTCTGCTGCAACAGTGGTGTCTACTAATAGAGTTCCAGCCTGGGGGAACCTCCTCTACGTGCATCCTGGAAAGAACCTGGAGACTTTTTGAACCACATTTTACCACCACCTGGATGATTCCCCAAAAAGGATCTTTGAGGGGTGGAGAAACATATGCCAATGGCAGAAAGGGTTTTCCAATCCTTCTTACGTCTGGGCAATGTATGTTTTACCTTGGGGCCAAAAGTGACATGTCGTCAAAGAGAGCACTGATGAACGAAGACTTAATGGGCTCCATAAAATCACACAACATGCATCCAGGTGGGTCTCCGAATGGAAACACCTGAATCTGCTGCCCTTGAGGTTCCTTCTGCTACATTAAAAGTGAGCCTCATGGAAGAGTGGAAAATGGACTGGAAGGCAGCCAACTGAGAAGAGACTGATGTCTTCACCTCTTCAGCAACAGTTCCTGAGAGGGTGTCTGACAGTTCCTTGATCAGGTCTCTCTGTAGTCTTATGAAATGTGCCAAGTAGTCCAGAGACCTTATGATGAAGGTCGCTTAAGCATACACATGCTTCCTGAATTTGTCCATTGCTGGTGACTCTTTGCAGGGGGGATGAACAGAGGAACTTTCTTCCCCCCAGTTCCCTCTTACTGACTTGCACCACGACCATGGTATCCACCGGTACACATATAGACCAAAACTGTCTAAACTCTAGAGGAGTCATAATTTTGCCAGGCTTCCTAGAAATGGGCTCAGTGGTGTCAGGATCCTTCCATGTCCTCCTCAAGACCACATCGATGAACTCATTGTTGGGTGGGACCACCCAGGAAGGAGATGGGCCAATACCAAAAGCCTCTAGGAGTGCAGATTCTTCCAACAAAGGGTTGCTGGGTTTCCAGCCACCTCTCTGTTTCAGGATCTCAAGGATGTCTCTGAACGAGAAATCATCAGGAAGTGACCATAGGAACCCTTCACCCTCATCAAAATCTGTACTTTCGGTTACAGATTTAGGGGAATCTGCATGCTTCCTCTTGCATATTCTCTTCTTAGGGACTTCCTCAGTGAGATACTCCAGGGAGATATCAGAAAAGGCGTGTATACCCTGATGGGAAGCCTGGGGTTTTGGTATAGACTGTCCGTGTAGACAGGATAGTTGAGACTCAAGATGCAGAGGTGGAATAAAAGTAGACTTAGGATCCGAGGGTGTAGGCACTGCCTAAGCCAGAGGTACAGACAGAGCTCTCTCCAAAACCCTAAAGGCAGACTGTCCTGGAGATGGAGAGGAACCTGGATCCAAGAGAGCAAGCCTCTGACCTCTAGTCCCCCCTGTTCAGAGGACAGCCATCCAGAAGCTGAAGTCAAAACAAAACTGACCATCGCCGAGGCTCCAAGATGCAGAGATAGCTCCAAAACCCTTGGAGTTGACTGCAGCACCTCAGATCCAGTGGGGTAGTATGGGTCTGAGAGCTCTCCTGATCTGACTGGACTGAAGAGCTCAAAGCAAGTCTTGAATCTGAGGATACAAAGATTCTCTGATATGAAGCAGATGGGTCTAGATGACTCAGATCAGAGGGTTCTGAAACCTCAACAGGAGTCAAAGGAGGAACTGGTAGTTGAGGTGTTGCGGATGTACAGGCCTCAAGATCCAATGGGATAGGAGCCGAGAAATGAGTGGGCTGGCTCTTCAATGAGACTATCTCTCACTAGCCTCCCTACATGCTCTTCAGTCAGACTTCTAGAAGAGCAGGTGGACAGAGCAGATGGAGATTTAAGTCACTCCAAAAATGAGGAAGGTACTCTTGAGGGAACTGGATCCAATGATGGGAATACCTTGTTCTAGGCAAAGTTGACTTTAGTGTCTGATGCGAAGTTTTCGCATCCAACGAATCTTTGCTTTTACAGAGACTTTGGATCCAAAGAATTCAATGGATCCAAGAGCAGCTTTTTAGACATTGTCAGACTGGAGGAAATGGATGGATCCAAGAGTTTTGGTTTCTTCTTCAAAGGATTTGATAAAACCACAGGACCCAAACAAGTCCTTTTTACTGATGTGTCTGAGAACCTGGAGGATGTAGAACAGGTGCTCAGAGAAGCTTAAGAAATTTTCTTTGGTTTCTCTTTAGAAGCTCCAGAGATGGCTTTGTCAAAGGAAGAAGGCAAAAGACCCTTTAAAATAAGCTTATTTCTATGATCTACCAAAACTCTAGGGTTGAAAGTGAGGCAGATCGCACAATTTTCCTGGAGGTGGAGAGGACCTAAGCAGAAAACACACAAGTGTGTGAGAGTCAGAAAGCGGTATCTTCTGACCACAATTTCCACATTTTTTAAAGCCTGCCATGCTTTTCTCCATAACACACAATCAGAAAATACCACAACAAATGAGCAAGAGACAAAATAACAGTGAGAATACAATTACAACATATACATATATATATATATATATATATATATATATATATATATATATATATATATATATATATATACATACACACACACACAAGAAAAGATTAGAGATGAAAAAGTTATTTATTTTTAAACATACAGAAAGAATTTGAAACACTATCTATAAAGGTAGTAACTACGCAAAAGTATTAAAGGGAAAGGGGGGAGAGAGATACTAACAATAGTATCACCAGTACACAGGTAAAAATTAAAGGGGTGATAAATTTAGAGTAAAATTGTGGAAAAATCACTTAATTATTTAGTAGCTCGACAGACAACAGAAAACAATGTCTTTCACCTGGAGGCGACAAATGAGGTCTAAGGTAATGGGGGGTTGTGCATTCTGGGTAAGGGAGAAGCTTGAGAGTTCAAGGCTGCCACAATCTTTTACAGCAGCCAAGTCGGATCCGAGGGCTCAGCTCCAAACCCATCAATTGAGAACAGAATGAAAATTGACAACATTAGATACATTTTTAAGAAGTGCTCACAACTCTAAAAACACTTGGCATTTTGAGCTCAAATTTCTAACACACCATGTACATACCCCCACCATTCAGATGACCCATGAAAATGAATTTAAATCCAATTCAAAGTGAAATTTATCAAAATGATTGAGATGAAATTTAGAAAAAGGACTTTTCAACAACACATGACAGAAACGTTCTCAGAATACTGTCATGAAAATTTCATACCAAAATTCCACAAAGTACAAATGTTTAAATGTTTTATATATATATATATATATATATATATATATATATATATATATATATATATATATATATATATATATATATAAAAAATGTGTTTCAGATGCCAAGAAGTCTTGCACGCCAGTAATCCTTAATGCAATTTTATTATTAAGATAGGTTAGCGTTTTCGCTTCTTTATTTGGAAAAGCTTCATCAGAGTAATCAAAATGTTCAGAAAGGCGCCAAAACTGAACATTTAAATACATACACGTAAGACACTGGATATTACATCACTTCCTGGAAACGTGAAATATATAAAATGTGATAAAAATGTAACTATGTATTTATAAAATAAATATATACAATAAGTTACAATAAAAACTTAAGATAGTCTTAAACACGCAAATTCCTCTATGACTAAAAGTATATTTATGTATACAATGTTAAACACTGGAAATGGCAGAAATAGTATATAAAATCATATAAAATCGCAATCCATTTCTAAAACTAGAAATGAAATAGGAACATTTAATTAAACCCTTTTTGTCTGGTAAACAAAAAAGTGTTAATAAAACCTTACCATATAAAAATGTATATATATATATATATATATATATATATATATATATATAATGTATTATTTAAATACAAACAAAACAGAAAATCACTTGAAAATTAAAAACTCATTTTTTAGAACACTCAAATTGTGTTAAACTGGGAAAATATATGTGTATATGACCAATTACAATTTTCATACAAATGGTATCTGAAATGTTTAATAAGACAAAAAATTAATGCCTAAGGTAGGCTTTTTAGTACTGGAGCAATATTACAACTCTCATTTAACCCCGGGGAATTGAAGGCATCTAGCCTGAGTTGCCATTCACAGTTGGAATGGCAACTCAGGCTAGATGCCTTCAATTCCCCGGGGTTAAATGAGAGTTGTAATATTGCTCCAGTACTAAAATACAAAGCCTACCTTAGGCGTTAATTAATTTTTTGTCTTATTAAACATTTCAGATACCATTTGTATGAAAATTGTAATTGGTCATATACACATATATTTTCCCAGTTTAACACAATTTGAGTGTTCTAAAAAATGAGTTTTTAATTTTCAAGTGATTTTCTGTTTTGCTTGTATTTAAATAATACATTATATATATATACATTTTTATATGGTAAGGTTTTATTAACACTTTTTTGTTTACCAGACAAAAAGGGTTTAATTAAATGTTTCTATTTCATTTCTAGTTTTAGAAATGGATTGCGATTTTGTATGATTTTATATACTATTTCTGCTATTTCCAGTGTTTAACATTGTATACATAAATATACTTTTAGTCATAGAGGAATTTGCGTGTTTAAGACTATCTTAAGTTTTTATTGTAACTTATTGTATATATTTATTTTATAAATACATAGTTACATTTTATCACATTTTAAATATTTCACGTTTCCAGGAAGTGATGTAATATCCAGTGTCTTACGTGTATGTATTTAAATGTTCAGCAAGTTTTGGCGCCTTTCTGAACATTTTGATTACTCTGATGAAGCTTTTCTAAATAGAGAAGCGAAAGCGCTAACCTATCTTACTAATAAAATTGCGTTAAGGATTACTGGTGTACAAGACTTCTTGGCATCTGAAACACGTTTTATATATATATATATATATATATATATATATATATATATATATATATATATATATATATATATATACATATATATATTTATTTAATAGACGCACTGAAACAGTCTATATAAAAAAATATTAATTAAGCGCTTTCATCCAATATGAAATTAGGACTTTATCAGAATTAAGCCAGTTGTAGTAAAACCAACACATTTAAATCGAAACAGTAACATGACTAAGTCATGTGACATTCTAAATACAAATCAATTTGGTAAGACACAAGTATATTACACTGAAAATATAAAAAATGACAAAAAAGAAAACTATGAAGAAATTGTATCATGAAAATAAAATCATATGCTGTCAAATTTAATTTTCAAACCAGGATTAATAGACATGCTTACATTTACTCCCAGTTTATTTGTTAGCATTAAGTTGAAATTGCCAAATTAATTCATGATGCAATAAAACGTTTGACAAAGTCCCAGCCTCTCTCTTCAGGCAGTTTTTCCCACTATAAAAAACAAAACTTAATGAAATTAGGACACACAACACTATGTCTTGGTAAAACGTTGTTAGGGTACTTGCTTTTAACAATGTAACAATGCTGACAAATATGTTTTCTTAAAGTGTTAACCATTTTACCTGTGTAAAAAGCTGAAGAAAAACAACAGGCAGCATAAATTATACCCTTTGTGACAGTCAAAATGTCCTTTTGCTAAAATCAGGACACTGTCATCTGTTTGGAGATCCTGATTGTTAAACATGAGTACATGATGTATCTGCATTGTGATCAACAGTGACACTTATACACACCCACTAGTCTGTTTTTTTACTTTCTGTACACCCAGTTACTGTCAAATGTCTTTTTCAGATTAAAATCACCCTTACATATAAAGTTTGGTCTATCCTCCACTTTTGAAACTAGCCTATCACTGGTTTTAGAAATATCCCAGTGTTTTGTGAGTAATGTCCTTTATGGGAATGTTGTCTGTGTGGTTGTCCCATTTTTTTTTATTGGGTTAATTTTATTTACGGATTATGCAGTAACCAAGTTTTTAGGATATATTTAGTTTGACCCTTGGAGTGAGATTTTGGATTATTATTTGAAGTTCAAAAGTCATAACCCCACACTATAATCAAACAGTTAAATGGATGAGGGAACTTCTTCATGCTAAAATATTCCACAATATCTATAACTATCATGCATGTACAACATATAAATTCAAATTGCATATGTATTTTGTAACTGCAGTAACAAGCTTGAAATGTGCATGATAGAAATACTTTCACACATTCAGGGCTAGTAAACCCATGGGGGTACAGTAATGTCTGTATCATGCATGGTCCCTTATAACTTAACACATATATACTTACTTATTTATTGACATTTGATTACTGGGAAATGTCCAATTGGGTAGGAGACCATTTTCGGTGGAGGCCCGGTGAGAAAAGCTCCAAAGTATTACAAAATATTTTAAGAATGGTAATTTTACAATCTCTTTAAAAATAATACAAAAACATTTAGAATTTAAGTACATCAAATTAGACATAATATGAAAACAATGGTTAAGAATAGATGCAAGTTATAGGGCGATTTAATATTAAGAGAAATTTTAGACAGTTTATATAGATATTAACGATAACAGTATAATACAAACAAGAGCAAGGCAGGCTTAAGGTATATTTAGAGAAAGCCAGGGAAGAAAAACTGATAGAAGTAAGGGAGTGAGTTCAGAAGGGAGAAGTAAGGAGATGTAAGGTATGAACAGGTACTCGTTCACATTTAAGGATATAGATTATGCTGGTGTTGAGCAATAACACAGCTAGCTTTTGGCTAGGAAGTCTTTCAGAATGCATTTGAAGAATGGGAGGATAGTTCTGACCTGATGGTTACAGGAAAGAAGTTCCAGTCTTTAGCAACATGGTAGATATATAGACAATGCCCAGAAGATTTAACTGGTTTGTGGACTGACAGGAGTCTTTGGTCACTGGATTGTAATGACTGACTGGGAACATAGTTCTGTAGAATGTTATTAAGTGCTGAACAAGCAGATGGATGTTGAATAATTTTATACATGTAAGAAGCTGCGTATATGTAAGCTGATAGGTCATCCACTAGCACCCCTAATAATTTATGAGAAGTGACTTCAATTGCTGTATTATCAAGATAGAGGACTTTCAGTTTTGTTTTTTCATGGGAGATGGAGTTGGGGGAAAAAGTAGTAGGTTTTATTTTAGGGTTGTGAGTTACAAAGCCATGTTTCAGTTGCTGTTAAAGCTTTGAGTAATTTTTTGGAGGTATGCCATGTTGTCTGATGTGCAAATGAGTATGGAGTCATCTGCGTACTGTATTAGGGAGGCCTGCTGAGTGGATGTGTAGAGGATGTTGGTGAGAATGTTAGCATACCAAGGAGAGTTTTGTGGTACACCAGTGGTGACTGGGTGGTATGGAGACAGGGTGGAATGCCATTTTACTGACTGATACTTATTGAGTAGGTAGCTTCTAAAACATAGAAGGGTGGGTTGAGAGACACCTAACGAGGACATATAAAGTAGAAGTTTGCTGTGACAAATATGTCAAAAGCTTTAAACAAATTTAGAAATAAGGTGAATAGCTTGTCATCTCTAGCTTTGCTGACAGTATCTATATATGTTACAAGTGCAGTGTTAGTACTATGGGAAAGATGGAAGCCATGTTGTGTAGGGTACAGCAATTTTTCCTGCAGAAGATAGTGTAGCAGTTGTTTTTGACTCCATTATTTTAAGTATTTTGGAGAGGGAGGATAAGATTATTATAGGTGCAACAATGTAATATCTGTTGAATTTCCTCCTTTGTGCAGAAGGATAACGTGTGACTTTTTCCAGAGAGAGGGAATGTAGGATTCCTGGACTGACCTATTTATAAAGATTGAGACAGGATAGGAAATGCTATTGTCTGTTATTTTAAGGTACTTGCCTTGGAAGGTCATCAGCTGAAGTAGAGCATGTTTGAGTTTAAGAGCAGTTCAATGCAGGATGTTGATGCGGTGAAACATTGTTGTTAGGCAGGGTTAGGATAAGATGTTGGGGAATCCTTGGTTAGAGATGCTATGCTATCTATGAAATAAGAGTTGAACTGCATTGGGATTTTGAGTGGTGAGTTACTAGGAGAGGGGTTACGGCTGAACTTTTGGCCAGGATGCAAGACTTCTTTAATAGCTCTCCAGAATTTTTTAAGGTTTACTATTATTTTGAAAGCTATTATAATATATTTTTTGTTGTTATAGTATAGTTTTGTGTCTTCATTTATTTGCTTTTTTATGTTTGGAATGTATTCTGAAGTTTTCATGATAAAAGATGTATAGCTTCTACGAATTTGAAGAAATGTGTCCACTCTCTTCCATGGTTGAAGAGGTTATTCAATACCACGACAACCAAGTAGACATACGTTCTTCTGTAATGCTGTAATTATGTATGAGATGTGCATGGCATGATTAGAAATATTTGTTCCATCAACGTTAACATTCCAGGATGACGCATTATGTTTCTTGCTCTTAGCACCTTACTATTCCCAGATGTGATACTTGCATTTCATTTATTTATGTATTTATTTACTGACTCACATTTGATTACCAGGAAAAGTCATACTGGGTATGAGCACAAAGTCCACAGCAGGAAGATCAACAGGACCCAAGATGTACCAAAATGTTTTATTTAAATCCAACGTAGTCAGTCCGAAACACAACTCTAATATAAAATTGTATCAAGCGCTTTCACCCGGGCTCTCCCAGGCTTTCTCAAGATGAACCACAAAAGACTCACTATCGTATTATATAACACCATTAATTACATAATTAAAACATTGACACCATATCAATTATTCAATTAAAAAGTTTTTTTTTTTTTTAAAGCTACATAACATAAATGTGTTAGCAGTACTTTTAATATTTAAACCTTAAAACTCTATTTGTCGTTGACACAACTATAACTTGCAGGTACATTACGTGCCTTCATTAGGCAGAATGTACTGTGCAGAAAATCCAACTAAACATCTATGGAAAAATACAAACTTATAAATATGAGGTTATTCAAAATCAATTTTTCCATCAAATTGGGCTCAATACATTATCCATTATCAGAGATACCTGGACGACATATGCATTTTGTGGAGAGGGGACCTTGATGAATTTGACAGTTTCATGCAATATATAGGTTTCACTACAGATTTTCCCAAATTTACATATGTAATACATCCACAACACTTGCACTATCTAGATGCAAACCTGGAGAAAAATATGACCTTGAATTGTTTCCAAACAAGTATTTTCATAAAGGCTACCTATTCCAATATGTTCCTACATTTTGATAGTGGCCACCGGCTATTTCAAAAGAAGGGCATTATAAAAGGGCAACTAATTAGGGCCTCTAGAATTTGTAGTAATGATGATTTATTTCAAAAAGAGATGGAGTTTCTTAGAGGTCTATTTATTGAGAAAGGCTACCCTGCCAATTTATTTGATACTTTGGCTGCAGAAGTTCAATCTAAAAGAATGCATCAGTTCTTTCCATTGTTAGGTAAAACATCGGATCTAAAAATGGAAGTTGAACAATATTTGAACAGTAGAAAAGGTAATGCCTTCCTGTATACTTATAATAATGATAGTGTTGAAATAGAAAAAACAATTTCTAGGTATTCGCCTATTTTATCCATGAACGATGACATTAATAAAATTATCCCACAAATACCACAATTTGTGAGAAAAAGGAACAGCAATCTTAAAGATTTATTTGAGAAAGATCTTGTAGCTAATATTCGCCACCCATTTTAAATTAATTTTGCTATGCCCTTTTTCGAGGTTAGTATACTGTGCCTCTAACAGTGACACAGAAGTGATACCCGGGGTAAACCTACGATCTCCCATCCACTCATCAAGATTCCTCTTGAAGAGAGTCAATAAGGGACTCTGCCTAACCTGGACTGGGATTTTATTCCAGAGTGAAGGGAGCCTCTGGGTTATGAATCTGTCCCTCCAGCATGTCCTACTTATTTCAGAGCTGAGGTTCAAGTCTCTCAAGCACGTAGCTCGATGGGATTTGGATTTTCTGAGGTGCAGCATGTCCGTTAATTCCGGGTTGGACATGGCTTTATACGTCAGGCACAGATCGCCTTTGAGCAGGCGGTATGCCACTGAGTAGAGCTGGAGTTTCTTTAACCGGGCAGCATATGGCATCTGTTTGAGCCCTTTGATCCTCTTGGAGAGGTACTTTTGGGGTCTTTCCAGTTGCTTCAGGTGTTTGGTAAGGTACATCCCAAAAGGGGCATTGTACTCAATTATGGGCCTGATGAGGGATGAGTAAAGAGGCACGATGACCTCCCCTGATCTAGATGTGAATCCCTTCATGATTAGGTGGGCTATATAAAATGTTTTTCTAACCACTTTGGCCACGTGGTTGTCAAATGAGAGATTGCTATCAACTTGGGTCCCCAGGTCCCTAATTACTTCTTCTGTACTTAATGGATTACCACCTATGTGGTAATTGTGAGCACTGTTTTTGCCAAAGGGATGACTATACACTTTTTGGCGTTTAGCTTGAGGCCATGTCTCTGGCACCAGTTGTCTGTTTCTATGAGGCCCTTTTGGAGGATGCTTGTGTTGGCTGGAGAGTCTATTATGGCGCCCAGTTTGCAGTCATCTGCGAACTTGGTCAGTCACAGTCCTTCCGTGTTGGCCTGTACCTCCGAGAAATATATACCGAACAAGAGAGGTCCCAGGACTGAGCCTTGTGGGACGCCACTTGTAACTGGTTTGGAGTCTGACGTGGCTCCAGCAATTCTAACCAAGTGGGTTCTGTCCTTGAGCCAGTTTGCAACCCATCTAGTGACATAGGGGTTTATATTTAAGCTGGTGAGCTCATCTATAATGCCCGAGTGGGGTATTGTATCGAAGGCATTTGCGAGGTCCAGGTAGGCTGTGTGGACCACCTTCCCTTCGTCAATGGCCTTGGTGACTGTTTCAAAGAAGTCGACCAGGTTTAAGAGGCAGGATCTGCCCTTAAAGCCGAACTGGGTAGGATCCAATGTCTGCAGGTCCTCAATATCTTTAGTTATGAGGTCCATGATGATCCTTTCCGTAGCTTTGCAGACCAAGCTAGTCGGCTTATGGGGCGATAGTTTCCAGGGTCCGTTGAGGCACCACCTTTGTGGAGAGGGACCACTGTTGCTGTACGCCACTCTTTGGGTACATATCCTGTAGTAAGGCTGAGATTGAACAGTAGTTTTATATTTGGGTTTAGCTCTTCTTGGAGTTCATGTAGGACGCAGCCCGGGAGACTGTCTGGTCCCATTGATGCTGTGTTTTTTTGCTTTGGAGAGGGCGGCTCTTACCTGAGCATCTGAGATGTCAGGGGGACAGCACTCTGCTGGGATAGATATTTGCCCTTTTGGTGGGGGGGGGTTTGCACTGAACCTGTCAGCTAGGATGTTGGCAATGTCTGTGGGTTCGGTGTATTTTTTCATTTTTGACCAATTCTGAGCATATCTGGAAATTACCACCCAGGTTCCTAACATAACTAAAGAAAGCCTTGTGATTATCTTTAGTGTCCTGTGCAATTTTTCTCTCGAAGCTGGCCTTAGACGATTTTATGAGTGCCCATAGTTTTTTGCAAATACTGATCAGAGATGCCTCCCCTTTTTGGGATTTTGCTCCATCATGTAGTAGCTTCCTCCTTCTATTGTATAGTTTGTTTATGGCTGGGGTCCACCAGACAGGACGTCTGCCTTTGGAGGATTGGGTCTTGGTTTTATTTGGGATTGCATGATCCATGCATTCCTAAAGGTGTTCATAGAATGCATTTATAAAGGATTCTGCGTTCTGGGCTGTATTTTCCACAGGCCCGGGGGCTTTGAAGGATTCCACCTCGGTTTTGAGGAGTGTGAAATTTGCTTTAGAGAAGTTTTTCACTGCTGTTTTCTGGGCAGGGGGTGGGGTCGGGACGTGAATATCCAGTTGGATTAATTTATGGTCTGATCTTACCAGTGAGGGATACACTTCTGGTCTGGAGCATAGAGTCCCCATGTTGGTGATGATCAGGTCCAGTATGTTTTCCCCTCTTGTGGGAGTGGTAACAAGATGTTCCATAGCATTTGAGTTTATGAATTCTAGGAACCTTTGGGCTAGGGTGTTGGAGCTAGAGTAATGCTCCCAGTCTATGTTTGGGCAGTTGAAGTCGCCCAATATAATGGTGTTTGGAGAGACCTTCATATTTTCCAGTGCTCTCAGGAAGGCTGAGTGGGGTTCCTGGGTTTGGGAGGGTGGTCTGTAGCAGGCTATAAACTGGAAGGCAGTTTTACCCACTGTTAGTTGCACATGGATAGTCTCTGATGCTTCGTGCTGTGCCACCAACCTGGAGGAGTGGGCATCTTTGATGACTATTGATACTCCCCCTCCTTTTGTAGTTCGGTCCATGTTTTGGGGCCGAAAAGCATGGTATGAGGTATAACCTGGTAGTGCTGGGGTGCTCTCGGGAGCCCTGAACCAGGGTCTGTAGCTCTGAAACTCTTCTTGCTGAAGTAATTGCTAGTAGCAGAGCTGTCTTCCATGTTAAAACTTTATATCAGCGGTAGCGGCTGGTTCAAATGGAGGCAGGGTGAGCTTTTCCAACATATAATTGAGGTCCCATGCAGGTAATGGTGATCTTCTAGGAGGCCTTAGGTTTTTGGCTCCTCTAAGACACTGCTTTAGTAAAGGATGAGAAAAGATTGGTGGCTCTGTATTGTAATGAGCCGAAATGGCAGAGGCATGGATTTTGATTGATGAAAAAGATAGGCCTTTGTCAAGCATCTCAGTTAAGTATTGTGATATCTGAGGAATATGTGGTTCTGCTGTATCAGTTCCTTGTGCTTGATTCCAAGCTTAGACTTTCTTCCATTTGTCAACATAAGATTTTCTAATACTAGGCCTTCTGGCTTCCAAAATGACATCCATCACAGCTTTGGTTGGGAGGGTGGCCTAATGGTTAAGGTGTTTGGTTGGGAGGGTGGCCTAATGGTTAAGGTGTTTGCTTGGATAGGCTTAAAATGGCTCGCAAGAGTAGTTAGCTTAGTACTAACCTATGAACCTTTAC
This sequence comes from Protopterus annectens, assembly GCF_019279795.1. NCBI lineage: Eukaryota > Metazoa > Chordata > Ceratodontiformes > Protopteridae > Protopterus > Protopterus annectens. The sequence continues at coordinate 882,486,199 of NC_056744.1, read as the reverse complement.
TGAGAGGTGTCGTTCGTATGATTACATGATTAACCATGCTGCCAGGTTCAGAGTCTGTAGTTGATTGTGCAGGATCTGATTGTTTTGCTAGGACAGCAGTTGTGGTCTTTGAGGCAAGGTCCAAGCTGGGTACTGAGACAAGTTCCTTAGGATTGGGTACCAGTATTGGCAGGGCCAGTCCAGGACAATTAATATCTTTGGCTTCTCTTGTCTGACTTTTAGGAGGACCTTGGGTATAAGAGGCAGAGAAGGAAAGGTGTAAACTGACAGGTTTTTCCAACTGAAGTATAGGGTGCCCACTTTCCATGCTTGTCTGTGATAAGTCCTTGTACAGAATCTTTTCAATTGATAATTTTGAGGAGAGGCAAACAGATCTATGTCTTGGCTCCCCCACTTCTCTGCTATCATGCTGAATACTTGTGGATTTAGTTTCCACTCGTGAGGGTCCATAAGGTTTCTGCTTAAATAGTCTGCAAGAGTGTTATGTTTTCCTGGCAGGAATTGAGCTTGAAGATTTATTTGGTAGGTCAAAGCTGTGTCCCACAGTGCCATGGCTAATCTGCAAAGGGGTTATGAGTGTGTGCCCCCTTGCTTGTTTATATACCACATGACTGTGGTGTTGTCCGTCTGTCAGTAGTTGTCCTGGATGAAGCAAGTCCTTGAAGGCTGTTAGGGCATTTTGAACAGCTAGCATCTCTTTCTGGTTGATATGCAGATGCATTTGATTTGGTGCCCATATGCCCTGAATGCATCTTCCTGCCATGTGGGCCCCCCAAGCATAATCTGATGCATCTGTTGTTAAGGTTTGGCTGGCAGAGGGTAGAGTGAAGGGCCATCCCATGTTTTGGTGAAAGGCTTTTGCCCACCATAGGAACTCCTGTTGCAGGCAGGGGATGAGAGGAATCATTGTTTCCAGACTGTGTGAATGTTGACTCCATAAACTTTTTAGGTACCACTGAAGTTTCCTCATATGCAGTCTTGCATATGGAATTAGTAGGATGCAGGATGCCATGAAGCCCAGAGCCTGCAGAATTTGTCTTGCAGAAGACTGGGTTTTTATTGCCATCAGTTTGAAGTAAGTAGTCAGTTGCCTTTGTTTGCCTGGCATGAGGTAAGCCATCTGGGCAGTTGGATGCAAGCTTGCACCCAGGGATGTTATCTTTTGAGAGGGTACCAGTTGTGATTTATTTTCGTTTACTGTGTACCCTAGGCATGCTAGAATCCTTCTCACAAACGCCAGGTGTCGTAGAAGAGTGTCCTTGTTCTCTGCTTGAATGAGAGAGTCATCCAAGTAAGGATATATTTGAATACTTCTTTGCCTGCAGAATGCAATTACTGGTGCCAGGCACTTTGTAAAGACCATGGACGCAGCAGATAAGCCAAAGGGCAGTGCAGAGAATTGGCAATGCATTAAGCCAACCTTGAATCTGAGATATCTTCTGCAATGCCTCTTTTAAGTTTGAAGTCACCAGCCAAGCATTTTTGCCCAGCATGGGCAGAAGATGTTGCAAAGTGAGCATTTTGGAATGTCCAGGTATGTGTTCAAAATCGATAAATCCAGTATTGGCCGCCAGGCCTTGTCCTTTCTGGGTACCAAGAACAGTCTTGAGTAAAAACCTTGTCCTTTTTCCTGTTCTGGTACTGTCTGAATGGCCCCCATATCCATGAGGGACGTAACCTGTTTCTGTGCCTCTGCCCATTGGTTTTTTGGCAGGTCTGGCCAACCATTTGTCATTGGAAGAGTGTGGAAATGGAATCTGTATCCCTGTGATACGATGTTCAGTACCCACTTGTCCTGGGTTATTAACTGCCAATTTTGAGCAAAAAGTGCTAATTTTCCCCCTATGGGTGCTGCCAAAAGATAAGTGCTTGGTGTAGGCAGAGGGAAGTTATTGGTATTGCTTTCTGTAGGTTTGCACTTTATCTCCTCCAGATTTGGAGGTGGATGCGCCCCATTGCTTTGACCTGTATGAGTCTTGAGCCTGGAACCTGGAACCCTTGGGGCATCTGGATTTGCCCCTTTGAGCTCTGTCTGACACAGGAAAGGACCAATTTTTTGTAGGCCAGTGCCTACTGACTTTAGGTGGCTGCACTTGTAAGAAATCTTTAACAGTTTGCATAGACTTAGCTTTGTCTTCCATTTTCTTTAAAACCTCCTCTGCCTCAATACCAAACAGAGAATCATGCTGTAAAGGTGCATCTAGCAATTTAGCTTTAACATGATCAGACAAATTTTGCTCCTTTAACCAGGCATGCCTCCTAATCACAGATCCACTAACCGCGGCCCCGCAGGAGGCCTCTAAAGAATCAAAACCACACTGCAAAGTATGCTTTCCAACTTGGTCAGGTGCATGCAATAATTCCTGCAAATCCTTATTTTCTGCACATTCTGAAATCAACATCATTTTCTGTTTTAGCAATCCCATAACATGTTGTTGATACTTAAGCATATGAAATTGACAGTTTAAGGCCCTGATTGCCAAGGTTGCAGATGTACAAACCTTTTTTCCACATCTGTCCAGCACCCTTTAATCTCTGTTGGAGGGGGTAAGGTTTTTTGCTGTTGAGGCCTCAACTCCCTTTGGACCCTGTGAAATAGTTTCTGGATCAACAACAGGGTTTCTAAATAAAAATTTATGAGAGTCAGGGACCCTGTAATACTGGTCAGGCTTACTGGGAGCCAGAGGTAAAGAGTCAGGGGTCAGGCTCGACTCAGAGAAAACATCATCTACAATGTCTAACACAGGGGGAATGGCTAAAGGCTTGTGCTGAGGGAGGAGGAGGAAATCCCCGAGCCTCTTTTTTGATTCTGAGAAGTCTTGATTCTCCCAGTGAAAATGCTCCCTCAAAGTATGCTAGGTTTCCCCAAATGAATAATCCTCGGGAGGAGATGCAGATGGAATAGACTCCTCAGCATCAGAATCCTCATAGGGAGGTAAAGATAATTCCTGATCAGAAGAAATAGAAACCTGATCTGAAGATTCATAGTCAGTGTCTAGCCTAGGCCTCTTATCTGGAGGGGGATGGGTACCCTGATCAAGGTAATAAGGTCTTCAGCCATTTTGATCATCTGTTTTTTAGGCATAGAGGCCTTGTCACATGGCTCAGGCATCTATTTTTTAGTTTTAGAAGGTGTCTTTGCCTTTGGTTTTTCAGCTTTCATCGGTTTGATATAAAAGTGTTGAGGTCTGAATACACCTTCAGAACCGATGCAGGACCCAAGACTTTGGAATTCAGGCCGACTGAGGGCAACCTGCCAGCAGATTACCCAAATGTAATGACTGCAATAGTGAAACAAGAACATCCCACTTGTCTGAAAAATGGGGTTTCAGACTTTCTGGAAGAGAAAGAGCCAGGATGGTAGGGGAGTCACAAGGTCTCTTGAATAGTCATTCAGACTTGCTGAAGTATCTTTGGTTATGGGAGGTTTGAGACATCTTTCTGGAACCTGCTTCCCACTTTTTAAATGTCCTTTTACTCTGTTTTTTGCAGAAAGTGGAAGAGGAGAAAGAAAATCCTTTGACCAATTTGGAAAAGGACGGAAAAATCTTAAGATATTTCCTGGATCAGCCTCCCCGTTCATCACACTTTTTGATCACCTCTGCTGCAGGGAGGAAAAACATTAAATCACTATTCAAGAGAGAATTCTGAGAATGCAGCCAAGCAAACCTTCCTAAAACCACACCAGTGGCCATAGCCCTGCAAGAAGCATTAACGGAGTCTAACACACACTTTAAACAATAAGTAGTGACCTATACAACAGAAGAAACTTAAGTTATTTAAAGCAGATTTGCTTTGCAAGAAGAAAAAAGCTACGAACCCACCATAATGTTCACGTGTGGTGTCCATCTCGCCTTCATTCTTCACTGGTAGGTTCTGACCCAACTCTTGGTTCCAACTCGGGCTTATAAAAAAGCTTGAGGTGTTCCACTAGCTCATGGCTGTATCCCTATCCCATCATGCCCTAGGAAAGCTCCCAGATCTTGTTTGCTGATATAACAATAGGTAACAAAACTTTTCCAAAAACTTGTAGAGCAATGAAGGTCGGAGAACATTTGTTTCCAATTGTGACCGCTACATCCTCCAGGAACCAAAGGCTGGGGGAAGGAGTGTGGGATGTAAGAATGAAGGGGACATGGACAAAACACATGGAACGTTATGGTGAGTACATGACTTCTTTATGTGATGTTGTTCTATCTCGTCTTCATGCTTCACTGGCTGGGACAGAGTCCCTAGCAGCACATTTCTTGGGTGGCTCACGGGATAATATTCTTTAGAATAGTGGACCCAAAACAGGCCCTGTTCCTGGAGGCCAAATCCACTTTGTAATGAGTGATAAAGGTATGAGGCCTTGCCCATGTTGCTGCAGCACAAATAGTGTCAATTGGTAGTCTAGCCTGAAAAGCAGAAGAGGTTGCTATGGCTCATGTAGAATGACCATTGACTTTATAGTCGAGATATTTGTTGTGTGATTTGTATGTAAAGGTAATACAAACTGACAGCCATTTCGAAAGTGTGACTTTAGATACAGGAGTACCTTTCTTAGAGTCTGAAAATGAAACAAATAACTGGTCAGATATTCTGAAGTCCTTTGTCCTATTTAAGTAGAAGCATAATGGTCCATGTACATCTAGTTGGTGTAATATATATTCTGCCTTGCTGCCATAGATGGGGGAAAAAATGGTAGTTCTACAGACTGGTTCAAATTAGATTCTGAGCATACTTTAGGTAGAAAGGATTGGTTAGTTTGAAGGGTTACTCTGTCTTTGTGGAAAAGCATGTTGGGGACTTTATAGATAATGCTTGTAGCTCTGAAACCTTTCTAGCAGAAGTGATGGCTATCAAAAGAATTATCTTCCATGTCAAAAACTTTAGATCACAGGATGATGCAGGTTCAAAAGGGAGGGGGGTTCACACAGGATAAAACAAAATTTAGGTTCTATGGTGCTGGAGGGGTTTTAATGGGTGGTCTTAATAAAACAGTGCCCTTAAGAAAAGCTTTACATAGTCTGTGAGACATCAGATTTGGCCCCGATTCACCTATATGAAAATTAGATATGGCTGCTAATTGAACTCGAATAGTAGCTGCAGCTGCGCCTTCATTAAATAGTTTTGTCAAAAATTCAAGAATGGAAGCTACAAGGGGCAGAAAAAGGATCAATGCAATTATTTAATGCCAAAGAAGAAAGTCTTTTCCCTTTGCTCATGTATAATTTCCTCATTGAAGCCTTATGAGATACGATCATGATATGCTTCGCTGACGGGGAAAGGTTAGGGAGCCTGGCTATGCTCGGAATCAGTGCAGGAAAGCTGTCAGTTTGAGGGTTTGAAGAGGGATGGAGCATCCCTGATGCATGAGTAAGAAGGTCCGGAACTCTGTCCAGAATCCAAGGCTCCTCCTGGAGATGAGGCCAAATGAAGGGGAACCAGACTTGAAGAGGCCAATATGGAGCAATGAGCATTAAATTCCTTTGCCAATGAGCTGGCTTTCTGAAGAACTTTGGGTATCAACAGAAAGGGAGGGAAGGCACAGAGGAAGCCTGAGGGCCAATTGTCTACAAGTGCATCCCTTGGCGACTCCCCTGGAGGGGGGATTAAGGCAAAAAAGCTGCTACATTTGGCATTCATGGACATGGCAAAGTCGCAGCAAGGCTGGCCGCATTTGTGGAAAATTATCTCCGCCACTTCTGTTTTAGAGATGCGCACTATCAGAAAGCGTTGGGAGGAGGTTGCCCAGTGCCATACTCTCAGGGCCTCACAACAAACAGGGTAGGACCTGGTTCCTCCTTGTTTATGTACCAAACAACTGACATGTTGTCCATCTGTAATGCAATAGTTTCCAGTGGAAGACCGTCCTGAAATGCTTGCAATGCTAAAAGCACCGCTCTCGTCTCTAGGACACTGATGTGCAAATGGGCCTTGTGATCCTACCAAGTGCCTTGGACTGTTCTTCCCAGATAATGCCCCCCCCCCAATCTGGGAAGTGTCCATGGTTACTGTGGCTAATGGCTATGGAAGAACAAAGGGTTGACTTGATGTTACATGAGTGGAGTGAAGCCACCAGTGAAGGTCTTACCTGCAAGATTCTGTTATCTAAATTTGGTGGGCCATGGGAAGTTCCTGCAAGGACCACTGAGTGAACAGTAGCCAATGCAGAATCCTCATGTGCAGGTGTGCTAATGGAACTAGGTTTATTGCTGCTGCCATGGTCCCCATGACTTTCAAGACTGTTCTTGCTTGTACTTTTTTCCTGAAAAGAAGGTTTAAGACCTGATGTTGTAAGACTTGAACTCTTTCTGGGGGAAGTTTTGCTATCATTTTTGTTGCATCTAAATCTGCTCCTATAAAAACAGTAAGGCAGATCTTTCATAATTTATCGTGACTCCTAGGTGACAGCAGAGCTGTAATGCAGTATCTCTTGCTTTTATTAGTAGATGCTTGGTGGTAGAGGTTAGGAGGCAGTCATCTAGATATGGAAACACTCGGAATTCAACATGTCTCAAGTGAGCCGTGACCACTGCCATACACTTGGTGAACCCTCTGGGGGCTGTAGTGAGACCGAAGGGCAGAGCTCGAAACTGGTCATGACTGGCTTCCAGCTGAAAGCGCAGATGACTCCTGGATGGCCTGTCCATTTTCATGTGGTAGTACGCATCCTGGAGGTCTACAGAGCAAGCCCAATCTTCTTTTCCCAGAAAGGGGAATACTGACTGCAGTGTTACTATCCGGAACTCTGTTTTTCTTACTGAATTGTTCAATCTGTTGAGATCCAATACAGGTTTCCAGTTCCCTGTTTTCTTTGGAATTAAAAAGAACCTGGAGTAAGTTCTAGATCTTATTTGGTCTGTGGGGGCGGTTTGGATGACTTTTGTCTAACAACTTTTGAATTTCTAGAGTTGCCTGTTCCCTTTGACTTAGTGGAATATCCGGGATGTTCTTTATGTTTGGGACGGGGGAAGGAAAAGGGTAGAGAGTAGCTTCTGGATACGATGCTTTGTACCCACTTGTCTTTTATTTCTAGCCAGGCTTCTGTGTACAAAGATAAATGACCCCCTGAATGCCTACAAAGATGGACAGACAGGCCTCCTTTCAGGAGCGCTGACAAGGCTTACCATGGAATCATTCAGTCACCCTGATTTTGCAGACCCTATTCCATTACTGCTTCCCCCTCTGCCCTGGGGAAGAATCACCACATGTGTCCTGAAAAGCTCTCTGGGATTTTCAGAACCACATTTTTCCTCCCTTTTGTACTTTTGGGTAACGTCTAGAATGTAGGGAAAAATTTACTCCTACGGCAGAAAGAGTTTTTTCTTCTTGCTCACACCTGGTTAGTGTGTCCTTGACTTTTGGCCCAAACAAAAATAAGCCATCAAAAGGGGCATTAACAAAGGAAGATTTAAAGGGCTCCACAAAGTCACACAAGCGCATCCAGGAATGTCTCCTTGGGGAAATTCCTGAACCCACAGCTCTACTCACTCCATCTGCTGCATAAGAAATGAGCCTCATGGAGGAGTTAACCACATAGTTTAAGTTGGAGAGCTGAGAGGAAACCTTGTTTGATACCCCTGCAGCTACTGAACAATTGAGATCATCTCCTAGCTGTTTTAGGAGATTTCTTTGTAGCCTAGTAAAGTGCGTCAGATAATTCAGCGAGCTGAGTCCAAAAGTCGCTGAAGAGAATGTGCACTTTCCATATCTGTCCACTGTACGAGACTCCTTTTTCGGCGGATGGAAAGATGAGGATGTCTCTGAAAGTTCCTTTTTGGTGGCTGCCACCATCACCATTCCATCTACTGGAACACCCTTGGTAAGAAAATTCTTGTCTGATGGTGCAGTAATATATCTGTTTGGCCTCCAAGAAACAGCTTCCACTGAGTCTGGAGACTCCAATGCCTTTCAACTAACTAATTCCATGAGCTCATCGAAGGACAGAGACACTTGGAAGGTGAGACCCAAAAGCCTTCAGGTATACAGACTGCTCCTCAGAAGGGTTGATGGACTTCCAGCCACCTCTCTGTTTAAGAATCTCCAGGATGTCAGCAAAGGAGACATCCTCAGAGGACAACTGTGAGGACCCGTCTGACTCATCAAGATCTGTATCAGAAGTGACGGACTCCTTGGGGAAGTCTAAATGCTTCCTTTTGCAAAGTCTCTTAGAAGGGACCTCTTCAGAAGGGTATTCTGGAGAGATTTCAGAACAGAGGGTTTCACCCATTGGGGCATCCTGAGGCTTAGAGTCTCCACGTGTCTGTGGATGGTGTGGTGCTGACACAGATGCCGGTGTCTTTGGGTGAGGAATGTCAGGACCAGAGAGTGGACCAGTCTGTGGAGAAAGCACTGTCATCACCTCGAAAGCACCCCACCCCTGATCCGAGGAAGCCTCCAGCTCCGAAGAGCCAGAAGACATCCCCAGAACCAAGAGGGTTGGCTTTGAGGCCGATGTAGGAGCCAAGCTCACCCACACCAAAGCCCCGAGAGGCAAGTTTGGATCAGACAAGTGCCCGATCAGACTCTCCTCCCTGGACCTGACCAGAGAACTAGACTACTCAAGTTCAGATGAAACCAAGGATGTCAGAGCAGAAGTCAGGCCTGAAGATCCTGGGATAGGGCTCGGCACCGATGGTTCCACTACAATCGGTTCCAGGCATTCCGGCTCCAAGGTCCCAGGTCGGTTCGGAAAAGGAATCAATGTTGAAGGGGTAAGCCCTGGTTGGTTTCAAATCCCTCTGGGTTGGAGTAGACAGAAGTTTGGCAAGCGCCAGTATCCTTAAAAGCTTCCGTGCCACACGATCCACATCATCAGACTGAGAGGAGGGAGCAGGAGATCTAGCTGGTTGCAGCAAAGGAGTTCTCAAGACCGGAGAAACTGGCTCCAATTCTGGAGACCGCCTCTGTAACTGAAACTTCGTGAGCAAGGACACAGAAGGAGCCGAAGAAGGAGATTTTTTGGGCCCAGGAGTCTTCGGTTCTGGAGATGCCACTTTTGTCAATTTTCTAACTGGCTCCAATTGACCTGAAGAAGGAGATGACCTCTTTCCTAACTTCTCAGACTTAAAGGAAGGAGATCTGGTCAATTTATAAGTGCCCTGACCTTTTTCAAGAGCTTCAGAGAAGGGGGTCTTCAATAAACTTCTCACAATCAGTTTATTTTCCCCTCTCAAGTAGCACTCTATGGCTGAATGAGTGATAAATGGCGCAGGATTCATGTAAATGAACTGCTCCAAGGCAGTATACACAAATAGTGTGACCATCAGGTGAGAGACATTTTCTGGGTACACTTTCCACACTTTTTGAACACAGAGGGTCTAGTTCCCTTGGGTTCCTTAGACATTCTTGTATACATCACTCAATAACAACAGCAATAATAATAACAGCTTAACACTATGGCAATAAAACTAAGGCAAACACTGTAATATATATATATTATATACACACACTTTTTTTTTTTTTAAAAGACAAAAACACCACCAAAGAACCTTAACGATCACAGCAGAAAAAAGGGTGTTTGTTCTCTAACTTAAACAAGACTCTCGAAGTTATAAGGGGAGAAAAGAAAAAAAAAAGGTAGCCTTCTAACTGAAACGGACCCACAGCAGCCCTCTAATTCAAATGAGCTGACGCTTTAAGTTAATGGGAAAAAGGGGTAAAATAATTCACTTTAACAAGACTCTAACTTAAATGAGCTTGTATGCTATTTAAATATACCAAAGGAAGCCCTCTAACTAAAAACTGGCTTAAGGCAGTAAATTAAAGCCGGGATAGGGAGGGGAATAAAGGCCTAGCAGAAAAATGACAGCCAGAAGCAAAAACCACAACAGCGAACACTCTAAACTAAGTATCTAATAAAACTCTAATAGTCAAGTATTGAAAAGGCAAAGAGACAAATTATTTCAACAATAAGTAAAGAATTTTCTCACTTAGCCAGAGCTAATATGGAAGCACCTGATCTTGTTTAGCAGCATACAAAATCTGGGGAGTTTCCTTGGGCATGATGGGATGGGATAGGGATACAGCCACAAGCTAGTGGAAGACCTCGAGCTTTTGTATAAGGTAGAGTCAGAACAGAGGATCGGTTCTGAACCAACCAGTGAAGAATGAAGGCGAGACAGGACAACATCACATCTGTAGATAAAACATTCCTCATACTTTCACAACATGTCAGAATAAACTTTTAACATGCGAGTCTGACAATTTAAAATTTTGAAATTCAAAGTTGCAGAAGTATACACTTTTTCGTCATACCTATCAATAATTTTCCCATCCTTATTAAAAAGAGCAGGATTGGAATTAACTAAATGCTTAGCAGCAGAGGAGCAAATTAAGGCTCAAGTTGCTGGGTCAGGTTTGGCAATAGTATATAAATATTAGAAGACTGAGGAACTTTATACATCCTCTCTCTCCTTTCAGGGACAGACGACTATCAGGAAAACTGCAGGCAGTAAAGATGCACCATCTAAAGCAGACAGGACAGGAGGAATGGGTCTAGGTTCAGGAATATCCTTCTGTAACAACAAACTATTTTTTGAGGGACTGAGAAACCTCAGTGTTCTCCCACTGAAAACAATGGGACATGCTAGCAATAGTCTCAGAGAAATACAAACCCTCCACAGGGAGAATTAAGAGCTCATCTCAGTCTGAGTTTGAGAACAAAATCCTGAATCTGTCCCTGCATCTTCCTGTTCAAATTTAGAATCTTGAATCTCTTCAGAAAAGGACGCATCTCTCTTTCGTTTACTGGAAACTACTCTACAAGAGGGAGCAAAAACATGAATGAAACCCAGAGCCAGTCCCAGTAACCTATTCCTTTATCCAAGGAAATTTAAGAGTAGATATATAATTGGTTTTCTGTTACTTTTTGACAGGAAAAAAATGGGGTCAACCATGTTACTAATGGCAGCTGCTGCTTACCCCTGGATGGGCACAGCTTTCAGACACAACATGGAAACCTTCCCTGTCCCCTTTCCCAGGACTGATGAGTGGTTCTCACTTACCCATTGAGGAGACCCAACAACCGCTGAGGACATGGCTAACTCCCAGTCCACAGTGGCTGTAGATGCTACACCAGAGAGATCCAGGATAAAAGATGAGTGGTCTGAAGTACAACAAATGGGCAGAGCAGAATCACCCACCTGCGGCTGAGGCAAACTGCTAGCCTGCTGTGGTGGGCAAAAGCTCTCCTTTTTGTGGCTGGAAGAAGGATCAACCATGGGAGTAACAACCTGTTCCATACGCAAGTTGAAAATGGTGCTTCTATCCTGGGGAACACAAGCAACGATGCCAGTAAAACCACCAGTCCACAAAAGTTACTTTTTTGACACAAAAAACACAGCAAAAAGTATTTTCAAACACTACGGCAGACCCACAACCTTATAATAAACACAATTTCAAACATCAATTCACAAGCTAGATAACACTACTTTTTAAACTGAAAGAAACAGTGAAAGTTCATTTAAAATACACTACAGTCTTCAGACAAACCATTAACACACAAGACTCTTAGCTTTAAAACTACTTTCCTGAAGAGGAAAGTAATAAAAAAAATCAGTAAAATCTAAGAAAATGGAATTCAATTTTTCCCCAAAAAGGAAAGTTTTCTTCCCAGCTAAGGAAAGCCCAAGCCAACTGATGATCATTGAAAGCCTCAGAAGAGCATACCCTTTTGGCAGCAGTAAAGCTCTAGAGGGCTTTGCCCCCAAACTTGACTTTTATTCGGCTCAGCTAGAGCCATTTCACAGTTTGGGAGCATGGAAAGGTGCCCTGAAGCTTTGGAAGCAGACTAGCTGTTATATCCTTGGCAGGATAGACCCCATATAACCAAGGCTAAGACTACTGCTGCAGTGACTCATAGATTTATACTATGCTAACGACCACCAGGGTCTTTACAAGTGTAGCTGTGCAACCCAACCCAGTTTTGTCCCCAAGTTCCATGGATACCTGTATACCTGGGTATGTTAGCACAGAGGTAGATAAGGGTTATGTGGTGGTAGGGTGTATGTTAGTTAGGAATTAATTTATTTACTGTTGACCTCTGTCCATCAGAGACATGCAGACTAGACCAGGAGTGAATTTACTTCCCATCAAATGATCAAGGTTTCTTCTGAATAGGGTTAGGGATCAACTCTGCTTCATATAAATAGAGAACGTATTCCATAGCATGGGTATCCTTTGGGATGCATATTGGTCACTCCAGCATGTTCTATTTATTTTGCAGGCAAAGTTCACATTCTTGAATCTAGTGTTTCTGGTGCTGCTTGTTTTGCAGATGTGCAAGAGATCCATCAGAGGATACCCTGTACGCTAGCCATAAATTGCCTCAACATCCCGTAGGAGACTGAGTAAAGCAATAAGGCATTAGGGTGATCTGTGTAGGTCATGGTATTTATAATCTGGATTCTCCTGTTAAGGATCCTTTGAGGGCATTCCAGCAGTTGCAAGTGCCTGCTTAGCTGCCTACCAAAGGGGGAATTGCACTCCATGTTGGGTTTGATAAGGGCTGAGTAGAGTGGTACTATAAAGTACAGTTTTGTACCTACCATAAATGTAGATGTTCGAGGATCTACATTGCTGCAGTCATGACCTGTGGGTAGTCCGCTGTCCTCGGTCGGCCCGAATACCAAAGGGCTAGGCTGGCGTCGGTCATTGTCGCTTAGAGCTGACGTCAGTACGCAGTAGTACTTAAGCGCATGACTGACGCCATATCCTCAGTCTTTCTTGCCCCAGATGTCAGAAGGCCTAAAAGGAAAGGCCAAAGCCAAAAATAGGAAAAGCCCAACAACCCCCAGTGTGTAAGTAAAGAATATCTCCAAACGAAACCCAGCAACCCCAACCTATAGAGGGGAAGGAGGGAGGGAAATTTGGACTGCAGCAATGTAGATCCTCAAACATCTACATTTATGGTAGGTACAAAACTGTACTATGTTCTTCGTCTCACATTGCTGCAGTCATGACCTGTGGGTAGAATCCCAAAGCAAAGGAAAAGGGAGGCTGGCAAATTACAAAGAATTAGGGGCTGCTAACATGCCCTGTAAAACTGTAGTGGCAAACCCAGCCCTGGACTTGGAATAGAGAGGGAGATGGTAATGCTTAGTGAAAGTGTGTACAGAACTCCAAGTAGCTGCTTCCAAAATATCCTTAGTAGCCACACCCTCAAAAGCAGTAGAAGTGGCAGTAGCCCTAGTAGAATGAGGCCTGATCCCAGCAGGGACATCCTTCCCATGATGAGAATAACAAAAGGCAATACAATGACCAATCCACTTTGAAATAGTCTGCTTAGAAACAGCTTTCCCCTGCAAACTCAAAGCAAAAGAAACAAATAACTGTTGAGTCTGTCTGAACTCCTTAGTTCTGTTCAAGTAGTAACGTAACTGCCTATGGATTTCCAAAGAATGCAAGACTTTTTCCCCTTTATTTTGGGGTTCAGCATAAAAAGTAGGCAAATGAATAGACTGATTCAAGGCCACACTAGAAATCACTTTAGGCATAAAAGTAGGGTTAGTCTGCAAAGAAACTCTATCCTTATGGAATATCAAAAAAGGTTCAACTGCCATGAGAGCCTGCAATTCAGATACCCTCCTGGCAGAGGTAATGGCCAACAAAAAAGCAGTCTTCCAAGACAAAACTTCAGTTCAGACGTAGCTGCAGGTTCAAAAGGAGGTAAAGTAAGTTTCTCCAAAACAAAATTGAGATCCCAAGAAGGAGTAGGAGCTCTTGGGGTCTTATATTGTTTGCCCCTCTAAGAAATTGTTTGAACAAAGGATGGGAAAATAAAGGAGGGTCACAATCATAGTGAGCAGAAATGGCTGCAGCATGAACCTTCACAGAAGAGAATGACAAACCCTTGTCCAGTAATTCAGTAAGGTACTGTAGTGCAAAACTCAAATTAGGCACTGAAACATCAAAACCCTTTGCAGTTCTCCAAAGAAAAAATCTCTTCCATTTATCAGCATAAACTTTTCTAGTGCTAGGCCGCCTAGCTTCCAAAATGACATCTAAAACCTGTTGAGGAAGCTGAGACCCCACCAGCTCCATCACAGAATACGCCAGGCTGTCAGATGGAGGGACTGCACCTGAACATTGATAAAATGATTGTTTGACTGGGACAACAAATGAGGAACCTGTGGCAGAGGCCAAGGAGGTTCCTGGATTAAACTCCTCAGCAGAGGATACCAATGTTGACGTGGCCAGTCTGGTGCTATTAGAATCATGCAAGGCTTGTCCCGTCTGACTTTCAAGAGTACCTTGGGGAGTAGAGGCAGAGGAGGAAAAGCATAAACGGGAAGGTTGTTCCAACTGAAAGACAGAGCATCCACTTTCCAAGCATCTGGGTGGAACATCTTTGTGCAAAATTTTGGAAGTTGAAAATTCAGTGGGGAAGCGAATAGATCTATGTCTGGAGTTCCCCAAGCCACAGTCAATTGTTTGAAAATCTGAGGATCCAGTTTCCACTCGTGGGGATCCACCATTTGTCTGCTCAAAATATCTGCTAGGGAGTTCTGTGCTCCTGGCAGAAACCTTGCTTGAAGATTGATTCGCAAACCCAGAGCAGTCTCCCATAAAATCATTGCTTGTCTGCAAAGAGGGTAGGAATGGGTTCCCCCCTGCTTGTTGATGTACCACATGACTGTTGTGTTGTCTGTTTGTATCAACACCTGTCCTGGCTGAAGGAGTTCCTTGAATGCCATCAAAGCAAATTGAACTGCTAACATCTCCATGTTGATATGCAAATGTAGTAGTTTGGGAGGCCACATGTCTTGTATCCATTTTCCAGTGAAGTGTGCTCCCCAAGCCAAGTCCGAGGCATCCGTCGTTAGGATCTGACTCGCCTCTGGTCTGGACACAGAGAGTCCCTTGTTTAGGTGACATTCCTGAGCCCACCAAAGTAATTCTTTCTGGATGCAAGGTATAATCCGATTGACAGTGTCCAAACTGTGGCAGTGTTGAGCCCACACACTTTTGAGATACCATTGTAGCTTCCTCATATGCAGTTTGGCATTGGGAAGTACTAGAATGCAAGATGCCATGAACCCCAAGGCTTGGAGGACTGTCCTTGCAGTCAGCCTGGACATTACTGATAACTGCTGGAAGTAGAGAGGAAGAGTTCTTTGTTTGTCCGGGGTCAGAAATGCCATCTGAGAGGCTGTATTCAGTCTCACACCCAGAAAGCACATGTCCTGAGAGGGCACTAGACTGGACTTTATTTTGTTCACAGTATACCCTAGGCACCTTAAAACTGTCATTACATAGTGGAGATGCTGTAGTAATTTGTCTTTGTTTTGAGCAAGAATCAGGCAATCGTCCAAATAAGGATAAATTTGTATTCCTCCCTGTCTGAAGAAAGCAATCACAGGAGCCAGAACTTTTGTGAACACCCTGGGGGCAGTAGATAAGCCAAAGGGCAATGCAGAGAATTGATAATGTGAAGTACCAGCCCGAAATCTCAGGAATCTCCTGCAGCTGGGCTTGATAGGGATGTGAAGATAGGCCTCTTTGAGATCCAGGGTTACCATCCAATGATCTTTGCCTATCATAGGCAGAAGCTGTTGTAATGTTAACATCTTGAACTTTGGAATTTCTAGGTAGGTGTTGAGGATGGACAAATCCAGAATTGGCCTCCAAGTGTTTCCTTTCTTTGGCACCAGGAATAGACGGGAATAAAATCCTAGGCCTACTTCTGAAGGAGGGACCACATGAATTGCCTCCATCTGCAAAAGTAAAGAAATCTGTTTCTGAGCCTCCAGCCTTTGCTGAGGAGGCATGCCTTTGAAAGGAGGAAAAGTGTGAAAATAAAACTTGTAACCTCGATTTATTATATCCAACACCCATTTGTCTTGGGTGATCAAATTCCAGTTTTCTTTGAAAAGTCCCAACTTTCCTCCCAGAGGAGCTGCCAGTAAGGGAGGGTCTGGCAGCGGAAGATACAGGTCATTGGGTCTGCTTACGAAAGGGCTGACCCCTGCCCTCACCAGTAGACTGTGCAGGAGAACTCCAAGTCCTAGGTCTGAAGGAACCCTGAGCGTGAGCCCTGCCTCTACCACGTCTAGACCTGCCCTTAGGCTGATAATCCGAAGAAGGATAAGACCATCCCCTAGCAGGCTAATTCCTGCTAAACTTAGGGGGCTGCACCTGCAAAAAATCCTTGACCGTCTGCATAGACTTAGCCTTGTCTTCCATCTTTTTCAAAACTGATTCCACAGGAGAACCAAAAAGAACTTCAGATTGAAGAGGAGCATCCAAAATTCGAGCCTTTACATGTTCTGACAAATTTTGATCCTTAAGCCAGGCATGTCTATGAATAACTGAACCTGTAGCAGCCACCCTAGAAGAAGCCTGAAGAGCATCAAAACCACACTGCAAAGAATGCTTGCCAACTTGATCTGATGCATGAACCAACTCCTGGAGCTCCTTACACTCTATACCCTCAGATAAAGCATCCACCTTAGACTTCAATTGGCCTAATAAAAAATTCTGATACTTCAGCATATGAAATTGGCAATTCAAAGCCCTCATAGCTAACGTAGAGGAGGTGTACACTTTTTTCCCCCACCTGTCTAACGCCCTAGAATCTTTATCCAAAGGGACTGGATTTTTAGCCACAGAAGCCTTAACACCCTTAGGTCCTTGAATAATGGTTTCTGGATCAGCCCTAGGACTCTTATACAAGTACTTATGAGCTTCTGGAACTCTTTAATACCTGTCAGGCTTAACAGGGGCCGGAGGCAGAGAATCAGGATTAAGGGAAGATTCAGAAAACACATCCTGAACAACATCTAAGACAGGAGGAATAGCCAAGGGCCTATGTTGTGGCAGAAACAAAAATTCCCTAAGCCTTTTCCGAGACTCTGAAAAATCTTGACCTTCCCACTTGAAATGCTCTCTCATGGTATGTAAAGTTTCAGAAAAGGAAAAATCTTCTGGAGGAGAAGCAAAAGGACAGGAGTCCTCTGCATCCGAATCAGAATAGGAAGGAAAATCCTGAATTTCTTCAGCTGAGGAATCAGAGTAGTCCGAGGAATGATCCATTCCCTCTAAATCTGCCTCCACCCTAGGCCATTTCTCTGGGGGGGGCATAAAACCCCTTATCAAAGTAATCAAGTCCTCCGCCATTTTCAACATATGTTTTTTAGGAACAGGGGCTGGAGAGCTAGAAGAATGACCAGATCCAACAAGACCAGGTTTGGCCCTAGCATGGCCTTTAGCCACTGAAGTAGAAGGCCTAATAACCTTTTGTAAGGATGGAACTACTGAAACCTGAGAAGCACCCTCGGCCTGTCCTAGCTCCTGAGAGGCCAACTCCTGTAAAAGTAAAGGTTCCCCCTGGTATTCAGCCGAACGCTCGGCAGGATCCATAGATTCAACCGGAGGCTCCGAAGAACCGGCGTCCGCAACGGACGACTCATCCGGTTTAGATCTCAAAGATTTATCCTTACGCTTCTTAGCGGTAGCGGGCATCGGAGGATCCGACGGCATGTTATAGTTACACCGCTTACCGAATAACAAGCCTGGCACAGTCTAACCTTCGCTTAATGGTGCGCTTATTAAATCTAGCACAAAAGCGACACCCGACTACGTCGTGCTCAGGCCCTAAGCAAGGAATACAAACAGAATGATAATCCCTGTGAGGTATCCGTTTCCCACAAGAAATGCAATTATTAACTTTTTCTGACATCCGGATAACTGAGGCAAGAAAAAACAAAAATTTCCCCAACGGGGTACTTAGCCCAACTTGGTCTTCGGTCTGAAACTCGGTAAATGAAAATTTCAGAACGCCGAACGGCACTCGCAAACACTGCTTCTGCTTCGGACCACGCGGCAAGAAAGACTGAGGATATGGCGTCGGTCATGCGCTTAAGTACTACTGCGTACTGACGTCAGCTCTAAGCGACAATGACCGACGCCAGCCTAGCCCTTTGGTATTCGGGCCGACCGAGGACAGCGGACTACCCACAGGTCATGACTGCAGCAATGTGAGACGAAGAACATCTGCCTTGGACCTGGATGCCATACCCTTGCTTATGAGTTGGGCAACCTAGAATGATGTTCTTACTATCTTGGTTACGTGTTGGTCAAAAGCCAGATTACTGTCTACATATGTTTCTAGATCCCAAACTATCAGGTCAACTCTAGGTGGGTGGGGGTGTTTTACCAATGGAGTAATTAGCTGGGGTGGATGCCCAAAGGGCAGTATAATACATTTATTCTCACTGAGTTTTAATCCATGGCTTTGGGACCCTCTTGTATAATATGTTATCATCATGGGGGGAAATTGATAGCTCCCAATTTACAGTCATCTGAGAACTTGGTGAGCCAAAGGCCTTTTGACATTAGCCCTTACTTCCAGGAAGCAGATGCCAAACACCATCATGCCCAACATGGAGCCCTAGGGTAATCCAGTGTCGATCAATATGAAGATCATGTGCATGTTGTCGTGTGTGAATGCTTAGAGTCAAAAGTGGATTTTTTCAAAAAATGTTTTCTTTCTTTTTTTTTTTTTTTTATTTATTATTGAAGAGAAGTCTCAGGGAAATGTGACAAGGGTTCAATTAGAAATAAGAAGCAACTACGTATAAGAACATTTTATCAGTCATTGTTGGAGAAATAGCTTATTTGCTTACTTTTTTATCGGAATGGTAGCATTGCTAATATTAAAATTGCATTACAGGGTATAGACAAAAAATAAAGAGCATTTAATTCTGTTAAGATGTGTAGGTTGAAATAAGCAGTCTTACAGGGAACTCATTCAGATGGAAATCAGTGTGGAAATTTGACAAAAAGGATTTCAGGATGGGCATTCAGCAGAATGTCCTTGACAAAGGAAAGGGGGTAATAATACTGATTGCAACAGGGGCCCCAACAGTGATAGAAGAGGAGAAAAATGGTAGATTTGTGATACTATGGAAGATTACATTGGCAAGTATTTATATTCCACCTACGAACAGAGGACGACAACAGTCATTTCCCTCCACAACGGTGGACCAGCCAACCAACCCAGAGAACTACAGACCCATCAGTCTGACAAGACTAATATGCAAAGCAATGGAACAAATTATCATGGAAATGATATACAAAGACACTGGCAACCTACAGACAATGGACCCATCCCAATTTGGATTTATTAAGGGAAGGTCATATCTACATAACCTGGTACACTTCTTTGATAGGGTCACCAAGACAATGAACGAGGCTAAAGTACACACTGCATATCTTGGCCTAGCCAAGACATTCACTAAAATACCCCACTCAGGCACTGCTGCAAGGTTCTCTAAGTTAGGAATAAATCCCCACATCACTCTCTGGACTGCTGGCAAGCTCCCAGACAGGACCTAAAAAGTCAGGATTGGTGAGACCACCCCCACAAAAAGAATGGTCACCAATGGAGTACCTCAGGGCTCTGAGTTCAGCCAGCTCCTGTTTAGCATCTATTTCTCCTAAGTCAAGGCTAACATTCCAGACCTCTGGCTCACCAAGTTCACAGATGACTGTAAATTGGGACTCATTATAGATTCTCGACGAGACACCTACATCTTACAAGTGGATTTAACACAGACAAATGAGTGGTACCAAAGCCATTATCTAAAAGTCAATGCCCAAAACTGCATTTAAATGCCCTATGGGAAACTGTCAACCCAAGCTAATTAACTAAATCGATAAAACACCCCAAAGACTTGACCCAGTAGTAAGGGATCTGGGAACATATGTAGACAACAATCAGGCCTTTGACGAACATATAGCAAATACAGTAAGAAAATAATTTTTTGTCAACCAACTTTTAGGGAAGAGACAGCATCCAGGTCCAAGGAAGTTACAGCACCATTCTACTCGTCCCTTATCAGACCTATCATCAAATACAATCCCCCCCCCCCTTTTGAAAAGTATCTAACCGAACACTTGCAACAGTTGGAACGTCCACAAAGGATTCTCACCAAAAGACCCAACCCTGATGGATCTGTTACCCCCCTGTTCTGGCCCCTATGTCCCTTATGGACAAAGGCAGTCAGTAAGAAAAGTATTATCTTAACCCCCCCCCTCACAAATCCTTAGTTACTTCCCTACTAATATGCCCCTTACCCCACCATACAGAATCCCATGATACTCGGGACCCAAATGGTTTGGGGTGTGTGACTAGACTTGAAAGGGTCATAGTAGCAACCTATGATTATCAACCGATTATCAACCTAGATCCATTACTCATCAAATTAAATAGCTACACTATTTAATTCTCATTTTGTTAATACACTGCTTAAAGCCATCAATACACTGTATATTTCTTATAGAGACAGCTCCAACATTTTGATCCCTGTCTTGACTCACAATGCAACTTGCCCTACTATTTCACTGTTACTTGTATATAATGACTTAAAAGGGACCTTTAGTAAGACCTCAGTGGAGCGTATAACATTATAGGTGCTTTAACAGGTAACATTTCATTTGGGCTGGTCAGTGTGTTGTAAATTACCTTTAATAGTTTATTGAGTTAAAGTTCTGTTCCTTCTTATAGGTTCATAGGTTGGTACTAGGCTATCGGCCCTAGGGCCTATACAAGCCTAACCATAACAATTCCCTGGCTATTTCTTCCCACACTATTTACTTTCCTGGACCCCTGTCTAGCAGGTCAACTGACGTGATCCCCGGGGTGAATTTCCTTTCTCCCATCCAATCATCAAGGTTCCTTTTGAAGAGGGCCAAAGAGGCCCTCTACTTGACATGTATGGGCAGTCTATTCCAGAGTCTGGGGAGTCTCTGGGTGAGGAACCTATCCCTCCAGCATGTTTTGTTTATTGTGATGACAAGGTTTAGATCCCTGGAGCGTATGGCTCTGAGGGATTGGGATTTCTTTAAGTGTTGCATGTCCAACAGCTCTGGGTTTGACATGGCCTTGCTTGTTAAGCAGAGATCGCCTCGGAGTAGACTATGTGGAAACTATCTAGTTTTCCGATTTTGAGAAAGAGTAATTAATTTAACATGAATTATTACAGACCAATTATTTTTGCTTCCCTATTTTGTTAATGCTTTCAGAGGTACATAACTAAACTTTTGACTCATCCTACCTTCAGTGACACCCCACTTGACCTCTAGCAGCATGGCTTCACTGCCGGTAAGTCAACTTTGATGAACTTTTTGAGTTTCATAATCAAATTAGTATTGCAATGGCTCACGGAGTAAGTGCTGGAGTAGTTTACATGGATCTTACAAAAGCTTTTTATCATCTTACTTCAGTTTTTCTATTTTAAAAGTAATGCTGAAGCAGATATTTAATCCATGCCTCACTAACTGGATACTGGCATGGCTCACTAGTCACTCACAATGTGTTTCTATCAAGGGGTCTTATTCTGTTTCCCCTTACTTTAGGGTGTGTACCTCAGGGATCAGTGCTGGGCCTGTTTTAACTTAGTTTCTTCTACAACCTCATAAAATAAATTATTTTGGATGAATAAATATGCCAGTTATTGCAAGATGCTTTTTAGTACAACGCAGTGACGATACAAGTGGCATAAACAAAGTGTCAACTGATTCAATAAGTGGGCTAATGAATATAGTCTTTATTTCAGTTCTGACAAAATAAAGATTCAGTTCTTTGGATAAATTCATCTTTTACAGTCAATATGTCTGAATGGTACACCCTTAGAAGTAGTAGCACCTACAGTTTTAAGTTCCTTAACTATCACTTATATGCTTGCTTTTGATAAGCATGTTACCTCTATCAAAAGTAAGGCAATGTGTTGCCTGGGTATTATGCTTAAATCGTTCTCTCTCAGGGATGAATGTCATCTGCAGTGACTGTGTGCATCTCGCGTACATGCTTTGATACAGTACACCAACACCATTTCCATTTATATAAACAGACAACTGCATTGGCTGAAGTCTATGCAATGTCAGTTTACCAAGCATATTCCATCTGTTAGAGAAGTGGATTAGCCTAAGAGATGAGGTAAATTAATTTTGTACTCACTGCATTACAGTTATTTTTACAGGGAAAGCAATATTAGCTTTCAAAGCATTCAATGACAATCTTTTACAATCAATGCTTAACATAACCACATGAAAAGATACTGACATTCAAACACAAACATCAATTTTATCCCCAAGCAACATTCTTCTAGATGGGGTAACTTTTAGTTATGTACTTACCATAACTTTAGATGTTTGGGATCCATCTCGCCTACATTCTGTACTGATGGGCTCGGAGTCGATCCCTCAGCTCCGACTCGGCACGCTATGCTATAGAGCGAGGCCTCTTATTGGCTGAGCTATTTCTTATCCCAGGATGCACCACCACTAATCCTCCAGATCTTGTTTGTCCGCATTCATGCACACATGCACAACTTCTTTATATAACATTGTTAGATGTTTCAAGATGAAACAACAGGATTCGGACCTTCTGATATTCTCTGATCTCCAAGGAAGGGGGAAGGAGGGTGGGTTATTGGGAATGTAGACGAGATGGATCCCAAACATCTAAAGTTATGGTAAGTACATAACTAAAAGATGTTATGTGATCCTATCTCGCCTACATTCTGTACTGATGGGACAGCGTCCCTAGCACCTAAATCCTGGGTGGCTCATTGGAAAACACTCCTGAGCACTGTGGAACCAAATGAAGCTCGTCCTCTAGATGCCACATCCAATTTGTAGTGGGAAATGAAAGTGTGCGGGGAAGACCATGTAGCCGCAGCACAAATGTCACTAATGGCAAGCTTAGAATGAAATGCTATCGAAGTAGCCATAGCCCTTGTAGAATGAGCTTTGACAGAGGTGGTAAGCTCTTTGTTAGAATAAGAATAAGCTTGAGTAATACAGTCCCTGATCCATTTGGCAATAGTGACCTTTGTGACAGCTTTGCCCAATTTATTGTCTGCAAATGATACAAACAACTGATCTGTTTTCCTTGTTTATTTGGTCCTGTCTAAATAAAAACGCAACTGCCTGTGGACATCTAATGTGTGGAATATGAATTCCGCTTTGTTAGAAAATTTCAGAAAGAAGACTGGAAGTTCTAATGATTGTTGTAGGCAGAAACTGGAACAAACTTTAGGGACAAAGGAAGGATTTGGCATGAGAGATACTCTGTCTTTGTGAAAAACCAAGTACGGAGGTTTCACAGACAAAGCTTGAAGCTCTGAAACCCTTCTGGCAGAAGTAATCGCCACCAGAAAAGCAGTCTTCCATGATAGAAATTTTAGACCACATGTCGCTGCTGGTTCGAAGGGGAAGGAAGTTAAGGCGCGTAACACCACATCAAGATCCCATGGAGGAGCAGGATGAGAAATCGGAGGTCTTAAAAGCACAGCACCTTTCAAAAAGGTCTTACACAATCTGTTGCTCATTAAAGGTGGGTTTATAGATTCGTGAAAATTGGAAATAGCTGCCAATTGAACCTTGATGGTAGAGACTGAAGAGCCTTGATTGAAAAGAGAAGTTAAAAATTTTAGTACCTCTGATACGGGAATAGTGATGGGATCCAGGCCCCGGAGTTGAGCCCAAATAGCAAATCTTTTCCATTTGCTAGAATACAATTTCTTTGTAGCAGACTTGTGGGCCGAAGATAAAATGTGTACCACTTCTGGATCCAATGTATGACTCCTGACTATAGCCGTCAATTTTAAGGTGTGAAGGGACTGGTGGAATAGTCCCGACTGATGAACCAAAAGGTCTGGAATCTGATCCAGGAACCATGGACCTTCCAGAGCATACTTCCGAAGATAGGGGAACCATACTTGATGAGGCCAGTAAGGAGCAACTAAGATCATCTTGCTCCCCAAGAGAGATGCCTTTTGGATCATCCTGGGAAGGACAGGAACTGGAGGGAAGGCATGAAGCAAGCCAGTGGGCCAAGGACGGGCTAGTGCGTCCATGGGGCTCTTCCCCGGAGCCGGGGTGAGGGAGAAGAACTTTTTGCACTTTGCATTTAGAGGAGTCGCGAAGAGGTCGCAACACAGAACTCCCCATTTGCTGAAAATCTGATTTGCCACCGTGATGTTCAGAGACCATTCGTGAGGAGAGAGGATGGTTCTGCTCAGTCTGTCGGCTATCACATTGGACTTGCCTGGGATATGAGTAGCCACTAGGAAGCGTTTGGTCGACACTGCCCATTCCCAAACCCTCATGGCTTCTCTGCAAAGAGGATAGGATCTGGTCCCTCCCTGTTTGTTCAAGTACCAGACAACTGACATGTTGTTTGAGTGAACGGCAATCACGCCCTGAGGGAGATAATCGTGAAGGGCTTGAAGGGACAGAAGCACCGCCCTCATTTCTAGAATGTTGATATGAAGTAGGGTCTCTTTTGGGTGCCATTTGCCTTGGACTGACCTGCCCAGGGAATGCCCCCCCCCACCCCATCTGGGAGACGTCCGTGGTCAAAGTGGCCGCAGGAGGAGGTGGAACAAAGGGTCGTCCCTGATCCAAATTGGAGGGCAGTAGCCACCAGCAAAGGTCCCGTTTGCAGGTTTCCGTGATCCATATGAGGTGACTGAGAGGGAGTTCCTGAAAGGACCACTGAGCTGAAAGAAGCCACTGGAGAATTCTCATGTGCAACCTTGCAAGGGGAACTAGAAGAACCATGGCAGACATGGATCCCAATAGTTGCAGGACCATTCTGGCTGGGGCTTTGGATCTGGGAAGTAAGGCTCGAACTTGAGACTGTATGGTTTGAATTCTGTCTGTAGGTAGATAGACCCGCATTTGGTTTGAGTCTATCTCTACCCCTATGAATCTTATGCGTTGAGATGGCAGCAACACAGACTTTGGCCAATTGAAGGTGATTCCAAGGGAATTGCCCAGTGATATAGTGGCTTGTAGGCTCTGCAATAGTAGATGCTTGGAGGTGGCAGTTAGGAGCCAGTCGTCTAGATATGGAAACACCTGGAATCCTAGACTTCTCAGGTGAGCCGTCACGACCGCCAAACACTTGGTGAACACCCTGGGAGCTGTGGTGAGACCAAAGGGCAGCTCGCGGAACTGAAAATGACTGCCTCCTAGGCTGAAGCGCAGATGTCTCCTGGACGCTTGATGTACCATAATATGGTAATAAGCGTCCTTGAGATCTATGGAGCACATCCAACCACCTTTCTCCAGCAATGGGAGAATGGTTTGTAGGGTGACCATTCGGAACTTGGACTTTCTGACTGAATGGTTTAGAATACTGAGGTCCAAAATGGGTCTCAAGTCCCCGGTCTTTTTTGGCACCAAAAAGAATCTTGAGTAAGTCCCTAATCCGATCTGGTCTGCGGGGACCGGTTGGATGACTCCTTTTTGCAGCAGCTTTGAAACTTCTGAGGCTGCAGTTTCCCTTTGACTGGGTGGCGGGTCCGGGATTTTTTTGGACTGAGGTGGAGAGTGAGAGAAAGGGATGGTGTAACCTCCGGCGATAATTCAAAGCACCCATCGGTCCTGAGTGATACCTTCCCAGGCTTTTAGGTGCTTAGAAAAACGACCCCCGACTGGCTCCGGAGCTGCACAGTCAGGCAATCCCTCAGGGACTGTGAAAAGCTGAAGAGCCACGAAAGGACTCACAGTCTCCAGTGTTGCGAGGGCCTCTGCCGCCTCTGGGACGGCGTCTTCCGGAAGAATTTCCCCCTCCCCTGCCTCTGGAAGGGGGATCATCCTGCTGAGAGGGGTAAGGCTTCTGAGATCTATGGAACCACATTTTCCCTCCTCTTTTAGCCTTGGGATAAGGCCGAAAGGGAGTTGAAAATCGTGCCCCTACGGCAGTCAAAGTCTTACCCTCCTGCTCGCAGCGGGTCAGTGTGTCCTTTACCTTGGGTCCAAACAGGGAGGACCCATCAAAGGGGGCGTCGGCAAAGGAAGACTTAAAGGCCTCCGCGAAATGACACAGGCGGAGCCAGGCTTGTCTCCGTAGAGCAATGCCTGTACTGCCTCTACTCCCTTCGCCGCATAAGAAATGAGCCTCATGTACGAGTTTGAAATGGACAACAGTGTAGCCAGCTGAGAGCCAACCGTCTGGGCCAGCTCCTCAGGCAAGTTACTCAAGAGGGTATCGGAAAGTTCTTTAATCAGATCCCTCTGAAATCTGGTAAAGTGCGTAAGGTAGTTCAAAGACCTTAATGTAAAGGCCGCTGAACTTAGGGTGCGCTTTCCGTACCGATCCATGCTCCTAGACTCCTTATTAGGAGGATGGAAGGACGTCGAAGCCTCTGCTACATCTTGCTGGGTAGCAGATGCCACCACCAAAGCATCTACAGCCACACCTTTAGTTAGGAACTCTTTTTCAGGGGGTGCTGAGAGGAACTTATTAGGACGAGCAGGCACCGGTTCCACAGAGTCTGGGTGTTCCCACGCCCTTTGACAGATCAAATCCAAGAGCTTGTCGAGGGCGGAGACACCCAGGAGGCGGAGGGCTGCACCCCGAACGCCTTAAGGAACACCGACTCATCAGCAGAAGGGGGTTTGGACTGCCAGCCGCCTCATTGTTTAAGGGCTTCCAGGATGTCTGCAAAGGAGACATCATCTCAGGACGACTTAGGGGACCCCTCTGCATCATCAAGATCAGTGTCTGATGTAGGAGACTCATCAGGGGAGTCAACGTGCTTCCTCTTGCACAATCTTTTCCTGGGGGGTTCTTCCGAAGAGGCTTCAGAAGGACCTCCAGGAGGGGGGGAAACCCCAGTGGGGGTAACCTCAGGCCCCAGGGCTCCGCTGCCTAAGGACAGGGGGACTGCCAAAGACCCAGTCTCGGTATGCAGAGAAGGAGCTGGGGAGACCGTGGAGGTAGCCAAAGATGATTTGGCTAACGCACTCCTCATAGCCCTGAAGGCGGGACCACCAGAATCCTGGGAGGGTCCCACCTCCGTGGCCACGACGGTAGACTGCACTCCCGCAGCCGACGCACCGAGAGGAAGACTTGGGACCGAAAACATCAGTCCCGAAGCACCCTTCCGGGGCCGACGGAAGAAGTCCGCGTACCGAACTCTGACTCAAGAGTTGGAGTAAGGGTCGGGCCCGACCCTAAAACCTCCACCGGTTCCACCAGCACCGGCTCCAACGGTGCCGAGGCTGTTGGAGGAGGAACCATAGTAGCATGGTGGACCATCGGCTCTGAAGCCGAATGGGCTGGAGCCGAAACTAACTTTTGGAACACCGGAGACTGGAAGAGTCTTTGGAGCACCCTGTCGATGTCCGAATCAGACATCTTGGAGGATCTGGACGATACCGATCGGGTCCGAACCGATTTCTCCATCGGCTCCACAGGACTAGGGGACCGGCTCCGAATGGATTCTATAATTATCGGTTCCGAGGGAGATCTCAAGGCAATTTCCCTCTGTGCCGATGAGGACTTCGGCGCTGAAGGGGAAGAGTCTGAGCCGGCAACCCCCATCGGCTCCAATATCAGTGGAGCTGATGAAGGTGACCCGCCTCTCGATGCCCCAGTCCTCGGCTCCGAAACCAGAGGGGTCGAGACTGGAGGCATCGAGGCAGACCGTTCCGCCCTCGGCTCCAAAGTCCGTGGAGCAGATAGAGAAGTCTGCCTAGGTTTTTTGGCAGTCGGTTCCGACAGACTGGTCGGAGCAGACGCTTTTTTCTTTTTTGAAGGAGAGGGAGAAGAAGATAAAGCCTCTTCGAAGGATGGCTTAATTAACCCTTTAAGGATTAATTTGTTTTTCCTCTCCTGGAGGACCCTTGATGAGAAGGCGTGACACACGCTACATGACTCTTGTAGGTGCTTGGTGCCTAAACAATAAACGCACGAGGAGTGGTCATCCGTTATGGACATCTTATAACCACACCTCGCGCACTTTTTAAACCCGGAGGGTCTATGTTCCTTAGACATTTCGACTACCTAGGGAAACAGATTAATCACAGAAAACTAAGAAAGTTTAAAGTTATTATTATATTTTTTTTTTTTTTTTTTTTACACAAAAACAGTACACGAACTAGTAGCACAAAAAAAACATAAATTGAGGGTCAAGACCCACTAACTTAAGCAGGTACTTGACCAGTAAAACACAAAATGCTAGCTAGAATAGGGGAAGGCCCCTCTAACTTAAACGGGAAACCTTCCCTAAACGAAAAACACAATTCTCACAACAAAAATTTTCAAATACACTCGTACAACAACGATAGCTGTTAAAACAGCTTTTGGGTTCAATTAAACAAAATTTCTGACAGGAAAAGTCTGAATAAACAGTACTTAGCCCAGCCAAGTTTGAGACCACGTCCTAGCTTGTAAGCAGCAAACGAGATCTGGGGGATTAGTGGTGGTGCATCCTGGGATAAGAAATAGCTCAGCCAATAAGAGGCCTCGCTCTATAGCATAGCGTGCCGAGTCAGAGCCGAGGGATCGGCTCCGAGCCCATCAGTACAGAATGTAGGCGAGATAGGATCACATAACATCTATTATTACTATTGTTATCCCAAAAACTTCAACTGGATTATAACATACTAATTTAAGCAATTTCAAGAAAGGTCTAGATAACTGGTTCAAGAATGAAACTTTTAACCTACATTTCACGGAGTCTGTCTTTTTCAAACAGCCCTCTGCCTGTAACATTGGATATTATACAATGACCCCCAATTAATATTCCAAAATGTGCACACTGATTGGTCAGTGTGCACATTGTAAATCAGACATACTAAAGGAAAAAGGTCCAGTCGCCCAGACTTTTTCCATTAGTATAAGTCTTTTTTTACAGCAATGGAGAACGCAAGATCTCCGTTGCTTTTTAGACACTGTCTCGCTATGTTAAAGGAGTTTAACATAGCATGACAGCTTTAAAACAAGTAAAGTACAGTTTTGTACCTACCATAAATGTAGATGTTCGAAGATCCACATTGCTGCAGTCCTGACACTTGGGTAGTCCGCTGTCCCAGTCGGCCCGAATACCAAAGTATAAGGCTGACGTCGGTCAAGGCGCATTAGTCTGACATCAGGACGTCAGGGTACAAATGCGCATGACCGACGTCATTTCCTCAGTCTTTTCTTGCCCCAGATGTCAGAAGACCCTAAAAAGATAAGGCCAAACCAAAAAACAACAACACACCAAACACCCCTGTACCAAATATATGTACAATATATACAAAGTCAGAAAGGTACAATCCTACCCACACAACCACCCCTAAACACAGAGGGAAGGAGGGAGGATTGGACTGCAGCAATGTGGATCTTGAACATCTACATTTATGGTAGGTACAAAACTGTACTATGTTCTTCATCTCACATTGCTGCAGTCCTGACACTTGGGTAGAATCCCAAAGCAGAGGTAAGGGAGGATGGCAAATCACAAAGAAGCAGGAGCTGACAACATGCCCTGTAAAATAGCAGTGGCAAAACCAGCCCTAGATTTAGAGTAGAGAGGAAGGTGATAATGCTTAGAGAAGGTATGCACTGAACTCCAAGTAGCTGCCTCCAAAATATCCTTAGTTGCCACCCCCTTAGAAATGCTGTTGAAGTGGCAGTAGCCCTAGTGGAATGAGGCCTAATCCCAGCTGGAATCTCCTTGCCTTGATGGGAGTAACAGAAAGTAATGCAAAACCCAATCCACTTAGAAATAGTTTGTTTTGACACAGGCTTACCCTGAGAACTCAAAGCAAAAGAAACAAACAACTGCTGAGACTGCCTAAAATCCTTAGTCCTGCTTAAATAATAACGTAATTGCCTGTGTACATCTAAAGTGTGCAAAATCTTTTCCCCCTTATTTTGGGGATTTGCATAAAAGGTAGGCAAATGAATAGTTTGGTTTAAAGCCACACTAGAAACCACTTTAGGCATAAAGGAAGGATTAGTGCGTAAAGATACCTATCCTTATGAAAAATCAGGAAAGGCTCAACCGCCATAAGGGCCTGCAATTCAGACACCCTTCTTGCAGAGGTAATGGCTAACAAAAAAGCAGTCTTCCATGACAAATATTTCAATTCAGCAGTAGCTGCAGGCTCAAAAGGTTGTAGAGTGAGTTTCTCCAACACAAAATTGAGGTCCCAAGCAGGAGTAGGAGCTCTACGTGGGGGTCTTATATTCTTTGCCCTCTAAGAAATTGCTTGAACAAAGGATGAGAAAACAATGGTGGGTCACAATCATAGTGAGCTGAAATTGCTGCAGCATGAATCTTAATGGAAGAGAAAGACAAACCTTTGTCCAATAACTCAGTAAGATATTGAAGAGCCACAATCAAATTTGGCTCAGAAACATCCAAATCCTTTGCTGCACACCAAAATAAAAATCTCTTCCATTTTCTGCGTACACTTTCCTTGTACTAGGTCTTCTGGCTTCCATAATCACATTCAAAACTTGTTGAGGAAGCTGAGACCTGCTATGGTTCAAAACAGAATATGCCAGGCTGTTAGATGAAGAGAGTGAAGCTTGACATTGAGTAGATGCCCGTCCTTCTGAGACAATAGGTGTGGAATCAAAGGTAAGGGCCATGGAGGCTTCCTTACCAGACTCCTCAGCAATGGGTACCAGTGCTGCCGAGGCCAATCTGGAGCTATTAAAATCATCCTTGGCTTGTCTTGTCTGACCTTTAGGAGTACCTTTGGGAGGAGAGGCAGAGGTGGAAAGGCATACACATGAAGATTTTTCCAACTGAAAGAAAGAGCATCCACTTTCCAGGCTGTGTGATGAAACCTTGTCGTGCAAAACTTTGGCAGCTGGTGGTTTAGTGGAGAAGCGAACAGATCTATGTCTGGAGTTCCCCAGGACACTGTCAATGTCTGAAATACATGAAGATCCAGTTTCCACTCGTGGGGATCCATGATTTGCCTGCTTAACACATCTGCTAAGGAGTTCTGTGCTCCTGGCAGAAACCTTGCTTGAAGATTCAGTTGCAAGCTTAACGCAGTCTCCCACAAAATCATTGCTTGCCTGCATAGAGGATAAGAATGTGTTCTCCCTTGTTTGTTGATGTACCACATGACAGTTGTGTTGTCTGTTAGAATCAACACCTGCCCTGGAAGAAGTAAATCCTTGAAAGCCAGTAATGCAAACTGGACTGCTAACATCTCCTTCATGTTGATATGTAGATGCTGCAGTCTGGCAGGCCACTTGTCTTGTATCCACTTTCCATTCAGATGAGCTCCCAAGCTGTGTCTGAGGCATCTGTCGTTAGAATCTGACTCGCCTCTGGCCGGGTCACAGAGAGTCCCTTGTTTAGGTGACATTCCTGAGCCCACCACAAAAATTCCTTTTGAATGCAAGGTATTATATGAATGACAGTGTCCAAATCCTGGCAGTGCTGTGTCCATACATTTTAGAGATACCATTGTAGCTTCCTCATATGCAGTTTGGCATTGGGAAGTACCAGAATACAAGATGCCATGAACCCTAAGGCTTGAAGGACTGTCCTTGCAGTCAGCCCGGACTGATGAGATA
Source organism: Protopterus annectens (assembly GCF_019279795.1). Taxonomy (NCBI): domain Eukaryota; kingdom Metazoa; phylum Chordata; order Ceratodontiformes; family Protopteridae; genus Protopterus; species Protopterus annectens. The sequence goes on along the minus strand of NC_056744.1, from coordinate 882,454,884 downwards.
GTTGATGGAAGTAAAGAGAAAGATTCTTTTGTTTGTCCGGGGTTAAAAAGGCCATCTGGGTTGCTGTATTCAGTCTTACACCCAGAAAGCACATGTCTTGAGAGGGTACTAGACTGGACTTTATTTCATTCACAGAATACCCTAGGCATCTTAGCACTGCTATCACATATTCCAAATGCTGAAGAAGCACGTCCCTTCCTTGAGCCAGAAGCAGGCAATCGTCCAAATAAGGATAGATTTGTATTCCTTTTAGCGTGAAGAAAGCTATCACTGGAGCCAGAACCTTTGTGAATACCCTGGGCGGAGAAGATAAGCCAAAGGGCAATGCAGAGAAGAGATAAAGAGAATTCCCAGCTCAAAACGCAGATACTTCCTGCAAATTAGTCTGATAGGAACATGAAGGTAAGCTTCCTTGAGATCCAAAGTTACCATCCAGTGATCTTTGCCCAGCAGAGGTAAAAGCTGTTGTAACGTCAACATTTTGAACTTGGGAATGTCCAGATAAGTGTTGAGGATAGACAGATCCAAAATTGGTCTCCACGTGTTCCCCTTTTTGGTACTAGGAACAGGCGAGAATAAAATCCTAGGCCCCTTTCTGGCACAGGAACCGGCTGAATGGCCCCTATTTGGAGCAACAGAGAAATTTGCCTGTGAGCCTCTTTCCTTTGTTGAGGAGGAATGTCTGGCATGCCCTTGAAAGGAGGCAAGGTATGGAAATAAAACCTGTAACCGTGGTGAATGATATCCAATACCCATCTGTCTTGGGTAATTAAACTCCAGTTTTCTTTGAAAAGTGCCAACCTTCCTCCCAAAGGTGCTGCCAGACGAGAAGATTCTGGCAGCTGAAAAGGCAGGTCATTGAATCTGTTTACGAAAGGACTGACCCCTGCCCTCACCAGAAGACTGAGCAGGTGAACTCCCTGTTCTAGGCCTAAAAGAACCTTGAGCTCTGCCCCTACCACGTCTAGACCTACCCCTAGACTGGGAATCATAAGCAGGATATGTCCACCCCTTGGTAGGCCAATTTCTACTAAACTTCGGAGGCTGAACCTGCAAAAAATCTTTAACAGTCTGCATAGACTTAGCCTTGTCTTCCATTTTCTTTAGAACTGCTTCCACAGGCTAACCAAACAACACCTCAGATTGTAAAGGAGCATCTAAAATCCTGGTCTTCACATGCTCAGCTAAATTCTGATCCCTCAGCCAGGCGTGCCTGAAGAACGAACCAGTGGCAGCCACCCTCGAAGAGGCCTGCACAGCATCAAAACCACATTGCAAAGAATGCTTACCCACCTGTTCAGAAACATGAACTAAATCCTGCAACTCTTTACACTCAATACCTTCTGCCAAAGCATCTACCTTAGACTTTAATTGTGAAAGGAGATAATTTTGGTATTTCAACATGTGAAACTGGCAATTCAAAGCTCTCATGGCCAAAGTGGAAGAAGTATACACTTTCTTTCCCCATCTATCCAAAGCCCTTGCCTCTTTATCCGGAGGAACAGGATTTTTAACAACAGAAGCCTTAACACCTTTAGGCCCTGTGAAACAGTTTCTGGGTCTGCCCTAGGACTCTTAAAAGATACTTATGAGCTTCAGGCACCCTATAATATCTATCCGGTTTAACTGGAGCAGGAGGCAAAGAATCAGGGTTCAGAGAAGCCTCTGCAAAAACATCCTCCACCACATCTAGAACAGGAGGTATAGCTAAAGGCCTATGCTGGGGTAGAAACAAAAATTCCCTAAGCCTTTTCCTGGAATCAGAGAAATCCTGACCTTCCCATTTAAAATGCTCCCTCATGGAATGAAGAGTCTCTGAAAATGAAAAATCCTCAGGAGGAGAAGCAGAAGGAGTAGAATCATCTACATCAGAATCAGAGTAAGGGGAATACTCCTGCAAGTCTTCAGCCGAAGACTCAGAAGCATCGGAACACTGCTCAAAACTCCCAAGCTCAGGTTCCACCCTAGGCCTCTTATCAGGAGGGCATAGAACCTCTAATCATTGTAATCAAATCTTCTGCCATCTTAAGCATATGCTTCTTAGGTACAGACCCTGAAGAACTAGGGTAACACCTGAAACAAAACCTGGCCTGCCCCTGGGAGAAGCCTTGGAAACAGCAGGGGAGGGCCTAACCACCTTAGGAAGGGAGGGAAGAACAGCTACCTGAGAAGCCCCTTCCGCCTGGCCTACCTCCAGAGAGGTCACATCTTGCAGTAATAAAGTCTCTCCCTGGGATTCCAAAGAAATTTCTGGCTGAACCTCTGGCTCCACCGAGCCCTTTAAAGAACCGACGTCCGTGCGGACGGTTCTTCCAGCCTAGGCTTTGCTGTTTTGTCCTTGCGCTTTTTGGAAGCGGCGGAGCATCCGGCGGCATTTTATAATTACACCGCTTCCCAAAACTAACCTGGCACAATCTAATCTTCTCTTTATAGTGCGTTTGTTAAATCTAGCACAAGAGCGACAGCCAACAACGTCGTGCTCAGGCCCTAAGCAAGGTATACACAAGGTATGGTAATCCCTATGAGGTATCTGTTTCCCACAAGAAATACAGTTATTCACCTTTTCTGACATCCGGTAAAATACTGAGGCAAGAAAAAACCAAAATATTCCCCAACGGGGTACTTAGCCAACTTGGATTCGGTCTGAAACTCCGACTTCGGAAAATCTCAGAACGCCAACCTGCACTTGCAAAACTGCTTCTGCATCGGACCATGCGGCAAAAAAGACTGAGGAAATGACGTCGGTCATGCGCATTTGTACCCTGACGTCCTGACGTCAGACTAATGCGCCTTGACCGACGTCAGCCTTATACTTTGGTATTCAGGCCGACTGGGACAGCGGACTACCCAAGTGTCAGGACTGCAGCAATGTGAGATGAAGAACATCGGAGATCTTCCTTTCTCAGTTGCTTTTTTTAAAGCTGTCTCGCTATGTTAAACTCCTTTAACATACCGAGACACTTTGTAAAAAATCAACGGAGATATTTCTTTCTCCGTTGCTTCCACCCACAGCTCTGATGTACTGCATTAGCATACACATGCACAGTACATCAGAACTGCCGCAGAATACTAGACAACTGCGGAAGGGCAGCAAGGAGGCATTATACAAAACCATTATTTAAGAAAAGTATTATTTTTTCTTAAATAATGTCATTGTATAATAGCAATAACCCACTTCTGGATGTGGTTAATGCTGGATTTACCCATGGTTATCTTTGTTTGGCCACTCGGGCTTCGACCTCATGACCGAACCACACCAACCGTGGGTAAATCCAGCATTACCCACACCCAGGCATGGGTTATTGCTATAATAACCTATGAGCTTATGCAGAGCTATTTCAAACTTAAACCATGATTATAAGGCATTTATGTCTCTACGAAGAGAAAGCAAAAGTGTTACCACAGTTTACAGTTGTGGGTTAATGTGGTTTTGTGGAGTGGAGGCACACATCTGACAGCATTAACAGAACAATGATAATCTGGAGAAAAAGAGTGTAAAAAAAAACATGGCTATTGTTGGGTAGTTTTGATGTCGGGGAAAGCATTTAACATCAGCAGGAATTTTATGAGCAAGGCAATAGTGGCATTCGCTCTCCCTGATATAATAATCAGTTTAATAAGGATATATGAAGGGTAAAAGCAAAAAATATGGTGGGAGGGTTCCTCTCTGACAAGTTGTGTTTGACCAAAGGAACCAAATTGAGATGTCCTCTTTTACTTTTGTTATATTCTTTACATTTACACACATTAGCAAAGAAAATAAGAGGTGCAAAAAATCTGGTGTGGTAATCAAGAAAAGTTAGTTTTATCTGCAGGCGATATTCATTTACACTTAAAATCAAGAAAATTTTATTTTTGTGTTCAGAAACATTTTGAAGTAGTTTTAAGTCTCATGGGATACAAAATCAAAGGAAAATAAGTGTTTTTTTGATTGCTACAAAATAAATGAAGATAAAATAAAAGCCACAGTGATCAACAAAAGTTATGTACTCGCCTTAATGATGGATCTGTGTTGCCCATTTTCACTCTTCCTCAAACGATGGATCTTGGATCCAGCTTAGCTGCTTCACTAAATTCACAGATCCAACTCTGGAGCTCTTCCCTTACCCGTAATGCCCCACCAACCTAACATACCTCAGATCAAGTTTGCTTCACCCAGAAAATATTTTATTCTATACAGAATCAATTGAGAAGAAACAGCAGAGATAAAATTGAAGCACAATGAATGACAGCTTCCCAAAAAAAATCCCTTAGTTGTCCTCCAAGAAGAAAGGGAAGTGGGTTAAGGAGGGTAGTACGCTGAGGAAGAATGAAAATGGACAACAAAGATCCATCGTCATAGTGAGTACATAACTTCTTTGACGGATGCTCTCATTTTCATTCATTCCTCCACTGATGGGACAGAGTCCCCAGCTAAATGAACCTTGACTGGTCCTCATGAAAAGATATTCCAGAGTACTGCATAGCCAAAGGCAGCTCTGTTCCTAGAAATCAAATCCAAATAGTAATGAACTATAAAGGTATGAGTATTGGACCAAATGGCAGCTGCACAGATGTTATCTATCGAAGTTATGTAACAAGAGACTGAAAAGGTCGCCACAGACCTCATTGTGGCAGATTTGGGAAAAACAAATCTGTTTACAGACGAAAAAAAAAAAAAAACTAAATGAAAACTCCAGCCAAGCTAGAACTTCCACTGAGTGACCTCTCAAACCTCTTGCATCAGAGGCACATGGCATATATGCAAATGACCCTTATGAACATCAGGTATTTCAGCTATATGGCAATTCTGAATGGCCATGACTCATTTCTTTTTCAGTCGTTTCAATGGACAATTTCAGGCTAATGAAGCCTAACCCCACTAGCTATGTATATACATATTTCAACCTTGTGACCTCATCAGCACAGCACAAGCAGAGTATTTTACTAAGCATAAGAAACACAGGGCTGTTATACCCAGCTGATGTGTATTACCATTAGGATGACTGCAAAACATCGCAACTAACAAACTAAAACAGAGTGAAAAGGTCACGCAGAAAAAAACAATCAGTACAAACTAAATGAAAACTCCAGCCAAGCTAGAACTTCCACTGAGTTGTCAGTCAATGACTTAAAAAGAAATCAATCATGGGCATTCAGAATTGCCATACAGCTTAAACGCCTGATGTTCATAAGGGTCATGTGCATACATCCCATGTGCCTCTGATACAAGAAGTTTGAGAGGTCACTCTCTTGGAAGAAAGGACCAGATCATCACATACTTGGTCTAGTTCATGTAATGGCAACTAGGAAAGGGTCTTCTACGACAAAAAAGTTTAGGTCTTATTTGGTGGAGTGTTCAAATGGACTGAGTCAAACTTTGAAGTAAAATAGAAATGTCCCAAGGAGGAGTAGGGTCCTTGACTAGGGGCCTAAGTAAAAAGGTGCCTTTCAGAAAGGTTTTCCACAATTCAGCCAATGAAGCATATTTTTCACCAGAGTGAAAATTAGATATAGCAGCCAGCTGGACTTTGATAGTGGAAAACTAGTCCCCCTTGGAAAAGGGATAAGTCTAAAACTGCGGAAGATGAGGCTGCAAAGGGATCCAACTCTCTTTGCAGGGTCCAAATAGAAAATCTTTTCCATTTACTTCTGTAAACCCTCCCAGTGTAAAAGCCTTTTGAAAAGACAAAAGGATACATCAGACTGGGAAAGAAAGCCTGAGCTGTCGAGCCATCACTGGAACTGGAGAAACTATGCAGTCAGCTTGAGGTCTGATATGTCCGGATGAACTATCCCCATAGGAAGAGACAGGAGTTCTGGACTGGGGTCCAGTACGCAGGGGGTTACAAAAGATGAGCCCACAGAAAGGGAAACCAGATTTGACAAGGCCAAAAAGGTCCAATAAAGATTATGGAATCCTTTCAAAAGTAGACTATTTGTAGAAACATGGGGATCATGAGTAATGGAGGATAAGCATAGAGGAGATTGGGGGGCCAAATATCGACTAGTGCATCTTGGTGACCACCATGGAGGAAGAACCTGTTGCACTTGTTGTTGAGGGGGAAGCAAAGAGATCACAACATGGCTGGCACCATCGACAGAAAATTCTTTCTGCCACTTAGACGTTCAGAGACCATGAGGCATCAGAACGGACCTGCTTAGTCTGCCTGCAAGCACAATGGATTTCCCTGGTATATACACTGCAATGAAAAAATATCCAGAAGAGATTGCCTATTGCCACACACATTGCTCTGTGACACCAGACCACAGACATATTGTCTGACAATCACAATTGTTTCAGAGGGAATAGCATCTTGGAAGGCTTGCAACACTAGGAGAGCTCTCATCTCCAGGACACTGATATGCAAGTTGGCCACATGAAGGGACCATGTGCCTTGGACTAACCTTCCCAAGCAATGCCCCCCCCCCCCATGGAAGGAGTCTGCCATCACTGTGGCCACTGGAGATGTAAAACAATAAGGCGGCCTGAGAAATTTCATTGGAATGGATCTACCACAGGAGGCATTCCTTGCAAATGTGGGCAATACTGACTGGAATGCATAAGGGCTGTTGAGGAATAGACCACTGAACTGATAGGGTCCACTGAAGAATTCACATATGATTTCTGATCATTGCTGCTACTGACCCTAAGGCTTGTAAAATCAGTCATGTCGGTGGAGATGAATGGGACATCATTTTCTTTACCTGGGATCTGAGGGTTTGTACTCTTGCTAGAGGCACAGATGCTATCTGATTGATCATGTCTAGACAAGCACCTATTAACTCCAAGTTCTGTGTAGGAATGAGAAGTGATTTGTTGTAGTTGACTGTGATACCAGATTTTAGTACAACTGGAGCAAGTAGTCCCTTGCTTGGAGAAGTAGATGCCTGGTCAAAGCAGTCAGGAGCTATTCACCTAGATATAGAAACACCCAGAATCCCAGCAGTCTTAGGTGAGCTGATATGACTGTCATGCACTTGGTAAACACCCTGGGAGGGGGCTGTGGTGAGACCAAAGGGCAGTGCTCTACATTACTAATAATGGTCTCCCAGATGGAAGTGTAGATATCTTCTGGAGCACCTATTAAATCTGATGTGATAAGAGGGGGAAGGCAGGTAAAGGCTAGGACTGTGATAGTGAGGGTCGGAACTTTGAATGTTGGCAGTATGACTGGTATAGGGAGAGAGCTAGCTGATATGATGGACCGAAGGAAGGTTGGTATATTGTGTGTGCAAGAGACCAGATGGAAGGGGAGCAAGGCTAGGTATATCGGAGGCAGTTTCAAATTGTTTTATCATGGTGTGGATGGAAGGAGAAATGGTGTAGGCATCCTGAAGGAACAGTATGCTAAGAGTGTTTTGGAGGTGAAAAGTGTTGGATAGAGTGATGTTTATGAAGCTGGAAATTGAAGGTGTAATGATGAATGTTGTTAGTGCACACGCTCCACAAGTTGGGTGTGCGATGGATGAGATAGAAACATTTTGGAGTGAGCTGGATGAAGTGGTGATGACTGTACTCAAGGGTGAGAGACTGGTGATTGGAGCAGATTTCAAAAGGCATGTTGGTGAAGGGAACAGAGGGGATGAGGAAGTGATGGGCAGGTATGGTGTTAAGCAAAGGAATGCTGAAGGTCAGATGGTAGTGGATTTTGCGAAAAGGATGGACATGGCTGTGATGAATACATATTTTAACAAGAGGGAGAAGCATAGGGTGACATTCAAGAGTGGAGGAAGATACACACAGGTGGATTTATATCTTATGTAGAAGAGCCAGTCTGAAGGAGATTGAAGACTGTAAAGTGGTGGCAGGGGAAAGTGCAGTTAGCATAGGATGGTGGTTTGTAGGATGACATTGGTGATCAAGAGGAGGAGGATGAGTGTGAGGGCGGCTCCAAGGATCAATTGGTGGAAATTGAAAAAGGGTAATTGTGAGGTGATGTTCAGGGAAGAGTTAAGACAGGCACTGGGTGGCAGTGAAGAGTTACCGAATAGCTGGGTAACTACAGCAGAGCTTGTGAGAGAGATGGCTGGAAAGGTGCTTGGTGTGACATCTGGAAAGAGGAAGAAGGACAAGGAGACCTGGTGGTGGAATGAAGAAGTACAGTAGAATATACGGAGAAAGAGTTTGGCGAAGAAGAAGTGGGATTGTCAAAGAGATGAAGAAAGTAGTCAAGAGTATAAGGAGATGATGTGCATGGCAAAGAGAGAGGTGGTGAAGGCTAAGGATAAGGGTATGAAGAGTTGTATAAAAGGTTGGACACTAAGGAGGGAGAAAAGGACCTGTACAGACTGGCTAGACAGAGGGACCGAGCTAGTAAAGATGTGCAGCAGGTAAGGGTGATAAAGGATAATGACGGAAATGTACTCACAAGTGAGGAGAGTGTGTTCAGCAGATGGAAAGAGTACTCCGAGGGGTTGATGAATGAAGAGAATGAGAGGGAGAGAAGATTGGATGATGTGTGGACAGTGAATCATGAAGTGCAGTGGATTAGCAAGGAGGAAGTAAGGGTAGCTATAAAGAGGATGAAGAAAGTACAGTTCTGTACCTACCATAAATGTAGATGTTCGAGTGCTAATACAGCTGCAGTCATAACAGATGGGTTCTCCTGCCGTCAGGTGGGTCCTCGGTCGGCCGAATTCCAAAGTCTAGGTCTGGCGTCGGTTGTCGTCGCTTCTTCCCTGACGTCAGTGCGACAGGGGTATAAAAGAACCAGCCGACGCCATTTTCTTCAGTTTTTCTTGCCCCAGATGTCAGGTGCCCCCAGAAGGAAGGCAATACATAAAATTCTGAAGTAATGCAATGTAATATAATCAAAAAACAGTAGTTGCAAGCAAATACACCATAAAAGAATACCCCTAGAGAGGAAGGAGGGAGGGAAACCTGGACTGCAGCTGTATTAGCACTCGAACATCTACATTTATGGTAGGTACAAAACTGTACTATGTTCATCGTGCATACAGCTGCAGTCATAACAGATGGGTAGAATCCCAAAGCTAAGAAAGGGGTGGTAGGCACTAGGTGGAACTAGGAGGAGCCAAAATGCCCTGCAAGACTGCAGTGGCAAAGCCTGCTCTAGATATGGAGTATAATGGTAGGTTGTAGTGTTTGGAGAAGGTATGCACAGAACTCCAAGTGGCTGCTTCCAAGATATCCTTGGTAGGAACTCCTCTGAGGAAGGCTGCAGAGGTGGCTGTGGCCCTGGTGTAATGAGTTCTAATGCCTGTAGGAACAGTTTTGCCATGAAAGGAATAGCAAAAGCGTATGCAGTGGGCTATCCATTTTGAGATTGTCTGATTGGAAATTGGCTTTCCTGGAGCTCCTACCGCATAGGCCACAAAGAGCTGTTCTGATTTTCTGAAAGGCTTTGTTCTGTCCAAATAATAACGCAGTTGCCTGTGGATGTCCAAGGAATGTAGTAATCTCTCCCCTTTGTTTTGAGGATTGGGATAAAAAGTAGGTAAATGTATGGCCTGATTTAAAGCTACCCTGGATACCACTTTAGGCATAAAGGACGGGTTGGTTCGTAATGAAACTCTGTCCTGATGAAAGATGATAAAAGGCTGGACAGCCATGAGGGCCTGTAGTTCTGAAACTATACGAGCTGAAGTGACAGCCAGAAGGAAAGCTGTTTTCCAGGACAAATATTGCAAATCTGATGAAGCAGCTGGCTCAAAAGGAGGAAAAGTCAGTTTTTCCAGAATGAAATTAAGATCCCAAGCAGGTATTGGTTGTTTCCTTGGAGGTCTTAAATTCTTAGCCCCTCTGAGGAACTGTCTTAAAAGAGGGTGAGAGAATAAAGGAGGATCAGTGTTGTATTCTACAGAAATGGCTGAGGCATGGATTTTGATGGAGGAGAACGAAAGTCCATTGTTTAGCAGTTCAGCCAAATATTGTAGTATTTGAGGTAAATTCAGTTTTCCAGGGTTATGGCCCTTTTTCTCATTCCAGACACAAAAAATGTTTCCATTTTGCGGAGTAAGCTTTTCTAGTTGATGGCCTTCTGGCCTCCAAAATGACATCCTGCACCTCCTTGGAGAGTAGGGCCTGCTGTGATGCTAAGGAATCTTCCATGTGGCTAGATTGAGTGTTTTTAGCTGACTGTGAAGAGTTTTGAAGCTGTGCTGAGTCAGAAGAAGAGGCATTAGAGGCAGGGTCCATGGAGGGGAATGAGTCAGGCTCCTCAGGAGTGGGTACCAGTGTTGCCTTGGCCAGTCCGGAGCAATGAGGATCATCTTTGGTCTGTCTGCTCTGGTCTTCAATACGACTTTGGGCAGCAGAGGAAGAGGTGGGAAGGCATAAACTGTCATTGATGTCCAGCTGAAAGAGAGAGCGTCCACTCTCCAGGCCTTTGGGTGGAAGGTCCTCGAGCAGAATTTTGTCAATTGATGATTTTTGTGGGAGGCAAAGAGATCTATGCCTGGCCTTCCCCATTCTTGGATTATTTCTGTAAAAACTTTTGGATGCAACATCCATTCGTGTGGATCTGTCATATTCCTGCTTAGGTTGTCTGCCAGCGTGTTTTCCTTGCCTGGCAAGTACTGTGCTTGTAGTTCCATTTGTAAGTCCATGGCCATGTTCCAAAGTAATATGGCCAGTCTGCATAGGGGATAGGAATGTGTTCCTCCCTGCTTGTTTATGTACCACATAACTGTGGTGTTGTCCGTTCTTATCAATAGTTGACCTGGTTGTAGAAGGTCCTTGAAAGCTTTAATAGCATTTATTACTGCTAGCATTTCTTTTTGATTGATGTGAAGGTGCTTTTCTTTTTGGGACCATTTGCCCTGAATGCACCGGTCTGTCATGTGTGCCCCTCAGGCGTAGTCCGAGGCGTCTGTTGTGATGACGTGATTTGCTTGAGGCTTGCTGAATGGAAGACGTGTGTTTGCTTGACATGCTTGAGCCCACCACAGAAATTCCTTTTGCAGACATGGAAGTAGTGGTATTATTGTTTCCAAACTGTGGCTGTGTTGAGACCATATGTTTTTTAGGTACCATTGTAGTTTTCTCATATGCAGCTTTGCACATGGAATTAGCAAGATGCAAGATGCCATGAATCCCAGAGCCTGCAGGATTTTCCTTGCAGTCAACCTGGTGCAATTTGCCAGTGTTCTGAAATATTGAATTAGTTGCCCCTGCTTCTCTGACGTGAGGTAGGCCATCTGGGTGTTTGTGTCCAAATTGGCACCCAAGAAAATTATATTTCGAAAGGGTATTAGCCTTGATTTCTCTTTGTTGACTGTGTATCCCAGAGAGTTTAATAACATTATTACATAAGCCAGATGTTTCAGAAGAATGTGCTTGCTGTCCGTTTGGATCAGGCAGTCGTCCAAATAAGGGTATATTTGTATCCCTTGAAGTCTGCAGTAGGCAATTACTGATGCCAGGCATTTCGTGAATACTCTGGGCAGTAGATAAGCCAAAGGGCAATGCAGAGAATTGATAATGGGTTGAACCTGCAAGAAATCTGAGGTATCTTCTGCAATTTTGTCTGATTGGGACATGCAGGTATGCCTCCTTGAGGTCCAATGTTACTAGCCAAGACTCCTTGCCCAGCATGGGAAGAAGTTGCTGTAGAGTGAGCATCTTGAATTTTGGTGCAGTAGGAATGTGTTTAGGATGGAAAGATCCAAAAAAGGTCTCCAATCTTTTCCCTTCCTTGGCACCAGAAATAGCCTGGAATAAAAACCTTGACCTTGTTCGTGTGTAGGTACCTCTTGAATAGTTTTCATGTTTATAAGATCTGAAATTTGCTTTTGTGCCTCTGCCCTTTGATTGTGTGGCAGGTTTGGCATGCATCTCATTTTTGGAAGGGTATGAAAGTGGAATTTGTAGCCTCTGTTTATAATGTCCAGGATCCATTTGTCCTTTGTGACAACATGCCAATTTTTTGAGAATAGTGCCAACTTTCCTCCTAAGGGGGCTGCCATTTGTGACCTGGTTGGCCTGCAAAGGGGAAAGTCATTGGGTTTGCTTTCTGAAAGATTGTGAGTTGTCTTCACCACCTCTTTGTGTAGGAGCTTGCCATTATCTGCCTCTGTACGATCCTTGTGGTTGTCCTCTGCCCCTCGGGCACCTGTATCTGCCTCTTTGGGGTCTGTCCATGGCAGGAAAAGACCAGTTTTTGGAAGGCCAATTTCTACTAAAACGTGGGGGTTGAACCTGCAGAAATTCTTTCACAGTTTGCATTGATTTAGCTTTTTCCTCCATTTTTCGTAATACTTCCTCAGCATTTGCCCCAAATAGTACATCCTTTTGAAGGGGGGCGTCTAGTAATTTAGCTTTGACATGATCAGGCAAGGTTTGTTCCTTGAGCCAAGCATGCCTGCGTATGACTGAGCCTGTAACAGCAGCTCTAACATGAGGCCTCTAGAGCATCAAAACCACATTGTAAGGTATGTTTACCCACTTGTTCTGGACTATGCATCAAATCCTGCAACTCCTTCAAGTCTGGTTGTTCAGGTTGTGACATTTTACTTTTCAATTGAGATAACAGAAACTGTTGGCATTTTAGCATATGAAACTGACAGTTTAAGGCCCTCATGGTTAAGGTAGCTGAGATATATACCTTTTTTCCCCACCTTTCTAAGGATCTGGAATCTCTCTCGGAAGGCAATGGATTTTTGGCAATGGAAGCCTTAACTCCCTTGGGTCCCTGTGAGATGGTTTCTAGGTCAGCAGCATGGCTTTTGTAAAGAAACTGGTGTGAGTCAGGAACCCTGTAGTACCTGTCAGGCTTAACTGGAGCTGGAGGTAGAGAGTCCGGGATAAGACAGGCCTCAGAGTAAACATCATTTAGGATGTCCAAGACAGGAGGTATAGCCAGAGGCCTGTGCTGGGGTAACAAAAGAAATTCCCTGAGCCTTTTCTTGGAATCTGAATAATCCTGGCCTTCCCAGTGGAAGTGTTCCCTTAAGGTATGCAAAGTTTTCCCCAAATGAGAAATCCTCAGGGGGGGATAGACTCCTCTGCATCAGAGTCTTCAAAAGGGGAGTAAGCCTGTTCCTGATCATCAGAGTGTTCTGAAATAATGGATCCCTGATCAGAGGAGGGGGAATCTTCCTCCACTCTGGGCCTTTTGTCCGGAGGTGGCTGAGAACCTCTGATTAGAGTAATTAAATCCTCAGCCATTTTAAGCATCTGTCTCTTAGGCATGGGGCCTGGAGATGGGCCCTGTGTAACTGGTCTCTTAGGGTGCATGGTTGCTTTAGACTTGGTGAAAGCCTTGATGGAGAAAGAAGAGGAAGGTCTGAAGACACCTTGAGTGGAGGTGGACCTGTCCACATTCTGTGTTTCAATGCCAAGAGTGGCTTCGGTATCTGTACTCGGGGTGTGGGCCGAGGAGCCTGCGACCTCGGGTACAGGAGACACTGCCAAAGATGTGTCGTCGGTAGTCAGGGGCTGCGTAGGCGCCTCACTGAGAACCGGACCACGTGTAGTCGGCTTTGGCGTGGTGTCGGTAGAGGCTGCAGACCTCGAGTGTCGGTCCTTGTCTTTGCGTTTTTTAGACAAAACCGGTGTCGGAGTATCCGACGACATGGTATAGTTACATGCTTTCCCAAAAAAATGCTGGGCAAACTCCGCCCGACGCTTAATAGTGCGTTTGTTGAATGTAGCACAACAGTGACAGACCGAGACGTCGTGGTCTGGGCCTAAACAAGGTATACAGAGGGAATGGAAATCCTTATGCGGTATTTGCTTCCCACAAGAAATACAATTATTAACTTTGTCTGACATCGGTCTGAGGCAAGAAAAGTTTCCCCAACGGGTTACTTAGCTTTTAAGAAGACTTCGGTTTTCCAAATTTTTCGTAATCTCAGGAGCTGGCCGACCGGCACTTGCGAACTGCTTCTGCTTCGGGCACCGCGCGGCAAGAAAGACTGAAGAAAATGGCATCGGCTGGTTCTTTTATACCCCTGTCGCACTGACGTCAGGGAAGAAGCGACAACCGATGCCGGACCTAGATTTTGGAATTCGGCCGACCGAGGACCCGCCTGACGGCAGGAGAACCCATCTGTTATGACTGCAGCTGTATGCACGATGAACATCGGAAAAGCTGTTCGTCCAGATGACATACCTGTGGAAGCATGGAGGTGTTTAGGTAAAATGGCAGTGGAATTTTTAACTAGATTGCTTAATGAAATCTTGGAAAGTGACAGGATGCCTGAGGAATGGAGAAAGTGTTTTGGTACCGATTTTTAAGAATAAGGGTGATGTGCAGAGCTGTAGTAACTACAGAGGGATTAAACTGATCAGTCACAGCATGAAGTTATGGGATAGAGTAGTGGAAGCTAGGTTAAGAAGGGAGGTGATTAGTTATCAGCGGTATGGTTTCATGCCAGGAAAAAGCACTACACATAAAAAAGTTATGTACTTACCATAACGTTCCATATGAGTTGTTTATCTCGCCTTTATTCTCACTGATGGGTTCGGAGCCGATCCTCGGCTCCGACACGGCCGATAGCAAAGCTCAAGGTTTGCCAGTAGCTAGAGACCAAGCCCCTTACCCCACAAGGCACTGCTGGAATTACCTTAGATCTTGTTTGCTGTGATTATATATATATATACCCTTTTATTTATTTCTACAAGGAAGCACTTCCCGAAGGGGAAGTAGCATTGAATAACCAGGATAGTACCAGCCTCTAAGTCAACTGTCAGCCTGGAGGAGGGAAGGACGTAAGAATAAAGGTGAGATAAACAACTCACATGGAACGTTATAGTACGTACATAACTTCTTTATGTGAAGTTGTTAAATCTCGCCGTTTATTCTCACTGATGGGTAGCGTCCCTAGCACCCTCAATCTTGGGTGGCTCATGGAAGTACGTTTTTCAGTACCATGGAACCAAAGAAGACCTGTCCCTGGAAGCCTCATCTACTTTGTAATGTGTGTGAAAGGTATGAGGCTTAGACCAAGTGGCTGCAGCACAAATATTGTCAAGGGGCAATTTAACCTGAAAGGCAGAAGACGTAGAAACGGCTCTGGTAGAATGAGCCTTAGGTTGTTGTCAATGGCATGCTTGCATTCGCATAAACAAAGGATATACAATCTGATAACCATTTAGACAGAGTTGTTTTAGCCACTGGATTACCTTTTCTGGCCTCCGAAAAGGATACAAAAAGTTGATCTGATTTTCTAATATCCTTAGTTCTGTCAAGATAAAATATGAGCTGTCTGTGTACATCAAGTTTGTGAAGCATGTATTCCAATTTGTTAGAGTGGTTGGGAAAAAGACTGGCAGCTCAATGACCCGATTGATATTGGATTCAGAACAGACTTTAGGCAAAAAGGAGGGGTTTGTTCTGAGAGATGCTCTATCCGCATGGAAAATCATGTAAGGAGGCCTGACAGATAATGCTTGAAGTTCTGACACTCTGCGGGCAGAAGTAATGGCTACCAGAAATATAGTCTTCCAGGGCAAATATTTGAGATCACAAGAAGATGCTGGTTTGAAAGGGGGATGAACAATTTGAGAAAGCATAAAATTCAAATTCCAGGGAGAATAAGGGATTTTGACAGGAGGTCTCATGTGAAAGGCACCTTTAAGAAAAGCCTTAGATAACTTATGGCCCATAACGCTCAATCCATCGAATCCAAGGTGGAAATTTGATATGGCGGCTAACTGGACTCGAACTGTGGCAGCTGCTGCTCCTTCCTTAAAGATCTTTGCCAAAAATTCTAAAATGGATGACAGAGGAGCTCGGAAAGGGTCGATTTTCTGTATATTGGCCCAAATTGTTAACCTGTTCCACTTACTGCGGTACAGTTTCCTGGTGGATGGCTTATAAGAAGACAAAAGGATTTGTCTTATATCATCTGAGATAGAATGAAGCCTGGCAATTAGGGGAAGTGGATTAGCCACGCAGTCAGCTTTAGGGACTGCAGTGAAGGATGGAGGTCCCCTGACGGGTGTGTCAGAAGGTCCGGAACTGGGTCCAAGATCCATGGGTTCTCCAGCAGATGATGGTGAAGGAAGGGGAACCAAATCTGTCGAGGACAGTAGGGGGCAATGAGGATACCTGTCCTTCCTAGTGATTTTGCTTTCTGTAAAAATCTGGGTATCAATAGAAAGGGTGGGAATGCATAAAGGAGATCTGGGGGCCAATCGTTCATGAGTGCATCTCTCGGGGGATGTCCTGGAGGTGGTATTAGGGCAAAGTAGCTTCTGCATTTGATATTGATGTGACTGGCAAAGAGGTCACAGCAAGGCTGGCCGCATTTGCGGAAAAACAAATCCGCAACTCACTGGTTGAGAGACCACTCATGTGGCAAAAGTATTGCCCTGCTCAGCTTGTCCGCTATCACGCTGTATTTCCCCAGGATGTGCGTTGCTAACAGAAAACGCTGGGACGAAACAGCCCATTGCCATACCCTGAGGGCTTCTTGACAAAGGGGGTAAGATTTGGTTCCGCCTTGCTTATTCAAGTACCAGACCACAGACATGTTGTCTGTTTGAATTGCAATTGTCCCTAGAAGAAGAGAGTCCTGAAAGTACTGCAAAGCCAGAAGTATCGCTCTCAACTCCAGAACATTGATATGCAGATGTGACTCTCGATCCATCCATGTGCCTTGGGCAGTCTTTCCCTGAAAATGCCCCCCCCCCCACCCTATCAGGGAAGCGTCCGTGGTCACAGTGGCTACTGGGGGGGAGAACAAAGGGTCTTCCAATTGTGACATGAAGAGATGTCAACCACCACCGAAGGTCTCTCTTGCAAGAATTCGTGATGAGAATCATGTGGTGCATCGGTAGTTTCTGTTAAGACCACTGAGCAAAGAGGAGCCATCGAAGAATTCGCATATGTATCCTTGTGAGTGGTATAGCCAGGATTGCTGCTGCCATCAAAACTAGCACCTTCAAGACCTCTGCTGCTGTAGCTTTGTTCTTAAACACCAGTGAGTTGACATGTTGGCGGAGAAGTGAGACTCTTTCGATTGAAAGACGTAGAGTGGTGGTTGAGGTATCTAACTCTGCTCCTATAAAAACGGTATGCTGCGATGGCGATAAGGCTGACTTTTCGAAATTGATTGAAATGCCTAACTGATGGCAGAGTGTCAGAGTGTATTGTGCTGCCTGAGTCAACTGATGCCTGGTGGTAGCGGTGAGGAGCCAATCATCTAGGCATGGAAACACCTGGAATCCTAGACGCCTCAGGTGAGCCGTGACCACTGCCATGCATTTGGTGAACACTCTGGGGGCTGTAGTGAGACCAAAGGGCAGGGCTCAGAACTGGTAATGATTGGCTCCCAGCAGGAAATGCAGGTGATCTCAGGAGCATCTGTTCATCTTTATGTGATAGTACATGTCCTTGAGATCTATGGAGCACATCCATTCACCTTTCCCTAGGAAGGAAAGAATGGACTGAAGCGTGACCATTCGGAACTTCTCTTTCTTTACAAACTGGTTGAGTCTGCTGAGGTCCAAGATAGGTCTGCAGTCCCCTTTTTTCTTTGGTACCAAAAAGAATCTGGAGTAAGTTCCAAATCCAACTTGGTCTGCTGGGACTGGTTGGATGACTCTTTCTAGCAATTTGTGGACCTCTATGATTGCTTGTTCCCTGAGACTGGGTGGAACCATCTGGGATTCTGTTTACAGGAATGGGAGGGGAAGAAAACAGTATGAAATATCCTCTGGAAATCATGCTTTGTACCCATGTATCTGATGTTATGTTTAGCCAGGCTTCTGGGAACAAAGACAAGCGACCCCCGACTGCCTCCAGAGCTGAACAGCCGGTCCCTCTTTCAGGGGTGCTGGTAGGGTTTGACCAGAGAACTGGCCCGTCACCCTGTTGCTGCAGACCCCCTCTGCCGCGGGGGCAGCGTCTTCTGTTATAATCTCCTCCTCTGCCTCTAGAGGGGGTTTTCTCCACGTGTGTCCTGAAAGGCTCCATGTGCTTTTCAGAACCACATTTTCCCTCCCCTAGGGGCTTTGGGGTATGGCCGAGTAGGGATAGAAAAACAGACTCCAATGGCAGATAGGGTCTTGCCTTCCTGCTCACACCTGGTTAAAGTTTCCTTTACTTTAGGCCAAAAACAGTGATGAACCATCGAATGGGGTGTTGATAAAATAAGACTTAAAGGCTCCACAAAGGAACAGAGACACATCCAGGCTTGTCTTCGCAGAGCAATGCCCAAAATAGCTGCTCTACTCAAACCATCAGCTGCATAAGATACGAGAGGCATGGACGAGCTCACAACTGAGTTTAGGGTAGCGAGCTGTGTGTTGACTTTGTCGGCAACCCCTGCAGCTACCGTACCCTGGAGAGTATCTCCTAGCTCTTTCAGATTTCTTTGTAGTCTCGTAAAATGGGTTAAGTAGTTCAGTGATTGCAAAGAAAAAGTCGCTGAACTAAACATGCATTTCCCATATCTATCCATGATCCTAGAGTCTCTGTTAGGATGGATAGATGCAGATGTTTCAGACACTTACTTTTTGGTGGGTGCAACTACTACAATGGCATCAACAGGCACTCCTTTGGTCAAAAAGGCCATGTCCACTGGGGCAGAAATGAATTTATTTGGCTTGCGAGGGACAGGTTCCATGGCCTCCGGTGACTCCCACGCCTTACGAGAGATCAGTTCCATGAGCTCGTCTTAAGGCGGAGACACCCAAGAAGTGGAAGGTTGAGACCCAAAAGCCTTCAAGAGCATGGACTCATCCTCAGTAGGGGTACTGGACTGCCAATCGCCCCTCTAAGGATCTGTAATATCTCAGCAAAGGAGATAACCTCAGATGGGGATCGAGGGGACCCTTCTGACTCATCCAAGTCCATGTCAGATGTCAAAGACTCCTGTGGGGAGTCTAAGTGCCTCCTCTTGCACAGTCTCTTCCTGGGCACCTCCTCAGTGGGGAGATCTGGGGAGGTCTCGGAAGAGCAGGGGATGCCTTGTGGGGGTACTTGAGGCTCAGGGTCTCTATGCTTAGGGGGACCGGTAGACTAAGAAGCAGACAAGAGCTTGAGGGGAGAGGGAAGGCCGAACTGATGCTGACACTGTCTTGGGAGACAGGACTCTCCTCATAGCATCGAAGGCGCCATGACTCCGACGAGGAGTACACTGACCCGAAAAGACCATCCGATCCTCCCGCACCAAAACCACAGGCTCCGAGCCAAAGGTAGGAGCTGAGCTCATTCGAGCCGAAGCCCCGAGAGGAAGAGTTGGCGCCGACAAACCGGTCTGACTATCCTCCCCGGACCCGATGGGAGAGTGTCGGCTCCTAGAGTCCTCGGTCGGTGCAGAGGACGCCTGAGTAGATGGAGCCGATAACACCAGTGCAGGTCTCTGCTCCAAAGGTTCGACAATCATCGTTTCGGGTTCCTTCGGCTCAGGGGGTCCAGTACGGCTCAGAGGAGGAGTAGACAAATCCGGTTCAATGGTCTTTGACTCCGACAAAATGGTCGGGGTCGACAACAATTTGGCAAGTCCTGGTGCCTGTAAAAGCTTCTGCACTAGCCGATCCATATCCAAATCCGAAAGGCTGACTGAAGACTTAGATGAATGCACCGAAGGTGCTGACTGGAGCAGAGGAGAAGAGGGAACCTCAGACTGGCTCCAAATCAAAGGGACACACTGTTCCAAGAGCTGTGGAACCGATAACCCTGTACCCTCAGAAGTTCTTGCCTTTTTTACAACTTTAGAATCTGAAGATTTAGAAGATTTGGAGGATTTGGAAGAAGTGCTGGCACCTTCCTGGCTACCCAACACCTCAGAAAAGGAATGTTGTAGTAATCCCCTGTCAATGAGTTTCCTCCTTCTCTCCAAGAGGACTCTTGATGAAAAGGAATGGCAAATGCTGCAAGCGTCTTGGAGGTGTTTATCCCCCAGAGAGTAGACACATTGGAAGTGTCAGTCAGTGACGGACATTTTCTGCCCACAATCTGGGCATTTCTTGAATCCCGATTGGGTATGAGACTTTTCATCCAACATGCTCTAAATAGTACAAACCTGTAGAGTACAAATAACAGTACACTGACATCTAAATCAGGTAAAAGACCCAGCATTAAGTAAGGAAAGCAAACTAAGCCCACACCGGACACTATCTACCACAGAGGTAAAACTATAAATTTCAAATACAGGGCTAAAAAGGCCCACTGTGAAAAACCTGACTAGAAGAATTATTGTTATTATTAACTCGAAATAGGGCTAAAAGGCACACACAAGACGACTAAGCCAACACACAGGGCACTAACCCACAAACTACTATTTCTATATTATAATTTTAACAATAACACACAAACTGTTTAGATGAATAATATCTAATAGAAAGAAGAAGAATTTGCATCAAAAACTTGCTATTTTTCACCAAATGGTCCAAGCTAGCTGGATCACAAAGATCTCTCTTGCCGCGGCAAACTAGATCTGGGGTAATTCCAGCAGAGCATTGTGGGATAAGGGGCTTGGTCTCAGGCTACTGGCAAACCTTGAGCTTTGCTATCGGCCGTGTCGGAGCCGAGGATCGGCTCCGAACCCATCAGTGAGAATAAACGGTGAGATTTAACAACTTCACATGCGATGTTTGCTCTGAGAGTGTTGATGGAGAAGTACAGAGAAGGTCAGAAGGAGTTGCATTGTGTCTTTGCAGCTTAAGAGAAAGCATATGACAGGGTGCCTAGAGAGGAGTTGTGGTATTGTATGAGGAAGTCGGGAGTGTCAGAGAAGTATGTAAGAGTGGTACAGGATATGTACGAGGGTAGTGTGACAGCGGTGAGGTGGGAGTGATGGATGCGTTTAAGGTGGAGGTGGGATTACATCAAGGATCAGCTCTGAGTCCTTTCTTATTTGCAATGGTGATGGACAGGTTGACAGACTAGATCAGACAGGAGTCCCCGTGGACTATGATGTTTCAAGATGACATTGTGATCTGCAGTGAGAGTAGGGAACAGGTGGAGGAGACCCTGGAGAGGTGGAGATATGCTCTAGATAGAAGAGGAATGAAGGTCAGCAAGACTGAGACAGAATATATGTGTGTGAATGAGAGGGAAGACAGAGGAATGGTGAGGATGCAGGGAGTAGAGGTGGCGAAGGTGGATGAGTTTAAGTACTTGGGATCAACAGTTCAGAGTAATGGTGAGTGTGGAAGAGAGGTGAAGAAGAGAGTACAGGCAGGATGGAGTGGGTGGAGAAGAGTGTCAGGAGTGATTTGTGACAGACGAGTACCAGTAAGAGTGAAAGGGAAGGTCTACAACAGGGTAGTGAAACCAGCTATGTTATATGGGTTGGAGACAGTGGCACTGACAAAAAGGCAGGAGTCAGAGCTTGACGTGGCAGAGTTGAAGATGTTGAGATTTGCACTGGGTGTGACGAGGATGGACAGGTTTGGAGACAAAGCCAGAGAGACAAGATTACTTTGGTTTGGACATGTGCTGAGGAGGGATGCACAGTATATTGGGGAAAAGATGCTAAGGATGAAGCTGCCAGGTAACAGGAAAAGAGGGAGGCCTAAGATAAGGTTTACGGATGTGGTGAGAGGGGACATGTAGGTGGTTGGTGTGACAGAGCAAGATGCAGAGGACAGGAAGAAATGGAAACAGTTGATCTGCTGTGGCCACCTCTAACGGGAGCAGGCGAAAGAAGAAGAATCCAATCGTCCTTTTGTAACCAGTGGTAGAAAGGTCTGAATCATGACCATCCAGAACTTTGAGTACCTTACATACTGATTTAATTTGCTGAGGTCCAGAATGGGCCTCAAGTCCCCTGTTTTCTTTGACACTAAAAAGAACCTTGAGTAAATTCCAGATCCTATCTGGTCCGGGGGAGGGGGACTACTTTTTATACGAGTCTTTTTTTCAGGAG